>NW_025111032.1:0-1207092 GCF_015476425.1 Leptopilina heterotoma
AATGTGGAAAGAAATAAAATTTTATTTCGTTTTTACAAAATTTTGATTGTCTGATGGCGTGGGGTGAGGTGCTACTACTAAAAAATTGGAAAAAAATTCTCTATTCTCCGGATTGTGTAGGGCTCAGTCCCTACTAGAACTCTGGTAATTTTCAGATGATTAGAATTATTAAATTTAGAAAAAATAAATTTTTATTTCGTTTTTACCAAATTTTGATTGTCTGATGGCGTTCGGGTGAGGGTGGCTACTACTAAAAATTAGAATAAATTCTTTATTCTTCAAAATTGTGTAGGGCTCAGTCCCTACTAGAACTCTGGTAATTTTCAGATGATTAAAATTATTAAATTTGGAAGAAATAAATTTTTATTTTCGTTTTTACCAAATTTTGATTGTCTGATGGCGTACGGGTGGACCTGCTACTACTCAAAAATTTTAATAAAATTCTCTATTCTTCAGGAATGTGTAGGCTCAGTCCCTACTAGAACTCTAGTAATTTTCAGATGATTAGAATTATTAAATTTAGAAAAAATAAATTTTTATTTCGTTTTTACCAAATTTTGATTGTCTGATGGCGTACGGGTGGACCTGCTACTACTTAAAAATTGAGATAAAATTTTCTATTTTTCAGGATTGTGTAGGGCCCCAGTCCCTACTAGAACTCTAGTAATTTTCAGATGATTAGAATTATTAAATTAGAAAAAATAAATTTTTATTTTCGTTTTTACCAAATTTTGATTGTCTGATGGCGTTCGGTGAGGGTTCTACTACTAAAAATTGAAAAAAAATTCTCTATTCTTCAGGATTGTGTAGGGCTCAGTCCCTACTAGAACTTTGGTAATTTTTAGATGATTAGTATTATTAAATTTGGTAGAAATAAATTTTTATTTCGTTTTTACCAAATTTTGATGTCTGATGGCGTTCGGGTGAGGGTGGCTACTACTAAAAAATTGAAAAAAAATTCTCTATTCTTCAGGATTGTGTAGGGCTCAGTCCCTACTAGAACTCTAGTAATTTTCAGATGATTAGAATTATTAAATTTAGAAAAAAATAAATTTTTATTTTCGTTTTTACCAAATTTTGATTGTCTGGTGGCGTACGGGTAAACCTGCTACTACTTAAAAATTGAGATAAAATTTTCTATTTTTCAGGATTGTGTAGGGCTCAGTTCCTACTAGAACTCTAGTAATTTTCAGATGATTAGAATTATTAATTTAGAAAAAATAAATTTTATTTTCGTTTTTACCAAATTTTGATTGTCTGATGGCGTTCGGGTGAGGGTGCTACTACTAAAAAATTGAAAAAAAATTCTCTATTCTTCAGGATTGTGTACGGCTCAGTCCCTACTAGAACTCTGGTAATTTTTAGATGATTAGAATTATTAAATTTGGTAGAAATAAATTTTTATTTTCGTTTTTTACCAAATTTTGATTGTCTGATGGCGTACGGGTGGAACTGCTAATACTAAAAATTGAAAAAAAATTCTCTATTCTTCAGGATTGTGTAGGGCTCAGTCCCTACTAGAACTCTAGTAATTTTCAGATGATTAGAATTATTAAATTTAGAAAAATAAATTTTTATTTTCGTTTTTTACCAAATTTTGATTGTCTGGTGGCGTACGGGTAAACCTGCTACTACTTAAAAAATTGAGATAAAATTTTCTATTTTTCAGGATTGTGTAGGGCTCAGTCCCTACTAGAACTCTAGTAATTTTCAGATGATTAGAATTATTAAATTTAGAAAAAATAAATTTTTATTTTCGTTTTTACCAAATTTGATTGTCTGATGGCGTTCGGGTGAGGGTGCTACTACTAAAAAATTGAAAAAAATTCTTTATTCTTCAGGATTGTGTAGGGCTCAGTCCCTACTAGAACTCTGGTAATTTTTAGATGATTAGAATTATTAAATTTGGTAGAAATAAATTTTTATTTTCGTTTTTACCAAATTTTGATTGTCTGATGGCGTACGGGTGGACCTGCTACTACTAAAAAATTTTAATAAAATTCTCTATTTTTCAGGAATGTGTAGGGCTCAGTCCCTACTAGAACTCTAGTAGTTTTCAGATGAATGGAATTGTTAAATTTGAAAGAAATAAATTTTTATTTTCGTTTTTACCAAATTTTGATTGTCTGATGGCGTTCGGGTGAGGGTGCTACTACTAAAAAATTAGAATAAAATTCTCTATTCTTCAGGATTGTGTAGGGCTCAGTCCCTACTAGAACTCTAGTAATTTTCAGATGATTAGAATTATTAAATTTAGAAAAAATAAATTTTTATTTTCGTTTTTACCAAATTTTGATTGTCTGGTGGCGTACGGGTAAACCTGCTACTACTTAAAAATTTAGATAAAATTTTCTATTTTTCAGGATTGTGTAGGGCTCAGTCCCTACTAGAACTCTAGTAATTTTTAGATGATTAGAATTATTAAATTTGGTAGAAATAAATTTTTATTTTCGTTTTTACCAAATTTTGATTGTCTGATGGCGTTCGGGTGAGGGTGCTACTACTAAAAAATTGAAAAAAAATTCTCTATTCTTCAGGATTGTGTAGGGCTCAGTCCCTACTAGAACTCTGGTAATTTTTAGATGATTAGTATTATTAAATTTGGTAGAAATAAATTTTTATTTTCGTTTTTACCAAATTTTGATTGTCTGATGGCGTTCGGGTGAGGGTGCTACTACTAAAAAATTGAAAAAAAAATTCTCTATTCTTCAGGATTGTGTAGGGCTCAGTCCCTACTAGAACTCTGGTAATTTTTAGATGATTAGAATTATTAAATTTGGTAGAAATAAATTTTTATTTTCGTTTTTACAAAATTTTGATTGTCTGGTGGCGTACGGGTAAACCTGCTACTACTTAAAAATTGAGATAAAATTTTCTATTTTTCAGGATTGTGTAGGGCTCAGTCCCTACTAGAACTCTGGTAATTTTTAGATGATTAGAATTATTAAATTTGGTAGAAATAAATTTTTATTTTCGTTTTTACCAAATTTTGATTGTCTGATGGCGTACGGGTGGACCTGCTTCTACTAAAAAATTGAAAAAAAATTCTCTATTCTTCAGGATTGTGTAGGGCTCAGTCCCTACTAGAACTCTGGTAATTTTCAGATGATTAGAATTATTAAATTTAGAAAAAATAAATTTTTATTTTCGTTTTTACCAAATTTTGATTGTCTGATGGCGTACGGGTGGACCAGCTACTACTAAAAAATTGAAAAAAAATTCTCTATTCTTCAGGATTGTGTAGGGCTCAGTCCCTACTAGAACTCTGGTAATTTTCAGATGAATAGAATTGTTAAATTTGGAAGAAATAAATTTTTATTTTCGTTTTTACCAAATTTTGATTGTCTGATGGCGTTCGGGTGAGGGTGCTACTACTAAAAAATTAAAAAAAAATTCTCTATTTTTCAGGATTGTGTAGGGCTCAGTCCCTACGAGAACTCTGGTAATTTTCAGATGAATAGAATTGTTAAATTTGGAAGAAATAAATTTTTATTTTCGTTTTTACCAAATTTTGATTGTCTGATGGCGTACGGGTGGACCTGCTACTACTTTAAAATTGAGATAAAATTCTCTATTTTTCAGGATTGTGTAGGGCTCAGTCCCTACTAGAACTCTGGTAATTTTCAGATGAATAGAATTGTTAAATTTGAAAGAAATAAATTTTTATTTTCGTTTTTACCAAATTTTGATTGTCTGATGGCGTTCGGGTGAGGGTGCTACTACTAAAAAATTGAAAAAAAATTCTCTATTCTTCAGGATTGTGTAGGGCTCAGTCCCTACTAGAACTCTAGTAATTTTCAGATGATTAGAATTATTAAATTTAGAAAAAATAAATTTTTATTTTCGTTTTTACCAAATTTTGATTGTCTGATGGCGTTCGGGTGAGGGTGCTACTACTAAAAAATTGAAAAAAAATTCTCTATTCTTCAGGATTGTGTAGGGCTCAGTCCCTACTAGAACTCTGGTAATTTTTAGATGATTAGAATTATTAAATTTGGAAGAAATAAATTTTTATTTTCGTTTTTACCAAATTTTGATTGTCTGATGGCGTACGGGTGGACCTGCTACTACTAAAAAATAGAAAAAAAATTCTCTATTCTTCAGGATTGTGTAGGGCTCAGTCCCTACTAGAACTCTGGTAATTTTCAGATGAATAGAATTGTTATATTTGGAAGAAATAAATTTTTATTTTCGTTTTTACCAAATTTTGATTGTCTGATGGCGTTCGGGTGAGGGTGCTACTACTAAAAAATTGAAAAAAAATTCTCTATTCTTCAGGATTGTGTAGGGCTCAGTCCCTACTAGAACTCTGGTAATTTTCAGATGATTAGAATTATTAAATTTAGAAAAAATAAATTTTTATTTTCGTTTTTACCAAATTTTGATTGTCTGATGGCGTTCGGGTGAGGGTGCTACTACTAAAAAATTGAAAAAAATTCTCTATTCTTCAGGATTGTGTAGGGCTCAGTCCCTACTAGAACTCTGGTAATTTTTAGATGATTAGAATTATTAAATTTGGTAGAAATAAATTTTTATTTTCGTTTTTACCAAATTTTGATTGTCTGATGGCGTACGGGTGGACCTGCTACTACTAAAAAATTGAAAAAAAATTCTTTATTCTTCAGGATTGTGTAGGGCTCAGTCCCTACTAGAACTCTAGTAATTTTCAGATGATTAGAATTATTAAATTTAGAAAAAATAAATTTTTATTTTTCGTTTTTACCAAATTTTGATTGTCTGATGGCGTTCGGGTGAGGGTGCTACTACTAAAAAATTAGAATAAAATTCTTTATTCTTCAAAATTGTGTAGGGCTCAGTCCCTACTAGAACTCTGGTAATTTTCAGATGATTAAAATTATTAAATTTGGAAGAAATAAATTTTTATTTTCGTTTTTACCAAATTTTGATTGTCTGATGGCGTACGGGTGGACCTGCTACTACTCAAAAATTTTAATAAAATTCTCTATTCTTCAGGAATGTGTAGGGCTCAGTCCCTACTAGAACTCTAGTAATTTTCAGATGATTAGAATTATTAAATTTAGAAAAAATAAATTTTTATTTTCGTTTTTACCAAATTTTGATTGTCTGATGGCGTACGGGTGGACCTGCTACTACTTAAAAATTGAGATAAAATTTTCTATTTTTCAGGATTGTGTAGGGCCCAGTCCCTACTAGAACTCTAGTAATTTTCAGATGATTAGAATTATTAAATTTAGAAAAAATAAATTTTTATTTTCGTTTTTACCAAATTTTGATTGTCTGATGGCGTTCGGGTGAGGGTTCTACTACTAAAAAATTGAAAAAAAATTCTCTATTCTTCAGGATTGTGTAGGGCTCAGTCCCTACTAGAACTTTGGTAATTTTTAGATGATTAGTATTATTAAATTTGGTAGAAATAAATTTTTATTTTCGTTTTTACCAAATTTTGATTGTCTGATGGCGTTCGGGTGAGGGTGCTACTACTAAAAAATTGAAAAAAAATTCTCTATTCTTCAGGATTGTGTAGGGCTCAGTCCCTACTAGAACTCTAGTAATTTTCAGATGATTAGAATTATTAAATTTAGAAAAAATAAATTTTTATTTTCGTTTTTACCAAATTTTGATTGTCTGGTGGCGTACGGGTAAACCTGCTACTACTTAAAAATTGAGATAAAATTTTCTATTTTTCAGGATTGTGTAGGGCTCAGTCCCTACTAGAACTCTAGTAATTTTCAGATGATTAGAATTATTAAATTTAGAAAAAATAAATTTTTATTTTCGTTTTTACCAAATTTTGATTGTCTGATGGCGTTCGGGTGAGGGTGCTACTACTAAAAAATTGAAAAAAAATTCTCTATTCTTCAGGATTGTGTACGGCTCAGTCCCTACTAGAACTCTGGTAATTTTTAGATGATTAGAATTATTAAATTTGGTAGAAATAAATTTTTATTTTCGTTTTTACCAAATTTTGATTGTCTGATGGCGTACGGGTGGAACTGCTAATACTAAAAAATTGAAAAAAAATTCTCTATTCTTCAGGATTGTGTAGGGCTCAGTCCCTACTAGAACTCTAGTAATTTTCAGATGATTAGAATTATTAAATTTAGAAAAAATAAATTTTTATTTTCGTTTTTACCAAATTTTGATTGTCTGGTGGCGTACGGGTAAACCTGCTACTACTTAAAAATTGAGATAAAATTTTTTATTTTTCAGGATTGTGTAGGGCTCAGTCCCTACTAGAACTCTAGTAATTTTCAGATGATTAGAATTATTAAATTTAGAAAAAATAAATTTTTATTTTCGTTTTTACCAAATTTTGATTGTCTGATGGCGTTCGGGTGAGGGTGCTACTACTAAAAAATTGAAAAAAATTCTTTATTCTTCAGGATTGTGTAGGGCTCAGTCCCTACTAGAACTCTGGTAATTTTTAGATGATTAGAATTATTAAATTTGGTAGAAATAAATTTTTATTTTCGTTTTTACCAAATTTTGATTGTCTGATGGCGTACGGGTGGACCTGCTACTACTAAAAAATTTTAATAAAATTCTCTATTTTTCAGGAATGTGTAGGGCTCAGTCCCTACTAGAACTCTAGTAGTTTTCAGATGAATGGAATTGTTAAATTTGAAAGAAATAAATTTTTATTTTCGTTTTTACCAAATTTTGATTGTCTGATGGCGTTCGGGTGAGGGTGCTACTACTAAAAAATTAGAATAAAATTCTCTATTCTTCAGGATTGTGTAGGGCTCAGTCCCTACTAGAACTCTAGTAATTTTCAGATGATGAGAATTATTAAATTTGAAAGAAATAAATTTTTATTTTCGTTTTTACCAAATTTTGATTGTCTGATGGCGTACGGGTTGACCTGCTACTACTTAAAAATTGAGATAAAATTCTCTATTCTTCAGGATTGTGTAGGGCTCAGTCCCTACTAGAACTTTAGTAATTTTCAGATGATTAGAATTATTAAATTTAGAAAAAATAAATTTTTATTTTCGTATTTACCAAATTTTGATTGTCTGGTGGCGTACGGGTAAACCTGCTACTACTTAAAAATTGAGATAAAATTCTCTATTCTTCAGGATTGTGTAGGGCTCAGTCCCTACTAGAACTTTGGTAATTTTCAGATGATTAGAATTATTAAATTTAGAAAAAATAAATTTTTATTTTCGTATTTACCAAATTTTGATTGTCTGGTGGCGTACGGGTAAACCTGCTACTACTTAAAAATTGAGATAAAATTTTCTATTTTTCAGGATTGTGTAGGGCTCAGTCCCTACTAGAACTCTAGTAATTTTCAGATGATTAGAATTATTAAATTTAGAAAAAATAAATTTTTATTTTCGTTTTTACCAAATTTTGATTGTCTGATGGCGTACGGGTGGACCTGCTACTACTTAAAAATTGAGATAAAATTCTCTATTCTTCAGGATTGTGTAGGGCTCAGTCCCTACTAGAACTTTAGTAATTTTCAGATGAATAGAATTGTTAAATTTGGAAGAAATAAATTTTTATTTTCGTTTTTACTAAATTTTGATTGTCTGATGGCGTACGGGTGGACCTGCTACTACTAAAAAATTGAAAAAAAATTCTCTATTCTTCAGGATTGTGTAGGGCTCAGTCCCTACTAGAACTCTAGTAATTTTCAGATGATTAGAATTATTAAATTTAGAAAAAATAAATTTTTATTTTCGTATTTACCAAATTTTGATTGTCTGGTGGCGTACGGGTAAACCTGCTACTACTTAAAAATTGAGATAAAATTTTCTATTTTTCAGGATTGTGTAGGGCTCAGTCCCTACTAGAACTCTAGTAATTTTCAGATGATTAGAATTATTAAATTTAGAAAAAATAAATTTTTATTTTCGTTTTTACCAAATTTTGATTGTCTGATGGCGTTCGGGTGAGGGTGCTACTACTAAAAAATTGAAAAAAAATTCTCTATTCTTCAGGATTGTGTAGGGCTCAGTCCCTACTAGAACTCTGGTAATTTTTAGATGATTAGAATTATTAAATTTGGTAGAAATAAATTTTTATTTTCGTTTTTACCAAATTTTGATTGTCTGATGGCGTTCGGGTGAGGGTGCTACTACTAAAAAATTAGAATAAAATTCTCTATTCTTCAAAATTGTGTAGGGCTCAGTCCCTACTAGAACTCTGGTAATTTTCAGATGATTAAAATTATTAAATTTGGAAGAAATAAATTTTTATTTTCGTTTTTACCAAATTTTGATTGTCTGATGGCGTACGGGTGGACCTGCTACTACTAAAAAATTGAAAAAAAATTCTCTATTCTTCAGGATTGTGTAGGGCTCAGTGCCTACTAGAACTTTGGTAATTTTCATATGAATAGAATTGTTAAATTTGGAAGAAATAAATTTTTATTTTCGTTTTTACCAAATTTTGATTGTCTGATGGCGTACGGGTGGACCTGCTCCCAATGGGAAGTAAACGATTGGTTCAATAATGGGCCATGCTTGGCGAACTCCGTTCCATTATTGGAACATTAATGGCAACCATCATTGGACCACCAATGGTTTAAACTTGGGATGATCACGCTACTGCCAATGATCGGTAGCCATGCATCGGGCCAATATTAGTTGCCAAGGAATTGCCAAGAAAACAAAATAGATTTTTAAAAGCTTGATTTTTTTATTGGCAGCCAACAAAAAACCAAGGTTTTGAAAATTGATTTTTTTTAATTATTAATTAAAATTTATTTTCAAAAAATATATTTTTCAAAAATTAATTTTAAAAAAATATATTTTTCAAAAATATATATTTTTTTAAATTAATAGAACATATTAATTTAATTTGTCACCTCTGGTAAAACAAAGATGAAAGACTGATAAATTCCCTCACTTTATATCTTACAGTGGAGGGATAACTGTGAATGTCTTTGCGAGAGAGGAGCAGGTACTTATATAGAGCCAGTGAAACAGGTCACAAGCGAGAAGAAATCACTAGCATGCACTCTGGCGGCGCTTGTCGGAAGTGGCGCAACGTTGGTTGCCAAGCGCTGTGTCGATAACGTCAGGATATGCATGCGCGCCAGAAAACAGTTCCGACAAGCGCCGCCAGAGTGCATGCTAGTGATTTTTTCTCGCTTGTGACCTGTTTCACTGGCTCTATATAAGTACCTGCTCCTCTCTCGCAAAGACATTCACAGTTATCCCTCCACTGTAAGATATAAAGTGAGGGAATTTATCAGTCTTTCATCTTTGTTTTACCAGAGGTGACAAATTAAATTAATATGTTCTATTAATTTAAAAAAATATATATTTTTAAAAAATAAATTTTTGAAAAATATATTTTTTAAAAATAAATTTTAATTAATAATTAAAAAAAACCAATTTTTAAAACCTTGGTTTTTTGTTGGCTGCCAATAAAAAATCAAGCTTTTGAAAATCGATTTTGTTTCCTTGGCAATTCCTTGGCAACTAATATTGGCCCGATGCTTGGCTACCGATCATTGGCAGTAGCGTGATCATCCCAAGTTTAAACCATTGGTGGTCCAATGATGGTTGCCAATTTTTTTGCCAAGAAAAAACCATTGGGCACCAAGCATGGCCCATTATTGAACCAATCGTTAACATTGGCAACTTCCCGTTGGGCTACTACTTAAAAATATTGATAAAATTCTCCATTCTTCAGGATTGTGTAGGGCTCAGTCCCTACTAGAACTCTAGTAATTTTCAGATGATTAGAATTATTAAATTTGGAAGAAATAAATTTTTATTTTCGTTTTTACCAAATTTTGATTGTCTGATAGCGTATAGGGTAAAAGTGGGTATTGTCGCGGTATTTTGTATTTTAATGAATATTTTAAATAATATAAAAAAATTTTGACTCTAAAAAATCACTCTTTGAACCTGACATATAAGACATTATAATTTGTATCATATTTTGGATTATTTTTGAATTAATTAATTTATTAAATATTATTTAAAATTTGTTGTCTGAAAAACGTTTAAAATGGCTCACCTCGGATTGAAATTCAACTCTTCAGTAGTGTCTAAAATTATTGTTCTTATATTATATAATGCTTTAAGAGATGATTCTTTTTTTATATTTTGGTAAATATATTGTTGTTCTTCATAAAAAAAATTTTGTTTAGTTAAAAAAAATTAATTTTGCTTCCTCATAAAGGAAGCCTTATAGTGATGTCGATTTCCGAATTTTTTAGAACCAATTATTTTTACAAATTTTCAAGTGTAGTATATATAATTCGTCGAGAGGAACAAATGTCCGGATGTATGTGTGTGTGTGTATGTCACCGATTCTTGTGGACAAATTTTCTCTTACACGTCTTGACGGATTTTGATAAAATTTTGTAGGTGTATTACGGTCACGAATACCAGAAATCAGACAAAAGGATTTTAAAAAATATTAAAAAAAAAAAAATTTTTCAACAATGTTTTAATTTTTGAAAAAATAATTTTTGGATTTTTTAAAGTAACTTTTTTCTATATTAAAATTTTTATTAATTCTTGTCAAAATTGCATTCCTGACATAAAAACGAATCGATTCATGTATATAAAGTATATATTTTGTCAAAATTTATAGAATTAATAAATATTTTAAATTTTCACAAAAAATTGAAATTTTGTATTTTTTGACATTTTATCTTAACACTTTAAAATAATTATTCTAAAATAAAAAATTAAACAATTGGTATATATTATATTGAGGAAGCTTAATGATCATGAAATGAACAACTTGTTTATTAAATATTTACAGTCACGATGATGGAGACATCTTTTTTTAACATGTGGGTATTTTCGAGGCTCGTATCATAACCCTTGTAAGTAAGGTTAGCAGTATGTCTCTAAAGATTAAAACGTTGAAATTATAGCCGATATTATTTTTCTTGTTTTAATTTATGTTTTATTAAAAAATACTTGTATATATATATATATAAAAAATTAATTTTCAACTAAAGAAATGTTGAATTAACATTGTTTTTCCATTTTGCACAGTAACTGTTAAACACATTTAAACACAACAAAAATTTCTTTTATTTGAACGTTCAGAATTTTAGTAAATCTTATATAACAGTTACAAAATACAAGCAAGAAAATAAAGAGTAATGGGAGGGACAAGAAAATTAAAGTAAGTGAGATCTGTATATTTTAGGGAAAAATTTTTAATAGCTGTAAAAAAGGAGCAAAAGTGTCAAATGAGAATTGACTGTACGTTAGAAATATTTGATAATAATTGCTTTAGAATATTTTATCACAGTATTATTTTATATTATGAGACTATTTAAATTATTATTATAATAAAACCAAGTATCTTTTATTTTTTTTTTAATTTTTTTTTTATTTTTTTTTATTTTTTTTTTATTTTTTTTTTTATTTTTTTTTTTTATCTTTTTTTTTCTTTTTTTTAAGTATCTTTTTTTTTTTTAGTTTGCTATTGAATTCGTCTAAGTAACTATTACAAAAATCCAAGAAGCAATAAATAAATTATCCGCGATATTTACCGCGCGATATTTACCGCGCGATAATACACTCATCCACGATATTTGACACACGAAAATACCCTCAAGTCATTCTAAGTCCCACGAGATTACAAGCATTTGAGTCTTCTATTTATTTATTTATTTAAATATTAAAACTATTTTCTACAACATGTATATGCATATATTTATCATTAGTTTATTATTGATTATAACCATTTTTTATTTCAAATATTACAAGGGAATAATATTTTTAACCTTTTCTTAAAAGTATTTTTATTACTTACAAAGCATAGATTTTGTGTCTAGTAAGAAATTATTTGTTTGTAAATTTGTTTATTATTAATTGATTAATTATTATTAATTATTATTTAATTAATAAAAATTTTAATTATAGTTTTGTAATAGTTTTAATAGTTTTGTAGATTTATAAAAATGAAATTACTAGAAATTTATAAATTTCCTTTATAATAGTCCTATATACAATGTAAAAATATTATAAGAAGTATAATCTGGATTATATCACATATAATCCATTTTTCTCCGTGTTAGATTTAAAATTAAACTTTTACATTAATTAAATTTTTCAAAAAGAAATATCAGTTACATGATTTTTAAATATACCAGAGATAGCTTCCTCCTCAAAAAGTAAATAACAAGTTATTTAGGCTCAAACTGTCAAATAAAAAAATGATGTTAAACTAAAATGTAAAATTCAAATTAAATTTTTCAAAAACAAGGTTGCTGGAAATATTTAATTTTTTTTTCTCTGATTTCCAGACAAAATTTTGACGATTTCCCTGATCCTAAAGCAATATTATGATCCACTCTGAAAATTATTAGATACAAATATTTTCTTATAGATTTATTTACTTACAAATTTCTTTATGTCTAAAATTTTGTTGTAAACAACAATAACTTCTTTTTTAAATAGATATTTCATCATTATTATTTTTCCATAGAAATGAAAATTTAAGAAAAATTTAATTTAATTTTATTTTTTATTTAATTTTATAGAAATTTAAATTATTATAAAACATATGTAAAGAAATATTTCTTTTATTATTTACATAAAATCTGTTAATGTCTGTTTCGTTACTCCAGTTCATCAATAAATTACATTTGGTGCTTCAATCCTGAAAATGACTTTTGAAATTTCAGGGCTTTCTTCCAATTTAGTAAACTTTTCCAGTCAGCGACGGATGCAAGTGCGAACACTGAAATTTGGACTTTGTCGATCTTGGGAGGAAATGAGACCAACTTTTCTTGCACACCGACTTCGTATTATAAGACTTCGTATTAGCTTTGGAACATTTTAGACCATTTGGTAAAATTGGAATTTTCTACCGACCCATGTTTTACCCTCATCTTAAATTTGTAAACTTTTAATTTTTCTCACAAGTTCCTATTAAGTATTTTTAAATTCTTTTTTTCGTAAATTTTAATATTAACAATTTTTTTTTAATTATTCTAACTGACGACTTTGAACTTGACGATAAAAGTAAACTCAACTAGATTCCATAATTATTGTAAGTCGTTATACATCTCGTTAAAATCTAAAATAACAATTTTCTTTTTCCATCTCACATTTAAATTTTTTATTTACCAATTTTTTTTTTTTGAAAATTTTCCCGAGATTTAAAAAACACTTTGCGAGTAAATTGTTTTTGAGGATTTTTCTTTTTGTTAAAGAGAAGATGCTTTTAGGATGAGGAAAATGGAATTATTCTTCGAATTCTCTTAATGACATGTGCTGTACATACAATGAAAATGTTATTCACGTATTTTCTGCGGCGAGTCAGTGGCTGAACACGTACGACAAATTGAAATTAAAGGACATGCATTGCACGTCTAATGCAAAACTCAATGGACGCGACGATTTCTGTTGAATTTAGAGGATTTTGCGGCAATTCCACGCGTAGAATTCTGTCTTAATGGGCTTTTAATGGGCTGCAGATGTAGAGAGCAATCGTTAGTATTTGATAAGGAAGGAAGTGGAGTGTACTGATATAATTCCTATCCATTACCGTAACAAGTAAATAAACAATTTTTTTATTAATATCTTAGTTAGTATAGATTTGTAGACCTTTTCTTTATGAAAACGAAGAGAATTGATTTTTTTAAATTGTTTATTAAATACCAATGTAACTTTTGAAGGAAGCAGATTAAAATTCATTATTCCCGTTCTACACTGAAGGGCAGAGTCCCACGACAGCGTGGCAAGACAAAAATAAATGGTAAATAAATGTTCAGACTGATCAAACACATTTAACAAAATTAGTAACAGATTAATATATAACACTGAAGGGCAGAATCTCACGACAGTATTATAAGTAAACTGTAATAAATAAATGAATAACCAATACTAAAGGGCAGAAACTCACAACAGTGTAGCAAATAAAAAGAAATAAAACAATTAAATATAATAATACGAACAAGTAGATGATGAAGAGAAAAGGACACTTAATACTTATTTCAAAGATAAGAACATCCGCAAAGGTTGAAGGGTAGTCCCAAACTGAGAGTCCTACTCGTCAGGTCAGTGACCCGTTAGAAAAATAGAGTGGGGCAGCTACCCCCTATTGTGAATCCAAAGTAATTGAAAAATAAGGTTGACTTCAATAACCGAACCTTACACTTTTTTGAGAATTAAATACTTCCCGAGTTCTTAAAATAATTATTGGAATATTGTGACTGTAGATAATTTGGTGTTCTGTTTTACCGGCAGCGGATAACTGCAATCTGTAATTTAATGATTCACTTGGGACTCACTAGATAAGAGAAGGCGCTGATGACGCCTGGTTAACAGTTTTGTCATTTAATAAAATCTCGTTTTGATTGAACTTCCAGGCAACAAATTATAAAAAAGTTCGCGGTTTTTTCAAAAATGAATTAATGGAAATAGCATTTTTGAAATGCATTTTTGCATAAAAAATAACAAGGCTAAAGGCCTGTCTGCTTAATTGAATTTTATTAAATTCCTTCCTGCGCTTATGTAAATTCGTAGAATAAATAAATACACAATGTGTATAAATCGCGTGCTACGTTATGAAACATATGTTTAGAGGAGCTGATATCAAGTTTATATCAACGACCTTATTACAAACTACACCCTTTTCCTTAGTCATTATATGTTTTCCTGAAATACGAAGCTAACTCCAGGAAGCACCATAAAAGATAAAATCAATTGACCTCTTCTTTTTCAGTATATCATGTTTAGTCTTAATATTGACGTTACCAAATATGGTCATCTGTGTTTTCCACTGGGTCCTACTTGCTAGGACTTAAAAATTTAATCAATAAATGCGTCTTGACCCAAAAAGTAATAAAATTAGATGGTGTGAGGTATAGTATAAAAGGAGGCACCCTTGCCGAATTAGTCAGTCCAGTAGTCACCTTCAAATCAGAATTCTACGACTCCAGTTCCAAAAATCTCTTCAAGTACCAAGTGCATTCTTCAAGTCTCAATCAAGTTCATTCAAGGAGAATTCATTCCAGGAGATAATTTCTAATGCGAGGCACATTTCTATTTTACTAAGGACTGCATTATTTCGACTTCAACGTCAAATCAATAATTCGACACCTGGACTCTGGACCTTTCACTTTTTGGCTGGTCCGAAAACAATTCAAGGGAAATCTACTGCATGTTCTTTTCCCGCTAGACAACGTCATTTCTTCGATCTCACACTGAAGGAGATATTGGGTCTACGAGTCTAAGAATAATATTAAAAGGTAAGTTGCTAATACCCTTAAATTTTGTCCCCATTTAAATTCTCGATTGATCCCACAAGGTTCTAATTTTGTTTCAGTATCCCTGAAGACATCTGGATCTACAACTCTCTGATTCTAATTGTAAAGGATTTAAATAAAAACTTTAATAATTTAATTTCAATTCGAACAGTTCCTCTTCCTTAAAACCTGTCCCTTAATATCAGAGTCTCGGAGCCATCCGCTCTGTGAATAAATCAGGTTGGAATCACCGATGCCGGACAAAAATAATAAATATTATAAACAAATATGGTACCCCATGGGGTCATACATTTCTTTCTTTGCTTTATTTGCTGACATAGTCTTGGATGACTTAGAAACTTCTTGTAATTCTAAACTTTCTTTTAAGTTATTATTTTCCTATAGATATGTTGATGATATAATTACCTGCATACCAAAAGATAAAATCAATGAAATAGTTGACGTCTTTAATGATTATGATGACAGACTATAGAGTTCACTTTTGGGATACAAAAAAAAGTCCATTAATTTTCTTGATATCCTCTTGTAATGAGATTAATGTCATCTTGCCACATTCAGCCAAAAAAACAAATTAGCTGTTTTTCTATTATAGGAATATTTCTTTTTAAAATTTATTATGTGAACCTTTTTTTCATATTGTAAAAGAATGTATAATTTTCATTAGCCAATCTGATGTATTCGTGGTATGTATTTTGGAGAAGAACGAAAATTTACTGCGGCCTGGGTAAACACACATACACGAGCCAGATGTGACATTTCAATCTGATTCAGCGGAGTGTAACGATCCAATGGTTGACAGTTGGCACGTTCTCTGTTCATGTGTCTTTCGAAAACCCCTAATTCCAATTTCTCTGGCCAAACTATATACATCTCTCGGCTATTATATCACTTATAGCCTCGCTCATAGCCATAACATTCTAATGAGCTAATTAGTAATTAATCAAAATTAAAAAATACTTCCTCCAAAATTTACAATTCAATAAAATATATTAAATAATACCACAACAACTCCGTAAATCTTAATCATTTATAATGTAAACTTTTCTTTTTATTAAAAAAATTATGACGCATATTAAAGTATAATTTAAAATTAATTTTGTAGGGAAAAGAAGAGAACATTTTTGCAAAATTTAAGTAAGAGAGTACGGAATACTAAATAGAGTAAAATATCGTAAAATATCGCAAATGCAAACATGAGAACAGTAGTATTTCTAGAAAAATTAAATTTTGAATAGAAAATAAAATTTCAAATTGAAAATATCCAATCGGAATGGAATATTTGAAAATATAATATAAATTCTATATAGACAAAGTGGAAAATGGAGAATGCGGAAAAGGAATACAAATGACGAATATCATCTTCTTCGAAATTTATTGTACACTGTGATTGAAGAACAGAAAGTAGGTTACTGCGAATTATTTAAGTTGCTATCTGTTCTTCCATGAAAGATAGAAAGGTCAATATCTGAAGGAAGACGCTTCGATTTAACGGTAATAAGTATCTTTTCCGTTGAATTGTAAAAGTTTAAATAGCACTAGTAGATAGTCGCTTGATAAAATATTCAAAGAAAAAATCTTTTTTTTTTATAAAAATATAACCTATTATTTAGACATAAACTGGTAAATATCTATCCGCTAAATAGTTTTGATAACTTCCAATATTGTTCATGACAATATTCTTTATTTTATTCTTTCATTGCAAATCATGCCAAAATGTTCAGTATCGAACCGCACAGATTAATTATTACTGTATTTTAAAGATTTTTGTCAATTGTTATTTATTTATTTATTTATTAATAAACGGGACCAAGCCCTTTTGTATTTTTGTACTCTTACAATCTAAAGTTGAATATACAACCTATACATATTTGTTTTAACAATAAAGCTAGGTGGCTGGTAAGTAATTACTAAAATTAATAACTTATTTTGAATTCAAATAGCCATAAGTTTTCTTGTATGCAAGATATCAAGTTCCGGTTTCTAACAAAATAAAGCTTGACTCTTTCCCTAACTTTTATCTCATTACGAGTATAGGCTGGGATAAATATTTGAGAACTTTTTTACGATTTTAGGAATTTGATGTTTTCATCATGTAAACTTGTTTTAAATTAAAATGGCCATAAGTTTTCTTGTATGCAAGATATCAAGTTCCGGTTGGTACCAAAATAAAGCTTGACTCTTTCCCTAACTTTTATCTCCTTACAAGTATAAGTTAGGATAAAAATATAAGAACGTTTTTTATGATTTTAGGAATTTGATATTTTTAACATGTGAACTAATTTTATATTCATTTGACCATAAGTTTTCTTGTATGCAAAATATCAAGTTCCGGTTTCTAACAAAATAAAGCTTGACTCTTTCCCTAACTTTTATCTCATTACAAGTATAGGCTAGGATAAAAATTTAAAAACGCTTTTTATGATTTTAGGAATTTGATATTTTCAACATGTGAACTAATTTTATATTCATTTGGCCATAAGTTTTCTTGTATGCAAGATATTAAGTTCCGTTTGGTACCAAAATGAAGCTTGACTCTTTCCCTAACTTTTATCTCATTACGAGTATAGGCTGCGATAAATATTTGAGAACTTTTTTTACAATTTTAGGAATTTGATGTTTTCATCATATAAACTTGTTTTGAATTCAAATGGCCATAAGTTTTCTTGTATGCAAGATATCAAGTTCCGGTTGGTACCAAAATAAAGCTTGACTCTTTCCCTAACTTTTATCTCATTACAAGTATAGGCTAGGATAAAAATTTAAAAACGTTTTTTATGATTTTAGGAATTTGATATTTTTAACATGTGAACTAATTTTATATTCATTTGGCCATAAGTTTTCTTGTATGCAAAGTATCAAGTTCCGGTTTCTAACAAAATGAAGCTTGACTCTTTTCCTAACTTTCATCTCATTACGAGTATAGGCTGGGATAAATATTTGAGAACTTTTTTTTACGATTTTAGGAATTTGATGTTTTCATCATGTAAACTTGTTTTGAATTCAAATGGCCATAAGTTTTCTTGTATGCAAGATATCAATTTCCGTTTGGTACCAAAATGAAGCTTGACTCTTTCTCTAGCTTTTATCTTATTACCAGTATAGGCCAGGATAAATATTTAAGAACGTTTTTTATGATTTAAGGAATTTGATAAATTTGATAAATAAAATGTTTATTTGCCAAAACTTTGCAAATAATTTCTTATCTATATTCCTGGATACTATGGTAATAAAAAATATTTTTTTCTTCAAAAAATTATTGTTATTTTTATGTTTTTTTCATGTTCCTAAAGATAAAATAATTTTTTTTTCTTCGTGCAAACACATATATGAACTGAATAATATTCATTCGTACGTCAAACATGGAGTTTCAAAGAAAAATTTTGTTACTTTTAATTTTGGCAATTTTTTCTCCTAAACAAAATGCAGTAAGTAAAAATAATATTGATAACAATTCTTAGAATATTATATTTAACTAATTCATGTCATGTAAATTTTAACATTCTTTTAAAATTGTACTGCCTTCCTTTAAAAAAAAAAATATTCAATTTCAATACAAAATTAGTCCAAAAATTTATTATTTTAAGCCTGGAGTCTTTTTTAGGCTGCAGGAATAATTATTTTACTTTAAAGTGTAATAAAATTAAATATAATTATTTTAATTCAAATATTAATAACTTTTGAAAAGTTTTCTTTTTAAATTGTTAAAAAGTTTTTGTCAAAATTATTTTAATTTAAATCCAATATTGAATGTAAAATATTAAATATTAACATTTTGAGAATAATAGTGAAAAAAATTATTTTTCGCAGTATATTAAACAAAATTAAATTTTTTTAAAATAAATATTTGCTCGAAATAACGAAATTATAATAAAATATGAAAAATAAAGTAATAAAAATCGTTGCACAGATTGCAATAATTTATTTTTTAATCTTAAAAAAAAAATAAATATGTATATTTTACTTATAAAGTAAAAGATAAATTTTATATTAGAAATTTAAAAAAAAATAATCTTAAGTTTTTATTTTTTTTTCTATGTAGAAATAAAATTATTTTATAGTTCACCTTTATATATGCTATACACGTGTATCAATAAGAAAATTTATTTGTAAAATCCTTGAAAAGAATTTATTAAAAAAATTTTTTTTCACATATTTTTTATTCGAAACGTTTTTTAATAATTTTTTTCTTTTAAAATTTTTAAAACTCTCTGGTTATCAAAATATTAAAAGTTTATTAGTTAATGATAATTTGTGAAATTGAATAACACATGATTTGAAAAAAACCAGTAAAAAATTTATTTTCTGCTCTTTTGAATATTAAATCGAAGATCGTGAAAATAATTTTATTTTCCTTTGAACAATTTTTTTTCTATCACAAATTTTATTGAGGAAAATAATAATTTTTTAAATCGCATTCAAAAATAATATTTTCTTGTTTTCTATACGGGAGTATAACACAAATCTTTTATTATCTTTCTGAAAAAATTTTATAGATTTGTAAATTAATAACAATTTTTTTATAACAATTAACAATAAATAAACAACAGAATGTTTTTCTTAAATTTACAATATAGCAAAATATAAAGTAAAAGTTAATATAATTTAGCAAAAATGTCTACTCAGGGCCTTTTGGGGTCACTGATTATGACTCCGACGTCAGTTTTTAAAAATACAAAATGGCGGATCCAATATGGCGGATGAAAAAATTTTAAACTTCGAGCAAAGCTCATGAAAATTGCTATTCAGAGGTTTTCAAGGTCACTGATAACGAATCTGATGTCAGTTTTTGAAAATAAAAAATGGCGAATCCAATATGGCGGACAAAAAATGAGAACTTGTTGGATTTTAAAGACAAAAATTACTTTTTGTTTGTTTTACTATTAGCATCAGTTATTTGTTCAATATTTTGTATTTTATAAAATAGATCTCGGATTCGTAATTATTCTGATTTTTTAATTTTTGTTTATTTCTAGTTATTTGTTTATAACAAAGTATGAAATAAAGTTAAATAAAGTTTTTAACATTTAAACAATTTTTAGGTACATTAGAAATCATATTTTAATATTCCTGAAGTAAAAAATTTTATTAAATAAACAATACAAAAAAATTAAATACAAAAATAAAGAGAATTGTGTAAATAGTTAACAATAATTGTTTAAACAAATTAATTACCTATGTTTTTTGTTAAATTTTATTTAAAAAAATTAAAATTTCGATTTCTCTTTAATCTTGAAATTTTTTTCTATTTAAAAGAACTAAACTAAAAAATGTCTCTTGCAAATGATAATTTTTATAATTTTTTAAACAAATTATTATAATATTTTTAACTTTTAATAGAATCAAGACACTAATTTATACTTTTTTTCTTGATTTCTAAATTTTATATTAAGAAATTGTAAGAATATGTAGCTATAAACAGAATTTCCTTATATTTAATTTTGAAATTGTTTCAACAAATTATTTTTGTTATTTAAAAAAAAAATTGAAGTGGCTTAAATAATAAAAATTTCATTTTTTTTTTAATTTTTACATTGTTTATAAACATACTGTATAATTTAATGAGAGTAAAATTTAAATTCGGATAAAAATAATTTATTTAAACAAAATTTTTTATGGATGTAGTTGATCATTTTTTTGTTTTTTTTAAAATTTTTTTTAATTTAAAAAAATTATTTTATATATAAATAAAATGCTAACAGTAATTTCTGTTAATAAATATATTTGCTTGCAATTAAGAGATCAGACGACATTAGAAATATATTAGATCTTCGTTAGTTAGAAAATTTTTTTTTAATTTAAAAAATTTTTTCTTTTTTAATTAAAAAAAATTTTTTTTTTAATTTTTAAAAAAATGATTAAACATTCAATAATTTTAAAAAATTATAATTTCCAAGACATATTTTTTAAGTTTAGTTCATTTAAATAGAAAAAATTTCAAGTTTAAAAAAAACCGAAATTTCAATTTTTTAAAAATAAAATTTAACAAAAAACATAATTAATTTGTTTAAACAATTATTGAATATTTACAAAATATTCTTTATTTTTGTATTTAATTATATTTAATCATATCCTGAGTAAAAATGTTCAAAAATGTGTAGAAAAATATAATTTTGTTGATTAATGGTTAAAAAAAATTACAATTAACAATATAAAAAATTGTTTAAACAATTTAAAAATTTATGAAATTAATTTTGAATGTTTATATGTTAATTAATTATAAAATTTTGGTGAAAAAAACTCGAAGAAATATATTACAAATTGAATTTTTTTTTAATTATGTCCTTTTTCCAAAAGTTAATTAATCAATTAAATTTTTATTTAATAAAAGTAATTATATAAAAATTGTTTACTTCAGGAATACTAAAATATGATTTTTAATGTGGTTAAAAATTTTTTAATTGTTAATAACTTTATTTTATATGGTAACATATCGATTTTTTCATACTTCGTTATAAACAAATATGTAAATATAAATAAACAAAAATTAAAAAATCGGCATTGAGGAATCGATAGAGAATTTAGTAACGAAGATTGTAAAAAATTTTTTTGGTTAATTTGAATGAAAATGGTGACCTCTAGATTAATTTATGACACATAAAGTACGTTCGCGTTCGGCTGCCACTGTGCGCCATATTGGATCCGCCATTTTGAATTTTGGAAAAAGGACTTCATATTCGTAATGAGCTGGCCCAAAAACCATTAAGCATTTTTGATTTTTAAATAAGTGATGTAATGTAATGTGTAACACAAAGGGTTTAAGAGAAATTAATATTATAAAAAAAAAAAAAAAAAAAAAAAAAAATTAGACTTGTTTTTTAAAATGTATATTTTATAGGCAGAACAAGGAAGGGCGAGCAGTGCACCCTTTGATGAGAATATCTGTTCTTTATACGACAATACAAAGTTAATTGACGATTTGCTCTTCACACAAAACTCAAAGCCTTTGGTAATAATTATTGCTGATAACATGATTCATGGCATTCAAAGAGCTAAGGATTTGTCACTGGATAGAAGAATATTTAATAACAGACAGAATAGAGATAACTCTCAGTTTTATGAAAAAATGATGGAAAAAATTTATCTCTATGAATCAAGAGAAATTTCCTACTTTGTCTATCCTGTAAACATGAGAAATAATTTATTGACAACATACTGTCAACGAAAGCTTATAAACGATAGTTTTAGTGTAATGTTTCATTTTCTTAATTCAATGAATGAGTTTCCTTTTGTTGAGGAAATTTTCATTCCACTAAAACCACACTCAATGTGCACGAAACATTGTACTTTTATCGAATATATAAAAGAAAAAATGCAGATTGGTGAAAATTTCTTGGAATTATTCGAATTAAGGAAAAGATTGTTCAGCGAGGAGGGAAGAAAGCATTTTTTTATCAGAAAAATTGAAAAAATCGATTTATCACTGTTTTATGAAAATTCATTGTCTCAAAATGAAAGTTCGATGATTTTTTTTAATTCGTTATTAGTGGAAATTCAAAATTCTCCCTCCAACAGTTTAAAAGAAAATGGAGAAAATAGTAAAAGTCTTGAATGCTTTCAAACGAGATGTTTACATCAAAAGAATGATTTCTTTCAACATTCACATTCTGCTATGAAACATTTACGAAATATTTTAATTTTGATTGAACATTTAAATTTGCTGAACAGTACGATATTTTCGTTGGATAGCAGTGATGCTTCATTTGAAAATTTTTGCAACATGATTCATTATTCGGATGTGATTAAATTATTTTGCTTCATAAAGGATTTATCTGACGCTACATCCCTGAACATAGAAGCGTGGATAAGTAATTTAAAATTATTTGCAGCGAATTCATTGATTGGCAAACTATCATGGTTCAACAGATTGTTAGCATTGTATAAAAATCAATATTATTTGGATGAAAAGTTCATTGAAACAGAAAAGAAAGAACTTTCTACACAAACAATTAATTTTGAAAAAAGTTATGGAGATTGGTTTCAGTTTACCTTAGTTTCTGTTAGATCTCTAATGGTGAGTAAAAAAATTAATTATTAATTATTAACTGTATTAATCTCCGTATTCATTCATTCTGTCCGCAGTTTTTTTTTTTTTTTTTTTTTTTTTTTTTAAAGATATTGTTTGGCAAATCGAAAATATGCAGGTATTTTTTATGATTTACAATAAAATAATATTAGAAATTAGAAAATTAAAAAAAAATTATGACTAACAAATAAAAAATATACCCATTTTGTTTGTTATATGCTTTTTCTATAACAAATTTCGTTTGACTGATCTAAATTATTATGCAAATTATTCTCCATTTTATTTATAAAAAATACTAGAAAATTGTTAATTGTTAAAAAAATTTTTTATTAATTGAAAATGAAACTGAAAATTTTTGAATTTTTAGAAAATAAAGGAAAGTCCTGTGAAATTTTTATTATTTATGAAAATATTTAAATGTTTGCGTACAATTTTATTAAAATTGTTTTCAAATAATTGAATTCTTTTTAGGTAATTTTATTAAAATTTAAATAAAATTACACGAAAGAATTTAATTATATTTTCAAAAATTTACATAAAATTGAATTTCAACAAGAATTAAAAATTTTCTTAAAAATAATTCAATTATTCTCAAAATATTTTTAAAAAATTCTATATAAAAATTAAATTACTTTCAATGCAATTTTTACATATATTCGTCAAAAAAATTGAAAGAATTCAATTATTTTTAAAAAATAATAAAATTCTTGTGATGAATTAAACTATTTTGACTTAATTTTAATAAAATTCTTTAAAGAAATTCAATTATTTTCGAAACAACTTATTAATTTAATTTCTCGAAAAAATTTCATTATTTTCAAATATTTCTATAAAATTCTTCATAAAAATTTAATTATTTCTCAAAATTTTTAAAAATTCTTCGAAACATTTCAATTATTTTTATAAATAGTAAAATTTTTCGCAACAATTCAATTATTTTTATAAAATGTGTAAAATCCTTTGCTGAAATTCAATTCTTTTTCAAAAGAATTTTAATAGAATTTCTCGAAAGAATTTAAATTTTCAAATATTAACATAAAATTGATGTACCTATTTTCTAAAATTTTAATAAATTATTCTTCGGAACAATACAATTATTTTTATAATTAGTAAAATTCTTCGCAAGAATTCAATTATTTTCAAATACAATTTTAATAAAATTCTTCTTCATAAAATTCAATTGCTTTCAAAATTGTCAATTAAAATTATTAAAAGAAAAAAATTCCATTAGTTTAAAAGAAATTCAAAGAAATTCTTCAAAAGAATTTAATCAGGATTTTAAAAAATTTTAATAAAATTCTTCGCGAAAATTCAGTTATTTTTCTAAATAATAAAATTCTTTGAAGGAATTGTATTATTAACAAATTTTTTGATAAAATTCTTTGCAACAATTCAATTATTTAAGAAATTTTAATAAAATTCTTTCCAAGAATTCAATTCTTCTCAAAAATAAAATTTTTCACAGGAATTCAATTATTTAAAAAGAAAATAATATTCTTCGTCAGATTTCAATTATTTTTAACTTTTTAATGAAACTTCTCAATAAAATTTAATTATTTTTAAAAAGTTTTAAAATAATTCTGAGAAATTCAATTATTTAAAAAAATTTTGAAAAAAATACTTCCCAAGAATTCAATTTGTTTCCAAAATAAAATTTTTCACATGAATTCAATTATTTAAAAAAAAATTTAATAATATTCTTTGTCAGATTTCAATTATTTAAAAAAAATGTTATTCTTCGTCAGATTTCAATTGTTTTCAATTTTTGAATGAAATTTTACGCGATGAAATTTAATTATTTTCAAATAGTTTTAAAAAAATTCTGAGAAATTCAATTATTGAGGAAATTTTAATAAAATTCTTCCCAAGAATTCAATTCATTTAAAAAATAAATTTTTTTACATAAATTTAATTATTTAAAAAAAATTTAATAATATTCTTCGTCAGATTTCAATTATTTTCAATTTTTTAATAAAGTTTCTCAATGAAATTTAATTATTTTAGAAAAGTTTTTAAAAAATTCTGAGAAATTCAATTATTTAAAAAAATTTGAAGAAAATTCTTCCCAAGAATTCAATTTTTTTCCAAAATAAAATTTTTCACATGAATTCAATTATTTAAAAAAAAATTTAATAATATTCTTCGTCAGATTTCAATTATTTCCAATTGTTTAATGAAATTTCTCAACGGAATTTAATTATTTTCAAAATTTCTGAGAAATTCAATTATTTAAAAAAAATTTCGAACAAAATTCTTCCCAAGAATTCAATTCATTTCAAAAATAAAATTTTTTTTCACAGGAATTCAATTATTTAAAAAGAAAATAATATTCTTCGTCAGATTTCAATTATTTTTAACTTTTTAATGAAACTTTTAAATGAAATTTAATTATTTTCAAAAAATTTTTTCAAATTCTGAGAAATTCAATTATTTAAAAAAATTTTGAATAAAATTCTTCACAAGAAATAAATTATTTTCATAAATAATAATATTTTTCTCCGAAATTCAATTATTTTCACAAATAAAATTCTTTAAAAAATTTTTTTAATAAAATTCGCTGCAAGAATTCAATTATTTTCATAAATAACAAAACTAATCGCAAAATTTCAATTATTTTTTACATAATTTTAAATAAAATTATAGAAAATTGCATTTATTCTTAATATTTTTTTTTTCAAATTCACCGAAAGAATTCAATTATTTTTTAAAAATTTTTGATAAAATTCTTCATAAAAATTTAATTTTAAAAAATATTTAATTATTTAAATAATTGAAATAATTGAAAAATTTTCTACTAAAAAATGAATTTTACTTAAAATTTTAAATTATAATTGAATATTAATAGCATTATAGCGTTAATTTTTTTTTTAAATAATTGAATTTTAAAGAGGGTTCAAATTAAAATCTTTGAAAATTTGAATATTGTTACTGTAACTTCATCAAAATTTTCATAATTTTAATTCAATTATTAATAATTGAAAGTAGAAACATTTTTGAAAATAATTGAAATTATAGGAAAAGAATTTTTTTTTTTTTTTACATTTATGAAAATAATTGAACTTTGTACAAGAATTTTGTTATTTATAAAGATAATTGGAATTTTTTTTAAATTTTGAACATATAGTTAAATTTTATAAGAAGAATTTTCTTTTTCTTTTTAAATAATTGAATTTCTGCAAATATTTGTAATTTCTTTAAAATTGAATTTTTTTTAGTGTTTTCAACAAAAATTTAAATTAGAAAATTTGTAAATTCTATTATTTTTTAAAATTTCTAATTTTATTTAAAAAAAAGGCAGTTAGCTAGTTGCTAGTTGGTTATTTAAAAGGTAATAAGCATAATATAGTTATAAATTAATTTATAAATTAATAAAAATAATTTTTTCCAGGAAACAGAATATTCCGAGACGAATCATGAAACATTTGAAAATATCAGTGTGTTTTACGATTATTGGGAGACAATTGATGAATTGATTTTTGATGTGGAAATCGAGAAATTAGTAATAATTTTAACTGATGATGTTGCAAAAGGAATTCATGTTCTTGAGAAAATGACAAACAATAAGAGGGTAAAACCGAAAAAAAATCGAAATGATCTTCATTATACGGAACAATTCCTGTACGATATAATAGAGAAGAATTTTCATTTGTTTCAATCCAGTGATACTTATTACTACGTCTACCCCACTCAACTGCAAAACGATATGTTTATGTTTTACCTTCATTTTATGATATTTAAAGATTATTCCAAAACCACATTCCATGTCGTTAAATTTGAAGAAAGTTTCTCCCCTTCAGGAGATAATAGTTTTACTGACACTGTCATTCCAGCGATAACAAATCCAAGTTGTATTCAACTTTCAAAATATTCCACGAATATTCCAAAAATTTTCCTAAATTATTATTTACTGCAAAAAATAATTTATTTCTACGATTCAAATACTTTCAGAAAATATGCTGCTAATTATAATGATTTGTCATTACTATTAGCACACTACGATGTATGTGACAGAAATACTGGAAGTATGAATAACATTTTTTATTCCATACCAAGACAAAGATCTCTTGATGTTCATGATTATATAATTAATCTTATACTAAAATTCGACACTGATAATAATTTAGACACAAAAAATAATGTTTTCCTCAATGTTACCAATCTTGATACCATTCTCAACTTCCAAAGAACAATAAAAACTGCCCACAAAAACATAAAATCAAACAATGACACTGATTTAAAAGCTCTTTGCAATTTGAACCAAAATTTTAAACTATTAAAATTATTTTGTTTCTTAAAAAATAATTACCATGAACACATTGAAGATTCTAATGCAATGGGATTGCAAATGTTGTCATTCATTGATAATTTGAAAAATTTCTTTACCACATTTCTTGAAAATACAAATGATTGGTTAAAAAAATTGCTAGCAATTTATTACAATGTTTATGTATGGGAAAAGGCCAAAATTCTTATTGAATTACAAGGTGTTTATAATGATATACCATATGTTTCGAGAAAAAATGATGATTTGTTGAAAAAAATGATTTTTATAGTTGATGAAAAAGTAATGTCTTTGAAAGCAAATTTATGTCCATGTACATGTTCATTGTTGAGTGAAGAAAAATATAAATTTCAAATTGAAGCTGACGTTATAAATTTCAATGAATACTTTAAGAAAACATTATGTCCTGGTGATGTTAAAGTTTATGAATTTTTTGCTCTTCATAAAATTATATTTGACAAAAATATAAATGCTGTTGGTAAAGAATTGGAAATCATTATAATTGCACCAATTTGGGAAGTTAGTGGCAACATAAAACTAGATTTCAGTGGTGAGAAATATAAGAGGGTAAGTTTTTCTATTGTTTAAAATTTTAACATTTTTTCATCATTATTGCTCTAGGTCAATAAAGTACCCATTATTATCCTAGGGTAATAAAGTACCGATTATCACTCTAGGGCAATAAAGTATCTATTATTACCCCAGGACAATAAAGTAGGACCCATTATTACCCGCGGTCAATAAAGTACCTATTATTACCCTAGGGCAATAAAGTACCCATTATTTTCCCAGGACAATAAAGTATCTATTATTACCCTAGGACAATAAAGCACCCTTTATTACCCTAGGGCAATAATGGTCAATAAAGTACAGGGTTGCCACAAAAATTTTATTTTATTTTCCCCTGAATTTTCCCTGACTATCAGACAAAATTTTGACGTTTTCCCTGACCCTGAAAAATATTTTGATTCACTCCAAAAATTACTAATTACTCAAAAAAAAATTTCTATTACATTTATTTACGAATTTCTTTAACTGTAAAATTATTCGAAAACATCAATAACTTTTTTTTAAAATAAATATTTAATCATTAGGTACTATTTTTCTATAAAAATTAAGATTTTCAAATTCAAACCTTCTGTAACTGTAAATTCAAAATTTTCAAAGATTTTAATTTAAACCTTCTTCAAAATTCAATTATTTCTAAAAATTCACGCTATAATGCTTTTAATATTCAATTATAATTTAAAAATTTAAGTAAAATTTTTTTTTTTAATCATTTTTGGGGCGCATGATTATTCCCCAAATGTCATTTTTCCGAAATGTCATTTTACCGAACTGCACTTTTGCGAATACTCATTTTTGCGAATCGTCATTTTTGCGAATTGTCACTTTTGCGAATCGCCATTTTTACGAATTGCCATTTTTACGAATTGTCATTTTTGCGAATAGTCATTTTTGCGAAAAGTTATTTTTACGAATTGTTATTTTTGCGAATTGTCATTTTTGCGAATCGCCATTTTTACGAATTGTCAATTTTCCGAAAAGTCATTTTTGCGAATCGACATTTTTACGAATTGTCAAATTTCCGAAAAGTCATTTTTGCGAATTGTCATTTTTGCGAAAAATACAATAGAAAACTTGTAGGTCTATAAATTCACTATTGTATTTTTCGCAAAAATGACAATTCGCAAAAATGACTTTTCGGAAAAATGACAATTCGTAAAAATGGCGATTCGCAAAAATGACTTTTCGGAAAATTGACAATTCGTAAAAATGTCGATTTGCAAAAATGACAATTCGCAAAAATGACAATTCGCAAAAATAGCTTTTCGCAAAAATGACAATTCGCAAAAATGACATTTCGCAAAAATGACTATTCGCAAAAATGACAATTCGTAAAAATGGCTATTTGTAAAAATGGCGATTCGCAAAAGTGACAATTCGCAAAAATGTCATTTCTTTAAAATGACCATTCGCAAAAATGGCAATTCGTAAAAATGACTTTTCGCAAAAATGGCTTTTCGCAAAAATGACATTTCACAAAAATGTCTTTTCGTAAAAATGACAATTCGCAAAAATGAGTTTTCGAAAAATTGACAAATCGTAAAAATGATGATTCGCAAAAATGACTTTTCAGAAAATTGACAATTCGTAAAAATGGCCATTCGCAAAAATGACAATTCGCAAAAATAGCTTTTCGCAAAAATGACAATTCGCAAAAGTGACATTTCGCAAAATTGGCTTCTCGCAAAAATGACTATTCGCAAAAGTGCAGTTCGGTAAAATGACATTTCGGAAAAATGACATTTGGGGAATAATCATGCGTCCCATCATTTTTTAGTAGAAAATTTTTCAATTATTTCAATTATTTAAATAATTAAATATTTCTTAAAATTGAATTTTTATAAAGAATTTTATCAAAAATTTTTTGAAATAATTGAATTCTTTCGGTGAATTTGAAAGAAAAAATATTAAGAATGAATGTAATTTTCTATCATTTTATTTAAAATTATATAAAAAATAATTGAAATTTTGCGATAAGTTTTTTTATTTATGAAAATAATTGATTTCTTGCAACGAATTTTATTAAAAAATTTTTTTAAAGAATTTTATTTGTGAAAATAATTGAATTCCGAAGAAAAATATTATTATTTATGAAAATAATTTATTTCTTGTGAAGAATTTTATTTAAAATTTTTTTAAATAATTGAATTTCTCAGAATTTAAAAAAATTTTTTGAAAATAATTAAACTCTATCGTGAAATTTCATTAATAAAATAGAAAATAATGGAAATCTAAAGAAGAATATTATTTTTTTTTTTTAAATGATTGAATTTATGTGAAAAATTTTATTTTTGAAATGAATTGAATTCTTGGGAAGAATTTTATTAAAATTTCCTAAATAATTAAATTTCTCAGAATTTTTTTAAAACTTTTTGAAAATAATTAAATTTCATCGTAAAATTTCATTAAAAAATTGAAAATAATTGTAAACTGACGAAGAATATTATTTTTTTTAAATAATTGAAATCTGACGAAGAATATTATTTTTTTTAAATAATTGAATTCCTGTGAAAAATTTTATTTTTGAGAAGAATCGATTTCTTGGGAAGAATTTTTTTTCTATTTTTGTTTAAATAATTGAATTCACATTAAAAAAATGTATTATTTCCTGAAAATAATTGAATTCCTAAGAAGAATTGTATTGAAAATAATTGAATTTTTAAAGAAAATTTTATTAAAATTGCAATTTTATTAACTGAATTTTGTAAAGAATTTTGTCAAAATTTTGTTTTGAATAATATAATTTTTAAAACTTACAATTTTATTTTAATTTCTCAAAATAATTGAATTTCTCAGATCTATTTTTTCAATTTTTCTGAATATATTTGAATTCTTTCAAGAAACTTTATTAAAAAATGATAAATAATTAAATTGGTGGGAGGAAAATGAAAAATTGATAAATAATTGAATTGCTGAGAAATTTTTATTAAAATTTTATTTAAAGTAATTAAATTCTATAGGAAAATTTTATTGAAATAAGAATTATTGATTAAAGAATTATTTTTCTAAATAATTTCAGAGAGACTCTAATTTGACTGGAAGACAAGGAGGAACCTTTTTTGGAATGTACGTAACTTTACAATTATCCAATAATGATCATTTAAAAATTGACGTTTCTAGTGGTTATAAGATGAATGGAAAAGGTATAATATTACCATTCAGTAACAATCAGTCATTCAAATTTACGACAAAATTGACAATTAAATCTCTTGACACCAGAAATGATCCAAAAATAGTTTCCTATCATTCCACAAACGCTGTTATGAGATATAAGAAATTAATCCTATCATCAATGTTAAAGTACAACAATTCTGACTATAAATTTTTGTACACAAATCTCAGTAATAACAGTGAAATATTAAATGACTATACTACGATGGATATTATTGATGAACTATATAGTTTGGAGGAATTCTATTTACAAGACGATAAAAAATTAGATTCCCTATTTATGTACAAAGTATATAAAAAAGGAATAATCTACAAAATATTAAACATGAAAAAAAATAATGATTCATATTTAAACGATGATCAAACAATTCAACATTTAAATACATTTTACACCAGAAAAATAAAGAATTTAGAAGAAGGTTTTTACAAAAAACCCATATTACACATTAACGATTACTTGAAATTTATTTTATCTGACGCAAATAGTATACAAAATCTCGACATTTTGAATAGATTTCAAATAATTGTCAACAATTTCACTCAGGAATTTAGGGAAGAAATTGCTGAAGGTGAAAAAAGACTTATTGACATTGGAAAATATGTGAAGGAAAAAACTGATGAATTAAATCAACAAATTGGAAGAATAAAAGCAGAAATTGATACATTGCATGAACAGAAGAAAAATGAAAGTCTTCAATTAAAGGAAAATAAAATTTTATTAGGGGAGAATAAAATTGTCAAACAAATTTGTGGAACTATTAAAATAATCAGTTCGTTTGCTGCACTAATAAATCCTTTTTTTGCCGTTGGTGGTGCATTACTTTTATCAACTGCCACTGTAGTAGAATCTCTATTAGTAAAACCCGTTAATGATGTTGTACACATTAAAATACCAAACACAATCTATGATAAATTAGAAGAAAGTAATATCAACAGACAAGCGCAAAACAAATATTCAAATATAACCCTTCCAGCAGCAATGTCCAAAAATATTAAAGATTATATTAAAAATTATGATGATTTAAGAAAACAACCTGTAGCAGGTATTGAAGGTATACATAGAGAATTATTTAAAGACTACACCAAAGAAGTTGTGGAACAAATGAAAACCGAAACAGAAGCATGTTCTAATCAAAAAGTACCGGGTAAATGTCAAATAGAAACTATTAAAAAGCATAAAGAAAAATTACACATAATGGGTTCGTACAATCAGCAAAAGCATCTTAACCGTATGAAAAATCTTAATAAAATCCCATTTGCAGCCGACAATCTTCTGGTATCAGTTGACGTTTTCAACGATATAAGAAAAACAGACGCTTTAGAAGAAGAAATGATAAATCAAGCTAATGAGTCTGATCAAGAATTGGAAAACTTGGAGAAATTTAATAAAGAGGTTGAAGACACATTAAAGCCTAAAATCGAAAATTTGCGCAATATTTTCAACACTTTTTCCGATGGTTTTGTCAATGCATCGACAACAACTTTTCTTGAATTCGAAAAATGGAGGGTTGACGAAGAATTGTCGAAGTACTTCAAAAACTTAAAATCATGGGTCAAAGATCTGAAGATAGCAGATGAATTTCAAGAAATCATGGATAATTTAGAAGTAGCTATACAAACGACTATTAAATTTCACATTCTTGTCAAGGAATTTAAGTCAAAAATAGATAATGCAGAATATATGGAACACCTTGTTGCAGCACCATTTCATGAAATTTTCACCAACGATCCTAATTTAAGAGTGGCTTACACGAAATTAAGTCATTTTTACTATGCAAATCAGATACTTGACGAATACACCAAATGGCTAATTTCCTTCAAGCAGTACACATTTCCCTGCATGAACTATTATCCCGAAATCAAGGAAATCTATTTTCTGGATACTAAATCTCCTGTGATGAAAGCTAACAGCATAATTCAAGCTATGAAATCAGTAAATAAACATTTGAATAAAATAGAAGCTGAAGGATACTCTGCTTTCATAGATTTTCGAGTTGGCAATTTTGGTAATGGTACTAGTCGTCCACCTTTCTATGAGTGGAACAGTAGTTTACATTACTCAACTATAAAAGAGATGCTTGATGGTAAACAAGTGAAATTGTTTGCAAATATCTCCCATTTCGATAAATATAATGCAGTGAAATTTCGCGATATTCATCTTTTGATTACTTCAAATAAATATGAGGAGGAATTGAGAAGGGATTTGAGTAATATTTCGTTGACACTGAGACATAATGGGGATAATTATTATAGGTGCGACGATAATATCCATTTAATCCAATCGGGTGTTTTGCAGCTAAATTTTGATACAATATATTCTAAAGCGGATCAATTTATTGATAGCGAGAAAAATGATTATGTTTTGAGTCCCTTCGCCACGTGGACGGTGCAACTTATGCTTAATGAGAAAAATGAAACATTTAAATCATTATCAAAGTATGCTGATAATGTTAATATAAAATTGATTGGAGATGGCAAGTTCATGCGAATGAATATGAATATATGCGAAGATGATTTGTGGATTTATTACGGAAATCGACGGTTGAACCTAGAAGCATCGCCATAAGAAATATTTTTCCAATGACTACTATTTGTCTATTAATGATTACCAAGACAATTTTATTATTGCTTTCGTAACATTTCCAGTAGCTATTATTTATCGAAGACCCAGCGTCCCAGTGTGCACGTTCTGGAACTGTTCTGTAACAGTTAATGGAAATAAAGAACAGTTACAGAACGGTTCCGGAACATACACACTGGGGTGTAGGTTAACTGTCTTTGTTAATAGTTTTAAGGATTTCAAGATTTAAACTAAGAAAATTGTATTTGGATCCCCGAACTCTGTTTAATGCAAGGAAAGTAAATAAGCTTACCCTAACAGTATCTGAATAATTCAGGATGTCTTATTGTCTTGGGGACAACCATTCTTCTGGAGAAATTAGGATATTCCTTAAAAATCCCTTGTATGTATGAACAACCTACCGATATCTTAGAAATATCCTAATCTTTGGTTACGCCCTGGACGTCCTTGGTATATCTTAAAATATCTGTTACTGTTAAGATAGATATACATTTTTAAAAACATTATTAATTAAAACTAAAGAAAAATGTAATAATTCCGCTGATTTATTTGATTTGCCAGAATAAAAATTAATTTAAAAATAAGTCCAACTTGTTTATTCATTTCATCAACCCAAACTTTTTTTCTCTGATATTTCTCCTGATGCACTTTTTGAATCTATAATGAGTATTAAATCTAATGCAGCCATTGTAGTTTTTTTTGGACTTTTCGAAGGCATTTCCATCAGTTGATCATAATCTATTAATACGTAAACTTTCTTCATTTCAATTGTCGAAGTCTGTATGTGATTGGTTCGAGTCATACACTAATTTTAGGTTTCAAAGGGTTATTGATGGAAATGGCATTGAATCAGAATGGAATGGACTGAAATGTGGTGTTCCTCAGGGTGCTTCACTGTTTTAAGTACTTTTTAATTTATTCATTTCGGAACTTGGAAGTCATTTGAGGCATTGTAAGTATCATAAGTATGCTGATGATTTCAAATTGTATCTTTCAGGTCTACTATTATCTTTGCCAGATCTACTTCGAATGATTCAAACAGATATTACGTTGAACAAGTGATAATGGACTTGTTTTCAATTCAGAAGACTCAGGGAATGGTGATCTCGGCATTGGGACAACTTTCGTATGAAACGTTGTCAATATTGCCTTCACTTTTATTAGGGAGTAAACCTATTGTATTCTAGGAGACAGTGAGGGATCTTAGGTTGAAAATAAATAGAACATTGGGGTCGATTCCGTAACTATCCCACTCCCACATCCCACTCTCACTTCCAACACCCACTGCCTACACCAACCTTCCACTTTCCACTCCCACTTCTCACACTCACTGCCCACCTTCCACTTCCTACTTCCCACTTTCCATTCACACTTCCTACACTCACTGACCACCTTTCACTTCCACTCTCACTTCCAACTCCCACTTCGCACCTTCCACTCTCACTCCCACCTTTCACCTTCCTCTCTCACTTCCTATTTTCCACTTTCAACTCTCACTTCACACTCCCACTTTCCACTCTCATTTGTCACACCTACTTCCACTTTTCACACCCATGTCCTACCATTCACTTTCCACACCCATATCCTACCTTCCACTTTCCTTTCTCACTTCACACACCCACTTTCCACCTTCCACTTTCCATTCTTACTTTCCACAACCACTTCCCACTTCCTACCTTCCACTATCACTTCCTACTTTCTACTTCTACCTTCCACTGCCTACTTCTACTTCTCACATTATGTATCTTTTGCACTTACCACTCTTACTTCCAACCTTGCACTCTTATTTGTTAATCATGTGTTTTCATATAAAAGTAGGAGTGGTAGGTGAGAGTGAAAGTGGGAAGTAAAAGTGGAAGGTGAGAAGTCAAAGTGGGAGTAGAAAGTGGAATGTGAGAAGTGGGAGTGGTATGTGGGAAGTCAAAGTGGAAGTGGAAAGAGGGTGTGGGAGGTGAGAGTGTGAAAGTTACAAAATGTGGGAAGTAGGAGTAGGAAGTGAAAGGTAGGAAGCGGAAGGTAGCCAGTAGGAGTAGAAAGTGGGTGTGAAAAGTGGAAGATGGGAAGTAAAAATGGGAAATAGAAGTAAGAATGTGAAGTGGGCGTGGAAAGTGAGTGTAAGGAGTGAGAGTGGGAAGTAGAAGGTGAGAAGTGGAAAGTGTGTGTGGAAGGTAGAAAGAGTGGGAAGTGGAAGGTAGGAGTGATAAGTGGTAGGTAGGAAGTGGGAGTGGAAGGTTAGAGTTTGAAGTGGGTGTGAGAAGTAAGAGTGAAAGTGAGAGTGAAAGGTGGGATTCGGAAGTCAATGAAAGTGGATTAAAGAATATAGGAAGTAAGAGTGGAAAGTAGAAGGTGGGAAGTGAGAGTGAAAAGTGGAAGGTGGGAGGTAGGCGTGGGGAGTGAGAGTGGGAAGTGGAAGGTGGAAAGTGAGAGTGAAAAGTGGAAGGTGGGAAGTGGGTGTGGGGAGTGAGAGTGGGAAGTGGGAAGTGAGAGTGGAATGGGGAAGGTGGGAAGTGAGAGTGGAAAGTGGAAGGAGGGAAGTAGGTTTGGGGAGTGAGAGGTGAGAGTGGAAAGTGGATTTAGGAAGTGGGAGTGGGAAGTGAGAGTGGGAAGCGGAAGGTGGTAAGTGAAAAATGGTAGTGGAAGGTGGGAAGTGAGAGTGAAAAGTGGAAGGTGGGAAGTGGGCGTGGGGAGTGAGAGTGGGAAGTGAAAGTGGAATGTAGAATGTGGGAAGTGAGAGAGGAAGGTGCGAAGTGGGAGTTGGAGGTAGAGGGTGGGAAGTGAGAGTGGAAGGTGGGAAGTGGGTATGGGATGTGAGAGTGGAATGTAGAATGTGGGAAGTGAGAGTGGAAGGTGGGTGTGGAAGTGAAAGGTGGTCAGTGAGTGTTGGAAGTGAGAGGGGAAGGCAGGAAGTGGGTGATATCAGTAATGACTTAAATCAAAAACTTGAAAGATTCTTTTATGGTTCCTCGAATTTACTTATTTACAGCAATCTTATAAGGTCGTGTAGAGGTCACACACGTGACACATGACATAAGTTTTGAAAATTTATCTAGGAATTTATATTTTATACTCAAGTGTCATGGAAATGTTATTGAAAAAATGTTTATTTGTTAGAATTTGTACTGACTCTAAAAATGATTGTACATCATAATTCGTGTATAGTTCAATAATAAAAAATTTATTGCCTTTCTAGATAAATCAAAAAATAATGCAAAAGAAACTATTTACCAAAAAATAAAATAGTTTCTTTTGCATTATTTTTTGCTTTATCTATAAACGAAATAACTTTTTTTATTCACTATCATACCAAAAAATGGAGTTTCAAAGAAAACATATCTTTTTTCTATTAGCTGTGGCAATTTTTTCTCTTGATCAGAATGCGGTAATGTATGGAATTATTTATAATCATGTTTTAAAACTACAGCACCACCTGAAACCACGCTTAATAAATTAATTTGAAAATAGATAATTTAATGTAATTAACTGAACTAGGGAGGACGAAATTAGATAACAACTAAATATTATATTTCGAGACATGTTTTTTTAGTAAATGCGTTTTACAGGCGGATGAAAGAAGAACTAGTAGTAGACATTTTGATGATGATATCTGTACTTTCTACGATTACACCAAGGCAATTGATGAGTTGCTCTTCACAGAAACCTCAAAGCCTTTAGTAATAATTATTGCTGATAATATGATTAAAGGCATTCAAAAAGCTAAGGATCTAACTCAGGATACAAGAATAAATAACAGAGAAAGTAGAGATAATCATCAGAACTCTCAGTTATTTGACAAAATATTGGAGAAAATTCATCTGTATGAATCAAAAGACATTTCCTACTTTGTCTATCCTGTAAACATGAGAAATGATTTATTGACAACATACTGTCAACGGAAACTTATAAATGATAGTTTTGTTGTAATGTTTCATTTTCTTAATTCGAAGAATGAGTTTCCTTTTGAGGAGGAAATTTTTATTCCACTAAAACCACACTCAATGTGCACGAAACAATGTACTTTTATCGAATATGTAGAAGAAAAAATGCAGATTGGTAAAACATTCTTTGAATTATTCGAATTACGAAAAAAATTGTTTAGCGAAGCGGCAAGAGAGAACTTTCTCATTTCTAAATCCGATAAAATTGATAACTCTCTGTTTTATCAAAAGTTAAATTCTCAGAACGTAAGTTCTATGATTTACTTTAACATGTTATTGGAAGAAATTCGAAATTCTTCCATTAATTTGAAAGATATGGTTGAAAGTACTTTTGTCGAAAAAAGCATTAATTGTTTTAAATCGAGATGTTTAGGAAATAAAGAGTTTAATTTCTTGAAAGATTCAGGAATACATGTACGGAATGTGTTAACTTTTACTGATTATTTAACTTTGCTAAACAGTACGATATTTTCGTTAGATAGCAGCGATGCATCATTCGGAAATCTTTGCAACATGATTCATTATTCGGAAGTAATTAAATTATTTTGCTTCATAAAGAATTTATCTGACGCTACATCCCTGAACATAGAAGCGTGGATAAGTAATTTAAAACTATTTGTGTCAAATTCATTGATGAGCCAACTATCATGGTTCAACAGATTGGTAGCTTTGTATAGAAATCAATATTATTTGGATGCAAATACGTCTGAAAGGGAGAAGAGCAAACTTAGTATGGAAATAGAATATATGGATAAAGATTTTAGACAATGGATGAAGTTTGCCTTGTCTTCTATAAATTACGTAATGGTAAGTAAAAGAAATTAATATGTACATATAACCTTTGTTAGTGGTAAGTGTAAGGTGTGAAGTGAAAGTGGGAAGTGGAAAAGTTGCGTCGATTCTGTAGCTTTCCCTCATTCCACTTTCCACCTTCCATTTTTCACTTTCACTTCCCTCTTTCCACTGTAACTTCCCACACCCACTTCCCACCTTTCACACTAACTTCCCACACTCACTCCCACTAATCCACCTTTCACTTTCCACTCTCACTATCCACTCCCACTTCCAACCTTCCACTCTTACTTCCCACCTTTCACTTCCCACTCTTACTCTCACTTCCAACTTTCTAGTCTTACTTCCTCCACCCACTTCCCACTCCCACTAGCCCACCTTCAACTTTCCACTTTCACTGCTTACTCCTACTTCCTACTCTCACTTCCCACTCCCACATTCCAATTTTCACCTTCCATTTTTCACTTTCACTTCCCACCTTCCACTTTTCACACTAACTTCCCACACTCACTCCCACTAATCCACCTTCCACTTTCCACTCTCACTTCCTACACCCACTTCCCACTCTCACATTCCACTAATACACTTCACACTCCCACTTCTCACTCCCACTTCTCACTTCTACTTCCCACTTTTATATCTCACCTTCTACTTTTCACACCCAGTTTTTACTCCTACCTTTCACTTCCTACTCCTACTTCCCATATTATGTATTTTTTTACTTCCCACTCTCACTTATTATGTTCCACTTTCACTTTCCAACTTCTATTTTTTACATCTTCTTTTTACTTTTACGCTCCATCTTGCATTTTTCACACCTTCTTTACAATCACACTTACTTCTCTCTTACTTTCTACCAAAGCACTCTTCATCGTTAATCACGTATTTTCATTTAAAAGTGAAAGTGTTGTGAGAGCGTGGAAGTGGAAAGTGAAAGTGTAAAATTGGAATGAAAAGTGAAAGTAGAGTGTGAGAGTTAAAAGTATAAAGTGAAAGAGGAATGTGGGAAGTCAAAGTGGAATGTGCTAAGTGAGAGTTAAAAATGAAAGTGGAAAGTGAGAGTGGAAAGTTGTTGTAAGAAGCGGAAGGTGGAAAGTGAGAGTAGAAAGTGGAAGGTAGGAAGTGAGAGTGGAAAGTAGAAAGTGGGAAGTGAGAGTGGTGAGTAGAAAGTGGGAAAGTGGTAAGTGCAAAGTGGGAAGTGGTAGTAGAAGGTGGGTAGTGGGTGTGGAATGTGAGAGTGAAAAGTGGAAGGTGGGAAGCAGGTGTGGGGAGTGAGAGTGGAAGTTGGGAAGTGTGAGTGGGAAAGTGGGAAGTGGTAGTGGAAGGTGGGAAGTAGGTTTGGGGAGTGAGAGGTGAGAGTGGAAAGTGGAAGTTAGGAAGTGAGAGTGGGAAGCGGAAGGTGGTAAGTGAAAAATGGTAGTGGAAGGTGGGAGGTGAGAGTGAAAAGTGGAAGGTGGGCGTGGGGAGTGAGAGTGGGAAGTGGAAGGTGGAAAGTGAGAGTAAAAAGTGGAAGGTGGGAAGTGGGTGTGGAGAGTGAGAGTGGGAAGTGGAAAGTGGGAAGTGAGAGTGGAATAAGGAAGGTGGGAAGTGAGAGTGGAAAATGGAAGGAGGGAAGTAGGTTTGGGGAGTGAGAGGTGAGAATGAAAAGTGGAAGTTAGGAAGTGGGAGTGGGAAGCGGAAGGTGGTAAGTGAAAAATGGTAGTGGAAGGTAGGAAGTGAGAGTGAAAAGTAGCAAGTGTGAAGTAAGAGTGGAATGGGGAAGGTGGGAAATGAGAGTGGAAAGTGGGAGTGGGAAGTGAGAGTGGGAAGCGGAAGTTGGAAAGTGAAAAGTGGTAGTGGAAGGTGGGAAGTTGGTGTGGGAAGTGAGAGTGAAAAGTGAAAGGTGGGAAGTGGGAAATAGTAGGTGGGAAGTGAGAGTGGGAGTGGGAATTAGGAAAGTTACAGAATCGACCTCCAGAATAACATAAAAATGTCTTCCTTTACCTATTGTGCATATCTACTCTTTTTTTCATATAAGGATTAAATATTTCATTAATAAACACTTGAAAAAATTATTTTTCAGAGAGGAAAAAAACTTGAACAGCTGTATGAAACATTTGAAGATATTACTATATTTTACGAGTATTGGGAAACAATTGATGAATTGCTTTTTGACGTAAAAATCGACAAATTAGTAATAATCTTAACTGATGATGTTGCAAAAGGAATTCAAGTTCTCGAGAAAATGACCAACAATGAAAGGGTAAAACCGAAAAAAAATCGAGGTGATCTACATTATACAAAACAGTTCCTGTACGATATAATAGTGGCGAATTTTTATTTGTTTCAATCCAATGATACTTATTACTACGTCTACCCCACTCAACTGCAAAACGATATGTTGATGTTTTACCTCCATTTTATGATATTTAAAGATTATTCTAAAACCACATTCCATGTCGTTAAATTTGAAAAAAGTTTCACTCTTTTAGGAGATAATCAGTTCAGTTTTACTGACATTGTGATTCCAGCGATACCAAATCCAAATTGTGGGATAAATTATAGTATCTTAACAGTTTTAATCGATTATAGTTTAGTACATTCATTATTTTATTTTCAAAATTCATATACTTTTAGAAAATATGCCACTGAGGATAGAAATTTGTCGTTATTGTTAAAATTCCACAATTCATGTGAGGAAAAAACCTATTTTATGGAAACTAAAATGCAAATTTTTAACGCCTTAAAATTTCAAAGACCAGCGATTCTTTATGATTATGCCATGAATCATATAGCATATTTCAAAAATGTGAATTTACGGAGAAAAAATGAAATATTCCTCAATATGAATAAACTTGATGATGTTTTCAACCTATCCAAAATAATAAAATCTGCTTATAAGAATCTAAAATCACTGAATGGCAATAATAATTTAAAAGACCTTTGCAGTTTTAAAGAAAATTTCAAACTTCTTAAATTATTTTGCTTTTTAAAAAATAATTTGCTCAGTGTCTTCGAAGCGAAAAATTCCGAGAAATTTGTGCCGATAAAAACACTAATTCAAAAACTGGAGAATGTTATCACTGCATTCTTGAAAAATTCAAATGAGTGGTTAAATAAATTGCTGTCAATTTATTACAATGTTTACGATTGGGATAAAGTTGTGATTCTAAGGGAATTTCAAACTCTGTACAAAGAGATAGCATACATTACGAAAAGAAATAAGAAATTATTTAAGAGAATTCTTCATCTTGTTGAAGAGAAGACAATGTCTCTGAAAAGTATTTCATGTCCATGTTCATGTTTATTGTTGGGTGGCGAAGAATATAAATTGCAAGTTACAACGGATATTATACATTTTAATGAATTCTTCAAAAAAAACTTTTGTCCTGGACCTATAAAAATTTATGAATTTTTTGCTCTTGATAAAATTATATTTGATAAAAACTTAAAAGCGGGTCATAAGGAAATGAACATTAATATAATTGCACCAATTTGGGAAATAACATCAAAAGTAAAAATAGATTTGAGTAGTGTCAATATAAAAGAGGTAAGTCTATAGTGTTTTGTTATTTATTTTTGCTTTAACTTTTCACTACTTAAACTTATAGTGTGGAATAATTTAAATTATTAGATTATTATAGCTAATTTTGCAAAATGATTACAGGGGAATTCTAATTCAACTGTAACATCGGGAGGGAACTTTTTTGGAATCTACAAAACATTAGAAATGACCACTAACGATCAATTAAAAATTGATGTTTCGAGTGGATATGCAAGAAATGGAAAAGGACTATTACTATCATTTAACAACAGTGTCTCAATCAAATTTGAGGGAACATTACGAATAAAATCTTTTAATAATTATTACAATCAATCACGAAGAGAAATTTCTTATCACATCTCCGACGTAGTTAAAGAATATAAAAAGTTTCTATTGTCATCAATGTTAAAGTACAATAATAGTGACTATAAATTTTTGTACACAAATCTCAGTAAGAACAATGAAATATTAAGTGACTATACAACGTTTGATATTATTAACGAACTACTCGATTTGGAGTATTTCTATTTACAAGATACTAACAAATTAGATTCGCTGTTTATTTTAAATGTTTATCAAAGTGGAATTATTCATAAAATAATGGACGAGAGAAAGGGTATCCAATCAATGAATAATGGCGATCAAACAATTCAACATTTAAATACATTTTACACCAGAAAAATTAAGAATTTAGAAGAAAACTTTTACAAGAAACCCATTTTTCACATTAATGATTACTTGAAATATATTTTATCGGACGTAAACAGTATAAAAAATCTGAAAATTTTGAATAGATTTCAAATAATTGTTAACAATTACACTAAGGAATTTAAAAAAGAAATTATCGAAGCAGACAAGAAAATTAGTGAACTTGCAGTTTACGTAGACGATAAAATAAAAGAATTAAATCATAAAACTGAAAAAATAAAATCAGAAATTGATAGTTTGCATAAAGAAAAGGTAAATGAAGCCCAACAGTTAATCAATAAAGAAACTCAACTAAGAAAGAATAAATTGTATAAAACAATATTTGATGTTTCAAAATTTTTGTGTATAGGACTGGGACTTATAAATCCCTTTTTTGGTGTGGCTGGTGCAATAATTCTAACTGGTGCCAGTGTATTAGAATCAAAATTAATTACCTCTTCTGATGATATTATGCATGTGAATATACCAACAGTAGTTCGTGATAAATTGCCAAAAACCAATGACTTTGATGATCAGTCGCAACAAAATTTTTTAAAAGTTTCACTTCCAGCATCTTGTTCGAAAAATTTTAAAGATCACATCAAAGCTTACGACGATTTGAAAAAACAACCAACAGCTGCTGTCGAAAGTATACACAGAGAATTAAATAAAGACAATACAAAGATAATAGTGGAGAAAATTAAAGAATCACAAGTTATGTGTTCGACGAAAAGCAAACCAGGTAAATGTGAAAATGATTTGATTAAAAAACATAAAGATGAATTGAATTTGAAGGGTTCTTACAATCAGCAGAGACATAGCGAAAAAATAAGAACTTTCAATAAAGTTGCTTCATTTGCCGAGAATATTCAATCGGGACTTGATGTTTACAACAACATTAGAAAAAGTGATTTGGAATTAAATCAAATATCAAATGACTTTGTTGAAGTTGATCAAGATTTAGATAACTTGATGAAATTTAATCAACAGGTTGACAGAACTTTAAAACCAGAATTAGAAAAATTGCGAAGTATTCTCTATGGTTTTACCGAAGGTTTTGTCAATGCAACGACAAGCACTTTTCTCCAATTTCAAAAATGGAACATTGACACTATATTGACGAAATATTTCCAAAAGTTAAAAACTTGGGTTAAAGATCTAAAGGTTGAGGATGAATTCACAGAAATATTGGACAATTTACATAGAGCTATACAAACGAGTATTAAATTTCACACTCTTGTTAGAGATTTTAGGTCAAAAATTAACAATGCAAACTATGTGAAAGACCTTGCTGCTGCTCCATTTTATGAAATATTCACAAACGATCCTTCTGTACGAGCAGCTTATGACAAATTGAGTTATTTTTATTATTCAAATCAGATAATTGACGAATACAACAAATGGATAATTTCCTTCAAGCAGTACACATTTCCCTACATGAGTCATTATCCCGAAATAAAAGAAATCTATTTTCTGGATACCAATTCCCCTGTGATAAGAGCGAACAGCATAATCCAATCCATGAAATCAGTAAATAAACATTTGAATAAATTAAAAGCTGAAGGATATTCATCATTTATTGATTTTAGAAATGGGGACTTTGGAAATAGAGTGAGACATCCTGCTTTTTATGAATGGAACAGCAACAGAGATTACTCAGCTATTAAAAATATTCTTGATGGTAAACAAGTGAAATTGTTTGCAAATATTTCTCATTTTGATAAATATAATGCAGTGAAATTTCGGGATATTAATCTTTTGATTAGTTCAAATAATCATGAGGATGAGGAATTGAGAAATGATTTGAGAAATGTTTCCTTGATGCTGACACATAATGGAGATAGTTATTATAGGTGTGATGATAAAATTCATTTAATCCAATCGGGTGTTCTGCAGCTAAACTTTGATACAATATATTCTAAAGCGGATCAATTTATCGATGGTGAGAAAAATGATTATGTTCTGAGTCCCTTTGCTACGTGGACTGTGCAGCTTACGAATATTATGGAAAACGAAGAATTTCAGTCATTGGCAAAATATGCTGGACATGTTAATGTAAAATTGGTTGGGAATGGCAAATACTTGAGATTGCATAAAAATGTTTGTCAAGACGATTTGAGGGTTTATTATGGGGATCAACATTTTTAGTCGTCAAGCATTTTAATAGTTTCACTTTCAAGCAAAATTGGTTTTTATTTCAGTTTCAAAATAACTTTCAATCGACTATCACTTTTACTTAAATTTTATTTTCACTCCACTTTCATTTTCACTCCACTTTCACTTCACTCAAACTTTCACTCTAACTTTATTTTCACTCCACTTTCACTTCACTTTAACGTTTACTCAAATTTTATTTTCACTTCACTTTAACGTTTACTCAAATTTTATTTTGACTCCATTTTCACTCCACTTTCACTTTCATTCATACTTTTTATTTTTACTTCACTTACACTCAAATGTAATTAATACTCTAATGTCAATTTTACTCAAATTTAAAGTTTACTCCATTTTTACTTTCATTTATACTTTTTATTTTCACTCCACTTTCACTTCACTTTCACCAATTCATATTTTATTTTCACACAACTTTCACTTTTACTCAAATTTTAGTTTTACTCCATTTTCACATTCATTTAAACCTACTTTTTATTTTCACTCTACTTTCACTTCACTTTCACTCAATTTTAATTAACACTCCACTATCGCTTTAACTCAAATTTCATTTTCACTTCACATTCGTTTCACTGTAACTTTTACTTAAATTTTATTTTTACTCCACTTTCACTTCACTTTAACCTCTACTCTAATTTTATTTTCACTCTACTTTCACTTCACATTAACTTTTACTGTAATTTTATTTTAACTCCACTTTCACTTCACTTTAACTTTTACTCAAATTTAATTAACACTCCACCTTCACTTTCACTCAAATTTTATTATCACTTTACTTTCACTTCATTTAACTTTTACTCAAATTTTATTTTTACACCACTTTCACTCCACTTTCACATCACTTTAACGTTTATTCAAATTTTATTTTGATTCCATTTTCACTTCACTTTCACTTTCATTCGCACTTCTTTTATTTAATTCACATTCACTCAAATTTAACTACACTTTCACTTAACTTTTAGTGAAATTTTGTTTTCATTCCTCTTTCACTTTTACTGAAATTTCTTTTTAACTCCACTTTCACTTTACTTTCACTTTCATTCGCACTTTTTATTTTTAATTCACATTCACTCAAATTTAACTACACTTTCACTTAACTTTTAGTGAAATTTTGTTTTCATTCCTCTTTCACTTTTACTGAAATTTCTTTTTAACTCCACTTTCACTTCACTTTCACTTTCATTCGCACTTTTTATTTTTAATTCACATTCACTCAAATTTAACTACACTTTCACTTAACTTTTACTGAAATTTTGTTTTCATTCCTCTTTCATGTTTACTGAAATTTCTTTTTAACTCCACTTTCACTTCACTTTAACTTTTACTTAAACTTTATATTCGCTCCACTTTCACTCCACTGTCACTTTACTTTAACCTTTACTCAAATTTTATTTTGACTCCATTTTAACTCCACTTTCACTTTCATTCATACTTTTTATTTTTACTTCACTTTCTCTCAAATTTAATTAACACTCTACTTTCACTTTTACTCAAATTTTAAGTTTACTCCATTTTCACTTTCATTTATACTTTTTATTTTCACTCCACTTTCACTTCACTTTCACCCATTCATATTTTATTTTCACTCAACTTTCACTTTTACTCGAATTTTATTTTTACTCCATTTTCACATTCATTTGTACTCTTTATTTTCACTTCACTTTTACCTAACTTTTACTCAAATTTTATTATCACTCCACTTTCGCTTTTACTCAAATTTTATTTTCACTTCACATTCACTTCACTTTAACTTTTACTCTCATATTCTTTTTACTTCACTTTTACCTAACTTTTACTCAAATTTTATTATCACTCCACTTTCGCTTTTTCTCAAATTTTATTTTCACTCTCTTTCACTTCACTTTCACTCATTCATATTTTATTTTCACTCCATTTTCACATTCATTTATACCTACTTTTTATTTTCACTCCACTTTCACTCAATTTTAATTAACACTTCACTTTCGCTTATACTCAAATTTCATTTTCACTTCACTTTCACTTCACTTTAACTTTTACTTAAATTTTATTTTTTCTCCACTTTCACTTCACTTTAACCTCTACTCTAATTTTATTTGCACTTCACATTAACTTTTACTTCAACTTTATTTTCACTCCACTTTCACTTCACTTTAACTTTTACTCAAATTTAATTTACACTTCACTTTTACTTTCAATCAAATTTTATTTTTACTCTACTTCCTCTCTACTTCAATTTTCCCTTAAAATTTTATTTCCCCTCAACTGTTACTTTCAATTATATTTTATTTTCATTTAAGTTTTACTTTTACTCAAATTTTATTTTGACTCCATTTTCACTTTCATTTATACTTGTTATTTTCACTACACTTTCACTCCACTTTCATTCAAATTTAATTAACACTCCACTTTCGCTTTTACTCAAATTTTATTTTCACTTTACTTTCACTTCATTTTAACTTTTACTCAAATTTTATTTTTACGCCACTTTCACTACACTTTCACTTAACTTTCACTCAAATTTTATTATCACTCCACTTTCACTTCACTTTAACTTTTACTTAAATTTGATTTTCATTCCACTTTCACTTTCAGTCAAATTTTATTTTCCTTTTACTTACACTACACTTTTACTCAATTTAATTTGATTTCACTTACACTTTTACTCTTAATAAATTTTGAGTGAAAGCGAAGTGGAAGTAAAAGGAAACTATTATTTGAGTGAAAGTGAAAGTGGAGTAAAAATGTAGTGAAGATAAAATTTGAGTGAAAGGGAAGGAAAAATAAATTTGGAGTAAAACCGAATGTGAAGTGATAGAGAAGTGAAAGTGAAAGTGAAAATAAAAAGTATTGAATGAAAGGTGAAAGTGGAGTGAAAATGAAGTGAAAATAAAATTTGAGTAAAAGTAAAATTGGAGTGGAAATAAAACTTGAGTGAAATTGGATTGACAGTGTTGTGAAAGTGGTGTGAAAATAAAGTTGAGTAAAAGTGAAGTGAAAATAAATTTTTATTGAACCTTGTCAGCTTGGTGCCTCCCCAAATCATTAAAATAGACTATCTCATGAGCCCAAATTTGAATTAAGTTAATAATTTTAATTTATCCTAAAATTGGGACGCATGATCATTCTCCAAATGTCATTTTTCTGAAATGTCATTTTACCGAACTGCACTTTTGCGAATAGTCATTTTTGCGAGAAGCCAATTTTGCGAAATGTCACTTTTGCGAATTGTCATTTTTGCGAAAAGCTATTTTTGCGAATTGTCAATTTCCTGAAAAGTCATTTTTGCGAAACGCCATTTTTACGAATTGTCAATTTTCCGAAAAGTCATTTTTGCGAATTGTCATTTTTGCGAAAAATACAATAGAAAACTTGTAGGTCTATAAATTCACCTTTACAATTCGTAAAAATAACTTTTCGCAAAAATGACTATTCGCAAAAATGACAATTCGTAAAAATGGCAATTCGTAAAAATGGCGATTCGCAAAAGTGACAATTCGCAAAAATAACATTTCTCAAAAATAAAAATTCGTAAAAATGTCGATTCGCAAAAATAACTTTTCGGAAAATTGACAATTCGTAAAAATGGCGATTCGCAAAAATGACAATTCGCAAAAATAGCTTTTCGAAAAAATGACAATTCGCAAAAGTGCAGTTCGGTAAAATGACATTTCGGAAAAATGACATTTGGGAAATAATCATGCGCCCCCCTAAAATTTAATACTTTTTTCGTTTTTATCAGTCTAAATTGTTAAAAATCCGTTTTGAATAAAAAAAAAATTATGTGAAACTTTGTAAAAAAAATTTCTTTCTCCCACACTGTGAATTAAAAAAAAATTAACTTCTATGAATCCGCATTAGTAATTGATTGCATAAATTATGTTTTGTAACAGTAAAACTTTTGCAAATACGTGACAAGTTTATATTCGATTTTAGAAAAATGTCCCATTAACTTTGAGAAACTCACAAATTCTATTGTACGTGAGTAGATAAAATTCGTCGTCAAGATGCATAAAATGATTCGATTGCAAACTTGGTGAAGATAACCACCCATAAATGTCCAGATATGGCTGAACTCCAGAACCTCCTTTATTTCTTCACTTCTCCGATTGCCAGGTAATGAAGTAGCCAAGAAAGATTTCCAGAGTTTTATTACCTTCGCCATGATTAATTTACAACCTTCACAACGAAGCATAATTTGTTTTTTAAATCTATTATCATCAATAATTATAAAGTTAATTATAAAAAATATGGTAATTAAATTAATTTTAAATAAAAAAAATTAAATCTTAAATTGTCTCTAAAGTTTCATTTTAGAAATCCTGAATTTTTTCCATTCAACATGTTTTAATAAATAATTTTTTTAATCAAGATTGTATTGGTAGTTGAGTATTTATTAAAATACAAGGTAAGTTGAAACCTAAGTGAATAAAGTTTCAATTATTATCTGTCACGAAAAGAACTCCGATAAGATTGTTAATTACAAACTGCATTTTTTTTTAAATATTCTGTAAGAAATAATTTACAAATAAGTGAAATAATTTTTTTTTATTATCCTAAAACTATATACAAAAAGATACCAAATACTTTTTAATATTTTTCCACATATGATTAATGAAAACGGACGTAAAAAATAATTAACTAATTACATGACTGATTATATAAGTGACATATATTTAAATGTATTCGTTATCGTGAAAAATGCTTCTGTCTCTTCGTTTCACAATGAAAAGATTTTCAACGTCTGTCTGCTTTAGAAATTTTTCAAAAAATTGATAAAAGTATTAACCATAAACGTTAGCTTTTTAAATTATGTACTTTATTATTGCTATAAATTGCAAAGGAATTGAAATTATTTAAAAAAATATTGTAAACTGAAACTGAATCTTTTATTCATGTTCTTTTTGATATAATATTACAACTATTGAAACAGGAATTAGAAACAAGTTTGACAACTTTTCATTATCATAAATATGTTCCATCTTTTTAAAAACTGCAGACAATGCAAATTTTTTTGTACAATTTTCATATGCTTTAAATCACTTGGAACAGAAATATGTTTAGGAATATATTTTCCTTTTTTTTAACCACATCATTAGTGATACTACTCTTCGGAGGATTTTCGACGACAATTTTTATCGTAAGTTCTATAGAAATCTTTATTTATTTATTTGTTTTATTATTAGAATTTTTGTTTTATTTATTAAATAATATTTAATAAATCTCCCACTACGTAGTGGGAGATCTGTCCTAGACGGACCCTAAAGTGTTAGATTTATATTCCATTGATGGCTTAGTACTTATTTCTTAATATTACCAAAACTGTGTATTTAATATTCTTGGTAACATTGAAAAGGTTTTTGCTATTTTAAGAAAGTTAATTAATTAATAATTTTAGAATTCAGCGCCAACTGAAGATGGATCGTCGTCAAGTAGTAATGGTGGTGACATGACTACAAGTTCAGCTGGTAATGGCAACGATGGATCTACTACTAACTCGGGAGATGGTAGTTCCAGTAGAAATAGTAGTCCAAGTTCAGGTAGTGGGGACAACGATGGATCGACCACTAGCTCCGGAGGCTCTGATGGAAACAGCACACCAAATTCTAGTAGTGGCGACAATAATGGATCGACCCCCAATTCTGGAGACTCTGATGGAGATAGTACTCCAAGTTCTGGTGGTGGCGATAATAATGGATCGACCCCTAATTCTGGAGGCTCTGATGGAAATAGCACTCCCAGTTCTGGTAGTGATGACGATAATGGATCGACCCCCAATTCTGGAGGCTCTGATGGAAATAGCACTCCCAGTTCTGGTAGTGATGACGATAATGGATCGACCCCTAATTCTGGAGGCTCTGATGGAGATAGTACTCCAAGTTCTGGTGGTGGCGATAATAATGGATCGACCCCTAATTCTGGAGGCTCTGATGGAAATAACACTCCCAGTTCTGGTATTGATGACGATAATGGATCGACCCCCAATTCTGGAGGCTCTGATAGAAATAGCACTCCCAGTTCTGGTAGTGTTGACGATAATGGATCGACCCCCCCTTCCGGAGGCTCTGATGGAAACAGCACACCAAATTCAGGTAGTGGTGACAATAATGGATCGACCCCCAATTCTGGAGGCTCTGATGGAAATAGCACTCCCAGTTCTGGTAGTGATGACGATAATGGATCGACCCCTAATTCTGGAGGCTCTGATGGAGATAGTACTCCAAGTTCTGGTGGTGGCGATAATAATGGATCGACCCCTGGCTCCGGAGGTTCTAGTGGAAACACTACTCCAAGTTCGGGTACCGGCGATGGATCAACGCCAAGTTCAGGAGGAGGTGGGACCACCCCGGATAATAAAGGAAGCAGCACATCAAAACCCGGTAACGGAAAAGATGGTTCCAAAAAGAAATGCTTCTTTCGTCCGTACTGTTACATCAGAACGAAAATTAGAAACTTCAATTGTCGAATTGTTCGCGGACTACTTAAAATTAAGTTCTTGAATTTTATAACCAACGCCCGTATATATTCCTGGTATGTCCATAATTGTTGATGAAATAATTTATATATACATGTGAGCATCTAATAAAATCTCCAGTCTACCAATACTCCCTAACTGTCTAAACTAATTTAATTCCTTATATAAAAAGAATAGATATGCAAATTAGATAAAGGGCCATACTTAAATTACGTAACGCTTTTTTATTTGAGACTACAAAAAAAAACTAACTTGTTAATAATATTAACAAAAAATATTTTTTGTTCTAGATTTTTCAGTCGTTTATTTACTCAAGGAGAAGTACAAATATTATTTTCGATAAAACAAAAAAAATTTCTTCGTTTATCCGTTTGAAAGATTCTGACCCAAATACCTAAAAAGTTTGTTTCCCTTGAAAAAATGTTGCGCAGTTATTTTTTTAAATAGATTCAGCATTACGTTATTCTTCATATACAAAATAAATAATTGTCTTCGATTTTATTTTTAAAGATTAATAGATTGAAAAAATTGAGGACGCAAGAAAATTGAACGCTTTTAATTGAATATTCTCTTTTCAAAAAAATTTTTCCAAACACCTGTGTTTATTTTAATTAAATTAAGAAATGTCTAGAGTGCAGTAGAAATTTTAATTTATTGATAATACTTTGAGATATAATTTCTTTTAATTTTGGATAGTTTGTCCTACTTTTATTTTAGCGTTCTATTTGAATGGTATAGTCGTATTATATTTATACACATGTCTACAATGTTAAGAAGTAGACAAAATAAAATAAAATTGCAAGCACGAGAATCGATAAATTTTCCACGTACCTACGAAGTACTTAACATTATTTTTAAATCTATTTTTTTATTTTGTGACTTAATTATTAATCATTACTCATTATTATTTATTCATTATTATTATTATTATTGTAATTAATTGTTATTATTTATTATTATATATAATTTTTATAATTATAAAAAAATCTTTTTTTTAATTTAAAGTTATTTTTTTTTTACACAGAACTGCGTAGTGTAATAATGATATATTTCATTTTATTGTGCACAATATCTGTGCAATCGGTGCTTTCGTACCAGGTAATTAAGTTTAAATTGTTCTTAAAATTTTTAATTGTTTAAAGTTTAAATATATATTTTTATATTGTATACTTTTAATCACTTGTTATCATAATTATGACTACTTTTCTACTAAGAAATTAGAGAATTAATAAAGTGCTTTTAGATTCAGGAATCTGGGATATTCGATAAATTATATGATGCTTCTCCAATTGTCAGGAAGGGCAGACAAAAATTGGTAAGTTATTATATATTTTTACTTTACTGATTGCAAAAAAAAAGATGTCGCAGTATATTGCGCTCTAGCTTAAAAATATCAAAACGCATCTCAATTACATAAAAAATTGGTTTTTACTTAATTAAAAAACTTCATTCATCATTAAAACGAATCTAGGTGTCATCCAGGCATTAATGACACCTAACAACCGTCACTATTCTTTTGATAAGGTACGTGATAAAATTTATTTTTACGAGACTTAATTTCTCTAGCCTGACGCCGGAGTTTCTAACGGCAACAAAACAGCAAATTCAGGTAGTGGCAATAACGAAGCATCGACGCCTGTCAAAGAAATTCCTAACGAAAACAACACAATAACTTCAGGTAATGGCAACAACGAAGCATCTACCCCTGTCTCCGGAGGTTCAAACGGAAGCGGCACAACAACTTTAAGAAGTGTAGTCAACGATGAATCGAACATTGACTCCGGAGTTACTAACGGAAGCAGCAGAACAACTTTAAGAAGTGTAGTCAACGAAGCATTGATCCCTGTCAAAGAAATTTCTAACGGAAACAACACAGCAACTTCAGATAGTGGCAACAACGAAGCATCTACCCCTGTCTCCGGATTTACTAACGGAAGCAGCACAACAACTTTAAGAAGTGTAGACAACGATGAATCGAACGTTGACTCCGGAGTTACTAACGGAAGCAGCACAACAACTTTGAAAAGTATAGTCAACGATGAATCGAACGTTGACTCCGGAGTTACTAACGGAAGCAGCACAACAACTTTAAGAAGTGTAGACAACGAAGCATTGACCCCCGTCAAAGAAATTTCTAACGTAAACAACACAGCAATTTCAGGTAGTGGCAACACCGAAGCATCGACCCCCGTCAAAGAAATTACTAACGGAAACAACACAGTAACGTCAGGTAGTGCCAACAACGGAGCATCGACCCCTGTCTCAGGAATTTCTAACGGAAGCAGCACAACAACTTTAAGAAGTGTAGTCAACGATGAATCGAACGTTTCCTCCGGAGTTACTAACGGAAGCAGCACAACAACTTTAAGAAGTGTAGACAACGATGAATCGAACATTGCCTCGGGAGTTACTAACGGAAGCAGCACAACAACTTTAAGAAGTGTAGTCAACGATGAATCGAACGTTTCCTCCGGAGTTACTAACGGAAGCAGCACAACAACTTTAAGAAGTGTAGCCAACGATGAATCGAACATTGCCTCGGGAGTTACTAACGGAAGCAGCACAACAACTTTAAGAAGTGTAGTCAACGATGAATCGAACGTTTCCTCCGGAGTTACTAACGGAAGCAGCACAACAACTTTAAGAAGTGTAGACAACGATGAATCTAACATTGATTCCGGAGTAACTAACGGAAGCAGCACAACAACTTTAAGAAGTGTAGACAACGAAGCATTGACCCCTGTCAAAGAAATTTCTGACGTAAACAACACAGCAACTTCAGATAGCGGCAACAACGAAACATCTACCCCTGTCTCCCGATTTACTAACGGAAGCAGCACAACAACTTTAAGAAGTGTAGACAACGAAGCATTGACCCCTGTCAAAGAAATTTCTGACGTAAACAACACAGCAACTTCAGATAGCGGCAACAACGAAACATCTACCCCTGTCTCCCGATTTACTAACGGAAGCAGCACAACAACTTTAAGAAGTGTAGACAACGAAGCATTGACCCCTGTCAAAGAAATTTCTGACGTAAACAACACAGCAACTTCAGATAGCGGCAACAACGAAACATCTACCCCTGTCTCCCGATTTACTAACGGAAGCAGCACAACAACTTTAAGAAGTGTAGACAACGATGAATCGAACATTGACTCCGGAGTTACTAACGGAAGCAGCACAACAACTTTAAGAAGTGTAGACAACGAAGCATTGACCCCTGTCAAAGAAATTTCTGACGTAAACAACACAGCAACTTCAGATAGCGGCAACAACGAAGCATCTACCCCTGTCTCCCGATTTACTAACGGAAGCAGCACAACAACTTTAAGAAGTGTAGACAACGATGAATCGAACATTGACTCCGGAGTTACTAACGGAAGCAGCACAACAACTTTAAGAAGTGTAGACAACGAAGCATTGACCCCTGTCAAAGAAATTTCTGACGTAAACAACACAGCAACTTCAGATAGCGGCAACAACGAAGCATCTACCCCTGTCTCCCGATTTACTAACGGAAGCAGCACAACAACTTTAAGAAGTGTAGACAACGAAGCATTGACCCCTGTCAAAGAAATTTCTGACGTAAACAACACAGCAACTTCAGATAGCGGCAACAACGAAACATCTACCCCTGTCTCCCGATTTACTAACGGAAGCAGCACAACAACTTTAAGAAGTGTAGACAACGAAGCATTGACCCCTGTCAAAGAAATTTCTGACGTAAACAACACAGCAACTTCAGATAGCGGCAACAACGAAACATCTACCCCTGTCTCCCGATTTACTAACGGAAGCAGCACAACAACTTTAAGAAGTGTAGACAACGATGAATCGAACATTGACTCCGGAGTTACTAACGGAAGCAGCACAACAACTTTAAGAAGTGTAGACAACGAAGCATTGACCCCTGTCAAAGAAATTTCTGACGTAAACAACACAGCAACTTCAGATAGCGGCAACAACGAAGCATCTACCCCTGTCTCCCGATTTACTAACGGAAGCAGCACAACAACTTTAAGAAGTGTAGACAACGATGAATCGAACATTGACTCCGGAGTTACTAACGGAAGCAGCACAACAACTTTAAGAAGTGTAGACAACGAAGCATTGACCCCTGTCAAAGAAATTTCTGACGTAAACAACACAGCAACTTCAGATAGCGGCAACAACGAAGCATCTACCCCTGTCTCCCGATTTACTAACGGAAGCAGCACAACAACTTTAAGAAGTGTAGACAACGATGAATCGAACATTGACTCCGGAGTTACTAACGGAAGCAGCACAACAACTTTAAGAAGTGTAGACAACGATGAATCGAACATTGACTCCGGAGTTACTAACGGAAGCAGCACAACAACTTTAAGAAGTGTAGACAACGAAGCATTGACCCCTGTCAAAGAAATTTCTGACGTAAACAACACAGCAACTTCAGATAGCGGCAACAACGAAGCATCTACCCCTGTCTCCCGATTTACTAACGGAAGCAGCACAACAACTTTAAGAAGTGTAGACAACGATGAATCGAACATTGACTCCGGAGTTACTAACGGAAGCAGCACAACAACTTTAAGAAGTGTAGACAACGATGAATCGAACATTGACTCCGGAGTTACTAACGGAAGCAGCACAACAACTTTAAGAAGTGTCATCAACGATGCAACAACCCAAAGTTTAGGAGTACGTGTATCGACCCCTGTTACTATTAGAAGCATCACTTCAAGACCCAGTAATGGAGAATATAGTTCGAATAATAAATGCATCTTCGGTCTCCACTGCTACATTAAATCAAAGTTTAGAAACTACAATTGTCGAAATGTTCGCAGACTACTTAAAATTAAGTTCTTGACATTTAGAACGGATGCCCGTATGTATTCCTGGTATGTGGATAATTGCTGATAAATCAATTTATACATATGTGATCATCTAATAAAATCGCCAATCTACCAATTCTCCCTAAGTGTTGTAACGTTGATTTTAAATAATCATATTATAAAAACCGAATTGAGTTTTCGCCGAAACTTATTCAGTTAATTCTTAATTAATTATTATAAATTAATTGCGGTAGCCAGAATCGAATTCAACATTTTATTTTATTAGTATATTTCTGAATTGCATAGAATCAATATAATACCGAAATATTGACTTGTATAAAATCATATTGTTTAGCTCAAGAGAATTCCACACGTTCTGGTTGATTATAAAACACAATGTTATTTATTATTATTTAATTATCAACCGACCGAAAATGTGTCAGCAATTAATGAATTATCGGAAGATTGTCGAAGGCTAAAGCGTTCGGAGAAGTTATGCACAGCTTGCAAACGAAAATTGTGAATAGTGTCTCGATTTGTTAAATTTCAACAAATTATAATTTTGCGAGATTAGTTTCTTTAGCTTACAGTATAAATTTACTGTGAAAATAAAATTACGAAGTTAGGTATTTTTTTGTTGCTGTAATATTCATAAGATTACTTTCTATGCGGATAAAACACACTTGACTTTATTATAATGACATTTACACAAATAATATGTAAATTTCTTTATTAATTATTTATAAATACTTGAAAAAGTTTTTTTTCACTTGAACAAATGTTGCGTAGTTATTTTTTTAAATAAATCAAACATTACATTATTCTTCATATACTAAACAAATAATTGTTTTTCATTTTATTTTTAAAGATTAATAGAATGTAAAAATTGAGGATAAAAGAAAATTGTACATATCTATACCAGTTTTATTTAAATATTCTCTTTTCAAAAAATTTTGTTCAACACCTGTGTTTATTTTAATTAATTTAATAAATGTTTAGAGTACAATAGAAATTTTAAATTTATTAATTTTGAGATATAATTCCTTTTGGCTTGGCTAGTTTTTCGTATTTTTGTTTTAGCGTCCGGATGCGTCCTATTTAAATGGTATAGTCGTATATATTTATACACATACCTAAAAATTTAAGAAGTAGACAAAATAAAATTGCAAGCACGAGCGTTAATAAATTTTGTACGTATCTTCGAAGTACTGAACATTATTATTTTTAAATATATTTTTTTCATTCTGTGACCTAATCGTCAATTGATATAAAATCATTTTGTTTTAATTTAAAGTTATTTTTTTTAGACAGAACTGCATAGTATAATAATGATATATTTCATTCTATTGTGCACAATATCTGTGCAATCGGTGCTTTCGTACCAGGTAATTTCTTGTTATCCTAATTATGACTACTTTTCTACTGATTGTGAGGAATTAGAGAATTAATGAAGTGTTTTTTTTTAGATTCACAAATATGGGGAATTCGATAAGTTATATGATGCCTCTCAAATTACACATAAAGACGGTAATTTTTACTTTTTACATACAAATTGTAAAAACTTAATTTTTAAAATATCGGTTCCATGCTTAATTAATTTTCCTTAAATTAATATCTGCAGACTATGAAGTGGTGGGGATTAAACACTTGGTTCATAAAAGAAGTTCTAATGATATTATTATTCAAACTGAAATTAACGGAATCGACAAGAAACTTTATTTGAAACCAACGAAAGGTTTTTTTGCTGGTAAAAGAACAAAAGTTTGGTTAGCGAAAGTTGATCCAAAACAGCCGGACAAGTTTATTTATACTCCACGTTCAGGGGTGAGACAAATTTATTAAACGATTTTGATAAAAGTTATTATTCTGAGTCTTCTTGATTGAAAAAGAATTTTTATTATTGTTTTCTTATAAGATAATGGAGAAAGTGGGTACTTTTTATCAAGACAGGAAAACTTCGACGACACTTTTGCACAAAATTGACAGGCAGGGCAGATCAACGTTTGTGAGTTATTTTATATTTTTACTTTTACTGATTGTAAAAAAAATGCTGCTTCGCGATATAAACGTGCCACACCTGATCCTCGCTTTGGCTCACCAGTGGATTTTTTTTTTTTTTTTTTTTTTTTTTTTTTTTTTTTTTATATTATTGGTTGGTTTTGCTAATGATTTTCAGTGATTGCTTATAGCATTGGCTATAGAGATTTTTATATATTATATGTATGACTTTAAAAATTATAATTAAAGACTGGTACATCTGGAGAGTATGTGATAAGGCCACTACCTGATTATCTTCTACATGTAGAGTCCACGTCTACAAATAATGAAAATAACGAAACATTGGTAAACACTGTAAATCATATGATTTACAAACAAGACATTCAGGATAATGAAAACCCTTATGGTAGGTTTCCAGACACCTTGATGTTAACTTTAATCGACTACTGTACATTTTTATTAACTCCATTACCATTTCAAAAAATTCTTATTTACTGTAATTAATTAAAAAAATTTCATTATTTAGAACAACGTACTTTCAACAAAAATATCTCCAAGCGTGAAGTTTATGCTAAATCAGAATCAGGTGATCCAAAAATCATTTACCCGGAAATCATGATATTCGTTGATGATACACTGTTCTCGTAAGTAGTAAACTAAATAGTAACTAGTTACTTAATAGGTTGTAAATAAATATTTTTCCCGCCAAAGAGGTCTTTATCTTGTACTTTCTTAACTTTTTCCTAGACGTTTCAATAAAAACGTCGAAAAAACAGTGGAGTACATACTTTCCCTATGGAATGGTGTTGACCTAAGGTACAGAGATTTTAAGAATCCGGAAATATATTTAAATATCGCAAGGATAATTTTAGTGGAGGTACTTTTATATTTTTAACATACGTTATACATTTTTGGAAAATTTCACAGATTTCATTTCATCAATGTGATTATACTGATTATAAAAATTATACCAAAATTATCTGTAAATATTTACACAGGGTCCTTTGCCCTTTGAAGACAATATTCTTGCGCCCGATGACAGAAATAAAATGTTTGACGAAAAGGTTTTGAACTCTTTCGGAAACTTTTTGTACAATGAGGATAGAATTGGATTTAAAAGAGACTACGACGTGGCTATATTAATGACTGGAAAGGATTTAATAAATATGAATTACAAAACTACGACAACTGGTAGGTTGAGAATTTTTGTAACATTAGCTAAAATGTGACATTGAGTGGAAATATAATTGAGCTAGATCCAAAGTTTCTTTAGTAAACAAACAATTTAACCTTGTCTGGAATTTTCCGATGATATATGACATTTTGGTTTCTTTTTAGGTATTTCATTTGTAGGCGGCGCTTGTAATAAGACAGCATCGGCCTATAAGATTAAAGCTGTAGGAGTAATAGAGGACAACGGTGGTTTTAAGGGAATTAAAGCAGGAGCACATGAATTAGCTCATTTGTAAGTAGACATGAATCATTAGAAGAAAATAATTTAGGGTAGTGTAACGGAATAACGAATAAACTATTAGAATTGTTTTTTATAAGGACTGTTACATTTTCTTTGTCTGGTGGAGTGAAAGGAACTTTAGGATTACTTTTTAAAAAGAGTTTTTTTTGTAGTTTTTTAGAAAAGGATCTTTCTTGATTTTTAGATAATTGTTTATTAGCCATTTGTAAAAATATTATTTCTAACAACTTACCATTATAGAATCGGTGCTCCACATGATGGCGATGCAGCATCGTCTTTCGGTGGACCTGGAGCTGAAACATGTTCATGGGATCATGGTTACCTAATGAGCTATGAACGTCTTGACAGGAAGCAATTCGAGTTTTCTTCATGCAGCAAACAGTCGATCACTTACTTTACCAGGTAGAGTAAAATTTCCCGTCTTTATTTGTTCAGATTTTTTTTTGTGGAGCTTATCAAATCGCTGGGTCTAAGTTTTACATCCAAAGAGGAGTTTTTAGATGATAATTTAATATTCCTTTCACGTTTACTAAAATTTTACTACAGTCTAGCTCGTGCTGAATGTCTTCGCAATAATCCTGCTGAGAAAATGGGAACTGAAAAACTAACCAGAATATTGCCTGGTAAACTAGTGTCACTAAATGATCAATGCAGAAAAAGTGGATTCTATGCAGCACTTCATGTAAGTAACTAACTTTCTTTTTCTGAAAAAAAAACTAGTTCTGAATAAAGTTTTGTATTCTTTGTCATAAAATAATTGAAGGAAAAGAAAAATTTTGATTAGAAAACAGTGATGTAAATTAAAAATGTTTTTAACAAATTATTTCAGAAAGATGCAAGCGTGTGTCTTGATTTGTGGTGTTTGGAAAAACCGGTTGGATTTAAAGGAAAGATGACTTATCAGTCAACCCAGGCTGCTGCTGAAGGATCATATTGTGGTGACGGCATGGTAAGTTCAGTAATGTTAGAGAAAAGGAAAAATATCTAAATATTTACGATTAATTTTACTTTTTTAGTATTGCTTGGACGGTGAATGTGTCGAAGAAACGGATACAACTTAAATCATTTTCTTCTGACAAAAGACAAATGAGAACTTGTAGGATTTTTCAGTTTACTCAAATACTCTCTAAATTGTTCTAATTTACAAATAAATTTTAATATTCTGATAAAGATTTAATTTCCCACACGATGTGAATCGTGACGCCATCTGTCGGAATTGTTCCCGAATCGTGATCGTTAATTTGTAGGATAAGTCAGAAGCCAGAGTTACCCACTAGTCATAGTGAAAGTGTGACAACCCGACCAATTAGTAGAAGAGAAAATGATAGAGGTCAGGGTCTGAGATGTAGAAATCATTACAATTTTTTAAACCGCAAACACATTTTATTTATTAAAATATACAACATTGCAGAAATAATTATAAATCTTATTAAAATCTAAATCCAAGATTACAAAAATAAATTCAAACATCATAATCAGGGACCGTCTCGAAAGATTAGTTTCGTTTCACAAGCGGTCCCTGATCATAATCATAATTAAATTTTTTAATTTTTATTTTTAATGGCGTCAATGGTTTCAGTAAAGTTCTATCTTCAACTTTAATTCTTCCTATTGGTGTTTTATCATTACATTCTAACCTGTAATTTCGAAGAACCATAGATAGGAGCATTTTCAATGCTGCTGAACTAAATTTATTTCCTGAAATTAATGAATAAATTATATCCTCGACAGTTTTATTCTACATTTACAAATAATTTTACATAATGATTTTTAAATTTATAAGAAATTTAAATCCCATCAGTTATTTCTTTTTCTTTTAATATGGAATTTTTTTTTATATAACATTGTGCAATTCTTTTTAAAAATAAAAAATTATTGCTAATAAAGTAAATTATAACCTATGCAATTCCTTAGACCAGAACTAAATGGTAAATAAGATATGGAAGGTCGATTGGCAATTTCATTAGGAAGAAATCTATCAGGATCAAACTTTAGAGGATTTGGCCAAAATTTTTCAATCCGATGGATATGGAATATTGGTATAAATAAAGTACTTCCTTTTGGCAAAATGTGCTCGCCTAGAATAATAAAAAAGAAATATAATTAAATCCTCTCAGTAAAATATTCGATAATTTAACTAAAAGTCTATGGTTATATTGAAAAATAAAAAAAAATGAAATAATCTTTGGTTATATTAAAAAATAAAAAAAAATTAAATAATTTAAAAAACAAAGTCAATTAAACGTTTTCAGAAAAAATTAATTCTACCAGAATTGTTAGTTAAAAGTAGGAAAAATTTAGATTTTTAAAGATTTTAATTTGAAACCTTTTCAAAATTCACACTCAAATGCGCTTTTAATATTTTTTTATCTGAAATTTCGACCGAAATTCATTTTTAAATCAATTCTTAATTTTTAATAAAAACTCCTACGGGAATTCAATTATTTAAAATAGAAAAATAAATAATTTATTTGATAATTAAATGTTTCTTAAAATTTCATTTTTACGAAGACATTTATTAACAACTTTTGAAAATATTTCATTTTTTTTTTTAAATTTAACTAGAATTTTACTCAATTTCATTAAATTAAAGAATTTTATTCCAATTTTTGAAAAAAATTGAAAACTTTTTGAAGAATTTTATTAAATTTTGTTAAAATAATTGAATTATTGCACAGAATTTTATAAATTTTGAAAATAATTGAATTTTTGCGAAGAATTTTGCTATTTATAAAAATAATTGAAATGTTGACGAGAATTTTTTTTCAAAATTTTGAAAATAATTGAATTTTTGCGAAGAATTTTGCTATTTATAAAAATAATTGAAATGTTGACAAGAATTTTTTTTCAAAATTTTGAAAATAATTGAATTTTTGCGAAGAATTTTGCTATTTATAAAAATAATTGAAATGTTGACGAGAATTTTTTTTCAAAATTTTGAAAATAATTGAATTTTTGCGAAAAATTTTGCTATTTATAAAAATAATTGAAATGTTGACAAGAATTTTTTTTCAAAATTTTGAAAATAATTGAATTTTTGCGAAGAATTTTGCTATTTATAAAAATAATTGAAATGTTGACAAGAATTTTTTTTCAAAATTTTGAAAATAATTGAATTTTTGCGAAGAATTTTACTATTTATAAAAATAATTGAAATGTTGACAAGAATTTTTTTTTAAATTTTGAAAATAATTGAATCTATGCGAAGAATTTTATAATTTTGAAAATAATTGAATTTTTGTGATGAATACTATTATTTTTTAAAATAATTGAATTCTTGTGATAAATACTAATATTTTTTAAAATAATTGAATTTTGCAATAAATTTTATTATAATTCTTGAAAATATAATTAAAAGTCGAAGAATTTTGCAATTAATTTATAAAGATAATTGAAATGTTTACGACAATATTTTGTTATTTATAAAAATAATTGAAATGTTGACGAGAATTTTTTTTCAAAATTTTGAAAATAATTGAATTTTTGCGAAGAATTTTATTAATTTTGAAAATAATTGAATTTTAGCGAAGAATTTTATTAATATTGAAAATAATTTAAATGTTGACGAGAATTTTTTTTTTTTCAATATTTTGAAAATAATTGAATTTTTGCGAAGAATTTTATTAATTTCTAAAAGAATTGAATTCTTGTGATGAATATATTTAAAATTTCATTAAAAATATTTAGAAAATCTGCGATGAAAATAATTCGAATTCCTAAATGAAATTTTATTATTTATAAAAATAATTCAATGTTTTCGTAGAATTGTAACAAAAAAGGTTTTTAATAATTAAGTCTTTTAAAAAATTTTTTGATGAAAACAGTAAATATTAAAAATTATTGAATTGCAAAAAATTTCCAAAAAGTAATTGCAAAAGTAATTTTGCAAAGAATATTTTTAAATTTTCTGAAAATCATTTAATTTAAAAAAAAAACTTTATTAACAGACCAGTGTTAAAATCCTCCGTTACTGTACGACAAATAGTTGGAGCTCCGGGAAATAGGCGCATAGTTTCCTTAATAACTCTATCCAAATAATCCATTTTAAATAAATCTTCATTACTAATTTTTCTTCCTTCATCATCTGCATCGTCGAAAATCTTATCAATTTCTCTGCGTGCTTTACTCTGTGTATTGAAATTAAAATGTAAATTATAATTATTATAAATATTAAATATTATAACAAAGATTTATTACTTGTATTTCTGGTAATGATGCCATTATTCGGAGTGCAAAAGCAGCTGTAAGGGGTGTAGTGTGTATTGCCTAAAAACAGAAAAAATTTAATATAAATTTAATAAATAAATCTATATAAATTGAAATGTGTTTATGAAAATAAAAAAAGTAAATACTGCAGAAATGATGGCTTTAATTTCTTCCCAAACGTCTTCTTCGGTCAATTCATTTTCATTGAATGTCCTTTCTAATAATAAATCCAAAAATGTATTTCTTATACGCCTATTGTCGTCTGTAACAAAATGATCATGAAAACATTTTTTAAATCATAATATCCAAGTAAATTTAATAACATTTCTAGTTATATATTTTTCCAGAACAATATTTTATATCAAGGATTCAATATTATTCACTAAAATTATTTCACACTTGTAAATGACAAACAAGAAAATAACTAAATTAAAAAATAAATTATAAAGTAATAAAATTCTTGTTATAATACATACTTTGAATAATAAGTTTTCTTCTCTGGTGAACAATCTACAAAATTGTGAAAAAAAATTTTTAAATAATCTAATTTAAATACAAAATATGTAATATAATTCTTACGTTCTTAAGAAAATTATACATGGGCTGATCATTCGTATTTATCATTTTCGTCTCTTCAGTAGTCTTTAACATTGAAGTTAATATTTTATATGAAGCTGAATCCACTCCCCTAAAAAAAATTACAATTATTTAAAAGAAAATTTTTATCAAACTTTAATTTCAAATTTACAATTTTTTAACGAATGACCCTTCATAATATCAAATAATTCACAAACTTTTCCATAAACGTGGCATAATTTTCTTTCATCTCCAGTTCTAAAAATACATCTTCGCCCACAATTGCCTCTGTGACAGAAATTGATAGATTGTTTTAAAATATAGTAAACGATAATAATTACCCGTTTTATAGTCGAAAGACAAGTAAAGGAAAATTTAAAAAAAAAAAAAAAAAAAAAAAAAAAAAAAAAAAAAAAAAGTTTAACATTTTTAAACCCTTTGCAGTATGTTCTTTTAGGCAACAGCGATTAAAAAAGGCTCTTACCCTTTGGTAGTACAAATATTATAAAAAAAAAAAAATTGACTCTATTAATAATTATTTATCAAATATTGAGAATAATATAATTTTATGAATTTCTTACCTAATAAAGTATTCAATACATAAGTAAATGTCACATTTGCTAAATGAAATTCTTCACCATTTGCCATGATTGATAAATATTTTAAAACAATAACGGAATGCTTTTGAAAGACTTCCGTTGATTTGTGTAAAGTTTTAATAGCTGGTAACATTAATTTACGATGCATACGCCATACTGGTACTAACATAATCGTAATAAACAAAAAAGATGTTATTTTCTAATTAAATTATACTTTTATTTACTTTTTTACATTTATTTAAATTAATTATTTTAATTATTTTGATTTTCTAAATTAATTTTTGTCAAAAAATTTACCGTCTGCTGTAAATATTCCTTTACCGGCACATAATTCAAAATATTTATAGAATTTGGGTTTTTCACAAAGTTTCGAACTTTCTAGAGCAACCTTAAATGAAAAATTTTGATTTTCTAAAATACCATTTGAAAAATGTTGCTGTTAATAAAAGAGATTTTCTTACTTTAATTGTTTTTGGATCGTAAATAACAACGAGTAAAAAATTGAAGATCCATAGTCTAAATACTGAAGGGTACGAATCATACATTTCATATACAGTGTTCATAAAATCTGCAATAAAATGAGAATGTAATTACTTTACTTTTTGAAAATAATTATATACGTTTAACTTTAATTTTTTTTTTACTAACTTGATTTAATGCGGAAAAATAGATGAATATTGCCAAGTAAGGGTATTATTCGTGGTCCAGGTAGGAGAGCAGCTTTTTTGTAGAATTCTTTATTTTTAAAGAATTTATTGACAATCGTCAATATGAAAATCAGGAGAAAAATAAAACTTGCCAGAATATATTTGATTGACAATAACATTTTTAAAATTTATTTTCGAGATGATAATAAGTTTTTGAATGGGATTTATTTTCTTTAAACTTTAGAAGAAATATTGCACTTTCGAGATCGTTTACTCTGATGTAATATTATTCAGGTCTTTTAAATGATAGACATGTACTGAACTTGTATTCAATACGATGGTGAAATTATGAAGGGGGAAAGAACCATAAAATCGGTGACAAGTTAAAAATAGACTGATAAAAGTTTCTTTCAGCGTCTTCTTATATAGTAGATGCACATCTACAGGTGATGTTTCTGTAAATATTTAACAGCAATAAAAGTTGTTTTTTTAAAGAAACAAAACTTTATGATTAAAAAATTTTGTAAACATTTAATGATAAATTGTAATTTGTATTTATTTGATCATTTGTAGATCATTTGTAATTTAAAAACACTTTTTCTAATCAAAAATCTTTGAAAATAATTTTAAAACAAATTTTGCATTTAATGAATTTTAATTTTATATTTATTTTTATAAAACTTGTCTTTAAGTTCAAGGATTGACAATCAGGTTAATATATTGATCGGGATAATTTTAGAATGAAAAACACTACTTTATATGATGATTTTATGAATGTCAGAATTAGATAGTTAAAAACTATTAAATCCAAAAGTTTAGTTCAATTAGACCTCCAACACACCTACATTCATACCTCTGATCACTACATTCTTTTTCCTTTTTTCATTTTCTACTACATCCACTCGCCTTGAAAAACCTCCCATTTTCGACCTTAACCTATCATATTCACTTCCCTCAACTTTCTCAGTCCCCTCATTCACTTTCTTTATAAATTTTTCCAATCCATTCATTCTTTTCCACATGCTTTTCTTTTTCCACTTACCATCCTATTCATTCCACATTTCCTGCAATTTCTCCAACCTCTCGATTCAATTTCCACTATCTCTTTGTCCCTTGATTCCCCATCTTCACAGATATCCATTAAATTAATTATTAAATTAATTATATATCCATTAATTTCCCTTGACTCTCTTAGCTCCTTCATCCATCGCATCCTTCAACATCCATACTAATTCCAACAAATCCATGCAATCCTCACACGTCATCTTTTTTCCATTCTTTCCTATTTACCTTTTAAATACTCGCGCCTTTTTCTCATTCTCTCTAATGGAGCACTCACAGCTCTGCCTGCCTGCGCAGGCAGTAATTGGAGTAAGAGAGAAAGTCAATTAGAGTGAAAGAGACAGTGAATTCAAATTAATATTGCTGCCTACTAGCTGTGAGTGCGCCTTAACACTACTTGAGTCAAACTCAGCCATTCCAGAAATCTACCTTATCACTCAATTGCTCAAAATTTTTCCACTGTCTCTCTCTTCTCTGTCTCACTTCAAGCAACCTAACCTCACAAGACACACTTCTCTTTTTTACCTTTTTTATCACTCATACATTCCCTACTCTATACAAACATACCTTTCCTCTACACCACCGCAAATTACACTACACACTCAACACTCTACCCCACCCACCCTTTTTTAAAACCTTTAAATTTCTCAAAAAAAATCTTAACTCTTTCTAAACGCGTGTACACCGAAACGGTACCGGAAACGGAGGCCATGTTTAAACTATTTATAAACACAGACCTTTGAAATGGTGTCATGGAATGAAATTAATGTCTGCTGGATATAACCTGAAGGGTGATCGAAAACATAATGGAATCGAAGTTCTATATTATGTACTTATATATTGAATCGAATAAAATAAATGAAATAGTATTATAATTCAGAATATGAAGGTGGCTTTAGATGTCAGAAAAGCGTTTCCTATTCTCGAAACAAGAGATAACAGATAATACACCCACGCGTGTACAGGAAGTTTGAAACTAAGTTTGAGTCTCTGCCTTGTCAGAGTATTGGAGGGAGGAAGACGTCTTTGGGTTGCTGACGTGAACATTGCATTGCGATCACGCTCCCTTGTCTAACAGGAGTGAGCAAGAATGGGAATTTCGAGATAGGATTTCACCCTTTATAGTTGGTATATCAACTATCAGTGCTTTATCATCAGTTTTGCAAGTATCAATTCAATACTAGGAACTTGTACATTTTCCTTAATGTTAAAAGTTGCTAGTTACCATCATTTCGTCTTTGAAGAATTATATTTATCCTTATCATTATTTATACTAATGACCTTCTCTTAAGAATTTACAGTCAGACACCATTTTCAAAAAAAAGTATTTCATTCCATTTTTTTGGAAGTATCTCTGAAAATTTTTCGCAGTATTAAAACTTTTGCATTTACAGTTGTTTTATTCCAATCACTATCACTTTGGCTATTTTACTTCTCAGGTGGTAAAAGTTAAAATCTTTTTTTTACTCTCTCATAATTTTCAGTTTACGATACAACATTAAATATTCCCTTGTTGTTAAAACAATGGCATTAATTTTCTGTATGTGAATTAAACTTTTATTTTCAGCACAGTGTAAATTTAAAAGACTGTTAAAATGGGTGAAAAAAAAACAATTTCCCCCATTAAAGAGGGAAATAAAAAAATAAAGCCCTCGCTAATTTGTGAGAAGAGAATATTATATAGGGCGCGTTAAAAGACGGGAGATAAAAAAAAGAAGAAAAGAGTTTAGACCGTTTCAAAAGAATTCATTTAAACGTTTACTGGCGGGGGCGTACATTCTGAATGAAAATGCTATAAGGAACAGAAGAAGGGTTCTCGCGATCGCCAACAGCAATCACGGAAATGATCGTAATTTTAACGACTTGGATCGCGCTTCACCTGCCTTAAAGAATCTTGACTTGGAATCATCCTGAAATATCACAAGAAAGTAAATTAAAAAGTTTTTCATCTAGTCTCTGATGAGTTTTATTTTTATTTTGTTTTTTAATTGTAATTCTATTCTTTGTTTACATTAGTCTTCTTTTTCTAGAGGGACATGAACATCTTCTAAACAGAACACCATTTCTATTGATTATCCACTTGAAGTAAGATTTATTTTTTAATGGTCCGGTATCGGTGTCATGATTTATTCACAGAGGGGAAGACTTTGATCTTAAGGGACAGGTTTTAAGAAAGAGGAACTGTTCGAATTGAAATTAAATTATTAAAGTTTTATTTGAATCCTTTACAATTAGAATCAGAGAGTAGTAGATCCAGATGACTTCAGGGATACTGAAACAAAATTAGAACCTTGTGGAATAAAAGGGAATTTAAATGGGAACAAAATTTAAAGTATCAGTAATTTATCTTTTTGTTAGACTTGTCGACTAAGCAAGTGATACCTCCTTCAGTGTGAGGAGGAGGAAATGATCTTGACTAGCGGAAACAGAGAATGCAGTAGATTTCCCTCGAATTATTTTCGGGACAGACAAAAGTGAATTGTCTGGAGTTTTAGTCTTGATGCAGATTAGATTGAACACCCTTCAGACTTGGAGTGGCCGAATTATTTATTCGTTGTAGATGCCGTGGTAATGCAGTTCTTAGAAAAATAGAAATGTTCCCCGTAGTAGAAATTATCTCCTTGAATGAATTTGACTAAGACGAGAGTCGAAGAAGGCACTTGGGATTGGAAGAGGTTTTCTGGACTGGGGGTCGATTCTGTAACTTTTCCACTTTAATGTTAGTTTATGTAATTTCAATTTTTTTTGCCAGAAAACCCATTATTATTCCAATATTCAAGAATTTGTGTTCAGCACGAAAAATCCATTTGACACTTCGAGTCACATTCGGCGAAATCCATATGCACAACGACAGTGTAATTATCTTCAGAATTACATTGAAATAATTTATTACAAAAACAATTATTATATTCCAATTTTATTGGCGTGTTCCAAAACCACACTGAGTGTGCAGCAGCAGCAGCAGGAGCATCTGCAGCAATAATTTAAAGTGTAGCATCAAAAACAAGATTCAGGTCCCACCATTAATGTTGCAGCTGGTCTCGGGGGTCTCATAACTCGATTTAATTCCTCGCGAAATCTGCATGTTTAACTTGTGTCAGTGTTAACCTCGCGACTCTCGTGTTTCTCAAATTAATATTCAACGTTGCGCCCGATTATATAAGTGTGTTTCCTCCCATCTCCTTCTCTCTTATTCCCTCAGCCTTCTTCTTCTTCTTCTTCTTTATTTTGCAATGAGGCGTTGCTCAGGTGGCGAAGGTCTGTAATTTCCCGTCATTTCGTATAATTAGTTTTTTGTTCACATCGCGTACCGGTTACTTCATTTGTTTTTATTAACCACAAACTTAAATTTTTTACGATCATCGTTCAAAAAAAAAACTTCTCCTCCCTCCCCCCGTTGGGTCTTCTCCGTTCCTATCAAAGTTATTTCTTGTTTTACTCAACGATTTTAATGTTAACGATAGTTATTTCTTTCGAGCAATTCAATTTTATGTCAAAGTGGACCTCTTTACGGAAATTAAGAGACATTATGGTCGTAAATAAAACAATGACGCACACGTTATATTGTACCGTATATATAAATGAAATCTGCTGGGCTTAAAAGACAATAAATTTATTTTTACTGAGGGGAATTTTTAAGGTCATTTTGTGACCATTATTTTCCAGCAATACCGATCGGAATCATTGAAAATAAGTATTAATTAAATTCCTATTTTTTGAAAATGAATTCAAAATAATTTTAATATTTTCAAAAACAAGTAATTCTAGGAATTTCTATTTCCTGCTTTAGGTTCTATGGCGAATAATTATCTTTATATTAATCTCCGGTTTACGTCCGCCTTTGGATGATATACATCATTTGCATTGAAATGTCACCAAAACTTAATTTAACTTTGTCTGAGGATAAAAGTTACCCAGAATGAAATGAATGATCGTATTAATTATTCTTTTCTCTAAATATTGTACCAGTAATTATTTTTTCTAAAGGATACGTAGAATTTTTAAAAAGAAAATTTCTTCAACATTTCTAGTTATGATGGTAAATAAAAAAGATTTTAAATGTCATAAAGTGAAATGGACATATAATCTGTATTAAAATTGAGTATAAAGTCCCTAACGATCTGCAATGGTTGACTTTCGAGACCTATTAAATTCCTGAGTTCCCCAAAGTTTACATTGAAATTAAAATGTGAGTCTTAACGAAGACTGCGGTAGGCGAAAAGGGCTGAGTCGTTTTTACTGCTTTCGCCTCTCGTAATTCATCGTCAATTGCATATAGTGCCCCCTTCAAGTGTGTCAAGTTTGCTACTGTATGGTCAGTAAAGATTGCATTTCCCAATGTGATGGATTAAAATATATCATTAAAAACACTTTATGTATCTGTTAAAATAATTACCATCCGTGGTACCAATTGAGGGCTCCGGATCGAAGAACCGACGCTTCGGAATGTTCTGTGCGTTTACAAGCGTCGGTTCTTCGATCCGAGACCTCAATTGGTTTAGAAAGTTGACCCACTTGTTAAGAAATACAAAATTTTAATTAATTACTTTTACGATTCATAATGGTTTTAATATTTTATGTAAAAAAATAAAACACATCTCAGGAATATGGTTTCAGAATAAATATATGTACAGGGCTTTAGGCTTTGATGTAATGTGAATAACACTTTAGACTTTGACGCAATATGAATGACACTTTGGGTTTTATGTAATATATTTGAATCGACAATAGAAGGCGGGAAAATTTGAAAGAAGAAATTAAAAATTACTAAATTCAATTATTTTCAAAATAAATAAAATTATTTTCAAAATTACTAAAATTCTTCGCAAAAATTCAATTATTTTCAAAAATAATAGTATTCATCACAAGAATTCAATTATTTTCAAAATTAATAAAATTCTTCTCACAGAAATTCAATTATCTTTATAAATAAGCAAAATTCTTCGCTGAAATTCAATTATTTTCAAAATTAATAAAATTCTTTGCAAATATTCAATTATTTTCAAAAAATCTAAAAATAAATTGTCCTCAACATTTCAATTATCTTTATAAATTAATAGCGAAATTCTTCGACTTTCAATTATATTTTCAGGAATTATAATAAAATTCATTGCAAAATTCAATTATTTTCAAAAATATTCAACACAAGAATTCAATTATTTTCAAAATTAATAAAATTGTTCGCAGAATTTCAATCATTTTCAAAATTAAAAAAAAAATTTTCCTCAACATTTCAATTATCTTTATAAATAGCAAAATTCTTTGCTGAAATTCAATTATTTTCAAAATTGATAAAATTCTTTGCAAATATTCAATTATTTTCAAAAAATCTAAAAATAAATTGTCCTGAACATTTCAATTATCTTTATAAATTAATAGCAAAATTCTTCGACTTTCAATTATATTTTCAGGAATTATAATAAAATTTATTGCAAAATTCAATTATTTTCAAAAATAATAGTATTCATTACAAGAATTCAATTCTTTTCAAAATTAATAAAATTGTTCGCAGAATTTCAATTATTTTCAAAATTAAAAAAAAAAATTTTCCTCAACATTTCACTTATCTTTATAAATATCAAAATTTTCGCTGACATTCAATTATTTTCAAAATTAATAAAATTCTTTGCAAAAATTCAATTATTTTCAAAAAATCTAAATATAAATTGTCGCCAAAATTTCAATTATCATTATAAATTAATAGCAAAATTCTTCGACTTTCAATTATATTTTCAAGAATTACAATAATATTCATTGCAAGATTCAATTATTTACAAAAATATTCAACACAAGAATTCAATTATTTTCAAAATTAATAAAATTCTTTGCAGAAATTCAATTATTTTCAAAAAAAATTCTCGTCAACATTTCAATTATCTTTATAAATAGCAAAATTTTTGGCTAAAATTCAATTATTTTCAAAATTAATACAATTCTTCGAAAAAATTCAATTATTTTGAAAAAAACCAAAAAAAAAATTGTTGTCAACATTTGAATTATCTTTCTAAAAATAAAAATTCTTTATGACATTAATTTCATAAATAACAATATTCATCACAAGAATTCAATTGTTTTTAAAATTAATAAAATTCTTCTCACAGAAATTCAATTATTTTCAAAAAATCTAAAAATAAATTGTCGTCAACATTTCAATTATCTTTATAAATGAATAGCAAAATTCTTCGACTCTCAATTATATTTTCAGGAGTTTTGATCAAATTCATTGCAAAATTCAATTATTTTCAAAAGTAATAGTTTTCATCACAAGAAATTCAATTATTTTCAAAAGTATTAAAATTCAATTATTTTCAATTATATAATTCATAAAAAAAATTTCAATTATTTTCAAAAATTTTCTTAATTCAATAATTTCAAATATTCTACTATTTCGATAAAATTTTTCGAAAGAATTTAATTATTAAACAAAAATTTTGATAAAAGTCTACACAAACTTTCAATTATTTTCAAAAAAAAATAAAAATTTCATATGAATTCAATTATTTAAAATAAAATTTGCATAAATTTTTTCAAAAAGAATTAATTGTTTGAAACTTTTTTTTATAAAGTTCTTCGCAATGATTCAATTATTTTCATAAATAATAAAACTCATTGCAGAATTTCAATTATTTTTAATTCAATTTTCAATCGAATTTCTCGAAAAATGTGATTATTTTCCAAAATTACATTAAAATTCATAGGAAAAATTCAATTATTTAATAATTTGTTTATAAAATGATTTGTAAAAAGTAATTTTTAAGAGAAATTCAATTATTCAATAAATTATCTATTTTAGTATTTAAATAATTGAATTTTCGTAGAATTCTCTAATAGAAATTAATGTACAAAAATTAATTTCAGATAAAGTTTTAGATAATAATTGAATTTTGGAGAAGTTATACTATAATAATAATTGCATTTTTTTTTTTTTTTTTTTTTTTTTTTTTTAGAAATAATTGAACTTTGTAAAAGTTTCAAGTTAAAATCTTTGAAAATTCGATTTTTTCATTCATTTAATTAAAAATTGTATGGAACTAATTTTTTTCAAAAAGTTGAATCGAAATTTTTTAAAAATTATTTGAATTTTTTTTTTTTTTTTTCTAATTTATATCATAGTAGAAAATTTTCGAATCGATGAAATTTCGTAAAATTATATTGTAAACAAATGGATTTTGAAAATTCTCAAAGAACTTTATGAAAAATTTTTTGAGTATCCAATTATTTTTAGAGTAAATCAGAATATTCTAATAAAAAAAAAAAAAAAAATCTTCTAGAAATCTGGGAAAAACAGAATTAAATGTTTGTGGCCACCCCCTGTGTTAGTTAATTTTAATTTAAAAATATTAAAATTAATTTTAATCCACGAATATTAATGTTTAATTTGCAAATATCAAATTTAAATAACATTTCTATATTTAAAATGATGCAAATATTTTTTTTGATTAAAAAATTGTTACAGAAGTAAAAATTAACAAAAAAAACAAACTATATTTCACACGTTGCACGTAGGATTCTTTACCATTTATATACATAAATATATTTAATGGAGATAGAGATAAAGGAAGAGTGGAACCTGTTAGTATATGTAGATTAAATTGTTTCAAAGAACCCTAAACTGCTGTTTATTCATTAGGAAACGCCGTCAGACGAACCAAAGCGAAACAGAATGCTAGCGCCGGTTTTCTAATTCAAATTCAATTTTCTTCATGCGTATGCTCCTCGAATTTTCAAATTCCAAAGTAAACGAGTTTCTTATAGAATTTACAATTTAACGCATTGCTGGAAAATGCAATATTTCACTTGCAAATTTCAACAAACAAGCGAAAAACCTTTTTTTTTAATTTTTATATGGTAAATTTATATTTGCAAACAGTAAAAAATTTAAATAAATTTTTAAAATAAAAAATTTTTATAATATAAATTTTTTTTTTAAATTTAATTTTTTTTTAAAACTATGGTCATTATTTTAGCAAAAAAAAATTTTTTTTATTTTACTAAGGAAAATAAAACTTAGGCGACTTTGTAAAAACAGCTGAAATTTTTCTTAAAAAAAAAGTGGCCCCAAGGTGGACACCATTCAAAAATTCACTTAAAAATTCAAAAAAAAAATAGTTGCAAAATACTGCTGCAAAATAATACACAAGAATATCCCTAGGGTGGCCACCTTGGGGCCCCATACCCTAATAAATAAAGAATTGATAATAATTTATAATTTATAATTTATTTTATTTATAATTATTATTATAATTATTAAGTATAATATTATAATAAATTAATATTATAATAAAAGTATAATTATTATTTTATTTATAATTTTTTTTTATTTTATAATAATAATAATAATAATAATAATAATAAATAATTAAATTCTAAGACGCAGTAAATTACAAACAATTGTAGGCTGCAACTTTTTTATTAATTATACAAATTTACAAAATAGAGAACGTCAATTTTATTTTGTTTTTCAATTTTTTTTTTTCTAATTATAACTTTTAGATTAGTTCTTGTTTCTTCTAAAGAATAATATATAAATAGTTATACTTATAATTTTTTGCGTCTTTTTATAATTAATTTGTAAAATATGTTATTGGTAAAAATTTTTAAACACTCGCTACGAAAGAATAATTTACTAATACACAACATTTTTCCGTCGAATTTTTTTTTTTTTTTCCTATTAAATACAGAAAGTAAGTCTTTTTCTCAATATTTACAAAATTTCCATCTTCTGATGTTCAGTGGCCACAGTCAAGACAAGAAGTGATGAAAATTTTTGGAACGGTGTTTATTTTGTTTTCTACTAGGACTCAAGAAGCACAAAAATTCTGCATCTGAAATAAAAAAAAAAATTTTTTTTATATAAAAACTGATATAATTGTAAACGTTTTTTATTTTTATTTAATTACATTATTTATACATTTATATATCTCGGTAATTTCGACCCAAATTAATGTTTAATTCAATTAATTTAAATTTAATAAATAAAAAAAAATTTAATTCTAAAAAGTCTAAATTAAAAGAGACTTTTTGGATAGAAATAATTTTTCCTTTCATTCAATTAAAAGTAAAATTAGTGATATTACATTAAATTAAATTTCTGTTTCAATTTAAATTTGATTTAAATTTTTTTTTTCAATTTCTGGAAAGTTTATAATTAAAATAATTTATTATTTTATAACATTAAAAAAATAAGTTTATTATTATTAAATAATAAGTATAATTAATAATAAGAATTAGTTTATGAAATTTTTAGTTTAAATAATTGATTATTAGGGGAACATAGTCAGGGTTGGTCCATAGTCAAGGTAGGACCTCTGCTATAAAGGTCCAACCTTGACTTCATTTTTTAAAAATTTTATTTTAATTTTAAAAATTTTTTTAAAAATTAAAATTTATTTTAATTTTTTTTAATTTTAGACCAAAAAATTTACGATATTCAGCAAAGTGTTCCTCTTTTGTAGATATTTCCAAAATTAAAACTCAAATGCCTAAATTTATTTTTCAAAAAAAGTTATAAACAAAATTCGAAAGGTGGTCCAACCCTGACTATGTTCCTTATAATAATAAATTTTTCAAGTTTCTAAATGGTAAACAAATTGAATTTAAAATTGAAATAAAAAATTCCAAAACGAGTAAATAAAGTAAATTAAAGGAAATAAATAAATAAGAATAAATAAATACTATAACATATAAATAAATAATAAATAATATAATAAATAAAGAAGAAAAAATTAAATAAAGTTGTGAAATAAATGAAATTAAAATTAAATAAAATAATAATGTAATAAATCAAAGGAAACTAAATTAAAAAAAAGAAACATTTAAGTTACAGTAAATTAAATTTTATTTAAAATAAATTGAGATAAATTGGAAATTCATTAAAGTACATCCATAATTTTTATTATTTAATATTAAAAGTCAACGTAATATTAATTATTTTATTCTAATTTTTACATTATGCTGCAAAAAATTAAATCAAATTTTACTATTAAATTAAATTTATATTTCAATAATTAGCATTTTCCTCAATTTATGGAAGGTTAAAAAAATAATCTATTATTTTGAAGGTGAAAGAAGTTACCTAACAATTTAAATTTATTATTTTATTTTATTATTTTTAATGTTAATTAGATAATGTAAATATTTCAATTTTAAATAATTATTTAATAAATCATAATTAATTATTATTTTATAAAATTAAAGTTCATTGAAATGCAAAAAATTGATGAACATTTACTAAATCAAGAAAGACTTGAGTTTTCAAATTTAATTATAGATTCTTAGTTGATTACCACATTTTTTTTCATTTTATTCAATTTAAAATTTTCTTATTTTATTTGATTCCTATATTTGTTTATTAATATACTTTTTTCAATTATTTTATAAGTTTATCATTTTAATATTTGATTTATTAGTTTCTAATTATATTTATTTTATTGATTTATTATTGTATAGAGTTTATTAGTTTAATGATTTAAATTTATAAAAAAAAATTTATTGATTTATTTAAAAAAAAAAAAAAAAAAAAAATTTTTAATTTATTGATTTTATTTTTATTATATTTTTTTATAATTATTTAATTAGTTTTTTATTATTTTATTTACTTTTTTTTATATTATTTTATTTACATTTTTTTCTCACCTCGTTTAATAAATTAGAAGAATATTGTTTTTCTAATCATCTCTACAGTATTCTCGCATTTGTGATAAGTAACACGATTGTCTACAGCATTCATCAACAATTCCCTGTCTTCTTGGATTTGATCCACGGTCCAAGGAATTGGCATCGATTTCACCTTTGCGTATTGCTCGTCCAATTGGATAATAAAATGAATTATATCCCGTATCACCACAAATTAATGACAATGCATTACTGAGGGCATTGGAGCACAATTGAATTTTTTCATCAATAAATAATGGTTTCGCTGAAGTTCTCTGTTGACATATTACAACGAACAAAATCAAAATCCAAATGCTTCCTCTTGGCAATTTCATATTGAAAACAACTTTTTTTTTCTTCTTCACTTTTCTTCTTTCTCTTCCTCTAAAATGTGCTTACACGAAACACTTTTTTTTTTAATTCAATATTTATAACAATTATAGTTCTAATAGCAAAATAGAAGTGAACACTTTTCTCTTTCAAAAAATTATAATTAATATCACAAAGATAATCACAGCTCAATAAATATTTTTCTTGTATCACAGGAGAAGGATTTTGATAGAAATTTTTGTTTTGCATTAAAAATTCTTTTTTTTTTTTTTGAATTTTAAACTTAAAATTTCCAGAAAGATTTAAAGTTGCCGATTGATGAAATTGTCGATTGAATTTTATTATTGTAATTAAAGCACATTTTATTTATTTATTTTTGTTTGATTATATAATTTAAATATGATATCTAAAACACTGGACTTTTTCAGAGCCACTGGCACTGACAGACAAATTGCTGACGGGTTTAGTGCTTGCTTTTATAGAACAGGATAGTTGAAGAAGTCGAAAGGAGGGGGGCTAGACCCTAAGCGTTTCAAGGGACATTGTTTACCCATTCTAATATACATATATATCTGACTGTTATCACTCAATCGGATTAATTATGTTTTGAATTTTTTTTTTTTTTTTTTTTTTTTTTTTTGAACTGATTGTAACATTGGAAATAGGAAAAACAAACATGTAAATTCATCAAGGCTGGGGAAAATATTTTGTTAATTTAAAAAAAATAATAGAAACAATTCATTATTGATTATTTTACGGAATCAATTAACATAATTAATTAGATAACAAAGAGCAACAAATTGTAACAATTAGGTAAATAATTGCCAATAAATAGGGTAACAAATTACGACAGTTAGGTAACAAATTGTAAAATTGGGTAACAAATGGTAAAAATTGGGTAAAAAATTGTAAAAAAAATGGGTAACAAATTATTGTTAACATTAGGTAACAAATTATTAACATTGGGTAACAAATTAAAACAGTATGGTAACAAACTGTAACAAGTCGGTAACAAAATGTAACCATTAGATAACAAAGTACAAGAATTAGCAATAAATTGTAACAATTATTTAACAAATTGTAACAATTGTTAGCTATCAGGTAACAAATTACGATAATTAAATAACAAATTGTAAAAATTGTTACCTATTAGGTAACAAATTATGCCAATTAAATAACAAATGGTAAAAATTGTTACCTATTAGGTAACAAATTATGACAATTAAATAACAAATTGTAAAAATTGTTACCTATTAGGTAACAAATTATGCCAATTAAATAACAAATGGTAAAAAAATTGTTACCTATTAGGTAACAAATTATGACAATTAAATAACAAATTGTAAAAATTGTTACCTATTAGGTAACAAATTACGACAATTAAATAGCAAATTGTAGCATTTAGATAAAAAGTATTTTTTATCACTCAACAATGTTACATAACAGTTGAAGTATTAATTTTAAAATAAAAAATTCCTCTCGCAAAAAAATTGTAAATATACAGTATTTTCTTAATTCTCAATCACACTATTTGGCATTAATTATATTTTAAATATTGCTTCGAATCTGAAATTAATGGCATTGGTATAGAGAAATTATATTAAATTCTTGACCTACGGGAAAAATAATACTTTGTAATGGAAGAATAATGGTAATGAGCCATTGATGGGTAGTACAATGGATTTTCCTCATTTTTGAAAATAATTTCATTGTGAATATTCCAAAGTTTTTGGGCTGTTAATATTCCATTATTTGGCTCAATATTGGCACTTTGAGAATTTTAACATTAAAGACGGTCAACATTTTGAATGTTGAGGCATAATTGTTTTCATATAGTTGAAAATCAATTTTTAATATTATTTGCCTATAACTGTAAAAATGTGACGAAAAATATTCAGTATTTTGTATAACTGTTAATGTAACAGTAAAAAAAAATTTTTTTAAATAATAAAGTAGAAAAATAAAATGTAGAGTAAATGGAAAATTAAAATTAATAAAAAAGTAAACCATTTAAAAGTAAAAATTAAAATTTAAAAAAAAAGTAAAAACATTCAGAAGTTAAAATTGAAATTAAAAAAAAAGTAAAAACATTTAAAAATTAAAATTAAAATTTAAAAAAAGTAAAAATATTTAAAAATTAAAAAAAAGTAAAACATTTAAAAGTTAAAGTTAAAAACTAAATGTAGAAAAGGTAAAATAAAAAATAGAAAATTAAAAAAGTATAAAATAAAGGAGAAAATTTTAAAAAGTTAAAAGTAAAATTGAAAATTAAGTAAGTGAAAAGAAAAAAATTAAGAAAGAAAAATTAAAAATGTAAGTAAAATAATAAAAATCTAAGTAAAGTTGTTGGAATTAAAAGTAAAATAGATAAAAGTAAGTAATCAGTAATTAAAGTAAAAAACTGAAAAGTAAAAAATGAAAAAGTAAGTAAACAGTATAAAAGTTGAAATCTTAACTTTCAAAAAACTAAAATGTAAAAAAAGATTTAAAATATAAAATAAATTGTTATTACATTGAAAATTTTTTAAATAAAAGTAAAAATATGAATATTAAAAATATTGAAAAAACTAAATGTAAATAAAATTTAAATTTAAAAACGAAAATTAAAAACTTAAATCGTAAAAAAGAGAATTAAAAATGTACAAAATATGGAAATTAAAAAAGTAAAAATAAAAAACGTAGTAAAGTGAAAATGTAAGAAATAAAAGTAAAAATATGAAAATTAAAAAAGTAGAAAAGTGAAAATGTAAAAATATGAAAATTAAAAAAGTAAACATCAAAAACATTGAAATGTTAAAATGTAAAAAATAAAAGTAAAAATATCAAAATTATAAAAGTATAAAAGTGAAAATGTAAAAATATGAAAATTAAATATTAAAAACCAAAAACATAGAAATGTTAAAATGTGAAAAATAAAAGTAAAAATATGAAATTTCTAGAAAGTAAAAAACGAAAAAAGTAAGTAAACAGTATAAAAAAATTAAAACATTAAACGTAAAAAAGAGAATTAAAAATGTAAAAAATATGGAAATTAAAAAAGTAAAAATAAAAAAAACGTAGAAAAGTGAAAATTTAAAAAGTGAAAATGTAAAAATATGAAAATTAAAAAAGTAAAAGTCAAAAACATTGAAATGTTAAAATGTGAAAAATAAAAGTAAAAATTTGAAAATTATAAAAGTAGAAAAGTGAAAGTAAAAATATGAAAATTAAAAAAGTAAAAATAGAAAACGTAAAAAAATTGACAATTAAACAGTAAAAAATTTAATATTGACATTCAAAAATAAAAAAAGTAAATAAAAAAGAAAAATGTAAGCAGTAAAATAAAAAATAGAGAAGTAAATAAGTAAAAAATAAAATTAAAAAAAGTAGAAAAGTAAAAATAGAAATAAATTGCTTAACAGTAAAAAAAATAAAAAATAGAAAGTAAGAATAGAAATAAAATTAAAATAAAAAAAAACAATAATTAAATCAATTAATTATACAGGAGTCTAAAAATATAAATTCTATCTCTAAATATAATTTTCTAAAAATAACTAAAAATACCATAAAAATAAATATTATCATTTCTCTTTGACTGCATATTCAAAACAAAAAATTTCCCCCTTTTTTCTTGTTTGTTTATTTTCAGATATCACACTATGAATTAAATTAATATTATATATTTGTCCATTTTATCTGTTTTCAACAAAAAAAAAAAAGAAAGGAGAAAATTGTTTTTTTCATTTTCAACTGGTTTATTTTTTTAAAAACTAATCTCAATCGTATCGTACATGTTATTTTTTTCACTTGGGAATATTGATAATATTTCTTATTTTTCTTACTTTTTTGGTTTCTATTTTTATCGCTTATGGAAATATTGACCTTTTAACTCTATGGGAGTTCCGGTGTAGCAAAATATGTGTTTATATCTTTTTTTTCTCGAAAGAGAGAAAGAGAGAGAGAGAGTGGCACATGTCTATTTTGACAGTAGAAAAATCCTTATGTGAATGACACGCGTATACATGCGTTTGCCTGTGAATTTTTTTTAAAGGTTCTTTAAGTTTTTAAAAACATTTTTTTAAACTTATGAACTTTTTTCTTTTGTTATTAGGTTTACAAAAATAATATTTGACGCAAAATAATTGTTGTTCTATTTTCTTTTTTTCATTCATAGAAAAGAAAAAAACGATTATAGAATATATATGGAAAGTAAATATAGAAAAAAACAAAATTTGTCGGAAGCGTGAGAGAAAGGGGTGGGGGGAATAAGTCACATTATCATATCACGTGCATCACGCGTGGGGGAAAGCAACATTTTCAAGTTGAGATAAAAAGGTACCTCAGAAAAGTTTCGTTTTTTTCAGTAGTAAACATCTTAAGTAATTGTTACGTAACATTTTTCTCATAATAAGATTTTTTTTTTGGTTATTTTATTAATTTACATGTAGATGTAAAGTTACATGTTGATAAATTTATTGTTATGTAACAAAAAGAAACAGTTCTGTAACTGTTAGGTAACTGCGAGAGTAAAGTGTCTGTTATATAACAAAATAAAAAAAAAATTTTTTTTTAATTTTGTTATAAAACAAAATAGTTATGTAACTTTCGTTATAAAACGATTTCTTTAACTTTTGTTATATAACAATTTTGTAATCTTCGTTACATAACGATTTTGTAACTTTCGTTACATAACAAAATTGTAACTTTCGTTACATAACGATTTTGTAACTTTCGTTACATAACAAAATTGTAACTTTCGTTACATAACAAAATTGTAATCTTCGTTATATAACAATTCTGTAACCTACTTCGTTTGATGCAATGTTACACAACGTTACCTTAATGTTATTATTAAAAATGGTGAAATTATTTTATAATTAGTAACAAGTTGTTTGTCATTTTTGTTACAATGTTACGTAACTGTTGCATAATCATTATATAACAAATTTTTTTTTTTTTTTTAGAATTCAATTTTACGAAGTTTTGATTATTCGGAAATTCTTCAATTATTACATAAATTGGAAAATAAAAACTACAAATAATTTGAAAAAAAAATCAATTAAACTTTTTCAAAAGAATTATAATTCTACAGAATTTTCATTTAAATTTTAAAAGTATAAAAAATTCAAATTTCCAAAAATTTTTAATTTGAAACCTTTTACAAATTTAATTATTATCTAAAAATTTATGCTATAATACTTTTAATATTCAATTATTATCTAAAATTTTCACTAAAATTCATTTTCATGAAATAAAAATCAATTTTTATTAGAAAATTCTACGAAAATTCAATTATTTAAATAGAAAAATAAATAATTTATTGAATAATTAAATGTTTTTTGCAAAAATTGAATTCTCGTAAAGCAATTTTATCAACAATTTTTTAAACAATTGAATTCTTTCGATGAATTTCAATAAAATTTTTAAGAATATCTATAATAATACATGTTTCGTTTTTTTTTATTAAAAACAATTAAAATTCTTCAATGAGTTTTAATATAATTATGAAAATAATTGAATAATGTAATTATTGCGAAGAAATTTGCAAAAACTTTGTAAATAATTGAATTTCTATGAAATTTTCATTAATTATGAAAATAATTAAATGCTTGCGTAGAATTTTTATAAAAAATTTTTTTTAAATAATTAAATTATTTTGGAAAATTTTATTGAAATAGTAGTTATTGAAAATCATTGAATTGAGGGACTTTATTTGAAAATAATTGATATTTTGTTAAGAATTTTATTAAATTTTTTCGAAAAAAATTGAATTTTAGAGAAGAATTTTATTAAATTTGTAAAGAGAATTGAAATTTTTAAAATTTTTGAATATAATTGAATTTTTGAGAAGAAGTTTTAATACTTTTGAAAATTATTGAATTCTTGTGGTGAATATTGTTATTTATGAAAATAATTGAATTTTGCAAAGAATTTTATTAAAATTTCTCAAAATAATTGAATTTTCGGGAATAATTTTGCGTTATTTATTAAGATAATTTAATTTTTTTAAAGAATTGCATTAGAAATTTTTACATAATTAAATGTTTTTTAAAATTCAATTCTCATAAAGAATTTTATCAACAAATATTTAAAAAAATTGAATTTTTTTTTGAAAAATTTTATTAAAATAGTAAATATTGAAAATCATTAAACTGAGAAAAATTTTTAAAGATCATTTGAAGTTCGAGAATAAAGTTCGAGACCTTATTGATACATAATAATCGTTATAATTATAACAGTTACGTAACGGTTATATAACAATTACAAAATGGATATATAACAGTTATGTAACAGTAATGTAACCGTCATATGACAGTAATTTGTCAATTATCAAACTTAATTTAAAAAGATCTTCATTCAACTTTTTCAATTTATTTTAATTATCACGAGTCTAAGTGACAAATTTGTTTTTTAAATTTTGAGGACATTAATGGGAAATTCCAAGAGAGAAGAAATTTATTTTTTATCAATATTAATAATTATAAATTGACGATATTTTAATCGATATTCAAAAATATCTCCAACAATGTATATAGAAAATCAACATTTAAATTTTTAATTAATTAACAACAGTGTAAACATCACAATTTCAGTATATGTAATGTGTTAACGAATATTAATAATAATAATCTGGCGATATTATCTATATAGCCGAATAATCGTACAATCCATTAGGGGATTCAGCATTTACATTTCGTTTCTCTAATTTTCACCCTAAACAGCAAATTCTCTCATAGCAATTCGAATGATGTTGGCAATTACCAACGCAGCCTCATACATATATATAAATGTGTGTGTAGGTGTTGATAATAAATACGTGTGTAGCTCATTGAACAGAGATTATGTGATTGAAAGTGCGCTGGATTTTGGAATGAGTTTGTAAAATGAAATTAAGAGTTCAATTATGCGTTGATTGTGGTTCAAATGTTTGTACGTATTGTATGTACATATAGAAAAGGCCAACCAATCGACTTTCGAGCCCTCGCCACGCTATCAAATAGCGAGCGCGTAATCTCACTGTTAAACACATATAGTCTAATGCCTAAAGCATTCAGGAGAGAAGTCGTTATACAAAACACGAGGGGAAGTTTGTCCTAATTTCCTTCCTCATCGTGTACTACACATATATGACCATCGTAACGCGGGAGAACTTTATTATTTATTCATTGCCCGTCTGAAGATTTGTAACAATGAATTCTATTTTTAAAACAATAATAATTATTCGTAATTATTTATTTATTATTGTTATTATTATTATTATTTTTAATATTATTAAAATTAACGCTAACACTATCACTAAACACTATTATTAAACGCTAAACACTGTCACTACTACTATTACTAAACACTATCATTAAACACCATCACTATCACTAAACACTATCACTAAACACTGTCACTTTCACTATCACTAAACACTGTCATTTTCACTATCACTAAACACTGTCATTTTCACTATCACTAAACACTTTCACTAAACACTATCACTAAACACCATCACTAAACACTATCACTATCACTAAACACTAAACACTATCGCTACACACTTTCATTGAACAATAAACACTATCCCTATACAATATCACTAAACACTATCATTAAACACTATCACTATCCACTATCACTAAACACTATCATTAAACACTTAAATCTATCACTATCACTAAACACTATCATTGAACATTATCATTAAACACTAAACACTATTACTATCCACTATCACTAAACACTATCATTGAACATTATCATTAAACACTATCACTATCCACTATCACTAAACACTATCATTAAACACTTAAATCTATCACTATCACTAAACACTATCATTGAACATTATCATTAAACACTAAACACTATTACTATCCACTATCACTAAACACTATCATTAAACACTAAATACTATTACTATCCAATATCACTAAACACTATCACTAAACACTATTACTATCCAATATGACTAAACACTATCACTAAACACTATAAATAAATACCATCATTAAACACTAAACAATATTACTATCCAATATCTCTAAACAATATTACTATCCAATATCACTAAACAATATTAAAAACCAATATCACTAAACACTATCATTAAACACTTAAATCTATTACTATCACTAAACACTTTCACTAAACACCATCACTAAACACTATCACTATCACTAAACACTATCATTAAACACTAAATACGATCGCTACACACTTTCATTGAACAATAAACACTATCCCTATACAATATCACTAAACACTATCATTAAACACTATCACTATCCACTATCACTAAACACTATCATTAAACACTTAAATCTATTACTATCACTAAACACTATCATTAAACACTTAAATCTATCACTATTACTAAACACTGTCATTAAACACTTGAATCTATTACTATCACTAAACACTATCATTAAACACTTAAATCTATCACTATTACTAAACACTATTATTAAACACTGAACACTATCACTAAACACTATCACTAAACACTATCATTAAACACTAAACACTATCATTAGACACTAAACTGTATCATTAAATACTAAACACTATCACTAAACACTGTCATTAAACACTTAAAACTATCACTATCACTTAACTCTGTCACTATCACTAAACACTATCACTTAACACTATCACTAAACACTATCACTTAACACTAAACTGTATCATTAAATACTAAACACTATCACTAAACACTGTCATTAAACACTTAAAACTATCACTATCACTTAACTCTGTCACTATCATTAAACACTATCATTAAACACCAAACACTATCACTAAACACTATCATTAGACAATAAACACTATCATTAAAGACTATCACTAAACACTATCAGTATACACTATCACTAAATTAGACACTAAACACTATCATTAAAGACTATCACTAAACACTATCAGTATACACTATCACTAAATTAGACACTAAACTCTATCACTAAACATTATACACTATCACATTCAGAAATTTCAAATTCAAACTTTTTTTAAATTAAACAACTTATGAAAGTATTTGTTATAAAACATGAAGATATCAATTGCTCCGAGTCGAGACTCGGAGTGATCGATTTCTTCATGTTTTCTAATAAATTAAAGATGACCGAGAGAAAAAATCATTATTTTATATTATTAAAATATTGTTACTGTAACTTCATCAAAATTATTTTTATAATTTTAATTCATTTATTATTTTCTAAAATTTTAAATTATTTTTTATGAAAATATTATTTGAATTCCTTACAAAAAATTGATTATTTATGAAAATAATTGAATTCCTTAATAAAATTTTATTATTTATGAATACAATTGAATTCTTGGGAAATTTTTATTATTTATGAAAATAATTAAATATTTACATACAATTTAAAAAAAAAATTTATAAATAATTGAATTTCGTTTTGAGAAATTTTATTAAAATCTTAGATATTGAAAATCATTGAAACTGGAAAATTTTTTGAAAATAATTGATATTAGGTTATGAGGGCAAGAATTTTTTTGACATTTATGAAGATAAATTAATTTTGGAGATGAATTTTTTTATTTATAGAGATAATTGAAATTTTTATGAGAATTTTTTTCAAATTTTAAACATAGTTGAATTTTATAAAAAGAATTTTAATTTTTTTTTTTAATAATAATTGAATTTCTGCAATTATTTGTAATTTCTCCAAAATTGAATTTTTTTTTTGGTTTTTTCAACAAAAATTTAAATTAGAAAATTTTTCAATTTTCTATTATTTTTAAAAATTGTTAATTTTATTTTAAAAAGTCAGTAAGAAGTTAGCAGCGCTCTAGTGCGGCTAGTCTTATTTTCTTAAGATTACTAATTACGAATAAAAAAAATTTCATTTAACTTTTATTTTAATATATTTTTTAAACCATTTAGACTTGAAAGTTATCATTTTATTTCCTAATTTTAATGGTTACTAATTTATCATTCTGCTTGTTTATGATAATATTTTCAATGATAAAACTTGGAAAAATAGAAACCGTAGAAATTTAGAGATGAAGAAAAAATCTGAAGACGTGAAGAATCGAACCCCAATGCTTGCGGTTGTAAATCCAGTACATATGCCGCTTAGCCATTTTACACACGAGCAAAAACTACAAATTGTTAGTAATCTTCTAAAGTAATAAAAAAGTTGTTTATTAAATTTATAATTTATATTTTTCGAATATTCTATTTTTTTAATATACATGTTTTTCATATATTTGAATATTTCTATAAATATATTTACATGGGTTTTTTTTCTCGTATATTTTTAATTTTTTCTTTATTTTTTCCATTTTTTTATACAGTTTTAAATCAATATAGGTACTTATATAATATATAAAATACTTTCAGGTTATTTTTTTAAATCTTTTTTTTAGATTAAAGATTATTTTTTGTAGTATATTGGATGCATTCCACCATTACTATCAGTTGACCAAATAACTGAGACTTGATTTCCTTTTTTTTTCTCATCTGAATAATGTACCAAACGCTTTCTGGGTGTCGTGACAGTTTTCTATAAAAAATACTCTTTTTTTTAATTGGACATTTTTAATAGCATTGATTTTTTTAAATAAATTTTTTAATTATTATCTATATAAATTTCAGAGTAGAAATGAATTTCTCAGGAGTTAATTCATTTTTTAGTAGAAATTAACATTTTTTAATAATTTAAATTTGTTTGAATTAATTTTATATTTAATTTTAAATTTATCTTGAAAATAAATTATAAATTTATTTTCAATCTAATCTTAATTTTACATTCTATATTAAAAAAATGTGTCTTAAATTCAATTTTAGATTTATTTTTAATTGAATTTTAAATTTATTTTAAATTTATCATCAATTAAATTTTTAATTTATTTTAAATTTATCTTCAATTAAATTTTTAATTTATTTTAAATTTATCTTCAACTAAATTTTTAATTTATTTGAAATTCAAACAGCATTTTAAAATTAATTTAATTTTGTAAATAAAATAAATAAAAATTAAAAGAAATAGCATATAGAATTGTAATTTTACAAAAAAAATGTTTGCAAATTTAAAAAAATTTGTAGTCTAAAATTTACTAAATAATAATCATCTCTTTTTTTAACTTGTGATATAATGTACTTTAAAAAAAAATTATAATAAGTATTAAAAAATCTAAAAAATTCTTACAATACGTTCAGTGGTGACACCCTCGTCCTGATTTTGATTCCAATTAAAAAGTCTACTAAAAAATCCCTAAATTAAAATTAAAAAGAAATTAATACCATTTTTTAATGTAAATACTAAAAGAGTTATTAAAAAAAATTTCTTAAAATTATAATGAATGTTTTATTTTTCTAAAATAGAATTAAAAAAAGAGGAGTTTCCATTATTATCCGAGGCCCCTGATTTAGATCTATACGCTAACTTGCTTGCATAGCGGGTAATATCTTCAGGGTTTAACTATTTTCTTATCCTGCTAATAAATTCAATTCTTGCAACGAATTTTATTATTCATGAAAAAATTTAAATATTTATAAAAATAATTTATTCCTTGCGAAGAATTTTATAAAATTTTTTAAATAATCGATTTCTTTCGAACTAATTGTATGTAAATTCTAATTTATATAATTTAATTCATGAGAAATTTTTATTATTTATGAAAATAATTGAATTTTGAATTAATTTTATCAATTTTTTTTTTAATAATTGAATTCTTTTGCGAAATTTTATGAAAATAGTAGATATTAAAAATCGATGAATTGCAAAAAGTTTTTAAAAAAAATTAAATTATACAAAGAATTCTATTAAAATTTTAGAGAATAATTGAATGTCTGTGGTATTTTATTAAATTTTTTTGAAAATAATTGAATTCCTAAAAAGCATTTTATTATTCATGAAAATAATTGAATTCTTGCGAACGATTTTATTAGAATTTTTTTAAATAATTAAATTTCTAAGAAAAAATTTATTACTTATAAAAATAATTGAATTCTTCTGATGAATATTGTTATTTATAAAAATAATTGAATTTTGAAAAGAATTTTAATAAAATACCTCAAAATAATTGAATTTTCAGGAATAATTTTGTTATTAATTTTTAATAATTGAATTCTTTCGAAGAATTATTTATGTAAATAATTGAATTCTTGGGAAGAATTTTATTAAAATCTAAAAGAATAATTGAATTATTTTTAAAAAATTTAATTAAAATAGAATTTTATAATAATTTATTTCTTTCGAACACTTTTATTAAAATGTTTGAAAATAATTTAATTCCTGTGAAAAATTCTAATATTTTTGTAAATAATTGAATTCTTCCAAAGAATTTTAAAAAAATATTTTTTTTAAATAATTCATTTTTTCGAGAATTTGAAATTTAATTTCAAAAAATGATATTTTTCGAGCAATTCCTGTAAAATTGCATTATAAATAATTGAAATCTTGCAATGAATTTTATTATTTATGAAAATAATTGAATAGTTGCAAAGAATTTTATTAAAATTTTCAAAAAAATAATTGAATTCCTAAAAAACATTTTATTATTTATGAAAATAATTAAATTTTTGCGAACGATTTTATTTAAATTTTATGAAATAATTGAGTTTCTAAGAAGAAATTTATTACTTTAAAAAATAATTGAATTCTTTTGATGAATATTGTTATTTATAAAAATAATTGAATTTTGAAAAGAATTTTAATAAAATGCCTCAAAATAATTGAATTTTCGGGAAAAATTTTGTTATTTATCTTTAATAATTGAATTCTTTCGAAGAATTATTTATGAAAATAATTGAATTCTTAGGAAGAATTTTATTAAAATCTAAAAGAATAATTGAATTATTTCAAAAAAATGTAATTCAGATTGTATTTTATAATAATTGATTTTTTTCGAACAATTTTATTAAAATATTTGAAAATAATTTAATTCCTGTAAAAAATTCTAATATTTTTGTAAATAATTAAATTCTTCTGAGGAGTTTTAAAAAAACAATTTTTTAAATAATTTGGAGGAATTGAATTTTTTCGAGGAATTGAAATTTAATTTTAAAAAATAACGTTTTTCGTGCAATTCCTGTAAAATTATATTAAAAATAATTGAAATCTTGCAATGAATTTTATTATTTATGAAAATAATTGAATAGTTCCAAAGAATTTTATTAAAATTTTCAAAAATAATTGAATTCCTAAAAAACATTTTATTATTTATGAAAATAATTGAATTTTTGCCGACGATTTTATTAGAATTTTTTTAAATAATTGAATTCTTGTAACAAATATTGTTATTTATGAATATAATTGAATTTTGAAAAGAATTTTAATAAAATGCCTCAAAATAATTGAATTTTCAGGAATAATTTTGTTATTTATCTTTAATAATTGAATTCTTTCGAAGAATTATTTATGTAAATAATTGAATTTTTAAGAAGATTTTTATTAAAATTTAAAAGAATAATTGAATTATTTCAAAAAAATTCAATTAAAATTGTATTTTATAATAATTGATTTCTTTTGAACAGTTTTATTAAAATGCTTGTAAATAATTTAATTTCTTTGAAAAATTTTTAATATTTTTGCAAATAATTGAATTCTTCCAAAGAATTTAAAAATTAACTTTTTTAAAAGTAATTGATTTTCTCGAGAAATTAAAATTTAATTTTTAAAAATAACATTATTTTTCGAGCAATTCCTGTAAAATTGTATTAAAAATAATTGAAATCTTGCAATAAATTTTACTATTTATGAAAATAATTGAATTTTTCCGAACGATTTTACTAAAATATTTAAAAATAATTTAATTTCTGTGAAAAATTTTGGTTACTTTTGATAATAATTGAATTCTTCATAAGAATTTTATAAGCATTGTTTTAAATAATTAATTTTTTTTGAATTATTTTAAATATTATGAATATTTTATTTTAAATATTTGAATTCTTTTCGAAAACTTTATTTGTGAAAATAATTGAATTTTTCGATTAATTAATTTAAAATAGTATTAAAAATAATTTAAATTCTTTAATAAGTTTTATATTATTTATGAAAATAATTGAATTCTTGCTTAGAATTTCATAAAAAAAATTTTTTTAATTGAATTTCCATTTTTTTATTAGTTTTATTTTTTTATTAGTGAAAAGTAATTAAATTACTGTGAAGAATTTTATAAAAATTTCGTTAAAAAATTGATTTTTTCGAAATATTTTTGAAAATTTGATTCTAAATTAATTGAATTCCTGTTGATTTTTTATTATTTATGAAAAGAATTGAATTTTTGATAAATTTCATCTTTTCTTAAATAATTGAATTCTTTTGGCGAAATTCGATGAAAATACTGTAGATATTGAAAATAATTGAATTTCGAATATTTTTTGGAAATAAAAATAATTGAATCCTTTTAAAGAATTTGATTATAATTTTTGATAATAGTTTTATGATTTCTAGTATTAGAGAATTTAATGTATTCTAAATTCTTAAAAAAAAAATAATAATAATAACAGAAATAGTAGCTGTTATCTAAAACTGATATCTAAAAAAAGACCATAATATTTTATGTTACATAACAGTTACAAAACATACTCTCGTGCCTAAGAACATTTAAAAAAAAAAAAAAAATTTATTCTCAATACTTACTTCCGGTGCAGATAAATTGCCCTCGACCAAAAGTAGAAGGCATATTGTTGCCAGCAAGAAAGAAATACATTTTGCCATATTACTTGTTTATACCTTTTCTGTAAAAGAAATGATGAAATAAAAAATTTTTTATGGCTAATGTAGTGAGCGTGACATTTTTATAGCTTCAAAGAGAGGCCATTTGTCTATTGACAATTCATTGATATTATTTAGTTGGATTATTATTCTTTTGTAAAGAAAAATATTATCATAACAAAACTCACATATTTTCTTTTACATTCAAAAAAAAATATAAAGTTTGCTTAAAGCAAAAGTACTTCTTTACACATATTTTATTTCTATGCAACATTTTATCTGTCATTCAAGATACATATTTGCACATAAAAAAAAAAAATTTTGAATTCGTTTATCGAACCGTAAATTATACATATTCTCTGTTTGTATAGAATATAATTGATTATTCTTTGATTTATTTCGTTGTGTTTTGAAAAATTTCTTTCTATTATTATTCAAATTTTGCATTTTTATTTTTTTTGGCAATACGAAAAGTGTGTAAATTTATAAAGTATTTTTTTTTTTTTTTTTTTTTTTTAAATTTATATTACAGCTTTTAGAAAAATTATATATTTAAAAGTGCAATGTTAAACAGATTGAAAATAAATTTTATGAAAATAAAAAATAAGGAAGAAGATGAAAAAACAGAATTGAGAATTTTATAAAGAATTTTTAATTTATAGCATTCTCTTCTTAATTGCGAGTCATGCATACATTGTTTTTTTTTTTTTTTTTTTTTTTTTTTGAATACATAATACAACATTTTAGACGCTTACATGTCTTTTTACTTGAAACAAAAACAAGAAAAAAATCAACATCCAGAGAGGTTTAATTGCAAACACACTATGCTGCATCCACCCACCAAATGGAAAAGTGACATTTGTAAACCAGTGTTGCAAAAGCAATTAAAAAAAATTTTGTAAGCGCTAAATGTAACTTTTGTCTCTACTCTTTTTTTTGAACAATTAGACGAATAGTAATAATAAGAAAAAATTATTTTTTTTTATTTAATTCAGCAAATATGTAATTTAAAGTCGAAAAAATTACACATTTTTTTTAATTACACATTTAAAAAAAAATTACACATTTTTCTTAATTACACACTTAAAAAAATTTATTACATACTAAAAATAATAAATTTGCATCACTTAAGAAAATTTCTCTTTCATTAATTACTTTAATTTTGTTTATGTTTATAATTTAGTTTCAAAAATCATTGGATAAATTTTAATCTTTTTTTTAAATAAAATTAGCAATTTTAAACATAATAGAATTTAATTAAAAGTTTTCTAATTTAAATTCTTCGTTGAAAACACTAAAAAAAATTCGATTTTGGAGAAATTAGAAATAATTGCAAAAATTTAATTATTTTCAAAAAAAAATAAAATTCTTATCTTATAAAATTCTTATAAAATTCAATTTAAAAAAAATTCTCGTAAAAATCTCAATTATCTTTATAAATAACAATTATCTTTATAAATAACAAATTCTTCTCTAAAATTAAATTATTTTCATAAATGTAAAAAAAAATTCTTGTCCTAAAAAAAATGTCTAATTTCAATGATTTTCAATATCAAAGATTTTTAATAAAATTTCCCAAAACGAAATTCAATTATTTAAAAAAATCTTTTTAAAAATTGTATGCAAACATTTAATTATTTTCATAAATAATAAAAATTTCACAGGAATTCAATTATTTTCAATTTTTCATAAATAATAAAATTTTTTTAAGGAATTCAATTATTATTTTCAATAAAAAATAATTTAAAATTCTAGAAAATAATAATTGAATTAAAATTATGATAATTCTGATGAAGTTACAGTAATAATATTCTTATAATATAAAGTAAAAAAATTTTCACAGAAATTCAATTTTTCAAAAACATTTTTCATAATTTTTTTTGTAATAATAATTCAATTATTTTCATGAATAATAAAATTCTTCTCAGGAATTCAATTATATTTGAAAATTTTAATAAAATTGTTAACAACTATTCAATTATTTTCGCATAATAATTAATAAAATTCATTACAAGATTTCAATTATTTTTTGCCCTTAAAAAAATGTTTTTTTAAAAATTCTTTGGAAGAATTTAATTATTTACAAAAATATTAGAATTTTTCACGGGAATTCAATTATTTTCAAACATTTTAATAAAACTGTTCGAAAGAAATCAATTATTATAAATACAATTTTTTAATTAAATTTTTCCCAAGAATTCAATTATTAAAGATAAATAACAAAATTATTCCCAAAAATTCAATTATTTTGAGACATTTTAATAAAATTATTTCCAAAAATCAATTATTTTCATAAACAACAATATTCATCACAAAAATTCAATTATTTAGAATAATTCTAATAAAATCGTTCGCAGAAATTCAATTATTTTCATAAATAATAAAATGCTTTTTAGAAATTCAATTATTTTATAAAATTCTAATAAAATCGTTCGCAAGAATTCAATTATTTTCATAAATAATAAAATTTTTGTAAAGAAGAATTTTATTAAAATGTGAATTGAAAATAATTGAATTCTTACGAAGAATTTTATTATTTATAAAAATAGTTGAATTCTTTCGAAAAATTTATTAAAATTTTAGGAAATAATTGAAATTTATGGAATTATTTAAAAATATTTGAATTCATTCGAATTAATTAAAATTTTTTTTGAAAATCATTGAATTTTTCTACCTAAAGATTTTACTATTTAAAAAAAATAATTGAATTGTTTAGAAGAATTTATTAAAATTTTAGAAAATAATTGAATTCTTTCGTGAAATTAAAAAAAAAATTTTTTTTGAAAATATGAACATTAATAATTAATTTTGTACTCAATAAATAAATTTTATAAATTTTAATTATGAAATTATTTAAAAAATTTATATTTGAAAATAAAAAATTTTGTAATAAATAAAATAAAAAATGTCCAAAAGTTAAAGTGAAAAACAAAAGATATTTGCGAAATTGTTGTAAAAAAAATTTTAGACAAAAAAAACAGAGCTTGCCAGCGATTGAAAAATATAATAAATATCGAAACAAGTTTAATAATAAAAATAAAAACCAATAATCGATTTTTTAAGTACCATTGAAGGAAAAATAGTATCAAAAAGAAAATTGGCAGTTACGACTAATAGAAACTTCAAGTGCTACTTGAATTGCTCGTATATTATAAGATTTCTTCGACTTCTTACAACTTGCGATTGATAGAATTGTATTTCCATCTCTTTAATATCAATTCGTTTCAGAGGAAAGATCAGTGCCAATATGTATGTAATCGTAAGAAAAGTCTCTCTTTCCCTATGAATTGCTCTACATATAAAATAGGAGGAGGACTTTCATTAAAAAATGCAATGAAAAAAAAATGAAATAAAAATTCGTTGAAAATTGTCTTGAAATCTTCAATATCGCTGCAATCAAAAGAGAATATAATTCCCTTCATTTATTTTAAATAATTTATTTAAAACCAGTTAATTCATATATTTATACTCTTCTTCTTGTGGAAATTTAATATTTTACTTAACTGGCTGATATTAATTAATAATTATTTATTTCATATTTTTAATTATTCATAATTTTCTTATTGTTAAAGATTTATTCTATTTTCACTTAAAATTTTTTTTTCATCAATTTTAGAAATTTTAACCTACTTAAAAAATAAAAAATAATAATAATAACATAATAAATAATAAAATTTACTAGCAGGGCTCGAACTAGGTCCGTAAATCGCGTTAAGTTCCATAAATTTGCTTCAAGTTCGTAAAAGTCATTTTATTTTAAAAAAAAGTCCATAAAGTCTGTAATTTGATAGGAAAAGGCCAAAAAGTTCGTAAGTTGTATAATATAATTTGGAGCATTTTAGAGAAATTACAAATAATTGCAGAAATTCAATTATATTTTCAAAACTAATAAAATTCTTCGCCGAAATTCAATTATATTCAAATATTAAAAAAAAAATCATCGTTAAAATATCAATTATTTTTAGAAATAAATAAAATTCTTCTCTGAAATTCAATTATTATCAAAATTCTTTCTTTTCTTTCAAAAAATTTCCTAAAATCAATGACTTTCAACATCTACTATTTTAATCAAATTTTCCATAATTCTTTAAAAGAAATTCTACGCAAACATTCAATTTATTATTTTTGTAAAATAAAAAAATTTCACTGGAATTCAATTATTTAAAAATTTTTTTTTATAAATTTCTCCTAAATAATTCAATTCATAAATAATAATTTCATAAATAATAAAATTTTTACGCTGGGATTCAATTATTTTCGTAAATAATATTCTTTTTAGGAATTCAATTTTTTTCAAAATAATAAAAAGCTTCGAAGAAATTCAATTACTTTCATAAATTTCACAAAATTTCAACGCAGAATTTCAATTATATTTTTAATGCAATTTTAATAAAATTTCTCGAAAAATGTAATTCGTCTTAAAAATTTTATTTAAATTTGTCAAAAGAATTTTAATTATTTAAAAATTTGTTGATAAAATTTTTTATAAGAATTCAATTATTTTCAAAATAAATAAAATTCTTCGCAGAAATTCAATTATGTACAAAAAATTAAAAACAATTCTCATTAAAATTTCAAATTATTTTCAGAAATAATAAAATTCTTCTCTGAAATTCAATTATTTTCAAAAATTTCAAATAAATTTCTTGTCAAAATTTCAATTATTTTCAAAAATTTTCATTCATTTCAATGATTTTCAATATTTACTATTTTAATCAAATTTTCCAAAAAAATTCAATTATTTAAAAAAAATTTCATATAATATACGCAAACATTTAATTTTTTTCATAAAATAATTAAAATTTCACTGGAATTAAATTATTTTTATAAATATAATAAAACTTAATTGCTGACTTTCAATTATTTTTAATACAATTTTTATGAGAATTCAATTATTTAATAAATTATTTTTTTTATTTAAATAATTAAATTTATTCTACTAGAACTTTTTAATAAACATTGATTTAAAAATGAATCACACTTATAATTTTAGACTATAATTGAAAATTAAAAGCATTATAGCTTAAATTTTTAGAAATAATTGAATTTTGAATAGGTTTCATATTAAAATCTTTCAAAATTTTAATTTTTTATACATTTAACTAACAATTCTGTAAAAGAATTATTTTTTTTTTGAAAAAGTTTATTTCAATCTTACTTGAAATTATTTTTTTGAATTTTTTTATTTTCTAATATATACATTTAATTGCAGAATTTCCGATTCATTAAAATTTTGTAAAATTGAATTGTAAATAAATGAATTTGAAACTTCTCAAAGTTAACTTTTTCAAAAATTATTAAAAATAATTTATGTACAGAAGAATTTCACTTAAAACAGTAAAAAAAATTAATTTTGAAGAAATTATAAATTATTGCAAAAATTCAATTATTTTCAAGAGTAATAAAATTTTTTGCAGAAATTTAATTATATTCAAAAATAATAAAATACTTTATACTTGTTAGGAATTTAATTATTTTCATAAATAATAAAACTCATCGCAGAATTTCAATTATTTTGAATACAATTTTAATCGAATTTCTCGAAAAATTTAATTATTCTTAAAAATTTTATTAAAATTCGTCAAAAGAATTCAATTATTTAAAAATTTGTTGTTAAAATTCTTTATGAGAATTCAATTTTAAGAAACATTCAATTCTGCAATAAATTATTTATTTTTGTATTTAAATAATTGAATTCTAGTAGAATTTTCTAATAAAAAATTATTTTGAAACTGAATTTCAGTCAAAATTTAAGATAATAATTGAATATTAAAAGCAATATAGCGTGAATTTTTAGAAATAATTGAATTTTAAAATTATTATTTTTTTTTTTAAAAAGTTTAATTGAATTTATTTTAAACATTATTTGAAGTTTTTATTTTCTAATATATATTTAATTGAAGAATTTACGAATCTAATTAAAATTTCGTAAAATTGAATATTGTAAACAAATGGGTTTGAAAATTGTCAAATAACTTCATTGAAAATTATTAAAAATAATTGATTTAAAGAAGAATTTTAGTTAAAAATTTTCGAAAATAATTGAATTAAAATGATGGAAATAATTTTAAAGAAGTACAATAATCTTGTAATATAAAATAATTATTTTATAACCATTTTTTTACTGCATTGCAATTTTTTACAATCTTAATTTATTCAAATCGATTGTTTTTTTGACAGTTTGCGATTACATAACTTGTTATTTTGTTGCTCTTCCTTAAAGAGTTCTGCTGCTTGAATTGTCAACTGGAATCCGGAATCCACTTTGATATCTGAAAGCAAAAAAATAAAAAGTTTGATCAAAAACAAATCAGCGGTCGATAACTACCTTCCAACAGTCGGTAATGTAGATCACTGTTTTATCACGTCCACAAATGACTGACATCAAATTTTTTTTACTTCTTCGTCCTCTTGAATAATTGGCATCACTTTCAGAATAGAATGTGCCTCTTCAAACTCCATAAACAAAATAAATTGACAATTAATAACAAAAAGTCATAAATTTTAACAATAGTACACAATATATTTTGAATATTCTCTCTTTCTGTCCGGATATAATTATACGCTGTATTAATATGTAGAGAGATAAATAGCCATTGAGAAATTAAAATTAAAAAATCAGTTTCAATTTATCTCCCTCGTGAAAGTGACATTGGGATATGTAATAGTACAACAGGGGGCTTAATAGTCAGCCGCAATAATTCAGAATATGGAGAATCCATTCATAGAATTGGGAAGTCGAATGAGCTAGGTGTGAATTGAAATGTATACCGATTATACCGTAGAATGATATATAGAACTGGCAACGTGCCACGTGGACGTTTTAGCCCTCAACTGCGTTCCTCCCATCACGTGTCTCCCACTCTCTTTTTTTTGCTCCTTTCAATTTTCCTTTTAACGATTTTGTTTAAACCTTTCATAAGCATACACATAATCGTTTTATTTTTACTTTTGTGAAAAATTAGATGCTAAATATTTGAATTATAATTTAGAGATATAAGAAACTGAATTCTTTCGGATCTGCCCTGGAAATGCGTGGAAGTAAAAATTAATTTTATTCCGTAGATAATTTTTAGTCTTCCAATCACGATACTGAATCTACATGAAACGATACGAATTAATAAATTTTCTCGATTGACTTAAAAAGATATTTTTTTGCCAATGCCCATTTTAAAATTTCGTGGTAAGACCCAGTAAACGAAAACTAATTGAAATGAATTAAAAAGAATTCACAAAGAGCTTTCGTGAATCCCGCTTTGTGACAAATACGAATTGGAGCCATGATGCAATTTTCCTGAATTCGTGAAACTGTATTGAACTTCCGAACCTTCTATCCGTACCAATTCACTGGACAAGTTTTGAGCCTTTAATTTTTTTCAATTCGTTAGCACGAATTCAATGCATTCCTTGGCCATTTCTTTCGAATGCGAATTCGTTTGGACAAATTGGTACATATTGAATTAAATTCAATTGAATATACAAAGAGCTTGAGTGAATCCCGCTTTGTGACAAATACGAATTGGAGCCTACCAAAAATGTTAATTCGTTTCAATTCATTTGAATTAGTTTTTTTTTACTGGGGAGGACATTAACGTAACAGAGATTGTAATGCTCGAGCATGCTTGCAAACCAAGGGCTAAATGAGCGTGGATTTCACGAGAAAAAAAGAACGAGTCAAAAAGAATTCGGCATTCAAGTCGGCCTCATGTGATGGTTTCCGCGATAGTTCTTTAAACTTACGCCACGTTCACACGCCTCTTTATAAAAACGATGGAGATTAAAACCTGACCCTGTGCCGAGGGCACATACAACGAACTGAATATCTCATTACATTTATCTTTCGAAAAAAAATAATTAAGAATTAGCTATTCATTTTTGAATTAATAATTTAAAATTTTAAACATTTAAACAATAAAACGAAATCTTCATTTGTAAAAGAGAAATTTTAAGTTTCGTTAGATAAATATTTCGAGTTAGGATAATAAATATCTAGATATTTATTAACCACAAAAGGTCTCTTGGATATCTGCAAATAAATGTTTTAACCATAAAAAATTGAGAATATAATGCGAGGACTCATTGTCTAGACGCCTTAATCCTTTAAATGCTTCCCGACTCGTCGCTCTAATTTTCACAATAGAATATTTATGAAACACAAAAAAATGTTTAACTGCCTTTAAATAAATGAAAAATCTAAATAGGTAGAATCAGCATAACGAGAAGGTGAGAATTAAATAGTTGATTTCATTCTCTGGAATTTAATTGTTAATCTATTATATGCGTTTTCTTGGAAGCTGTCCAAAGATATTTAAAAATAGGACAAATTTGACATGGAAAACAGCAAACACTTCCGGCTTTTGTAATTAATTTTCTATACTTTCTCAGGTAGTTGAAACCTTTTTAAGTTTCAAGACAATAAAATTTTATGACTTTTCAAAACAATTGTTTCTATTGAATACAAAAAAGAATAGACAGTAAATGTCAAATAAAACTTAGAAACCAAATTTACTTGACAATACGAAAATAATTTAATTTCATACTTCATTTACAATATTTGGACGAAATATTAAAGGATACGAAAAATTGTAGACTTGACGAAACTGCGAGAGCAGAAGAAGGAATGACTGAACTCACCAGTGCTCTGGAATATATACCCTGAAATCCCCACTCCTACCTTTCACGCCTGCGCACCAAGGAATGCCAGCAGGCGGAGAAGCTTCGATCCCACCACGCCGACAATTCTCCCCCCCACTATACCTACCGCCGAAGGAAACGGAAGATATACGGCAATGCTTTTCTTTCTCTCTATTAAAAGGCGAATACTAACCTATACTCAGCGCAATCTGCGCGAAATTTAAACTCATCTTTAAAATCATTTAGATATTTATTACCATATTATTTAATAGTAATAAATTAAATATAAAATTTAATAAAATTTACATTTATAAAATATCGAGAAAATTATCAATCCTCCAAGCCAAATATTAAAATAATAAAAACACAATTAAAATATAACATTCTTAATATATGGGATGATAAAAAGTGAAAAGTGATAAAACAATAAAAAAATATATATAAAATATCATAAGTGATCAGAAGTGAAAAAAGTTTTGGGATTAAAATAAGGATAAGGAGGACTGGAGGATAAAGGTAAGTTTTTAAAAATTATATGTAAAATACTACTTTTTAGGGAAAAGAATAATTTTTTCTTTTTGTAAGTAATTGCAATTAATAAACAAAACATCTTTCCTGTCTAAGTCACTAAAACATAATCTACATTTTTCATCAATTAAACTTATAATAAAGAGATTTATCTAACTTTCAAAGAATCAGTTACAAAATTCTTGAGTTTGCCTTGTTTAATTAAAATATTAAAATTAATATAATTTCTGAAATACTTTACATGTTTTAATACTTTTTTAATGAATCTTATTACAAGCACCCAGATTTCATTTTAAAAATATTTATGTTGCTTTTTAAAAAGAATATTTCTAAAATTCTAAAATTTTGATAATGGAGAATCTTAAATCAATTAAAAATTTGATTTCATAGGAACATTTGAATAGTAGGATAGTAGGATAGAAATTTACGGACAAGTCAGTAGTTCCTGAGTGGAACCTTGAGACTGATGCAACTTGTGCAGGTTGAACGACTGGAATTGAAGAGCTTTTCAGAATGTCGGGTGCCACTTAACCCGTTGATATTGATTTTCTAATTCTTAGTATCCAACAGCTTGGGGAATTTAAATTGAATTACAGAAACTAATTAAATTTTGCTAAATAATTTTCCTCTTTAACAAAAACAGTAAATTACAATATGTGGTAAATATTTCCAAAAAGTCAGAACAATAATTCGAATTATAGATCTAATCCTAAGTAATTTAATCTATGGGATAATCGATAAATTAACATTTATGCAAAACTATTAGAAATGAGACTGTAAACTTTCCCACGTAACAGTAAATTTAATAAAGATATTCAACGAGGCTTATTAAAATGAAACATTAACAATTAAAATAAAGATTAGAATAGATATGTGAATATTGAGGGAGAGGAAAAAATACGGAACACTCATTGTTCTCTTGAGTCACGATATGTAAAATTTTGTCATGAACAAAGATGTTATCAATTACGGGCGCAAAACCTAGTGGAATCGACAATCACTTAATGGTTAATGACTTGTATAGAGTGCGGTTTTGCAACGCCCCGAGATGGTCTAGATGGCACTTGGTGTGTGCCTCTAGGCCATTAGGCAGGTGCCGCCAATGAACGAGACTATCTTGCTTGTAGATTGAATTCCATCGTTGCAAATATAGATCAGGAATATTCTCTCAAGGTCTAATAATATAAATAATCATTATTTGATATCGCCATTCGCCTGACACTGCAAATTGTTTATTCAGTTTCATCAGATAAATGATTAATACTGTACTCATTACTCTATTGTTGTAAATATTTAATGTCCCAATTTTTGTGGTAAAATACAAGTTATGTAATCGCAAACTGTCAAAAAAAACAATCATTTCATTTATAAAAATAATTTCATAAGATAGAAATAAATTACAATGCAGAAATATACCGGTTATTTAATCGCAAACTGTCAAATAATAATTTTTGAAAAAAGATTGCCCAGAGTTAGTTGTAACATTTGGGGAATTAAAAAAGACTCAAATAAGAAAACGATAGTACAAAAAATTAAGACATTATTACCTACTTTAAATGTAATGTTTTATTATTTGACAGTTTAAGGTTAGGCAATCGTTATTTTACCGCACTGTGATTTTTTAAAATCGTAATTTATTTGATTTGATTGTTTTTAGAATGAATATTAAATGGGACTTGTCAACCAAGTGAACTACTTGTTAAATTACAGATTTTAGTTATCCACTGTCGATAATTATCCACGGCTGGTAAAACAGAACAGCAATTGTCCATATCAGAACCACTTCTGATAGAATCTTTAATTCAAGATGATCGCTGCCAGCATTTTGACAGGACCAAAACAGAATTATAATAATAAATTATATCATTACAGTTTAGGGTCAATGATAAATGTGTGAGACTCGAAAATCATAGAGTCAAAATATTGTTAGAGATAAGTATAAAATAGTTGATCTGTTAGCAAATGCGACTGGCCTTTAATTCGAAAACAGTTTTCAAGAATTATTCATCTCGAAAATTAAATATCACGTTAATGAAATAAATCACTGTTTCAACTGTTACCTGTGTCAGAAACAGTTTCACAAAACAGATATGGTCATCGAAATAACAGTTGTATACGCAAATGAACTGTACTCTGCTAATCTAGAAAACTTGCTTTCAGGATAATTTAATAGCAAAATGAAGAGGAGAAAAAATAACCTACAAGTTAAAGATATGTGAACACATTTTGGTTATATCATTTACCAACTCGTTGCCATTATATATTTAACGTGAAAGGGCGCGCTCATCAGTGTACGTCGACCTCTCTGTATGTATATATATAAACGTATATCCGGCTTTGCTCAGGTTATATAAACTTAGAGAGAAAGAGAGAGAGAGAGAGAACGAAGTTGACCTAGGCTCGTTAGAAGATTCGTAAATTCAACATTTAAACATCCTCTCGACGCGACCAATGTTTTTCGCGACGCAAATTCCAGGTCGAAGTCCCGTGTTCCTAGACACGTTTTCATACTTCGTAAGGTCATCTCGGGTCGTATTGACATTGCAAGGGTCATTATAGCATCCATACCTCATATTTCATTCGAGTAGCATCGTTTTCAATTATTATTAACGATTCACACGACATTCAGCACTCGTTTCATTTTGAATCTCATTTTACAATCTCGTAACTCCCCCTCATCATTCATCATTTATTAAATTATATTTTACATAAGAGTGTGTTAATTACATTTTATTCTAAGTCTTCATTATCCATACTTTATTATTTATTAATTACAATTTGTCTGACCTTGCACAGTGAATTTTCTTCTTTAATCCTAAAACAGAAAAATTGGACTGATTAGGCACGTGAAGTTCAAGTAACGCCCCTGACCCGACCAAGGTAAGGTTAAGTCTGGGACTCTAACCATAATTCATTTTATCTACCTGACAGTTGACTTTGGTCCTTGTGCGCGGCTAGTATTACTTTAATTTTGATTGGTGTAGTGTTGAACGTCATCTGTGTGCTAAATTTGTGGCAGCAACCATTTTCAATTAAAGATTCTAAAGAAGTTGGCTGATAATGACTATATGGTACAATGCGGAATTAATTTCGAATAATTCAACAGCTTAAAAATGTGTATAATGTGTTCATCTCCTAACTCCGTGGATTCAAATATTCGACAGAATAATTCAACAGCTTGAAAGTGTATATAATGTGTTAATCTCCTAACTCAGTGGAGTCGAATATTCGACAGAATAATTCAACAGCTTGAAAGTGTGTATAATGTGTTGATCTCCTTACTCTGGATTCAAATATTCGACAGAATAATTCAACAGCTTAAAAGTGTGTATAATGTGTTAATCTCTTAACTCAGTGGATTCGAATATTCGACAGAATAATTCAACAGTTTGAAAGTGTGTATAATGTGTTCATCTCCTTACTCCGCGGATTTCCTTCGCAGATTGTTAGAAATGTTTCTAATAATTTGTGATCTAATTAGGCAATGGTAATTTAATAAATCCTTTTAATATCCTGGCATCCATACGGATGTCATTTGTCCCTGGCTAGAGAACCACCCTCTTCTTATAAATATTTGTTCCCTGTAATAATTTAGTGAACCGGAGTAAATAACTTTCAAACAAGAAGAAAGTATACAGCTTTTCTAAAAAAAAAATTGCAATTTGCAACTTATTACTTTTTTTCTTCTAAAATACAAGCAAATTGCTTTTAATAATTCTTTTAAAGAAATGCATGACTCGCTATTTGTATATTTTTTTATTGCAAAAGTTTTTCAATTTCTCCAGCTTCTCATAGTGAACACACTGAAAAGTAAGTTCTGTGTGATTACAGGCAGTTGGATTTTGCGACCTGAAAATACCTTAGTGAGAAATAAGAGAGAAGAATTCTTAACCTGAATTCTTGTCCCACGCTCACCAGACGATAATTTTGGCAAGGAACAGACAAACTCTAAAATTTACTACTATATATTCTTTTCATTCATTAAAATTTTTCCTCCATTTCATTCATTGTTGAACTCCTTTTCATTTAATATCGGGAAGTGAAATTTTTTTTCTGCAAATAAAATAAAAAAAAAAGAAACGAAACTTTTCGACAGACAATAGATTTGAAATAGGATTAGAATCGTCCCATTATCTTGAGAGGAAGAGGAAGTTCATCTGAGATTAAATTCTTCAACACATGTTTAAATCGACCGTAACGATGTGACCTTATAAATAATCCGAATGCACCAAATACAATGATAATATCGGGTCGATGCATTGTCTCGATCTTCTATTGCTCCTGTTCGTATACTGTACTCATACACTAGATTCAGAGAGGGAAACGTGAAAGCAGACATGAGACAACAAAAGCCTGCCTACTTTCAGGCGTGGAAACAAAACGATCGCGTAAGGTTGCTATGTAATGTCGCGACTGTCGATGTTCATATGGCTTGTGTTACGATTCCTGCACATTGATATCATGTTTATTTCACTGGAGAATAAAAGGAGAATGAAAGGTGGAGAGATAAATATTGTCCTGATAATGTCAAAATTATATTATTGACAGAATATACGTGAGCGTTAATGAACGCCTCTAAAAACTTCATCAAGTTCCACTTTTCATATACGTTCTAGTAAACTAATAATTTACTATTGGAAAATAAACAACATTTCGCAAATTATACTCTCGAGAAGCAGGTAACAATGAATTTCTTTTTATAGTACTTGATATTTCAATTAGAATTTTGATCAATTATCTGTGTTACGAAATTGATTAAATCGTATTTTATTTGATAATTTATTGTACAAAAATTTTATTGCTTATAACTATTGAATCAGTTATAGCTTTTGCTAAAACAGTTCCCGAATTTCTTCTAAACCTTTATAGACGGTCGCAATTGGCTGACATACTATAATGACAGTCGCTATTGGTCAGAAATTAAAGCCGTGACGCTGGCTGTTAATTTATTTTATGTATTCATATGTCAATAGTGTTTAAAAGGTAAAAAGGGAAGGATTATTGATTAAGAGGGAAATTATTGTGGGAAAAGGAAGTGGAAGTGAAAAGTGAGAGTGGATAGTGGAAGTGAGAGTGGAAAGTGGAAGAACGAAGTGGAAAATGTGTAGTGAGGGTGGAAAGTGGAAGAACGAAGTGGAAAATGTGAAGTGAGGGTGGAAAGTGGAAGTTAAAAGTGGGAAGAGGAAGTAAGAGTGAAAGGTGGAAGTAAGAATATAAAGTTAGAGTACAAAGAGGAAGTGAAAGTAGAAGGTGGAAGTGAAAGTGGAAAGTAGGAATTGAGAGTTGGAGGAGGAAGTGAGAGCGCAAAGCGGAAGTAAGAAGTAAGAGTGAAAAGAGAAAGTAGAAAGTGGGAAGAAAGAGTGGACAGAGGAAGTGAAAGTAGAAAATGGGAAGTGAGGGTGGAAAGTGGAAGTTAAAAGTGGGAAGAGGAGGTAAGAGTGAAAGGTGGAAGTAGAAAGTGGGAAGTAAGAATAGAAAGTTAGAGTGGAAAGAGGAAGTAAAAGTACGAGGTGGAAGTAAGAGAAGAAAGTAGGAATTGAGAGTGGGAAGTCGAAAGTGGGAAGAGGAAGTAGAAAGTAAGCAGTAAGAATAGTCAGTAAGAGTGAAAAGTAGAAGGTGGAAGTGAGAGTAGAAAGTGGAAATTGAGAGTGGAAAGAGGAAGTTAAAGTTGAGGTAGAGGTGAGAGTGGAAAGTGGAAAGTCAGAGTGGGAGTGACAGTGAGAGTAGGAAGTGGAAAATGGGAAATGAGAGTAGAAAGTAGAATATAGGAAGTGAGAGTGGAAAATAATAAGTGAGAGTGGAAAATGGAAAGGAAGAGTGCAAAGTGTAAAGTGAGAGTAGCAAGTGGAAAATGAAAAGTAAGAGTGGGAAGTGGAAAATGGGAAGGGAGAGTGGAAAATGGAAAATAGAAGTGGAAAGTAGAAGTAGGAAGGGGAAAGTGAAGGTAGGAAGTGGAAAACTGGAAGTGAGGGTGGAAAATGAGAGTGAAAAGAGGAAGCGAAAGTAGAAAGTGGAAGTGAGAGTGTAAAGTGGAAATTAAAAGTGGGGAGTGGAAGATGAAAGTGGGAAGCGGAAGTAGAAAGTGGAAAGTAAGAATAAAAAGTTAGAGTGAAAAGAGGAAGTGAAAGTAGGAATTGAGAGTGGGAAGAGAAAGTAGAAAGTAAGAAGTAAGAATAGACAGTTAGAGTGTAAAGTAGAAGGTGGAAGTGAGAGTAGAAAGTGGGAATTGAGAGAGGTAAGTGGAAGTTGAAAATGGAAAATCAGAGCGAAAGTGGAAAGTGAGAGTGGAAAGAGGAAGTTAAAGTAGAGATAGAGGTGAGAGTGGAAATTGAAAGTAGAAAGTGAGAGAGGAAAGTGTAAAGTCAGAGTGGGAGTAAGAGTGAGAGTAGGAAGTGGAAAATGGGAAGTGAGAGTAGGAAGTAGAAAGTTGAAGTAGAAAGTGGAAAATTAAAGTTGAAAGTGGGAAGTAAGAATATAAAGTTACAGTGGAAAGAGGAAGTGAAAGTAGAAGGTGAAAGTGAGAGTGGAAAGTGGGAATTGAGAGTGTGAAGTGGAAGTTGAAAATGGGAAATAACAGTGGTTAGTGGAAGTTTAAAGTAAAGGTGAGTGTGAAAAGAGGAAGTGAAAGTGGAGGTAGAGGTAAGAGTGGAAATTGGAAGTAGAAAGTGAGAGAGAGAAGTGAAAAAGTGAGAGTGGAAAGTGAGAATGGAAAGTGGGATATGAGGGGTGGGAAGCAGAAAAGTTTCAGTATAGACCCCTAGAAGTATATTAAAGATGAAAAAGTGACAAACACAAGGTGAATAAAATAAAATTTTAAAAAGTGAATAAAGTTTGTTTGTGTGTAATAAGGATAATAAGAATAAAAGGTAAGTTTTTACTCCACAATTTTAGAATTCCAGAAATTTCCTCAAGATATAACCGGAATTAAATATTAATGTCACAGGGAAATTACCCCATGTTGTATATCTTTTTTTTGCCCTATAGGAAAATAAATAAATAAACATGTACACACAACACACACTCTATTACAAGATTAACAAAGATTTATAGTTTTGGTGACGTCTTTTTATTAAATTGTAAATTGAACAAGATTAAAGATAATGGCTCTAACAAGCTTTAAACTGAAAATACAGCTTGTAAATAAAGAGCACTTTGCTAGGAATCTGGAAAGTATCACGTTTTTCAAATGTTGATGCTTTACGACTTACGGGACGTTACACTGACATGCTTGAAATAGTCGATCATGGGATTCCAACAGCGTTCCATGAAGCTAATTGCCCATCTCTTTCTTGTTAAGTTAAACGCGCGGGCTAGTATATATAGAGAGATGGTAAACTTTCAATAGAAGTCTGACCATCTGGACCGTGAAATTCAAACACTGCACACATTGTCTGCGAAATTGTGCGCGGTCTTCCGCCGACCCGGAAATCAAAGAAGAAGAATAATATCTTTTCAACATTTTGGAGATTTCTTATCTTCCATTTAATTTGGACCACTTAAGATTCTTCATTCTGTTCTCGGAGATATTTTCTTTACATTCAATTGCCTTTTCATTCGCTTCGTTATCTTAGTTTTATAAGATAACTGTAAGGGGCCGCATTACTTTTTTTATATAGAGTGAATTTTTACGTACCCTTAATATTTCTTTTAAAGTTCCCTTTCTGCAAACATTCTTATAAAATCTGTTAAAAATTAATATCACTCTTCTAATCCTTTACGATCCTTAGAATATATATTTTTATTTTCGTCTCTATAAGAAGAAACTCGGAAAGAAACATGTCATAATCTGACATTGAATTAGTAAAACTGTAAAGTATCTATATACTTTTAAAACTTGCAAAACAATGCTTGTTTTTTTAAAATACACAGTAGTCTTTTATATCTTTATGGTCCATTTGTTACTTACTTCAACGTATGTGATCTTTTTTTCCAGTACTTTATTTTCCCTCTTTACCACGAAAGAGAGAAATAAATCGTCGTTTTACAACTCTCTTACCTGTACAAAAAATTAAGCTCTCACAATTTAATTGAAGTGAACTACTTTTAAATTGTAAACGTTAATTTCAAATCTACTGAGTTAATATTAAATGGTAACTCAACGTAACAGAAGATTTAAGTTGCACTAAATAGAATTTTAAAGTAGAAAATAATTTAAAGTAATAATTCCATAATATTTTGTATATTGGCCGTTACCGTTGATCGGTAAGGTAGATCTCGTAAAACCATCTGTGTATAATACGTTTCCTACATTACCTACGTAATTATAATTGCTTCGTCTGACACTTAGGTTGAGACAAATAATAAAATATTAACTCGAAACTCGCTTTTCCAAGTTGATTCATAACATTGCGTAACATTGGAAGTAATTCTAAAAGGGATTTTTTGAATCACCAATTGCGAATCTAAACTCAGCTTTTTAAGCTTCGTAATTTCGGATCCAATCTGGCTGACGAATTTATAAAAAATTGATCTAATTGGCGTAAGATATGTTAATCTGGTCAATACTAAACTTCTCATATACAAAACGAAATTACTATTCTCTGTGATGAAATTTAAATTGCAATATTATAATTTTAAATATATAGTCCACGTAATGGTAATAAAACCAAATAGAGTAACTTGAATTATAAGTAGGTTTATACCTCTCATAATCAGATCTCCTTTACATTTCAACATAGGATTTTATTGCACTGATGTAGTTTTTATCGGAAAAAAAAGAATATTTTTGTTATCGACTGTGCAAAAGATGTAATCCCGTTGTAACCTTGTTGACTTTGGTAAGACGTAAAAGATCGTCTGGTCTTGAGATGGATACAGGTAATCCTTACTTTACTTCCTATTGTCGATCTATCGATAGCCTCTTAAGCGAGTGACAGGCGAAAGGCGCACACGCGCGTCCATCAACAAGTCGTTAACTTTACCACCTTTGTAACTCCCCTTGACTCGGGAAACATTCTGTTTTTTTTACTTCATGTACGTGTACTTTTTTTTGCTGAAGAAAAAAAAACTTTAAATTGCTTACTTAGATTAGACTCGCCGGTTATTTTCAATTAACAATTTTTTTTTTGCAGTTTCTTTCTATTTTTAGCTGACATAATTGAAAAATAATTTGCGCTACAAAATTTTCCATTTGGGGAGATGAACAAACTTGGCTAGAAGAGATTAGCATCATTACAAGATTTTGTGGCGCAAAGTTTTAAATCCGATTTGTTGCATAGTATTAAAATAAAAAATATATTTTTACTTACACAATCAACTTTTTTTATTGTTAATGGAAAAAAATTAATTTTTAGAATGAATCTAAAAAAAAATATCTGGTCTTTAAAGTCTGTGCAATAATCAAGACCACACAACATGGATGGGAAAGTTTTGCTTTTGAGTAGCGATAGTTTATTGATTTTATTTATTTCTTGGCACACTTAATAGTCAGGAATGCCATCTAATTAAATCAAACAAGATTCTTTTTTTTCTATTTAATTATTTATCTGTATTGAATGTTTTTAACTATAGATAGAAATTGTAGTCGTATGTTTTTGATTACATTCTGACGCTTATCAGCACAATTGCTTCGAGATTCTCTTAAAATTTCTAATGCGATGTTAGATAATGTCACAATTGACATTACCGACTGTCGATAAGTCGCCATCAATGACTTCTAACCCCACTTTGCACGCTACATCTTTAACAAGGTTTTTCATTATTAAAGTGAGTTTGCAATTTGCAGTTCTTTTTTGTCGACATTTTATTTTTTTACTGAATTGAAAATGGTATCTACGTCTCGTTAACATTCAAATGAAAAAATTAAATACGAGAAGGGGAAGAAAAAGTTTTAATTAGGATAAAATAGAAAAGATTCGTCATAATCCATTAAGGATGTTTCTCCACGTAAAGAAAACAAAAACTCGTAAGTTTTCCCCTTTCGTAAAAGTTTATATGAAATGAAATCTGCATTTCTAATTAAGCATCCTCGAAGCCATTGCAATTTTAATTATATTATTAATAAGATATTCCTGACACCTCGTTTCTATTATTGTACCATAAATTAATATTAAAAGAAATCAAAAAACTAAAGCATGCAATAGGAAATGGAAAAGCCTTTCATCCAGTTAGAACCGTTAGACATGTTTTTTTACATATATATTTACTTCGATTTAACACACAAGGATATTCGTATATTATGCATGTTTTATATATGTATACATAAAAAATACACCGATACATTTAAATATACATCCACAGATATATAATAAGGATTACACTTATGCCGCTATATTCAACGAGTAGATCAGAGCAGAAAAAAAGTGTATTTAAGATGGCATGGCGTCTACTCAAGCCAAGGCAATTGAGCTCCTGTTACTTTGCCTTGCCTTACCTGTCTGGCAAGTTTTTTTTAACCACAAACAACACCAAGCAAATCATTGTGCCACAAACGTGAGCTTCTTGGCGCCAACACTGTCCGTTCTTTAACACATATTATTATAATATACATATTCAATAAAATCGTCATTATTTTTTAAGAACCTGATAAAATGTCAATGTTAAAAGGTGTGCAGTATGTTCTAATGTCAATGAGATAGCGTGGAGAGAAATTTAAATTTTTTTTGCAGATAACATAAAAATAGTGAAGGTTATTTGTGAATTTGTTTGTCAATAATTTCCAGTCAAGTTTCTGATAGAATTAACAAAATTTTTTCCTTGATTCCTTTGGTTCCCTTGCTAAACTTTTGTTGTTTGAATTCATTGCCCGAACGCCAGAGATATTTTATGGAAAAATATTCAAACCGATTAATTAATGAAATTTACGCTAGCTCAATCTTTTCATGGAGAGCGCGTGGTAAGAGAAATCATCAGTTAGTTTTAATTTTGTCTTTAATAAACAAGAAAATTACAGGTCCAGACGGGACCTGTTCAACATGTACAGAAATGTCGTGTCGTGAAACAATGCAAAATGAAACACATCTTATTTTGATCAATAATTATCAGGAGACAACACATTCAATTATTTTGAGACTCACCGGAGATACGCCGATGTCCCCTCATAGTTCCTCGGCTCATCTTGACAGGAATAGGCACAATTAATTTAAGTTTAAATGAATTTAATATGAAATGATCTATTTTGACCTCTATCTTATGTCGACGCCAAACTGAGAATGAATTAAATGGCCGACGGGGACGCTGAAGCAGACGCGCATCTCGGCTTCGTGGTGAGTCTCACGCGCACTCGTTACAAGGATTTTCCGATGGTAATCGATGCGCGACAGTCAGTAATTAGGTAATTTATCGACTGTCGGAAAGAGTTCGTTTAGTCTCCGCGAGGGGCACTGCTCGACGACGTCTGGTCAGCAAGATGTCTGCGGCCAGTGTTTTGACAGGTGATGTCTCCGTCGATGGATATTCGTATTTCTGTCACTCAGTATGACCGGTATTTATTTCCAGTAATAAATACAAGGAAGCACATTCCTTGTTGGACAAATACGAAGTAATATCTCGGCAGTGATCCCAAAGTTTGGAAATCAGGAACTCGCAGTGATAATTTTTACATGAAATAATAAATCGAAGTATCAGTTTTCTTATGATTAATTAATTGTTTTGACCAGCGATCTGACGGTTCGCAAAAATTACAAGATTTAATAAAAGAATATTTCTCGGAAGGAGAAAATAATCAGTGATTCTCGATTTGGCGTGATTATTTTAGAAATTTACAGTTTACTATTGTAAACAATAGTTACATTTAGTTACATTGACATTTAGTTCATTTGTACACGGCCAATAAAATGCCACGTTACAATACATATAATTTTCATCTGTTAAAAATTAATATAAAACTTATATACAATTCACTAACACTCATAATACAGAAAGGCTTGTTCAACATTCGTAGTATTTTTCAATTGAGGGAACTTTGCTCAAAACCTTTGTGTGCTATCAGTTAAGTCGAACCCTCGGTCGAACCCTTTCTTAATATTTCTTAAATTAAATCTTAACTTGGTTGCGACAAAATATATTTAATTAAAAGTTAAGACCAAGTTATCAAACGAAGGTTATTAGACAGGCAATGCAGGAAACGCAATTACCGACCGAAGATAATACAAGTTCTACCTTACCAACCGATGGTAATGACAATAAAATAATAATTGTAATTTTGGCCAGTTTTATATAATCTAGCTTATTGTAAGCAACCAGGAACTAACTGTTAAAATTAGGTTAATTGACTTCTCACTTCGGTCCCGTATGTGGGTCATGCGGGATTTAGTTCATCCCAACGGCATCATTAGAGTCTCAATATCTATGATGATTAATTGCTTCTAGTTGACAGATTGTGATAATTATTTAAGAAACATTTCCAAACAACGTAATTTTTAACGTAATTTTTTAACAATGACGTTTAAACTTCTCTCTTCATTGATCATTAATTGAAATGGTCCCAAATTTTATTCGGACTCACGAGAATGTCCCAAGTGAATTATCTACTAAATTACAGATTTTAGTTATCTGCGTTCGGCAATTATCCACAGTCGGTAAAACAGAACACCGTCCAACTACTTCTGATATTGATTATAACATTGAAGACAATCACTGTTTTTTACAGGACCAAAACAAAGAAAAGTTTTTGTATTCCTGGTGCTCTTGAATATTCGGGATTCACATCCAAATATATACAGCAGAAAGCTCTTCTCCTGATGAATTCTTTGAATCATCATGTTGTGATGAAGGCCACTGATGTTCCAAAGCATAACGTCACTTAATTAATGCACTAAAACACTTGTCTAGGTGAATACTCAATAGATGACGTTTTATCTGCTCTTATCTATACGTCAGAAGGTAAGGAATAAAAATGTTATTAAAATTATTAAATACAAAAAGTTTGATAATATCTTTACATATGTTTATACTTATTAGAAAAAAATTTATTCTAGATGAGCTTAAATTTTCCAATTATAATAAAGAACTGAATATTACTGTAAAAAAAAGTTTACTTAATTTAATTTTTGTATGTAGAATTTACATTTTAAAAGGTAAATAAAAAGTATGAAGAGTATATATAGAATGCTTTTAGTACATCTACACTAAAATATCAGTAGTTTCCGAAAAATAATTCCATCTTCGTTAAGGTAAGACTATTTTCAATATTTTTTCAAAAATCCACCATTGTCATGATCAGCAATCGTAAAAATCCCCAAGTAGTAATTTTAAAGCCAATAAGATCGATTTTCAAAATATCGTCCCCGTCCGCCATGTTGGATCCACCATTTTGAATTTTACATTTTGATACAGTTTCGTGATTAGAGTGCCAATAAGCAGACATTTAATCCCGTTCTTAAAGAAATCAGGAAAAGAGAAATCAACCAATATATAAAACAAGAAAATATAGAAAGAAAATTTAATCAATACTATTAATATTTCACGTTTACTAAGGTAAAAATTTAACAGCTGAATTATTAATTAAACTGCAGAATTATTTATTAAAATTACCCAACGATAAATATCAAGTTTATATTAATTATGAACAATAAAATGATGTTACAGCGACTTGCCATAATAACAAAAAGTTACATGACAGTTCGACAGCATCAATGCCACGAGAGCTCACCGCCTAGTTTTATTATTGGTTTTCTCTCAAACTTGCATCTGTTCTACTTTTATTTTCAAAAAGAAAATGAGATTAATATTAAAACGAATGCTTTGATATTTTACTATAAATAAGAATTAAATTCCTGCAGAACAAGTATAACAGAAAATATATTTATTATTCTTTTCTTCATTCGAGAATTGTAAATAAATTTTAATGGAAAATATGTTTCAGAAGAAAAATAGCATTTTTATAAAGAAACAACTTTGATAACTTGCGGCATAATTATTTTCAAAAGAGAACAATGATTTACATCAGTATTTTACTTTGCGCATTTATTCCATCTTTGACACGTACATTGCAGGTAATTTTTTTATTTTAATTCCATGAGTTTCTAAAAAGCTCTTCCGAAATATGATTGTAAAGAGTTTCTATTGTGGATTTTTAAATGTAAGGCAAAATATTTTTTTCAGATTCAACAATTGGCTGATTATGATATGCAGAGACTGTTCTATGGTGATCAAAAGGAAGGTAATTATTATTATTAACTGAATTTTATTAATTTACAACTAAATATTCAAATTCTGTTCTTCTTAATATAATCGACGAATGAAAATTGTTTTCAATTTCAATAATTAAGCATCCGATTATGAAGTTGTTTCTGTGAAACATTCGTTGAACAAACGAAGCACTACTGAACTTTCCATCAATGTTAAAATTAATGGCGTTGACAAGCAGTTTATTCTACAGAGCGTAAAAGGCTATTTTGCTGGTAAAGATACAAAAGTTTGGCTAGCGAAAAAAGTTGGAGATAAATTTGAATACACACTGCAAAAGGATGTGAGTGAATCTTATATTGATATCGAATCTAAAAATTAGTACTTAAAAATATTTTTTGTTTTTTTGTGTCTAGTTTATGGAAAAAGTGAATATCTCCTTTTATCATGATGAAGAAACACAGTCTACAATAACTCATAGTGTAAATGAAGAAGGAATTTCAGAATTTGTAAGTAGTTTTAGAATTAGTCTATTCTTTTGGGAAATTGTAATTATTTAGAATAATTTGACCATTATGTACGTAGACTAAAATTTACTCCTTATGTGTTTAGACAATCCTTATTGTAAAGCAGATGCAAAATAATTTTTATTGAACTTTTAGCGACGAGACATGACTGACACAATATACCTGGACTCTTTTTCGAATTGTGCAGCATATAAAACCAATGTGAATTTGTAGAATTCATTGATTTTTGCTGTTTGGTTGTTTTTTAGTGAAAAGCCCCGCCACCACGACAAGGTCTACGAAATATATCCATGATGTCAACACTGTTTGGCACTGGATAAGCAGTTAAGCACTGATCAACATATCGATGACATCTATGATGTTTGGCAGTGGACAACCATCAGTGGAGTGAAGAAATCTTATTAATAATTTGTTTTTGAATATTATTTCCTTGATAAGTGTGCTATCCAATTAAAATCTAATTCCCCTCCTTATCCCAAGGATGCTTAAATAAAAAAGTCTAAAGAATGTTACCAAAACTTTAGGGATTTTTCAGCGGACTCTTTTCTGCAGAAATTCTTATGGTTAGAATATAAAAACTGATTCCATAATATTTTTTTGTCCTACCTGCACGAAAAGTATGTCATTTCGGGCACTTAAAGTGGGCGCAAAGTAACTGATTCTCGCCCGGGGAAGTGGGCGCAAAAGTTCTTTTACGCCCGCTGACGTCACACAAGCGGGAGCAAAAGTACTTTTACGCCCGCTTGCTGTTTTTTTGCGCCCGCTTCGCTCATGCCCTCAATGCCATACTTTTCATGCAGTTAGGACAAAAAATTATGTTCGCAACATGGGCGCAAAGGTGATTACGACTTTGGCGAGATTTCGGGACCTCGGAGACACTTTCGCACCCTCGGCTTCGCCTCGGGCGTGAAAATGTCCCCTCGGTCCCTTCATCTCGCCATCGCCGCAATCACCTATTTTGCGCCCTTGATACAATAATAACTATTAAACCACCAGAATTTTTGGAGAGTTATGAGTCTTCTGAAGATAAGCGGAAAGTTTGCGGGCACTCTGCGGACTTTTTTACTTAGGATATTCCTAAAGACGTTCTGGAGACATTTTAAAGATGTCTCAGGACCAGACATATGAAGCAACAATGCACTGCAAGTTCACTAAGGATTGTACAAATGAAAGGCGTCGAAATTATTCAACATCACTGCGTAACTAAAGAACTTATCCTTCCAGAATGGTATTATTGATTTTGACAAAGTAATACGTCCGTTTGAATTCGATAGACGTAAACGTCGGACTTCTTTCGAAGAATCGTTTGTTAACATAAACAAGGACAACGTTAAAAATCATCATATAATTCATAAACGTGAATTACACACCAACAGTAAGGTAATTATAAATAATGATCCTGACGTGATTAGGACGGAGGTTGACAGAGAAAGGCAGAAGACGGAGGACTCAGTTCTAGAAAAGCCAGATGCAGTGTATCCGGAAATTCTAGTCTATGTGGATACAACTCTCTTTAGGTAAGTTACAACAATTTTTCTATCTGCAAGTAACTAAAATAACAACAAAACATTTTTCCCTCTCATACCTTAAAACCCAGATTTAATAATAATTAAAAAAAATTTTCAGTTACTTCAACAATGATATTATCAAAACTTTGGCCTATACCCTAACACTATGGAATGGAGTAGATCTTAATTATCGAGACGTAAAGAATCCTTTAGTTCGTCTAAACATTGCTGGAATTGTTTTGTGTCAGGTATTTAATTACAAGATTTAGGAAAGTTAACGACCGTTGTTTTGGGTTCCAGTTGAATAAGCGTTTGTTAAGGGTGAAGGATTATTGGAACAAAGTTTAAGAATTAGAAGAAAGGTGCTCAGTGAAAGTTGAACACTTTCTTATTTAATTGAAATAATAGATTGATAAATAATTATTTTATTCCTTCATAAAATTTTAAGATTAATCAAGAATTAGTTTTAGGTCATAAATCTATTGCCCTTTATAATTCAAATTGAAATTACCTATTCAATAAAAGAGTAAGGATGATTTTATTAATTCAAAAATTTTTAAGATGAAAAAGAGAAATGAAATAGGTATAAACTATAAAATTATAACTTCTGCTAGAATGAAAGTAAAACGAATATCGGAAAATAATGAATTAATGAGTGATAGTTTAATTAATTAATTGAATCATAGAAATTAAATGTAATCCAAAATTTTATGAATTCAGATCGAAATTAATATAATTAATCTTTTATGAATTAAAATAAAAATATATTGTAGATTAATCAAAATATTTGTAACATTATTAATTGTCAAACGGTAAAATAAATTTCTGCAAATGACTGGGGACTAAAAATAATTCAATAACCAACTGTATACTTCTTTCAAAATTTAAGGATCAAATTATATCAACGAATCCTTTTGCAATAACAAAACAGACATTAGTGGAGTTCAGTAAATTTATGTACAATGAAGATGAATTTAAATTGGGAGAAGATTACGATATTGCTGTCTTATTAGGAGCAAATCCAGACTTCGACTATGGAATAGAAGGCCTAGCACATCTGTCAGGAGGTTGTGTAATTGAAGAACAACTAACTTTATCCACAATGCTTGTTGTCGATAATTCCAAATTGTCTGGAATTAATACTGCTGCACATGAATTAGCTCACTTGTAAGTATTCTAATACAAATGTGTAACCCTAACAGTTAGGGTTACAGCATCCGAACATTCAGGATATTCTAATACTAAAAATATTAGCATTACTAGTTCATCATTTTAGATTCGGAGCTCCTGAAGATGGTGAGTATGGTGATTCAACAATAAATGCACCGGGAGCGGAAAATTGTTTCTATGATGGTGGTTACCTCATGAGCATTAGAGCATACGACAGAAGACAATTCAGCTTTTCTTCTTGCACCAAGGATGCTATGTCGTACTTCTTCAGGTACAACTTATTTCTATTTTTATATTATTTGCAGGGACAATCATAATAGGAGATTAATTTTTAGACGCTTTACGTGAATTAATCTTCTATTTTAGACGTAAAGTATCCTTCAGTTTGTTTAAACATTGCTGGAATTATTTTGTGTCAGAAGACAATTTTAGATATACAGAATCCTTTAGTTCGTCTAAACATTGCTGGAATTATTTAGTGTCAAATGACTATTTTAGACTTAAGGAATCTTTTAGTTCGCTTAAACATTGCTGGAATTATTTTGTGTCAGGTATTTAATTACAAACTTTAAGAAAGTTGATGGTTGTTGTTGTTTTAGGTATCTAGTTATATACGCGTTTGTGTGGGCTAAAGGATTTTAATAATAAAGTTCGTTGGGGTCCTACTAATAAACAATTGAATCCCTAATGTGGTTGCATCCCTTAACGAAGTAAAGAATTAGTATTTCAAATTTAAATTTGTATTCTTTCATGTCTAACTAAATTTCAGTCACGAAAGAGCTAAATGTCTACTTAATAATCCAGCTGTTAATAGAACAGACAAACAAATATTGAGAATATTACCTGGTAAATATATGACAATAGATGAACAATGCCAAAAAAATGGATTCCGAAAAGCAGTCAATGTAAGTTTGAACAATTTTTATAAAATTCACTTCCGTATGTTTTACATTTTCCTCATTTACATTTCCCCACTTTGTTATTTAAAATACGTGCAAATCATTCAAGATGAATCCAGACATTTGTACAAATATTCAATGTGCCAATGATGGGAATATTCCGGAAGAATTAAATGTAGCGGCACTAGAAGGAACTCCTTGTGATTATGAAAAAGTAAGATATTAATGAAAAGTAATTTATCAAGAAATAAATAAAAGGAAATTTTCAGTTCTGCTTGCGGGGAGAGTGTGTAAAAGTAAAATTGGATGAAGACGTTAATACTAAGATATTATTCCCTCGACAATTTACATTTCCTAAATCTGATGGAGAGAAATGCAAATATGAAATGGATCCATTTACAGTTAGTTAGAAAAAATTATAAAATTACTATTACAAAGATGTACGATTTTTTATCTAACTATATTTTTAGTCCTTTCTACAAGGTTGTGAATTACACTTTCCTCATTTATTCACCCAGAAGGAAAAATAAGATTACAAATAGTTTAAACAGAAGATGGAATTTATTGTATCAACGAAGTAAGAAGAACCAGATCATTTATTTTTATATTTACTAAAAATTCTCATTGATATATTTTGCTTCTTAATTATTCTAGTTCGAGAAGAAAAATACAGCTTCTAACGACTCTCGAAGAATAACAATAGTATCGTTATTTTACTCGCACCGATAAAACTTTTAGTTAACCTGATGAGGATGACAAATTCATGTCATCAAAACGTCGTCTACTTAAAAGCAATAAATAAAATAATGACATGAATTGTGTTATTTTATCCACCTTCCATTGGACCAAATCAGAGATCACTAGATATTTGAAAATCAATTGTAATTTTACAATTTCTGATTTGTTCTCACTACTGGCGAATTTTTTTCACAATAGATAAATCGTCAGCACATGAAAGCAAACAATTATTAATTGCAGTGAACAATACAAAAATCGACGCGGATATTGGCAAAATGGTGTGTTTATTTTTGAAAAAATTAAATGAATTCGCAAATGGGTGAATGACTTCTTGTGTACGTGGAAAACAGTTACTTTTTATAGCAGTCAATTGCAATTTCAAGAGCAGAATAGTCGGAAGATTTAAGGCCACTTAGATTATTATTATATAGAAGAAAATGGAAACGGACCGTAACAAAATTACATAAGCCTCCAATCAGATATTGGAAATCTTTGTAACATTCCTGCATTATAAATCGTAATTTCGATCTTTCGACTTTGCTATACGATATATTCTTAAGATCGTGACCTTCGCACGGATCGTTATTACATGCCGTAAATCATCTTGGAAAACAACACATCGTTCCTCGCGTGTGATGCTGCGGGAGTAATATTACTTGGGGATGTGCCTGATGAAAGCTATGCGGCCTTTTTCCCTAAGGATTCAAAGTCTCTGCGGCTGAATCCTCATCGTGGCAAACAGGCAGGCAGCAGCAGTGCGCTTATGGGTTTGTGTGATTTCATCTCTCATTTGACGGAGTTGTGGTGTTGGATGCTGGGGGTGGAAAGGTGGGTGGGTGGGTTAAAGGCTGAAGCGCGATATCATATCGCTTCTAAAATCAGACGCAAGGGTCTCTCACCCTTTCCGCAAGAATCGACCGAATGCTTGTTTATTCTTTTCTGAATAGATGATACAGAAGAAATATATATGACATTCGCGTGCTAAGGACAAACATTATGAATTATGTGGGCGTCTCAAGGGTGGGCTAATACATCATATAATATACAAGATTTCGAATTTTAAGCAGTCAATATTTCTAATCAATTATTATAATACCATTATTTTGTGTTTACTTTCATTTGGATTAACTGCAACGGAATTCATTATTATTAGTAGACATGTGATAAATTACTATTCATATCAAATGTACACAACTATATCTAATTTCCTATTCTCTTCGGTTGAAATTACTATGAATTACAATTCCTTTGCTAATCGAAGCTGTAAACAATTATAATTAAACACATCGTGATAAATACATTCAACAGAAATTGTAATAAATTGTAATCTCCATTCGGAGAAATTATGATTGACAACTTTGATGTCATCTTCCAAATTACTTCAACGATTAATTGCGATTTTTGACTAGGGGAATTAGAGTTAACCGCCCTTTAGTAAAAATAGTTATAATTAATTACAACTCCTCTCAATTGTAATTAAATTGATTTGCAATTTCCTTAAGTTGAAATTTTCATTAATACTAATTCAAACATCATCTGCAACTATTACTAATTGTAATTCTGACGTCTTTTCACTTACTCCAACTGGTTAATTGTTAATTTTAGCATACGTGGAATTAAAATTTAATTCCTTTAGTAGAAATATTAAGAATTAATTGCAACTCCCATTGGTTGCAACTGTATTGAATCACAATTACCATTAGACTGAATTATTACTGATTCTGTTTTCCTTATCAGTTGGGCCACTATAATTACTTTAGGTTGAACCTAACATTAAGATTATCATCAAAAGGAATTGCATTCAATTGCACTTTTCATCAGAGGGAACAACTACTGTTTGTAATCATCACATCATAAAATTTGCATCATTAATTAATTATAACTCTCATCTCTGAGGAGTAACTAATTATTATCCCAAATCATCGTAGGCATCTTCAAGAATTACTCGTAATTTTAATTTTCATCAGTAGGGACAACAGTAGCTGATTGTAATCATCACTAATTCTAAATTGTTTCTTCTAGAAGTTAATTCTGAATTGCAGCAAGAGGAATTGTTGTAAAATTTCCTTCAGTTCAAATTATTAGGTTAATTGACAAAACCATCCGTTGTAACTAAATTTAAATTCCTATTTCCATCAGTAAATTAATATCAACATAATTCCTCTGCTTTGGGAGAAGTAATTATTTATAACCCGAAACATTCGATTGTAATCAGCATCAGCAGGAATTGTATTAATTGTAATTTCCATCAGAGGGAACTACTACTGATTGTAATCATCATATCTTTCAAATTATTCCCACTGGTTGATTGTTAATTTTAGCAAACGGAATTAAAGTTAAATTCTCTTGGATTAAAATTACTAGAATTAAGTCCAACCTTCATTAGTTGCAAATACCCTAATTTCAAATTCCATCAGTTGCAATTATTACTAATTCTAATATCTCTATCAGTTCGAACTGTAATTAATTGAAGATCCTACCAGTTGATACAGTATTAATTGTAATCACAATCAGCCAGAATTTTCATCATTATTTGTCGATTTCCAGAAGCTAAACAGTAATTAATTATCACCTCGCATAATTTATTCTTTTCTGCAATTCCAAAAAGATGCAACTAAATAATTGTAACAAACATTAAATGGACGTTTTACTATCAAAATTGTAAACATTAGTTAAAATTGTATACTATTTATTCCGTGAAATTAAGACACATTAATTGTAATTCCAAACATTGTAATTTACACAATACCATAATGAATTGAAATTCTCATGTCGTTGGTAGTATCTAATAATTCCTGTTATTATCCAAGTAAACTATTGTCTCTATTCGTTGAACCAAATCAACGTCAATTAGATTTACTGCCAATGAATTAGTAGTTACAGATTTTATGAATTCCGGTATCCATCAGTTGTAACCTAATAATGATAGTAATTCCTGTAGATGCAGATATAATCACTAAATATTGTAACTTTCATTGCGGGAATTATTACAAACCTTTCGTTACTTTTCCTTTATTGTAATTTTCATATATATAAATTGTAAATAGTCAAATAATTTATTAATAATAAAATGTAATAATTGAAATTATAGAAAACTATAATGTAATATAAATAATAATAATTGCTTTACTCATTGGAACTGTAATTAATTACTATAATTCTACCCATTATTGTAATTATCATCTTTATGAATTATATTAGTACTTGAGAGATGCGCAGTAGTCTTAGGGGCAGTTTAGACATGCGCAGTAGTATTAGATGCACGTTAGACATGCGCAGTAGTGTTAGTTGCACTTCAGATATGCGCAGTAGAATTAGGTGCAATTCAGACATGCGCAGTAGTGTTAGGTGCACTTTAAACATGCGCAGTAGTATTAGGTGCATTTTAGACATGCGCAGTAGTGTTAGGTGCACTTTAAACGTGCGCGCAGTAGTATTAGGTGCACTTTAGACATGCGCAGTAATGTTAAGTGAACTTTAAACATGCGCAGTAGTATTAGGTGCACTTAAACATACGCAGTTGTGTTAGGTGTACTTTATACATGCGCAGTAGTATTAAATACACTCAAGAGAGGCTAAGATTCGCTGAAACAAATTATAATCGTTTGAATTTACTACAATTGAATTAGTAGTTAATTTAATTAATTCCAGTGTTCATCAGCTGTTACCTAATTGATAGTAATTCCCACAAGAAGGCCAATTTTTAATTCTTACAAAAATCACTAATTTTTATAATTTTAATTCCTGGAAATTATTGTAATTTCCATCGATAGGTTAATTTTTTTACTGATTGGAACTTTATTTAATTTTATTTCTACCTTATTGTAATTTTCATTGAGAGGAATTGCCTCAATTTTAATTTCCATCAGTTGAAACAAGAATTGATTGTAATTATAGCAGCTTACAAATTACTTCTACTCATTAATTGTAATTGTTGTCAATTAGGTTATGAAATTAATTATAATTAATAACAAATTCTGTCTTATGTAAATATACCTGAATTCCTATTTTCAGATTATTAATTTCCATAATTCCTATTGCAAATTGTAAATTAATCATATCTGTTGGTTTTATCAAAATTAAATTTCTAGTCATTTGGAACTATTAATAATTATAATTTCAGTAACACTTCGAAGTGTAATTAATTGAAAGTGAATGTTGCAGTAACACTTGATTCCAAATGGTATGAAGTGTAATTTAGTTGGGAATTTCGTCACGACATGAAGTTACACAAGTTTCCATCAAGTTAATTAACATATATACAACGTTTATCCTAATTCTCCGAAATTATCAATAAACACCGAAAAAATTGAATTAACAAAGAAACAAGTTCCGCACAGAAAGTGCAAATGACTCTCAGGTGCTATGTCGTGATTGTGCATTTGCCGTGTTTGTAAATTGTAAAGTTTTGTTTCTCTCCCTTGGAAAGTTTACCACCTCGACCAAGTCATTGCATCCCTTTGGCGAACGTTTGAAACCTTTTGAAGGTTCACTTCGGGAGCTTGTTTGCATTACCACGGTACAAGATGGCCAGCGTTGATGTGTACATATTCGATGGTCGAGATTCTCAAGGCCTTCGGGTTTCAAGTTTCATGGAGAAACTTTCAGCTTAACAAACTTCCCTCGACCTACTCCATGGTGAGAGTTGACGATTCTGATAAGGGTTAATTCCCAAGCAATAAACGGAACAAACGGATGTTTCCTTTGACTTGAAATATTTCTCATAATCTACACGACAAATTTTTAGACTCCAATCAATATTTCTCTTTTAATCTAATTTATTTTGAAATCTCTCAAAAACAGGGTTGCCACATGTCGGGGAATATTCATCAGGGAAAAGTCAGGGAATAAAAAAAAATGTAATTTTTGTAGCAACCCTGAAAAATATGAATTAGGAAGAATTTCTATATTTTCTCCTAAATAATAAGTAGGAAACGAGACACTGAAATTATTTCCTGAATCGGAGATTTTGGAATTTCTATCAAGGATGCAGTGAATTTAGAATTTGAAACATTTTATATTAATGGGACGGTTTTGGTGAAAGGGAAATGATTGTACGGTTTGTTGTGGTCGATGGAGTACAATACGGGTGGACATTTAAAAGAGGGTAAAAGGGAAGCACATGTACAGGGTCCACCAGGTGTCAGATGAATTTCCATCTATTTTTCAAAACACACGAAGCATCCAGATGGCGAAGAAATTGGAATACATATGCGTCCATTCGATCGTGATTCGTTTACAAACGGGAACATTTGCCAAATAATGATGGTCAAATACCGCAATGCGTCCTGTCGATTAGATGAATTTCTAAGTTTCTCAATTTTACCAAATCTACTTTTCCTCCAGAATCGAATATCGAAATTTTATCGAATTTTTAAATAATTAAATTCTTTTGACGAATTTTAATCAAATTTTTAAGAATAATTACATTTTTCAAAGAATTCGATTAAAATTGTATTATAAATAATTGAAATTCTGCCATGAGTTTTATTATTTATGAAAATAATTAAATGTTTGCGTACAATTTTATTAAAATTAATTTTAATTAGCAATTCTGGGAAACTATTTTTTGAAACAAACTATACTATTTATTCTTTTAAATATGTGTGGAAAAAATTTATATATTGATCTCTAATTTTTACCAAAGCTTCTCAAATATATTTCCTGCTATTCCCATTTTCCCGACATAATAATGGCTGTATCTTTCTGAACAGATTTTCCGATTCAACAACAAATGAGACCATCTGGCTTATATGGTATTGAGAGTATATGTTTCAAAGTCCCATTTTCTATAAAAAAAAAAATTCGAAGCCCTTTAAATGGCACTTTCCTTTGGAAAATAATGGGTATTTATCGACACTCAATATGACATATTACGATTTTGGACTTAGAAGAATCCTCTCATGGGAAGAATTATGAATCCCAGTGGTGTAAGTTACGTCTCAGCGGAGAAATTCTCTCAAAAAAAAAAAAATGCAAGAAAAAATCCAAAGGTCGTATCATACCACATTTTTATAGAAATTCCATTGGAAATATTTCAATATGCCCCCGGTCACTATACGACGAGTTGCGGATTTCATTTTCCATTTTATATAAATATATATGTATAGTTCCGTCTATGTACATATTAAAAGGTACGGTCAGTACCCATATTGATGTTAAATGAAATTTTTATTTCTTGAATTCCACGTCTGGAATTAAATTTCATCAACTCCTGAAGAAACTATTTATATGATGTTTAATATGTGGAAATATTTATTTTTATAAATTAAAAGAAAAACATTAATTAAGAGAGGAAATCATCTAAACAGTTGATATCAAATTTCGTATGTTTAACTATACTCAAATTATAGAATTTTACATAGTTTCTGTAATCTAGATTCAAAGGGAATGAAATGAATGAAATTTTACAATAAGGTAGAAATAAAATTAAATCAAGTTCTAATCGGTAAAGAAATTACCCTTTCGATGGAAATTACAATAATTTCCAGGAATTAAAATTATAACAATTGGTGATTATTGTCACAATTAAAAATTGTCCCTTTTGTAGGAATTACTATCAATTAGGTAACAACTGATGAACACTGGAATTAATTAAATTAACTACTAATTCACTTGTAGTATATCTAAATAATTAAAATTTGGTTCAGCGAACCTTAGCCTCTCTTGAGTGTATTTAATACTAGTGCGCATGCATGAAGTGCACCTAATACTACTGCGCATGCATAAAGTGCACCTAATACTACTGCGCATGTTTAAAGTGCACCTAATACTACTGCGCATGTCTAAAATGCACCTAATACTACTGCGCACGTTTAAAGTGCACCTAACACTACTGCGCATGTCTAAAGTGCATCTACTACTACTGCGCATTTCAAAAGTGCACTTAAAACTACTGCGCATATGTAAAATGCACCTAATACTACTGCGCGTGTTTAAAGTGTACCTAACACTACTGCGCATGTCTAAAGTGCACCTAATACTACTGCGCATGTTTAAAGTGCACCTAACACTACTGCGCATGTCTGAAGTGCACCTAATTCTACTGCGCATATCTGAAGTGCAACTAACACTACTGCGCATGTCTAATGTGCATCTAATACTACTGCGCATGTCTAAACTGCACCTAAGACTACTGCGCAACTCTCAAGTACTAATATAATTCATAAGGATGATAATTACAATAATAGGTAGAATTATAGTAATTAATTACAGTTCCAATGAGTAAAGCAATTATTATTATTTATATTACATTATAGTTTTCTATAATTTCAATTATTACATTTTATTATTAATAAATTATTTGATTATTTACAATTTATATATACGAAAATTACAATAAAGGAAAAGTAACGAAAGGTTTGTAATAATTCCCGCAATGAAAGTTACAATATTTAGTGATTATATCTGCATCTACAGGAATTACTATCATTATTAGGTTACAACTGATGGATACCGGAATTCATAAAATCTGTAACTACTAATTCATTGGCAGTAAATCTAATTCACGTTGATTTGGTTCAACGAATAGAGACAATAGTTTACTTGGATAATAACAGGAATTATTAGATACTACCAACGACATGAGAATTTCAATTCATTATGGTATTGTGTAAATTACAATGTTTGGAATTACAATTAATGAGTCTTAATTTCACGGAATAAATAGTATACAATTTTAACTAATGTTTACAATTTTGATAGTAAAACGTCCATTTAATGTTTGTTACAATTATTTAGTTGCATCTTTTTGGAATTGTAGAAAAGAATAAATTATGCGAGGTGGTAATTAATTACTGTTACGCTTCTGGAAATTGACAAATAATGATGAAATTTCTGGCTGATTGTGATTACAATTAGTACTGTATCAACTGGTAGAATCTTCAATTAATTACAGTTCGAACTGATAGAGATATTAGAATTAGTAATAATTGCAACTGATGGAATTTGAAATTAGGGCATTTGCAACTAATGAAGGTTGGACTTAATTCTAGTAATTTTAATCCAAGAGAATTTAACTTTAATTTCGTTTTGCTAAAATTAACAATCAACCAGTGGGAATAATTTGAAAGATATGATGATTACAATCAGTAGTAGTTCCCTCTGATGGAAATTACAATTAATACAATTCCTGCTGATGCTGATAACAATCGAATGTTTCGGGTTATAAATAATTACTTCTCCCAAAGCAGAGGAATTATGTTGATATTAATTTAGTGATGGAAATAGGAATTTAAATTTAGTTACTATGGATGGGTTTGTCAATTAACTTAATAAATTGAACTGAAGGAAATTTTACAACAATTCCTCTTGCTGCAATTCAGAATTAACTTCTAGAAGAAACAATTTAGAATTAGTGATGATTACAATCAGCTACTGCTGTCCCTACTGATGAAAATTAAAATTACGAATAATTCCTGAAGATGCCTACGATGACTTGAGATAATAATTAGTTACTCCTCAGAGATGAGAGTTATAATTAATTAATGATGCAAATTTTATGATGTGATGATTACAAACAGTAGTTGTTCCCTCTGATGAAAAGTGCAATTGAATGCAATTCTTTTTGATGATAATCTTAATGCTACGTTCAACCTAAATTAATTACAGTGGCCCAACTGATAAGGAAAACAGAATCAGTAATAATTCAGTCTAATGGTAATTGTGATTCAATACAGTTGCAACCAATGGGAGTCGCAATTAATTCTTAATATTTCTACTAATGGAATTTAATTTTAATTCCACGTATGCTAAAATTAACAATTAACTAGTTGGAGTAATTGAAAAGACCTCAGGATTAGAATGAATGATAATTGCAGATGATGGGTAAATTAGGGTGGTTTATTCTAATTCCACTAGTCTAATTCTAATTCGAAAGATGTCATCATAGTGGTCAATCATATAGTATCTCCTAATGGTGATTACAATTTAATACAATTTCTGTTTAAAGTATTTATCACGATAGGTTTAATTATAATTATTTACAGCTCCGATTAGCAAAGGAATTGTAATTCATAGTAATTTCAACTGAAGGAAATAGAAAACTATAGGTATAGTTGTACACAATTGATGGGAATTGTAATTAATTACATGTCTACTAATAATTCAGGTTTCTTAAATTAAATTCAAATTACAACAAAATAATTAAAATTAACAAATGATCAGGATAATTCCGCCTGATTGTGATTACAATGAATGACTATTTCAAATGATAGGAGTTTCAATTAATTACAGTTCCCACTGAAATAGAAATTAGAATTAGTAATAATTCCCGATGATGGGTATTAGGATTCAGTGTACATTTGCTACTGACGGGAGTTGACGATTAGAATAATTCTAACTGAAGGAATTTAATTACAATTCCATTTGATAAAATTAACAACTTACCAGTAGAAACAATTTGGAAGATGTGATGGTAACAACCATTCGTAATTCCCTTTGATGGAATTTACAATTAATATAATTTCTGATAAAAATTACAATTGTAATTGTAATTACTTCCGCGTTAAGAAACCAATTGTAAATGGTAACAATTTTAGGTAATGAAAATAGGAATTTTGTTTCATTTGCAACTTAAAGGTAATGAATTCTAACAAATCAATCAAGAATTACCAAATTATCATTCATTCCATAAGGTAGTAATTTCTTTAATAAAAACTAAGATCTTATATAATTCCGTTAATTGAAATTACGTCGTAATGTAATTTCCAATGAAAGAAATAGCAACTAAATTTAATTCCGAATGAAGAAATGACAACTAAATATTATTTCCGAAGATGGATAAATTACATCTAAATATAATTCCAATCGATGCTTACATTACAATTAACTCTAGTAATTCGTTAGAAGTTTCTCTAATTGGATGCTCATAGTGTATGAAATAAACTTTTCATTGTATTTATACTTCGTAATTTCATGATTGTATAATTTATATTAAATATGTTCAAATTTATAATAAAACGGAGTAATTAAAGTTTATATTTTTAATGAAATTTATATTAAAAATTCGTCAGTTCGAATATTTTAGTAATTGCTAATTTTAAACATTGATATTGAAATCAAATGAACGTGCGAATTAATAGACGGTAAATATCAATTTGATATAAAAAGAATATACACGCGTAAATTAAATATTAACACTCATTCATGCATGACAGGGGATTCAACCATATTCACATGTATTAAATTACCATTCATATAGTGTCCATACAATACGTTTCGAATTTATTGCTCTGTTTTTTACTTCATATTAATTATTTATAATTTCTCATTATTTATTATTAATTATTTTATTTGTTAATTGTAATTTCTGATTTACAATTTATGTTCGTAATGGAAAATAATTATAAACGATTAATGGTAATTTGATTCAGAATTGAATGATGGTAATTATAATTAGCAGTAAGTTTAAATGAGTGTGAAAATTAAATTTGTCCCAAAACCGAAAGATGTTCTCTAATCAACTAGAGATCGTGATCTCTAGTTGATTAGAGAACATCTTTCGGTTTTAGGTAAAATTTAATTTTCAATTCTCGTTTTCAACAATATTGTCATGAACATACCAGGATTTGTGCTTAATGGAAAAAATGTTCCATATTCAAAATCAATAATCCTGCAGTTGTCAGGTATGCAAATACAATATGCATGTTGCTTTCGCATTTAGAGCACTGGGATATATGTATATATAAGCCAAATATCAAGAATTTCTGTTTGATTTTTTTCTCTCGTTTGGCTTATTCCTTCATCTCTTTTGCATCTTTCCTCAAGACCCCATTTTCAGACTGACGTTTTATCCTTCTCATTCTCTATTTATCCCATGTTCCCGTGTGTGTCTGTGCAGCGCGCATGGAAAGAGCATATTCGACGTCGGAGGTAAGTGACATGAAGATTTACACATGAGTGTCAACTCGCATACTATATATATATATGCACTTTCAAAACAGCAAAGGAAATACGAACGGGAAGTCTTCATCATTTGCCATATAATGCCTCCAAAGGGAGACGACATATTTGTGTCATCTATATAGACGCACATGGATTATGGTTTGTTTATTATATATCGAAACTCATAATAAGGAAGCGATCAGAAAAGCCAAAGATGGGTTTGGATGATGGCAATTTGTAATAACATCGACAGCTTATGGGACAGGTACCTAACCTTTTCTAGGAGTAATGGTCTTCTTGGTATAACTACGTTCCCTTTAATATATCCAAACCTTAAGTACAATCTGTTTTGCCTTCATCATCATCATCATCATCATCATCATCATCATCATCATCATCATCATCATCATCATCATCATCATCATCATCATCATCATCATCGTGTTTGACTTTTAAGGTGGTGTTAATCTCCATTGACTACGAAAGAAGGAACTACGGCTTTTTCTGATACCTAAAAGGCCGAACATAGTCAGAGTTGGACCTCAGTCAAGGTAGGACCCCTGTTATTCTTTAAATAAAAACACTAGCGCCACCTACGCGCGGGAAATTCAATTCAATGTCTGTTTTTGAAAATTCAAAATGGCGGATCCAATATGGCGGATGAATTTTTAAAAATTTATCGGATTCGTAAGAAATTCACAACTTGGGGGTTGTTTAGCTCGCTAATAATGAATCTGGTGTCCGTTTTTGAAAATTCAAAATGGCGGATCCAATATGGTGGATGAGTTTTTAAAAATTAAATTAATTAACAAAAATTATCATTAAAATTGTAGAATTTTTTTGTTTTTGCCATTTTTTCTTGGTTTCCCCTGTTCTCGAAGAGGGAGTCTAAAAAACTTCCACAATAGACCCGTGTATTTTCCCTTCTTTTTCTTCTTCTTTATTTATACTCAAGAGAAAAGAGCCACTTATTCTTTTCCCGCTGTAAGTAATCGGAAATGACGAATCGACTATTAGAGATGATATCTCTATATATATATATACTTTTGTGCTTATCTGATATCTTCCGTAGAGTTTTATCCCCCATTTTGGTATTATGAGCTTTCTTGGATTCGTGTATATATATAGGTATGTAGGTAACGAATTGAACTTGGTATTAGTAGCCTTATATTCTATACGCATAAGATATACATGTATATATTTATAGTGAAATTTCTGTATGGTATATATAATTTCAAAACTTGCGGTTATGGACTATAAACAGCATATCAAATCAATATTAAAGAGAGTTAGAGTATATATACATTTGGAAACTATTTATGATATTATTATCGATGTATGCATAAAATAATTGTGTGATATAATTATTCATCTAAAACTCATCGCAATATTAATTGAAGAGAGTATTTTCAGTCTATGGATACTTATTGAGACGGATACTGGAAATATGTTAATTACTTCATTGAAATGTCAACTTTAATGAGAGTAATATTGAATAGCTTTGTTGACACAAAACAGTGATAAATAGAAATAAAATATACAATTTAATAAGAATTCGACATACCAAATTTCGGAACTAAATTTATGTAATTTTTGAAACTTATTGCTTATTGCTGTGAAGTAAAAGTGAAGTAAAGTGAAAGTGAAGTGAAAGTGAAGTGAAAGTGAAGTAAAAGTAAAGTGAAAGTAAAGTGAAAGTAAAGTGAAAGTAAAGTGAAAGTAAAGTGAAAGTAAAGTGAAAGTAAAGTGAAAGTAAAGTGAAAGTAAAGTGAAAGTAAAGTGAAAGTAAAGTGAAAGTAAAGTGAAAGTAAAGTAAAGTGTAAGTGAAGTAAGGTGAAAGTGAAGTGAGATAAAAGTGAAGTGAAAGTGAAGTGAAGTGAAAGTAAAGTGAAAGTAAAGTGAAAGTAAAGTGAAAGTAAAGTAAAGTGTAAGTGAAGTAAGGTGAAAGTGAAGTGAGATAAAAGTGAAGTGAAAGTGAAGTGAAGTGAAAGTGAAAGTGAAGTGAAACTAACGATGAAATAAATGTAAAATGAGAGTAAAGTAAAAGTAAAATTGAAAGTGCATTGAAGTGAAGTGAAAATGAGAGTTTAAGTTGAAGTAAAAGTAAATGTGAAGTGAAACTAAAGTGAAAGCGTAGGTGAGAGTGTATGAAACTCAATTTAAAGTGAAGTGAAATTGAAGTGAAAGTAGTGTAAAAGTGAATTGAGATTGAAATGAAAGGGATTTGAAGGTGAATTGAAGTGTAAGTGGGAGTGAAACTGATATGAAAGTGAAGTGAGTGTGAAACTGAATTGAAAGTAAAGTGCGAGTGAACTAATAGTAAAGTGAAAAGAAACTGAATTTAAAGAGAGGTGAAGTGAAAGTAAGAATAAAAGTTAAGTGAAAGTATTAGTGATATGGAATAAATAGTGAAGTAAAAGTGTCAGTGAAGTGGAATTAAAGTGAATTGAGAGTGAAAGTTTATTTGAAGTGATATGAAAGTGAATTAAAAGTAAAGACAATGTAAAGTGCAAGTCAAGTGAGAGTGGAAGTGAAAGAATTTAAGTGAAACTGAAGTGAAATTAAAGTGTCAGTAAAATGAAAGTAAAGTGAGTGATAAGTGAAAGTAAAGTGAGAGCGAAAGTGAGAGTAAATAAAACCAAATTGAAAGTGAAGTGAAATTGATGCAAAAGTAATGTAAAAGTGAATTGAGATTGAAGTGAAAATGATTTGAAGTGGAGTTAAAGTAAAAGTAGAGTGAAACGGGAATGAAGGTGAAGTGAGAATGAAACTGACTTAAAAGTAAAATCAGAGTGAGTTAATAGTGAAGTGAAATAAAACTAAATTTAAAGAAAGGTAAAGTGAAAGTAATAGTGATAGGGTATAAATAGTATAAAGTGAAAGTGACAGTGAAGTGTAATTGAAGAAAAAGTAGTATAAATGTGAATTGAGATTGAAGTGAAAGTGATTTGAAATGGAATTGAAGTGAAAGTAGAGTCAAACAGGAATAAAAGTGAAGTGACAGTGAAACTGACTTGAAAGTAAAGTGAGAGTGAATTAATAGTGAACTGAAATGAAGTGAAGTGAAGTGAAAATAATATTGAAAAGGAATAGATAGTGAAGTGAAAGTGAATTGAAGTGTAAGTATTGTGAAAGTAAATTAAGAGTGAAGTGAAAGTGAAGTAAAAGTGAAGTAAAAGTGACGTAAATGTGAAGTGAAAGTGGAGTGAAAGTGAAGTAAAAGTTTTGGAGTGAAAGTGAAGTGAAAGTGAAGTGAAAGTGAAGTGAAAGTGGAGTGAAAGTGAAGTGCATTTAATGTGGAGTGGAATAAAAGTGAAGGTAATTGTGATGGTTTATAAAATTTTCTGAATTTACAATTTTAACTCCTAGATAAATCTAAAAATATTTTTTTTCCTAAATATTTTATTAAATAGAATGAAATTCATATTAGGGGGAAATCGTTGTTTCTCAGAAATGATGCCAATGTGAGTTTGCGATTGCTTTCAATAATAAGTATATAATATATATATATATATATATATATATATATACATATATATAGGAAGTTGAAGAGGCGATCGGGTGCTGAGCATAAGAGCTCTCGCTGATCGCTCCTCAATGCAACCGCGAAGGAAATTCATGAGGAACTCCATGGAGCGCTTCTAACACAAGTTTCAAGAAGAGGCGTCAGTTTTGAACTCTCTAGCATCCTTACAAAACTCGACAACTTCTTGATTCTCTTGAAACGTCACCATATTATAATCCTTGGCACGATTTCAGTTGTTTTTTTTTTGTTTTCACTAAAATAAACGATCTCTGCAATAAATTTTCCACAAAAGGAAATATTTTTTTTTTTTGTTAAATTTAATTAAAGTTTTTAATTTTATTTTCATAAAAATAATTGAGGCAGAACAAAAGGATCAAAACAAACCAAAAGATAATCCAATGCCAAAGGTATAAATCGAAAGCGGTGAATATTTGTAATTTGCAAATATTTTATTAGTAATGAAAGTAAAATTTAATTTGATTAAAAATTAATTATATTTTAAACTATAAAAGTTAAAGTCTTATCAAGATGAATTTAAAATGAAATAAAATAGAAATAAAATAAATAATATAAATATAAATAATTAATAAATAATATAAATATAATAAAAAATTTTAAAAAAATTTTTTAATTTACCAAATTCCTTCTTTACATTTTTTTTTTGCAAATATTTTCGAATTTATAAATTTTACCGAAATATTTTTCTATATCTAAACTTTACGCGGGCTAAATTTTAATATTTAAAAAGACTAATGAAAAAAAGGAAGTATTGAAATTAAAAAATGTTTTTCTCCTTTTTTCGCTGATTTTAGAGATATTGAATTTTTAACGAAATTTTTGTGAAGTTAAAAATTGATGAAAAATTATTTTTCCTATAGTGGAATACATATTGCATTAGAAGAAAATTCTTACTTAATATTTCTTTATACGAATTTTTAAAAAATATAGGAAAACATTTTTTTTTTATAATCGAAAATATTAATTTATAATTTTTTTTGTAATTACAAAATTAAAGTATGATATCATTTTAAGTAAATTTCAATTTTAATATAAAGTTATATTTTTAATTAAAAAAAACATAAAATAATTGTACAAATATTTTTTGAAAAAAGAAAGAAATTAATAATGGAAATATATACAAATAATAATTTTGTAGCATACATAAAGTACGTTTTTAATTCGTTAATATTTTTATGTCCATATTTTATCCATTCCGCAAGAATTATTTTTCCAATGTGTGAATTTTGTAAAATTTATATCAATTAACGAGAAATTTTTTTTTGCAAATCATACGATTTTTATACATTTGGAAAAAATCTTTTTTCATTTGATTACACACTTTTTCCTTGAAAATTTTATTTTTTTACATAATTTTACGAATTGGAAATTTTAACCATTTTTGTAATTAATATTTTTTTAAGTGCTTTCTTTTTTAAAGCACAATAACTTAAAGAAGGGACACAAATTCTGTGAAATGCCAACACTCAAAAACACGTGCGGTCAATCTTTATACTTTTTCAAAAAGGAAAAAAAAAAACCTTTTTTACGATTTGGGAATTTCAATTGACACTTTTAAAAGAAGAAAAAAAAAGTTCTCGACATTTTTTTTTCCACGTTAATCCGATGAAATCTGGTAAACAGATGATCCGAAAGTTCCATTGGCGCCTATACAGTGATCTGCATTCACTCCAAGACAGAAATGTCGTAAAATTCATTTGTTGTAAAAATAAAGTTGAGATTTTTAGGGTAATTATTTTGAAAGGATTTTTTTAAACCACTACTAAAATCTAACAAAACATGGCCGAAGACAAAAATATTTTAAAAGCCACGAAATTTTTACATTTTTTACATTTTATATTTTGTGGTCAAAAACTAGTGAACTATGACCAACGAAAAAAATATTTTAAACCCTCAAAACATCAATATTTTTAACATATCCGAAAATTTAAATATCTAATAAACTATGTCCAACGGGAAAACTAGTTTAAATCTGAAAATTTCTATATTTTGTCTATGGTAATAGTTTAGGAAAACCATGGCTAAAGATAAAAATAACTTACTAACTAACTTACTAACTAACTAAATAACTTAATAACTTTCTAACCTACTAATTAACTTACAAATTTAATTACTAATTAATTTACTAACTAACTTAACTTACTAAATAACGTACAAACTTAATTACTAATTAACTTTCTAACTAACTTACAAACTGAATTACTAATTAACTTAGCAACTAAGTTACTAATTTACTTATTAACTAACTTACTAATTAATTTTCTAACTAATTTACTAACTACCTTAATAAGTGACCTACTGACTAACTTACTAATTAACTTACAAACTTAATTGCTAATTAACTTACTAACTAACTTACAAACTTAATTACTAATTAACTTACTAATTAACTTACTGACTAACTTACTAACTAACTTACAAACGAACTTACTAACTAACTTACTAATTAGCTTACTAACTAAACTTACAAACTTATTTATTAATTAACTTACTAATTAATTTACTAACTAACTTACAAACTTAATTACTAATTACCTTACTAACTAAATTTACAAACTTAATTACTAATTAACTTACTAATTAACTTACTGACAAACTTACTAACTAACTTACAAACTTAATTACTAATTAACTTACGAACTGAACTCACAAACTTAATTACTAATTAACTTACGAACTGAACTCACAAACTTAATTACTAATTAACTCACTAATTAGCTTACTGACTAACTTACTAACTAACTTACAAACTTAGTTATTAATTAACTTACTAATTAATTTACTAACTAACTTACAAACTTAAATTCTAATTACCTTACTAACTAAATTTACAAACTTAATTACTAATTAACTTACTAATTACCTCATTAATTAACTTACTAATTACCTTCATAATTAACTTACTGACTAACTTACTAATTAAATTTACAAACTAAATGACTAATTAACTTACTAATTAACTTAATGACTAACTTACAAACTTACTTACTAATTAACTTACTAACTAAATTTACAAAGTTAATTACTAATTAACTTACTAACCGAACTTATCAACTTACTTACTAATTAACTTACTTATTAACTTACTAACTTACAAACTTAATTATTATTTAACTTACTAATTAACTTACGAACTTAATTACTAATTGACTTACTAATTAATGTACTGACTAACTTACTAAATAATTTACTGACTACTACTATTACTTATCTAGTAACTTACTAACTGAACTTACTAACTAACTTACAAACTTAATTACTAATTAACTTACTTATTAACTTACTAACTAACTTAATAACTAACTAGGTAACTAAGTTACAAACTTAATTACTAATTAATTTAATTAAGTTACTAACTTATTAACTTGTTAACTTACTAACTAACTTACTAACTTATTAACTTACTAGCTGACTAACTAATTTATAAAATTACTAACTTAGCAAGGTATAAAGTAACAAATTTAGTTAGTAACTTAGTTAGTATCTAAGTAACCATGGACAATGACAAAAATATTATAAACCCACAAAATATTAAAGTAGTGAACCATGGCTGAAGAAAAAAATATTTTAAACTCTCAAAATATCCATATTTTGACAATGCCCGAAAATCTAATAAACCATGGCCAACGAAAAAACTATTTGAAATGTGAAAATTTCTGTATTTTAAGTATGGACACAATATATGAAAAACATGTAAATTTATATATTTTGATCATGGTCACGAATATGTTCATAATTCGCGGACATATTTAATGGTCACAAATATGATCCCTATTCATGGACATGTTCTCAATGGTCACGATCATGATTGTTGTTTTAGCACACGAGAATAAATCACATACATGTTCAGAATTTGAATCACGAGCATGTTCATAATTTGTTCCCCACTAATTATGAACATGTTCATAAATTCATGAACATATTTAATGGTCAGAAACATAATCATAGTTTAAGGTGCAATCATGTTTTTAATCACGAGCATATTTGCATCTAGCGTTCACGAATCACGAACATGTTCATAGTTGTGATCTCCTAAATTAGGAACATGTTTATAATTTGTGACCCTAACATTAGGAACATGTTTGTAATCCAATGGACATGTTTAATGGTCAGAAACATAATCATAGTTTTAGGTACAAATATGTTTTTAATCACGAACATGTTTGCAATTAGCGATCACGAACATGTTCATAATTCATGGACATGTTAAATGGACAGAAACATAATCATAATTTTAGGTACAATCATGTTTTTTGATCACAAAAATGTTCGCAATTTGTGATCACGAACATGTTTTTAATTTGTGACCCCACAAATTAGGAAAGTGTTCATAATCCATGGACATGTTTAATGGTCAGAAACATAATAATAATAATTTTAGGTACAATCAAGTTTTGTATAATCATGAACATGTTCGCAATTCGTGACTACGAATCACGAATATGTTCATAATTTGTTACCCACTAATTATGAACATATGTTCATAAATTCATGAACATGTTTAATGGTCAGAAACATAATCATAGTTTAAGGTGCAATCATGTTTTTAATCACGAACATGTTTGCATCTAGCGTTCACGAATCACGAACATGTTCATAATTTGTGACCCCAACATTAGGAACATGTTTATAATCCATGTACATGTTTAATGATCAGAAACATAATCATAGTTCTAGGTACAATCATGTTTGTTAATCACGAAAATGTTCGCAATTTGTGACCACGAATCACGAACATGTTCATAATTTGTGATCCCAAATTATGAACATGTTCATAATTCATGGACATGTTTAATGGTCAGAAACATAATCATAGTTTTAGGTACAATCATGTTTTTTAATCACGAAAATGTTCGCAATTTGTGACCACGAATCACGAACATGTTTATTGGTCAGAAACATAATCATTGTTTTAGGTACAATCATGTTTTTTGATCATGAAAATGTTCGCAATTTGTGACCACGAATCACGAACATGTTCATAATTTATGATCCCAAATTATGAACATTTTCATAATCCATGGACATGTTTAATGGTCAGAAACATAATCATAGTTTTAGGTACAATCATGTTTTTTTTAATCACGAACATGTTCACAATTCGTGAACATGTTTTATAATCACGATCATGTTCAAAAATCGTATACACAATTTTGCAACCGCGTCTATCTTCCTTATTATGAAACTTTCATCCAAACTTTGTAAACGCAACAACTTCAAAAGTGTCACAATAAATTTACGATATCACTGCACCTGATAGCGTCTAAAACCAAAAAGCGTATACATATACCTTTAAGTAAAAGTGACTCATTCCCGTAATTTACCGTTCTCCACTGTTTGATAGATGCTAATAAGTAACAGAAGCAAGAAAATGCAAACAAACAAAGGCAGTCAAGTGCAAGAGCGTGAATGTGACAGAGGTAGAGTATACGGTGTGGTGTGTGCACGTTGTGCGATTCTCGTTCCAGACGTCCAGACGTTCCGAGTGAGACGCTAGATGATCATCCAGAGTTGGTAAATATATGAGAGAGAGAGAGAGCCTAAAAAGGGGAGGGGGGAGATCCTCTCTCACTCGTTCTTTCCGCACACTGAAAAGAGATCGAGTTCGGCAGCGTAAAAGTTTCTCGAAAGGTGGTAGTGGGGGGGAAGGGGGGAAGGCATAGGCTCACATCGCCGTCGTTAGCAGCCGCACGGTGCGCTAGTTTCGGCTTGCCGCTCCGACGTGACGGTAGTCTCTTTGTCGGCGTCACATTTAGTGCGCCGAGTCGGCATTTTTCGCGAGTGAAATACTCTCGTTTCCAGTGTGCAAAAAAATAAAAATAAATTTAAAAAAAATAGTGTTAACTCAAGTGCAATCGACCCTGGATTTAATTAGTGATTTTCTTCGTTTTCTGTGGGCAAAAAAAAAATAAATATCATCGTTTACAAGTGTTTTCAGTTTGTACAGTGTGAATAAGCAAAAAAAAATTAGTTTACAAGTGTGTTTAAATAGTTTCATTATTTGGATTACTCTCTTCTTTACATCAGTTTTGGATTTTTGCTTCATTTTTCAAAAAAGGTGAGTCAGTTCCCGGTTGGGAACTTTTTTTTCTCCTCTTTCCATTTGGAGCCGGCTTTTTAAGCTTTGGGAGTTTTTATAGGAATCTGAGGATATTTAAGGAAGCTGGAAACCTTTTCGTCTTCAGAATTTTTCTGGAAGATAAATTTTTTTTTCACCTTTAGGATTTTTTATAATTCAACGATTTTTTAGGTTTTCAGGATATTTTAGGATTCAAAAATTTTTTTCGGTTTCGAGGATACTTTTGGATTCAAGATTTTTTTACGATTCGAGGATACTTTAGGATTCAGGACTTTTTAGTTCTGAATTCATTTTTCAGGAATTTTAGGAATCTGCAAATTTTTAGAAAGCCCAGAAGTTGGGATTCGGATTCAAGGGCGATAACCTTTGAGATCTCTGGAAGTCAAGGATCTCTATCTCTGGATTTTTTAGGATTCGAAGATATTTTAAGATTAAAGATTTTTTTAGGATTCGAGGATAATTTCAGATTCAAGACTTTTTTTAGGATTCGAGGATACTTTAGGATTTAGTTCTGTTTTTTTCAGGAATTTTAGGATTCTGCAAATTTTTTAGAAAGCCCAGAAGTTGGGATTCGGATTCAAGGGCGATAACCTTTGTGATCTGTGGAAGTCAAGGATCTGTTAGCAAAATAGAATTCTTTATCGCTGAATTTTTTTAGGATTCAAGGATCTTTTCAAAGTATCAAATGTCTTTGACCTTTAGGATCTTTTAAGATTCAAAGATCTTTAGGAAGACGAATATTTCTCAATTTTAGGATTCTCTGGAAAGAGTTTTAATTTCAGGATTTTGTATTTTTCAAGAATCCTTAGGAAGAAGAATCCAAAATTTTAGGATTTAATGCAATTTCAGGAAGCCAAGAAGTTAACTACCTTTAGGATTTTTAGGACTCAAAGATCTCTTGTCATTTTTAGGATTTTTAGAACTCAGGAGTCCTTAAAAATCCTAAATATCTTTCGCTTTTAGGTTTTTTTTAGGATTTAAAGATTTCTAGGAAGTAACAATATATTTTCATTTTAGGATCTTTCGGAAGCCAAAGCTATTCGAATTTAAGATTTTTCGGATTCAAAGATTTTATAGAAATTTTTGGATTTTGGATCATTACGAAGACAAAACTTGTTTAAATTCTAGGATTTTTAGGAAAACCTGTAGTTTGTAAGAGGATTTTAATTTTAGGATTTTTTAGGTTTCGAAGATTTTTAGGCAGTCACATTTGATTTTAATAATAGGATCTTTCGGAAAACAAAGTTATTCAGATTTAGGATTTTTTCGGATTCAAAAGATTTTATATAAGTTTAAGGATTTTAAGATGATTAGGAAGGCAAAACTAGTTGAAGTTTTAGAATTTTTAGGAAATATGTAGTCTGTAGGATTCAGGATTTTTTAGGTTTCAAGAATTTTCAAGAATTCTAGAATTCAATGAATATTAAGGAAAGGCAAAATTTATCATTTTTGGGTCTTAAAAATCTTAAGAAATCCAAAATATCTTTCAGTTTTAGGATTTTTTCGGATTCGAAGATTTTTAGGAAATTTTTGGATTTTTACATTTTAAGACTCAAACATCTTTAAAAATCGAAAAGGTCTTTTATTATTAACATTTCTTAAAGGTTTTTGCAATTATTATAAAGCCAGTGTTTTGCTTTTTTTAAGTTTCAAGAATTTTTAGGAAATTTTTCGGATTCAACGAACTTTTAAAAAGTCTAAATAAAAGGTTGTTGACTTTTAGAATTATTAGGACTCAAAGATTTTTAATAAAGCCTAAGTTTTGGTATTTAAAAAATCTTTCAAGGAGCTTAAAATTTTTCGAATTTTAGGATTCAGAAATTTTTCCGAATACTAAATAGTTGATGAATTTTAAGAGTATTGGGACTCGAGTATTTATTTGGAATATTCAGGATTTCTTAGGATATTTTTCTTATTATCAAGAATCAAAAAATTTTTTTTGAGATTTTAGGATTCAAAAATCTTAAAAAGCCAAAAATTTCATAATTTTTAAGATTTTTTAGAAGTCAGCTGATGTAGTTTTCAGCAAAACAAAATTATATTCTGCTCTTTTGATCCTAAAGAAACTTTTTTTCAAAAGTGTCTCAAAAACCAAAACTTTTGTCATTTTTGAAATTTTGTGCAATGCAAATATTTTTAGGATTCTATGGATTTAAAAACTTTTGGAATTCGCCAAATTTTGTCAATTTCAGGTTTTTTTAACTTTAGTTTTTTCAGCTTTAGGATTCGTTGGGATTCATGGACTTTTTAAAAATTTCAGACTTAAAAAAATCTTCCAAAATATGAAAAATTTAATTTTCGTATTTCGGATCCGAAATTTCAGAAATTAAAAATCATAGGATGCTGAATTTTTCTCTAAATTTTAGGCTTTGAAAAATCTCAGGACGCTAAAATTTTTTTTTTCTAAAAGACCGAAAGTATTTTGCTTTTAATATTTTTAGAATTCAATAAGAATTTAATGTTTTTCCTTTTGTGTTTTAATGAGAAAATTAAAAATGAAATACACACCTGAAGAGAAAAAAAGAATCAATTCCAAACGTAAGAATGATTAGTTATTAAGAAAAATCTACGATCGAAATTTTTTATCATCGTGAATAAAACTTTTAAGATTTCCAATTCCATTTGCAGTTTTATGATCAAGTTTAATGATCGTCGGTTGTTATATTATTAAACCTGAAAACTGAAATGGATCTTATTAGTGAATTTAAGTGCGTATATTTTATTATTGTTTTTAGAGAGGTAATATCAAGTGAATTGTAATTGAATCGAAAAATTATGTTCACGATTATTGTAACATAATTTTTTTTTTTTACATTTTCGTCCTTGAATTCGTTTGAAAACATGTGTTTTTAAAATTATAGCTGGTATTTCAAGAAAAAAAAAAAAAAAAAAAAAAAAAATTTGTACATAATTGACATCAGTTGAAAAAAAGGTCTATAAACCTTGGGAGGAAGAAAGAGAGAAATTGAAGTGTGCGAGAGCACCTCTTGCTTGATGAGAGAACAGATGTTTTTTGGGGGTTTTCGTTTCTGAATGAGATAGAGGCCGGCAGGTAGAAAATTTAACCCAACGCACACAATGTGATTTTGAACAGAACACAAGAGAAGAAACTTATGAGAGCGAGACCCAAAGAGATATATAAGTACTAAAAGGGACTTTCGAAAATTGCCTCTTTTCAAGTGCCCCACTCGTGTATATTTTAGAAAAAGAAGTGACCAAACTTATGTTGTATAATCATGTTTTTGAGATAATAAGAATTTTGTTTTTCGTCGAGTGTGAATCTTTCTTTCTTATCTCAGAAACAAGAGAAGGCATTGTAGACGTACCATGAGAAGCTGAATTGTACACACTCTTTACGAGTTTGAGTAAACTTTCCTGCTTTTAGGAAAAAAAATACACTTTTTAAAATCTAAATTTTCTTCTTCTTGCAAGAAAATCATCGAAAGTGCCATTTTTTCAAACTTCAAAGCTAAAAAGCTTCATGAATACCACGCTAAATTTAAAAATGATGCATTAATGAATTATTCATTGAAATATGCAGAATAGAAAGAAAATAGTTTGAATTTTCGAAAAAGGTCCATCATTTTCATCATTTTCCAAAAAATGTCCAAAGTGCCATTTCTGTCAAATTCCAAAGCTAAGAAGCGTACTATGTACACTACGATAAATTTCGAAATGAAATTAATAATTCATTAATGTGGCATTACGGAATTTTCATTATATTCCAAAAAATTGTCAAAAGTGCCATTTTTGGCAAACTTAATAGCTAAAAAGCATCATGAAGACGACGCTCAATTTAAAAATTATGCATTAATAAATTGTTTATTTAGTGATGCTGAATAGGAAGAAAGATGTAAGAATTTTCGGCAACGCCAGCAATTTCCATTTTTTTTTTTGCAAAAAACTATCAAAAACTGTCCAAAGTGACATTTTTTTCCAACTTCATAGCTAAAAATCATAATGAAGACTTCGCTAATTTTCGAAATTATGCATTAATTAATTGTTTATCTAAATATGCAGAATAGGACGAAAATAGTTTAAACCTTAAAAAGGTTCAAAATTTTCATCATTTTCCAAAAAAATGTCCAAAGTGCCATTTTTGTCAAATTTCAAAGCTAAAAAGCATCATGTAGGCCACGCCAAATTTTCGAAATAAAATTAATAATTCATTAATGTATCATTCCGAAATTTTCGTCTTATCCCGAAAAACTGTCCAAAGTGCCATTTTTTAAAACTTTATAACTAAAAATCATCATGAAGACCTCGTTAAATTTCAAAATAATGTATTAATAAATTGTTTATCTGAATATGCAGAATAGGAAGAAAATAGTTTGAACCATATGAAAGTCCACAATTTTTATTTTTTTCAAAAAACTGTCCAAAGTGCCATTTTTTTCAAGCTTCATAGGGGAAAAAGCATCACGAAGACCACGCTAAAATTGAAAATAATGCATTAATAAATTGTTTATAAAAATATGCTACATAGGATGAAAATAGTCCAAAGTGCCATTTTTGTCAAACTTCTAAGCCAAAAAGTTTCATGAAGACCATGTTTAATTTCAAAATAATGTATTAATGAATTAAAAAAATTTTTTTTTTTAATGGCATTGTGAACTGTTGAAAAAAACTATAAATTGTAAATTGTTTTTCGAAAATGTAGTAAGACAACCTTTTAAATTATGAATATTTTGATTTTGAACCTTTTCGAAAATTGTTAAATATTCTGCAATTTATGTAAAACATTTCGTGTCTATATATATAGTACTTGGTTGCTATATTATTACCTCAGTGTTTATATGGAAAATGTAAAACAACTTTTAAAATTTATTCAAAATCTCATATTTCTCTCTGTAAATATGAGTTTATTACTTTTAACTATTTGAAACAGCGCAAATTCATTCACTAAATAAATTATTATTATTATTTTTGAGTACTTTTCATATTAAAGAGAATTTACTACTTTGTGGTAAAAGTAATTAATAATCAAGTTAAAAATCAAGTATAATTACACACATTTAGTAAGTAAATTCATTATATTAATTATTTCTAACTAGAAAATATTTTTTTTTAAACTAAAAATCAATTATTTTCAAACTTAAAGTTAGTTACATATTTGCAAACTGAAAAAATACAAAATTACATTCTATATTATTTTTTAATGAAAATGAAAAATTACTAAATTTCTAATTGAAAAGCAAATGCCACCAAAATTGAAATATCGAAGTTGAAAAAGTTGAAAAAAATTTAGGATTCGTTTCAACCCAACACTGATGGTATAGAATATATATATATAGTGTGTATATTGTGGAATTCGGGTGAATCGCTTCGTTTGCTGTTGACTCTCGTGATTTTGAAGGTCGCGCACCTAGTCTTTTGTTCTTGTTGGGCGCGGATTCCATCGATTCTCAATAATTCCCAAGGTGCAGGGTTTTGTTGTCGTCCCTTTCTTTCTTGTTAGTATGTAATTTATATTATATAAATATTTTTTTTTTTTTTTTTGTAAATATTTCATTTTCTAAAGATGATTAAAATAATCATATTTCAATCATCTTTAGAAAATGAAATATTTTTTAAAATCAGGGAAAAATTCATATTTTTACTTGAAATCCACTGAAAAGTCAGTGAAGAACAAAAATTAAATTCTTATTCTATAAGGAAAAGTTTTTATATATAAAAAAAAAAATAATAATAATAATAAAATAAAAATTAAAAAATAATAATAAATAATAAATAAATAATAAATAATAAAAATGAAATACAAAACAAAATAATAGAGAAACGTAGTCAGGGTTGGACGTTAGTCAAGGTAGAACCCCTGCTATTTTTAAGAACACTAGCGCCACTTACGCGGGGGAAATTCAATTATTCGAATATAGAACTTGTAGTCAAGGTTGGACCCCCTTTAATTATGAATTTTTAAACAATAAGTAACTTTAAAAATGAAAAATAATGAAGCTTCGATTTTTAGACGTGGTTCAACCCTGACTATAAGGTCCAACCTTGACTAAAATTTTTTGAAATGTTTATAATTTTTTCAATTTTCTCCCAATAAATTTACGATATACAGCGAAAGTGTTCTACTTTTGTAAATCTTTTCAACAATATAACTCAATAACCTAAATTTATTTTTTTTAAAAAGTTATAGTTAAAGTTCAAAAAGGGGCCCAACCCTGACTATGTTCCCTTGTTTATATATTATATTTATATGTTTCGGTGGATAGACTATATATATATATTGGCGTAAAATCGAAATACACACGAGTCATGAAGCCGCAGCTTGGGAGATTAGTGTCAACAAACTCGTCGAGTTCGTTCACGTCTCTCTCTCTGCATATGGTTTCTTCTCCAAGAATACGGTCGTAATGGTCTGGAAGTAAGGATTAGATGAGTCCATAATTTAACTTTGCACTGATTGCCTTGTCTTTACAGAAGGTTAAGCACAAATTTTCAGAAAAATATAACTACTCTCATTCTCTCACAGCTATAATATAAATACTCAAGAGTGGCTCTCAGTGGCGTCATCAGAATGTTCTATTCATTGTTTAGCATATACGGAAAATTTAATGTCAATATTTTTCACAGATATTTACGCAGAATTTTTTTCATTTCTTATTTTAAATTTTAGTTAGAATTTCCATTTTAATTTAGTCGTCATTATTAAAAATTCAGTATTTGCCACAAACATTTAATTTTGTTTTTGTTTTTCCTGATTTCCAGAAAAAAAAATTTTTTTGACTTTTTCCCTGATCCTAAAAAATATTTTGATTCACTTTCTAAAAAATTATTCAAAAACACTAATAACTTCATTTTTGAATAAATATTTAATCATTACTTTTTCCATAGAAATTATAAAATTCTTCAAAACATTCAAAATTCAAACTTTTTAAAAATTGTAAAATTATTCAAAAATACCAATAACTTCATTTTTGAATAAATAATATTTAATCAATTATTATTTTTCCATATAGGAATTAAAATTCTTTAAAACATTCAAATTCAAACTTTTTAAATTCAATAACTTATATAATAATTAAAGATGACCTATTAGTAATAAAATCACTATTTTATAATATAAGAATATTGTTACTAATTTCCTCAAAAATTATTTTCATCATTTTAATTCTATTTTATATTTTCTAGAATTTTTAACTGAAATTCTTCTTTAAATCAATTATTTTTAATAATTTTTGAAAAAGTTCTGTGAAACGTTTTGCTGTGAACTTAATAGTGTAAAAATTTTGAAAATAATTGAATTTTACTAAAATTTTTGAAAATAATTTAATTTTATTATACTTTTGAAAATAATTGAAGTTTTGTGTTGAATATTGTTATTTATGAAAATAATTGAATTTTGAAATGAATTTTATTAAAATTTTTAAAAATAATTAAATTTTACTAAAACTTTTGAAAATAATTGAATATTTTACTCAAATTTTTGAAAATAATTGAATTACTGCGAAGAATTTAATGACAAATTTTAAAACATTTGATTTTTTTGAAAAAATTATGCAAAATTCTATTTTAAATAATTGAAATCATGTGAAATTTTCATTATTTTAGAAAATAATTTAATATGCGTGTAGAATTTTGACAAAATTTGTTTTTAAATAATTTAATTCTTTTGAGAAATTTTATTAAAATATAGTAAAATATTGAAAATCATTGAATTAAGAAAATTTTTGGATAATAATTGAAATTTTGCTGTGAATTTTACCAAAATTTTTAAAAATAATTGAATTTTTGTGTTGAATATTGTTATTTATGAAAATAATTGAATTTCGCAATGAATTTTATTAAAATTTTTGAAAATAATTGAATTTTACTAAAACTTTTGAAAATAATTGAATTTTACTAAAATTTTTGAAAATAATTGAATTACTGCAAAGAATTTAATGACAAATTTTAAAACATTTGATTTTTTTGAAAAAAATTATGCAAAATTCTATTTTAAAAAATTGAAATCATGTGAAATTTTTATTATTTTAGAAAATAATTCAATATTTGTGTACAATTTCGACAAAATTTGTTTTTAAATAATTGAATTCTTTTGGGAAATTTTATTAAAATATAGTAAAATATTAAAAATCATTGAATTAAGAAAATTTTTGGATAATAATTGAAATTTTGCTGTGAATTTTACCAAAATTTTTAAAAATAATTGAATTTTTGTGCTGAATATTGTTATTTATGGAAATAATTGAATTTTGCAATGAATTTTATTAAAATTTTTGAAAACAATTAAATTTTACTAAAATTTTTGAAAACAATTGAATTTTCTTAAAATTTTTGAAAATAATTGAATTTTACTAAAATTTTTGAAAATAATTGAATTACTATTAAGAATTTAATGACAAATTTGAAAACATTTGATTTTTTTGAAAAAAATTATGCAAAATTCTATTTTAAATAATTGAAATCATGTGAAATTTTCATTATTTTACAAAATAGTTCAATATTCGTGTACAGTTTTGACAAAATTTGTTTTTAAATAATTGAATTCTTTTGGGAAATTTTATTAAAATATAGTGAAATATTGAAAATCATTGAATTAAGAAAATTTTTTGATAATAATTTAAATTTTGCTGTGAATTTTAACAAAATTTTTGAAAATAATTGAATTTTATTAAACTTTTGAAAATAATTGAAGTTTTGTGCTGAATATTATTATTTATGAAAATAATTGAATTTTGCCATGAATTTAATTAAAATTTTTGAAAATAATTGAATTTTACTAAAATTTTTGAAAATAATTGAATTTTACTAAAATTTTTGAAAATAATTGAATTACTATTAAGAATTTAATGACAAATTTGAAAACATTTGATTTTTTTGAAAAAAATTATGCAAAATTCTATTTTAAATAATTGAAATCATGTGAAATTTTCATTATTTTACAAAATAGTTCAATATTCGTGTACAGTTTTGACAAAATTTGTTTTTAAATAATTGAATTCTTTTGGGAAATTTTATTAAAATATAGTGAAATATTGAAAATCATTGAATTAAGAAAATTTTTTGATAATAATTTAAATTTTGCTGTGAATTTTAACAAAATTTTTGAAAATAATTGAATTTTATTAAACTTTTGAAAATAATTGAAGTTTTGTGCTGAATATTATTATTTATGAAAATAATTGAATTTTGCCATGAATTTAATTAAAATTTTTGAAAATAATTGAATTTTACTAAAATTTTTGAAAATAATTGAATTTTTGTGCTAAATATTGTTATTTATGAAAATAATTGAATTTTTGCAATGAATATTGTTATTTACGAAAATAATTGAATTTTATTAAAATTCCTTAAATATAATTGAATTTTATCGAACGATTTTGCTATATTCATTTATAAAGATAATTGAAATGTTCCCGAGAATTTTATTTAAAAATAATTGAATTTCTGAATTTTTAAAAAATCAACTTTAAAGAATTTTAATTGCAAATTTTGAACATAATTGAATTCTCTAAAAATTTTATAATTGAAAAATCCTCAAGTATCTAGTGTATAAATTTAAAAAATAAAAATTTTTTTTAAAATTATTTTCGAAAAATTACTGTTACAATACTGTTACAAATCTATATATTAATTCATAGAATTTTTTCATATTGTACTTTTTTAAAATTCAATTTGTTTTCACTACTTTCAATTAAATATTTCCAAAAATTCAAATACATAGAAAAAATAATACTTGAAAATTTTTTTTAATTAGAATTTTTAAGATTTTTAGAAAAAATAATCATGGTCATAATTTTTTGATTAAAATTCATTAAAAATTTGGTATTATTTAATTATACAAAAATTCTTTTAAGAATTTCAATAATTAACAAGTTGAAATATAAATTTCTACCAAATTTCAGTAAAAAAAAAAAAAAAAACTTATATGAGAGAATTGGACATGAATTTTCCATTTTGTCACTTTGGATATATTTTTCCGGGTGTAATTAAATATGTATGTAAATAATAAAAAAAAAAAAAAATGCACTACTGCCAGGTACACGCAGCCCTTGAAAATGAAATTGCCCCCTTTCCCCCCTCTCTTCTCAACATGCAGTTCAAGGCTTGCCGCCCTCGTGCTTTCTTCCCCTTCTCTTCCTGTAGTGTAATCATTACCGTCGGTCTATTATCGCAAAACAAGTTTGACTCCGTCAGGAACCAGTCTCTCCCAAGTTGTTTTTTCATCTAACCTTGAGACTGTAAAATGATCCGCAAGGAATTTGAAGGGAAGCCTCGACACAATCCTCAAAACGTTTTTTTGACTATGACAGATTACAATATAATATATTTAGGTCAAAATTTTATAAAAAGCAAAATTATTCTTAAAATAATAGGAATAATTTTGCAGACTTTTATTTTTAGAAATATCTATGTTGGTTTTTACGGGCGAATATGAGTATAAATAAACTTTTTATTCAAACTTTAGAAAAATTTTTTAACTTTGATGAATTTGACTTTTTTTATAGAATTGACCTTTTTTGGTTTTGCTTTAAATTTTTTCTTTTATGATTATTTGACAAAATTTTATAAATTTTACCTTCTTTTGTGCTTTACTGCTTTTAAAACAAAATTTAATTTTTTGACCTTTACTTCATACATTTAACCCACTTTTTTGCTTTAAACTTTTTTTTTATTATTATTTGACCACATTTTATCTACTTTTTCTTTTGAAATTATTATTTGACCGCACTTTTCAGAAAATTTACGTTTCTATTTTTAAAATGTTTTTTTTTATTAAAAAAAACACCTTGGCGCCCTCTACCCTCTATATTTGACCTTTTTTATTGTTTCTTTTAAATTCGTTTAATTACTTGACCATATTTTATACATTTGACCTTTTTTTATTTTCTACAGTTTAAAAATTATCATTTTATTATTTGACAATATTTTATAAATTTGACCCTATTTTAACATTTATTAACATTTATTAACATTTATTAACATTTATTAAAATTATTATTTCACCACATTTCATACATTTCACCTATTTTTTCTTTTGAAACTTTAGAATTATTATTATTTGACAACTTTTTAGAAAATTGACCGTTTCGAATTTTTTAAACTTATTTCATTACCTATTATTTGACCATATTCCATAAATTTGACCGCATTTTTTTGCTTTAAAACTTCTTTTATTAATTATTTGACCACATTCCATAAATTTGACCTATTTTTGCTTTGCAATTTCTTTTATTAATTATTATTTGACCACATTTCATAAAATTTGACTTGTTTTTTCTTTCTTTGAAAACTTTTTTTAAATTATTTTTTAAAATTTTTGACCGCATGTCTAATGAATTTAACCTATTTTATGTTTAAAACTTTGTTTTATTATTATTTGAGATAAATTTGACATAAATTAAAAAATATTTCCATCAATTTGGCAGCTTTTCTTCATTTTTAAATTTTTTGAATTATTTTACCACATTTCATAGATTTGCCCTTTTTTGGTCTTAAACAGTTTTAAAAATTATTATTTTCTTATTTGACAACATTTTATAAATTTGACCTATTTTTTTGTTCTAAACTTTTTTTATCATTATTTGACCACATTTCAGAAAACTAATCTTCTTTTTTTTAAACATTTTTTTTTACTTTCATTTGACCAAATTCAATAAATTTGACCTATTTCTGGTTTGAAACTTGTTTTTATTAATTATTATTTGACCATATTAAATAAATTTGCCCTTTTTTCCTTTTTAAAAAAACTTTGTTTTCATTATTATTTAATTTTTTGATCATATTTAATAAATTTGACCTATTCTCTTGTTTGAAACTTTGTTTAATAATTATTATTTGACAATATTTTATAAATTTGACTTTTATGTTTTTTTAAAACCTTTTTTTATTTTATTCCACAGATTAGACAATTTTTCTTCCTTGTTTGCGTTAATTTTTTTAAAAATTATTTTACAACATTCCATAGATTTGGCCTTTTTTTGTTTTAAACAGTTTCAGCATTATTATTTTATTATTTAACAATATTTTATAAATTTGACCTATTTTTTTGTTTTAAACTTTTTTTTGTACAATTATTTGTCACGTTTCAGAAAATGAACGTTCTTTTTTTTAAACTTTTTTTTTTACTTTCATTTAACCAAATTCAATAAATTTGATCTATTTTTCGTTTGGAAAACATTTTTTTATTTATTGTTTGACATGATTTCGTAAATTTGACCTTTTTCCTTTTTTTAAAATAACTTTTTTTAAAAATTAAATTTTTAATTTTAAATATATTATTTAAATTTATTATATATATTATTATTTAAATATATTATATTATTTTTTAATTTTTTAATTTAATTTTTTGACCACATCTGATAAATTTGTCTTTTTCTGATTTATTAACATTTTGTCATATTTCATACATTTTACCTAGTTTTTCGTTTGAAACTTTTGAATTATTATTATTTGACCAAAATTTCGTATATTTGACCTTTTTTTATGTTTAAAACTATTTTTTTTATTATTATTTTGCTACATTCCATAAATTTGACCTTTTTTCTTCATATTGTTTCTTTTAAATTCTTTCAATTATATTATCAAATTTTATAGATTTGACTTTTTTGTTTTAAACAGTTTAAAAATCATCGTTTTATTATTTGCCCATATTTTATAAATTTGACCTAATTCTTTTTGTTTTATGAAATTTTGTATTGTTAGGGAAACATAGTCAGGGTTGGGCCACTTTTTGAACTTTATCTATAACTTTTAAAAAAAAATAAATTTAAGCAATTGAGTTATATTGTTGGTAAGAGCAACAATAAGGTTGGACCTTATAGTCAGGGTTGGACCATGATTGAAAATCGAAGCGCACTATTATTATTATTATTTATTTTTAAAGTTACTTATTGTTTACAAATTCATAGTTGAAGGGGGTCCAACCTTGACTAAGGTCCAACCCTGACTACGTTCCTCTATTATTATGTTTTCTATTTCATTTTTATTATTATTTATTATTTATTATTATTATTATTTTTTATATAAAAAAAATTTCCTTATAGAATAAGAAGATGAAAAAAAATTTTTTTTTTGAAATTATTTTCTTTGTATTGGAAAATTGAAATTTTCTTTTATTGCCATATTATATTTGTTGGCTTTATTTGAGAGCGAAAATCAAGTGCCATCTCGAGCATTGATAAAAAAAATGGATATATTCCTCGTGTCCGAAGCCAAATTTGGAGTGAATTGCCAACAGGAGATTCGTCCCTTCTTATATTTTATAAGCAGGATACATTTATACTTTCCCCACACACGAAAGCATCAAAATATATATATAGATGGCGATTTTCCTCCCGCATGCCAAGGGAGCTCAAGGTCAAAATTTCGAAGGGCGCCTAGATCGGAATTTTTTTTCTCTCTTCCAAACACATAAATTTTTTTTCCCTAAGATCTCATAGGAGGGTGAAATATATATATATCACACAGTGTTTCTTTCATTCTCCGGAATATTGTCTTCTAATTTCATTATTTTTCCGTCTCCTGCAAATGCGAAATAATTTCAGTCATAAAATCGTTGGGGTGTCGGAATATATTGTTCAATTGATTCAATATACGACGCAATTTCTCTTTTTCTTTTTATTAATTTATTCTTCTATTTTTTTTTTTATACGAAAACCATCAAGTTTTTTGTGATTGTTTTTTTTTGACATGTTAATAAATTTTTACCTTTAATTGAATATTTTATTTTTAAATTTCTTCTCTATATTTTTTTGTTTTTTGTTCGTCATTTTAATGTTTTTTTTAATGTTTGCATTATAATAAATAATCAGTTAATTAAAGAGAGTAAAAGAGAGGAAGAGGGAGTTTTTTCTTTTTTTTTTAATGATTTCTATTATAAATAATAATCAGTTAATTATTAGAGATAGAGTTTGTGTTTTTTTTAACCGAAAACTATTGGTATTTGAGATTAACACTCTCGCAGTTTAGCTAAAGAAAAAAGTTTACACTATAATATTGAAAATTCTCAGACTGTCTGCGAATGTATTATACACACAAACAAGTTTATGGGTTCGAGTGGCAAATCTAAAAAAAAAATATTTAGTCTTAGGGGAAATGATGGGAGAAAAAGAAAATAGTGAAAGAATTTCTAGTGTTTAAAATAAAGCAGCTTTTATATAGTTTTGAAGAAAAGAAGTGGAAGAATAAAGTTTGGATCTGAAGTGGTTGAGAGACGACGAGATGAGGGTAAGAAGAAGAAGACCTCTCTCTCGTTCGTCGTGCAACTAATCGAATCCGAAACGTGCATATAATATTTAAATGAGTTCAATGAACTCTGTCTCTTTCTCTCTCCTCTCTTTTTCTCTTCACTAAATACTAGTTTGATTAATGGAACCGTGAATTTTTTTTTTTATTCAACTGGCAAACTAGGAAGTTACAGTGATAGTCAAAAAAACGTCAAAATTTAGGGTATTTAGGGTCATCTACAATTAAATATATATTATCCGAATTTCGAACATAACCTCAAAATTTAGGACATTCAAAGTCATTTTACAATGAAAATTATATTATCAAACGAAGAACGTAACCTTCAAAATTTAAGACATTTAGGGTCGTTTTACAATTAAATTAATATTCTCAAAAGGCGAAAATAACCTTAATTATTATATTCGTTTTCGTAGAATGATAATACTATTGTAGAATTACCCTAAATGATAAAAAAAACGTTCTCTCTTTACCTGTGTATTTTAAGTTTACACATTTACCTTTTTCACAAATTCGCCCCATTGTAGAATTATCCTAAATGACTAAAAGTCACTATTTGATATTTATTTCACTGCAGAATCACCCTAATGACTAAAAAATCGTAAGATTACTTTCGCCTCACTTCAATATTCAATCACATAATTGTAGATTCACATTTAATTGTTAAGATTTTTAGGTTACGTTCGACAATGGATAACATTAATTTAATTGTAGAATCGCCCTAAATGGATAATATTCGTCAATTTGCAATAATAATGCCATTGTACAATGACCATTAATTTTTAGGTAACGTTCAACAATAGATAATATTCATTTAATTGTAGAATCGCCCTAAATGGTTAATATTCGTCAATTTGCAATAATAATGCCATTGTAGAAACACCTTTAATTTTTAGGTTACGTTCGACAATGGATAATATTAATTTAATTGTAGAATCGCCCCAAAATGGATAATATTCGTCAATTTGCAATAATAATGCCATTGTAGAATCACCTTTAATTTTTAGGTTACGTTCGACAATGGATTAATATTCATTTAATTGTAGAATCGCTCTAAATGTCATGGTTATATTCATCAAATTTTCCATAATAATTCCATTGTAGAATCACCTTTAGTGGATAAAATTTTTAGACTATGTTCGCTATTAGTTAAAATTAATTTAATTGTAGAATCACCCAAAATGCCTTAAATTTTAAATTTATTTCCCGCCTTTTGAGAATATTAATTTAATTGTAAAACGACTATAAAAGCCTTAAACTTTGAGATTATTTCCGTCTTTTGAGAATATTAATGTAATTGTGAAACGACCTTAAATTCTTTTAATTTTGAGGTTATTTTTTCCTTTTGAGAATATTAATTTAATTGTAAAACGACCTTAAATGCCTCAAACTTTGAAGATTTTCGTCGTTCGATAATTATTAAATTTATGGACATTTTGAGTGATTCTACAATGAAGGATATATTTTATCAAAAATGAAAATTCAACCTCAATATTTTAGGCACTAAAGGTCATTATCCAATGACTCATTTTACATTATACATTTTACAGTATTTATTGAACAAACAATGTAAAAGGACTTAAAGAACGAATATAATCCCAATATGCAAGTCAATTGAACACTTATGGTAATTCTACAATAAAACGAATATTATCAAAAGACGAAAATAATTTCAAAAAAAAAAAACTTTGTTCATTCTGTGTGATTCTACAATAAAGAAAATATAATAAAAAGACGAATATAAACAGAAAATTTCAACCATTTAAGCTGATTCTACAATAAAGAAAATATTATCAGAAGGCGAATATAAACAGTAAATTCTAACCATTTAGAGTGATTCTACAGTAAAGTAAATGTCAATTATCGAACATAACCTCAAACTTTTTGTGACTTAGGGCTATTCTACAATGGAATAAATTTTATAAAAATGCGAATATAATTTTTAATTAAAGGTCACGAGGGATATTTTTTTTCCGGGTTATTTCGCAAAAAAAAAAAAAAATAAAATTGTTTTCATAATACCAAAATTATAAACTAAATTCCATTCAAACTATAGAACTGGAAAATTTACTATCTAAATCCGTATAAACCAAAATTTAATAGAAATCCCTGATTTTCGTATAAGGCTCTTTAGAATTTGTCCGTCAGATTTTCTCGTGATTAAGTGGAACAAAGTTCTAACACTGGACTTTGCTGCTTCTACTACCACTGCCGCTATTCGAGGGAGAGTAAATTTGCAAAATTCCATATTCATGTTTCTAAAATCTATTTCGCTATATATACACATACACACACACATATAGGACTATTGATTTCATACCAGTAAATATATATTTTAATTTGGCACAAGGGATAAATTTTCCATGCATTTTAAACCCCCCCCCCTCCAAAAAAAATCATTTACACCGAAGAAGAGAATTTTTTTTCAATTTTCTATGTAGAATAAAATATTTTTTTAAATTAATAATTATTTGTCCTAAGGGTGCAAAACTGAATTTCACATTAAATTAGGTCAAATTGGAGAAATACAATAAAATTTTTAATTTTAGGTAAAAATTTATTTCTCAAGAGGCAATGTAACTTTAATAAAAACTCTTGACATTTAAATTAGGACAAGAGGTGAATGTAGCACAAAAGTTATTCGGTCAAATTTTATTTTAAGATCTGAACCTTAAAATTTAGGTCAAATGAAAAATATTTAAGAGTGAAAATTATCTACAATTTAGTTAGTTGTAAATTTCTGACCAATAAATAATTAGAAAAGAAGTGATTGTAATTTTTAAAATTTAGGTCAATGGGAAATTACAAAAGTAGAATTTAGGTCTAAAGCAATAACGCACATTTAAGAGTTAGGTCAATTTGTGAATTTGTCCTTAAAAATTGGGTCAAACTGAGAGCCTAATCATAAAATTTAAATAAAAAAAAAGTTCAATAGATAACTTTTAATTTTTAGGTCAATTTATAGGTCAATCTTTAAAAAATTTAGGTCCGATTCAAATGCAAATTAGAGTTAGGTCACTAATTAAAGGTCAATGGGGAAAATGTCTCGAAAAATAAGCTCTAAATGAGAATATTATAAAATTAGGTTAATATTAGGTCAAAATTAGGTCAAAAAATGTTATTTTGAATTTGATTTTCAATTTTCAATTTTAAGTTGTCGGTCAATTGGCAAAAATAGTAGTAAAAAAATTAAGGTCCAAAGCAAAGAAAAAACAAATTAAAATTTACTTTTAGGTCAACTTGAAAATGTAGAATTAACCAAATTTCGGTCTAAATTAATTCCACATTTAAGAATTAGGTCCGTAATTATAGGTCAATCAGCAATGTCTTGACAAATTAGGTCAAAATTGAGAATATTACTCAAAAATAGGTCAAAATCAGGTCAAAAATTATTTTCAAGTAGAAATTGTAATGTAAAATTGAAAATTTAATAAAATTTTCAATTTTAAATGTCATTAAAAATATTCAAGTCAAAAGTAAACCTAAATTGAACAATTAGGTCAAAATCATAGGTCAAGCGACGAAATAACCTTAAAAATTAAAAAGATAAGTAAAAGACAGATAGAAAAATATTTTCGAATATTTTTAAAAAAAATAACTGTGTTATTGTATGGGTGAAACATTTTTTTGTTGTTGTTGAAAATCGTGAAAATTGAGAAAATGATAAAAAGTGGTGAAAATGAAAAATAAAATATTCAATAAAGTAAATGGAAGTTTATGCTGCTGAAAATTTTTAACATTCGTGTTATCCGTTATATATTTTTAAGTACAAAAATATAACATCTTTCGAGCATTAAAGTTTATTCGTTCAGAAAATACCAAAGGTCATTCGTTCAGAACATCAAATCAAACCAACGGGGATATTCATTGAAACGTGTATGATTTATACATTAGATTCGCGAAATAAGAACAATAATAAGCATTTTTTCTTCTTATTTCTTTCAAACGTCTGGAAAATAAAAATTTTTTTAACTAAAAAGTTACAAATAACAGAACAAAATTTTTTTTGCAAGAAATTATTATAAAAAATTTAAGTATTATAAAAATTAATTTAAAACATATAATTTAACTTATTATAAAAATTATTTTAAAAAATATAATTTTTAACATAAAAATTAATAAAAAAAATTTAATTATTAACATAAAAATTAATATATGAAAAATTCAATTTTTAATATAAAAATTAACATAAAAAATTTAATTATTAACATAAAAATTAATATGAAAAAAATTTAATTTCCAATATAAAAACTAGCAAAAAAAAATTGACAAATCAATTTTTTCCTTATATTCCCCAAGAAAGAAACTATTAAAAATTTAATAATTTGCATGAAAAAAGTGGGCGTTTTTTGCTCATTTACATATTTGTAATCCCGATTTGGCATAGCAAATTGTAAAATATAAAAGAACAATAGACTCCTCTCTCGAGGATTTGTTGGGCAGGTAGCAACTACACATTATAGTCATCAACTATGAAAGGAAAACCGGTCGTTCATCAGTCGCTAAGAAATTGACTTCACTATATTATAAATAATGAATAACCACCTCAAAAAAAAAAAAAAAAAAAAAAAAAAAATTCTCAACAAAATACCGAGCGAATTAATAAATCATAAAAATTATTCCAAGATACAAAAATAAATAAAATGAAAACTTAAAAATAAATACAAACAAAGATTGAAAAAATAAAAAAACATTACATTTTACAGATGAAAGATCAAAAAAGTGAAGAAAAAAAAAAAAAAAAAAAAAGTGTGAAGTTCAGGTCAATGTATACTTTGAAAATTAGGTCAAAATCGAGGTCAAATTGCGAGGATTACTAAAAAAGGATGTTGATCTAAGTCTATCTTGGTCGAAATTAATAAGTTACTAAGCGAAAACAACTAAAAATTTTAGGTCAACTATAGTCAATATGGTAATCTTAAAATTTTAGGTCAAAAAGATAAATATTTTAATTTGCAGGTCAATTAGAAAAAACTTATAAAAGAATTAAAATTCACGACGGTAAGAACTTAAGAAGCGAAAATAAGTGTAAAATTTTAGGTCAACATGCAATGATCTAGGTCAATTTTGGTCAAAATAAGTAGGTCACATTTTAACTCAAAACTAAAACCTTTTTAATTTTTAGGTCATCTAAAAAAAAGTTATAAATTTAGATAAAAATTCACGACGTTAGGAAGCGAAAATAACTATAAAATATAGGTCAACAGAGGCAGAAAATCTCAAAATTTCAGGTCAAATTAATAATGAAGTCATTTCATAAAATTTATAAAATTTATAAAATTTATAAAATCAAGCAAAAAACAAATTTTTAATTTTTGTAATAAGGTTAATTTTTAGTCTAAATAATTAATTATTATAGACCTGAAATTTGTCAATTTTAGGTAAAAAAATTCACAAGTAACGATAGAAATGTAAAGTTGAAATTAAGGTAAAAATTCACAAATTTTGTGATATGTTTAACCTTCGAGTTACGATTAAAATTTCACAAGTATTGAAGTAAAAAATAATCTTTCAGTTCCGGTTTAAAATTCTAAGAAAATAACGGAATTTCAGGTCAAATTTCAGACATTTTGGGGAATTGGGTATCCGTAAAATTTAGAATAAAAAGGTGTGAAAATCTTACAATCTTACAACTTCAAGTTAAAATTCACAAATAATATTTAAAATATAACCTTAAAATTTAGGTCAAAATTAAAAATTATAGGGGCAAATTGAATATTGCAATTTAGGTCAAAATTTGCAATATTAGCGAAAAATTACTTCTTTTGGTATTTAGGTCAAAATTCACGACTAGTTTGGAACCTTAGAAGATAAAATTTAGGTCAAAAGTCACAAGAATTGTGAAAAATTTAATCCTTAAGTTGCAGGTCAAAATTGAATATTGTAAATAATTTTTTAAAAAAATAAAAAATAATGTAACTAATGTGTTGTTAAAATTTAGGTCAAAAAGCTATAGAAATCGTACAACTTCAAGTTCACAATTGTTATTTTATGTTATAACCATAAAATTTAGGTCAAAACGAAACAACATTTTTTTAAAATTTTAAAAAGAAAATTAGAAATTCACAAATATTGAGGAAAATATAACCTAAAAATTTTAGGTCGAAAGGGGAATAGATTTTTTTAAATTTACAGGTAAAAATTCACAAATATTGGGGAAAATGTAATGTTAAATTTAGGTCAATATTCTCAAATATAGTAGGAAATATAATAGTCAAAGTTAGGTCAAAATTCAAAAATATAGTGGCGAATATAATCATAAATTTAGGTAAAAACTTGCAAATATTAAAGTACGTATAACCTTTAAATTTAGGTCAATATTTAAAATTTTTTGAGGTAAATATAAGTTTGAAATTTAAGTCAAAAGACTAAAAAAAATTTTTTAATTTCAGGTCTAAATTTCGCAAATGCTAGAGAAAAATATAACCTAGGTCTAAATTAGGTCAAAATTAGGTAAAAATTCACAGGTATTTATAACATTCTATTTTAGGTCAAAATTCGCATATTTTTTTAGCAAATAAACTTTGAAATAAAGTTTAAAATTTTCAAGTATTAAGGCAAATGGAACCTTCCCTTTTAGGTCAATAATTTTTAGGTCAATAAATTTCGAGAAAAATAACATATGTGACTACAGTAGAACTTGGATCAGAAAGTGTGGAAAATTTTATAATTTTAAGTATAAATTTCGTAAATATAGAGGAAAATATTAAATTTTGGTCAAAATTAACAATTGTGGAGGCAGATATAACCTTGAAATTTAGGTCGAAATTTATAATTATTGAGTGGATTGTAACCTTAAAATTTAGGTCAAAATTTACAAGTATTGAGAGAAAGTATAAATTTTTGGGGTCGTTGATTACGAATTTGGTGTCGGTTTTCAGAAATTCAAAATGGCGGATCCAATATGGCGGATGGCAGAATTAAAAATTAATCGTATTCAATTAAAACTCTTACTAATTTTTTTCTTACTAATTTCGTTTAACTTTTAGTTTCTTTGATTTCTTCTTTATTTTTTTAAATGAAAATTTTTTTATTATTTCTTCTTCAAAATTGGGAAAAATCTTTTACTCGAAAGTGTAACTATTTAAAAAAAAAAAAAATTCTCCTAACATGAAAGACATTTTTCTCAAACTTATCTTTATTTTATTTTTGGACCATTGTTTTCTCAACGTTTTCAATCTAAATAAAAATATCTTTCTCTCTCGACTCCCCGTCTCGTTGTTTATGTAACGAGACATACGATCTGTTAGGCAAACAATGAATTCTTTTATTCGACTATATACATACAAATATCAGTGTATAATAGTTGTCCTCAAGTATAAATATTAATATTTTCACTTTTCATTCATTAAAAAATATAAATATTATAATAAATAATTTTTTATAAAAACTATAATAATAGTTCTTATTTTAATAATACGCACCAATAATTTTTTTTCCTTTCGATAATTTAAAATATTCATTTTCGTTTAATATACATTTTTTTCAACTACGAATAGTTAGATTAAACGAATAACAATAATAATAAATAAACAATAATAATAATAAAATTAAAATAATCAAAAATAAATAAATAAAAATTAGGTAACAAATAATAATATTGAAATAAAAATACAAAAATAAAATTTAAATTAATGAATTAAAAATTTTTAGAGCGAATAATAAATGAGAAAATCTTTTCCTCGTAGATTTTAATTTTTGAATTTTAAAAAATTACAATTTTTTTATCTATATTCATAAAAGTGAGAAAAAGAAAGAAAGAGAAAGAGAGAGAGAGAGAGAGAGAGAGAGAGAGAAATTGTTTCCCATTTATTTTCTTTTTAGTGAGCAAAAATATTATAATAATAACTTGATAATTAGTATGTACATTATTCAAAAAGACAAGCGTCTCTCTCTCTCTCTCTCATTTTTTTTACTTTCCACACATACACACATTACAACATAAAGTACAAAAAGCGACTAAACTCAATATATGCAAAGTATAATAATTATTAAACACGATCGTTTCATCACGAAGCGTTGGTTTTATCGTTCCCTTTATCGTCTGTAAATACCTCTCTTTTCTCTCCTCATGTTGAACGTCGTGTTTTTCCAACGAAATTTCCTACTTATGAAGTGAAGAGAGAAATAAGCGATAAGGCCGAAACTATTCAGGCGCATTTTTTTTTCTTTCTTCTCTTCTAAAAATGCTTTCATGTATTTATATATATATTGAAAAATGCCTCATCTCAATTTATTTTTCAAACGCCAATATCGATAATATCCTTATCGACATAATGGATATCGAAATGTCAATAAGAGTATATGTGTGAGTTGGTATCGAAAAATATTAAATATGATTCTTCCTTTTTTTTTAGGAAAAAATAAATTTAACCTGAATATGTATGTACGTATAATTATATTAATCAATAAATATAAAAAAAGGTTCTCAATATTTCAATAATTCTCTCCTTTTATAACAATAGCTTCATTCAATTTCACTTTTATGTGACGTGTAACTATTGTTTTTTTTACCCCATTAATTATTAAGTTTGACCTAAAAATTTCCATATATTTTTAATTTTTTGACGCAAATATTTTTTCCTTAAATCACATTTACCAATTTAATTTTCAAATTTTTTCCAGAATTACAATTTTTGGGATTAATTTCTCAAAATTTAATCTGCCTTTTTTGAATTTTTGAAAATCGTCCTCAAGTTCGTAATCAGCGACCCCAAAAACCCCCCGAGTAACGAATTTCAAGTAAATCTAATGAAATTTTAAAAATGTCCGCCATATTGGATCCGCCATTTTGAATTTTCAAAAACTGATATCATATTCGTAATCAGCGACCCCAAAAACCCCCGAGTAACGATTTTCGACGAAATCTAATGAAATTTTAAAAATGTCCGCTATATTGGATCCGCCATTTTGAATTTTTGAAAACCGACACCAAAATCATAATCAGCGACCCCAAAAACCCCCGAGTAACGATTTTCGAGTAAATTTAATGAAATTTTAAAAATGTCCGCCATATTGGATCCGCCATTTTGAATTTTGGAAAACTAACATTGAATTCGTAATCAGCGACCCCAAAAACCCCCGAGTCACGATTTTCGAGTAAATCTAATGAAATTTTAAAAATGTCGTCCGCCATATTGTATCCGCCATTTTGAATTTTTGAAAACCGACACCAAAATCATAATCAGCGAGCCCAAAAACCCCCGAGTCACGATTTTCGAGTAAATCTAATGAAATTTTAAAAATGTCCGCCATATTGGATCTGCCATTTTGAATATTTAAAAACCGACACCAAATTCATTGTCAGCGACCTTGAAAACCCTCGAGTGGCAAATTTCAATTGAATACGATTAATTTTTAATTCTGCCCTCCGCTATTATATATATACCTATATATTAAATATTTTAAATATAAAAATAAGCAAATAAATAAAAATTAACAAATAATTAAATAAATGAACAAAAATAAAATAAAAAATAAATAAATATCGTATTGTTTTTATTTTTTGATCCTGTTTTTAAATTCACGATTCAATTAATAATTAGAAAAACGTAAAAATTAAAAATAACTCATCAAATTAAAAATGAATGATAATAATAATTATTGTGACGAGTCTTCAACGTATACATAGTATAATTTCTCTCTGACTAATAATGCTAATTAATTTTTTTTTTTAATAACTTCAATATAATAATTTAGAGAAAAAAAAACAAATGGCAATTGATTTTACGTGTGTACAGAATGTAATTAAATCCAAACTTGACATATAAATCTAAAACTTGATAATTAGACGGCAAACAATTTCACCGATTCATATACATTTAATTAATCTTCCGAATAATCGATACCTTGATGTATTCGAAATTATACGACATATCATATGAAATATGTTTTACATTTCAATTTTGTCAACAAATATATATATATATATATATATAATATTTCAATATTCAAATAATATTGTTATATAATAACAATATTAAAAAAAATAATTTTAAAATAAATACTTAGAAATTTGTAAAAAATAAGTATAAAGTTAAAAATTCAAAAATAAAGGTAAAAATTTTGTTGGTAAAATTAAATTTTTTTGTAATGTTGGTAACATCATCTGAAAGTATTATTTTTCCTGATTAAAAATACTTTTGAAACTTGAAAAAATATTTATTTGACTCCAAGTTATTGTCATTTGAAGTTTTTGACTTTTTTTTTGTCAACTTTTCTGAATTTTGTGTCAGAATTGCAAAATTCAAAATGGTGGATTCAATATAGCGGCCGAATTACTAAAAACTTAACGAACGCAATAGAAAATTGTTACTCGGGGATTTTTGGGGTCGCTGATGTCGAATCCGATGTCAGATTTTCAAAATTCAAAATGGCGGATCCAAAATGGCGGACGACTTTTTTAAAAAAAGATCTAAATCACTTGAAACTTGTTACTCGGGGGTTTTTAGGGTCGCTGATTACGAATTCAATGTCAGATTTTCAAAATTCAAAATGGCGGATTCAAAATAGCGGACGAATTTCTAAAAAATTAACGGATTCGCTTAAAAATTATTACTTGTTAAAAAAAATCATTTTTTTCTTTAATTATTATTTAAAACAAATATTGTAAATTATTTAAAAACGTTTTCACCGGAAAAATATTTTTACAAACGTCAAATAATAATTCGAAAGAAATGTAAAAAAAAGAAGAAAAATGTTTTTTTTATAAAATAGGGAAAAAATTTATAGAAATTTATAAAAACTAAAATATGACACAAAAGGAATAATATCACACACTTTCAACTTCTTTTTGAAGGCGAAAAATGCAAAAAGAATTAGAGGAAGAAAAAGAAGAAGAAGAAATAAAATGAAATAAAATAAAATTGTTCAAATGGTGAGAAACATCGCTGAAAGCAAGACATTGCAATGGAAATAAATAAAAAGTAAACAGGTGGAACAGTAGGCAGGAGGGAATGGGAGTTGGTGGAAAAATGTTAGTAAGTGAAGAATGAACAATGCGTCAAAGAAAGTTGGAAAATGGAAACAAAAGTTGGAAAAGTGAAAAATATTATTCAGTATAGAAATGTACGTATACATATATAAAAAAAATAAGAAAATAAAAAGAATAAGATCAAACGAAAAAGCGGAAAAAACTTTTTTTATAAAGTAACGTAATGTATATAAGATTTAAAAGTTTGATGGAAAATTTTTTTATAAATATAGACGTGATTTGAGAGCTGAAAAATTTTTTTATTATATTGTTGAATACTTTTTTTTTAGTCTTAATTACATTATTTCAGTTTTAATTAGTATCTAGATAATTTTTTTAATTTTTGTAAAAATCTCCGGTATTTATTATTATTTTGTTATAATTTCCGAGAGCAAAACACGAATAAGGGATTATAATAATTATAATTATTATTATAGTAATTATCGTTATTGGTGAACTTACATATCTCTACGTTTCGAGCATCGCTTCCCCCCCTCTCTCTCTCTCTCTCTCTCTCTCTCTCTATCCACTTAGTGACGCTTTTCAACAATAGGCCAATTATCGACCACCTGACGCTCTTGTAATCTCATAATATGCTAATTATCAAAACTACTATATACATATCAGTAAACCTTGACAAAACCTCAAATTAAAAATTTCTCAAAAAAAAAATGAAGAATTTATCGTTGGTAAACTTTATAAAAGCGTAACCAAATTTTCTTTGGCCTATACCCCCACTTTTTTCAAAATACTGACGCGTACGTCAATTTTAGAACCCGGGATCATGATCAGCGGTTAGAAATACATTGGAAACGATTACAATGTCAAAAATTGACACCAAATTTTTTTTTGAGTCTTTACCCCCACTTTTTTCAAAATCCTCAAGTTTTGGTCAATTTTGGAACCCGAGAACGTAATCAGCGGACCAAAATACATTGGAAACGACTACAATGTCAGAAATGGGCAAAAAAAAGTATTTTTGGGGTCTTTACCCCCACTTTTTTCAAAATCTTCAAGTTGTAGTCATTTTTGGACCACAGGATCGTAATCAGCGGACGAAAATACATTGGAAACGACTACAATGTCAAAAATACAAAAAAGTATTTTTTGGGGTCTTTACCCCCACTTTTTTCAAAATTCTCCGATTTTTAGCCTTGCATATATGGATTTTAAAGCGCATACTGTCAAATTTCATTTTAAACCTCATGGAAGTCTTTAGTATGTCAGATTAAAGGGAAAAAAATATCTTGAGAATTGACAAGAACACTTTTTTTGGTCTTTACCCCCACTTTTCTCAAAATTCTCAAGTGATTGTCAATTTTGAAACCCGGGATCGTGATCAACGGACGAAAATACATTGAAAACGACTCCCATGACAAAAATAAGCAAAAATTTGGTTTTTAAGTTTTAATCCCCACTTTTTTCAAAAATATCTGTTTTTTTTTATTTTTACAAAATAGCAAATTAATTTCTGAAAAATAATTATAAATTAAATATTAATTTTGCGAATTGCAAATGCAAATGAAAATAATAGAAAAAATATTAAGAAAATTAAAAAAAAAATAAAAACAAAGTAACAGGCAAAAAAAGTAAAATATAAAAACTGAAATAAAAAAAAAATAGAAAATAAAAGTAAAATTAGATAAAAAATTACAAAAAATGAATTTAAAGAGATACAGAAAAGTAATAAAAAAATAAAAATTAAAAAAAATTTTTAAAATGAATGCAAATAAAAAAATAAATATATTAAATAGTTATAATTTAACGAATAGGCATAAATTAGCTGTAATAAAATAAACTTGTGTCCAATTAAATGACAATTCAAAATTATGAAGAAAAGAGGAAAAAAAGGGAAAAAAGAATGTTTCCCGAACAATAGAATTTTTCGGCACGATTGAGAATTTACGAATTTTCATTTTTTCTGAAAAAAAGAAACCACATACGTTCAAAAATGAAAGGGAGTTTTTTTTTTATCTAAAATCTATAGTTAGCAATGGACTGTATATATTCTCTCAACGATAATCTGGCCTATGACAGGTTTTGACCCTAGGATTCGTTTTCCAGAGCGTGTCAGCTGTTCACGTGCGCATTCGCCCAATCCCTGTATGCTCTGACATATTTATGCCCCATTCTCTCCTTTCAAAAAACGATGAACGTTATATACCGATACAAAAGGGCTTTTTCGACCTGACTCTTTATTTTTCCCTCAAAAAAAAAAAAAAAAAAGAATGAAAAAAAAATCAAAAACTTCTAACCACTCTTTGCCAAAAATATCTGTTATAAAAAGTGGATTTCCAACATTTATAAGGAAAATTACTTTTTCATTCTGGTCATAAAAAATAAATAATATTTTAATCAAATTTTGGAAAAATTTAACACTTTAATCTTAATTTTGACCTAAAAATAAAAAATTTGGTCAATAACGATCAATTTTCAAGTGTAAAATAAAAAACAAAATATTGTTAACCTCAATTAACTGGTATCAATTGTTTTATATAAAAAATTTTCAATTTTTTAATTTTTAACAAAAACAAATAATTTTTCTCTTAATTTTTACAATTTTTGACCTAAAAATCTAAAATTGATACAAAGTAAAATTTTCATGTGCAAATTCTAAAAATATTATTGTTATTCTAAACAAAATGTCTTGAAATATTTTTTTCAAGAATTAATCGAAATTTTCAACAGGGAAAAATTACTTTTTTCTCAATTTTTTACAAATTTTGACCTAAAAATCTAAAACTTGGTACAAACTGAAATTTTCAACTGTAAATACAAAAAAAAATTGCAAACCTCAATAAACTAGTTTCAAATATTTCATTCAAAAGTTAATCGAAATTTTTAAGAAAAAAAAGTGATTTTCCTCTTAATTTTTACTATTTTTGAACTAAAAGTTATAATATTTGGTAAAAAATGGGATTTTTCAGCTTAACTACTTTATTAAAAAGTTTTTAGTTTTTAATTTAGAAAATAATTACATTTCTCTTAATTCTTACAAAATTTGACCTAAAAATCTAAACTTTGGTAAAAAATTAAATTTTCAAGTGAACATCCAAAAAAAAATATTGTGAACCTCAATAAGATGGTTTTAAATATTTTATTAAAGAATTATTTGAAATTTTTAACACAAAAAATAATTTTTCTCTTAATTTTCACAATTTTTGACCTAAAAATCTAGGTACAAACTGTAATTTTCAAGCATAGATTTCAAAGAAAATATTATGAACCTAAATAAACTGGTTTCAAATAATTTATTAAGTACAGAAATTCATCAAAAGTTTTAAAAAAATTACCTTTCTCTTAATTATTACAATTTTTGACCTAAAAATCTAAAATTTGGTAAAAAATATTGTTTTCAACTCTAGATTTAAAAAAAAATCTTGCGAATCCTTATAATCTGGTTTAAAATATTTTATATAAAAGTATTAATCAAAATTTTTAACAAGACCTTTTATTTCTTAATTTTTACAATTTTTGACCTAAAAATCTAAAATTTGGTAAAAAGTATTGTTTTCAACTCTAGATTTAAAAAAAAATCTTGCGAATCCTTATAATCTGGTTTAAAATATTTTATATAAAAATATTAATCAAAATTTTTAACAAGACCTTTTATTTCTTAATTTTTACAATTTTTGACATAAAAATCTAAAATTTGGTAAAAAGTATCGTTTTCAACTCTAGATTTAAAAAAAAATCTTGCGAATCCTTATAATCTGGTTTAAAATATTTTATATACAAATATTAATCAAAATTTTTAACAAGACCTTTTATTTCTTAATTTTTACAATATTTTTGACCTAAAAATCTAAAATTTGGTAAAAAGTATCGTTTTCAAGTGCGGAAAGGAAAAAATTTCAAATCTAAGTGTAAGTTATCGAAATATTCCATTAAAATAATATAAACTCTTTGTAATAACCACCTTATAAATATTTTTTTATAATTTTTGACCTAAAGTATTCAATTTAGGTACAGAAAGCGGTAATTACTTAAAAAAATTGCATGAAATAAAAAGTTAAAAACTTTTATTTTTAAAAAGAATTAAAAGTAGGAGTAATAATCAGTACTGTAGATAGTGCAATAGTTTTAAATTTTAAATCAACGAAAATTTAAATAAAGTTTAATATCTCTTGAATATTAACAAATTTTTTAAACGAAAAAAATTTTTTTGTTGCCTGAACCCTCTTTTTTAATAATGATTCACATACTTGAACAATCAGACTGATATTTAACGAGCGCGCGACTTTCTTTGAGCAATTTAAAAAAAAAAAAAATTTCGTCTGTTCTGTGTGTGACTGAATATTCTCAAGTATATGCAACCAACGACCACACCATTATCATCAGCCTATAGATTTAATAGTCCTCTCTTTTGAGGCCTCGCGCAGGATCGGTGCCGGAAATTTCCTTCAACTAATGGGGCATTTTAACGTGAAATGTCCCAACTTAAAATTTCAACTTCTTGAAAAAAATTGAAACTCGTCGAATTTATTATATTATTCTATCACATGTAGAAATGTGATCCAAATAACATTTTTTCGAAAATTTGTTTGCAATCATTTATTTTCACATAAAATGATGATGAACCGATTTTTCTGAAAATAGCAAATTAAATGTCAATTATAAAAAATTAGGGTCAATTTTTAAAAATATTAAAAAATAAAATTCACTATTGTAAAGAGCATGAAAAAACCTTTCAGGAAAAATATTAAACAGAATTTTCCCCACTAGAAGTATGTACAGAAAAAATTAAAAAAAGTAGACGGTTTAGCAAAATTGGTAAAATTGACCCCCCCCCTCCGCCTCTAAATTTTCGAAAAAGTCAAAAATATTTTTTGGGTCACATTTCTACTTGATAGAACAATAAATTCCCCAAGTTTCAATTTTTTTAAGAAGTTGAAATTTTAACTTGGGACATTTCACATAGAATGCCTCCTATATATATTAATATGGATTTCTATATATATATATATATATTTGCAGGTATAAACACGCAAAACCCTATATATACCTGTTCTTCACTGGAACAAAGCATCTGGTACTTTCCACTACTCCACTTGGTCCAGTCAAGCGGTCTCTATGTACATGCTTCTACCCCCCCCCTCTTCCTCTTCACTGCCCCCCACCGCTCGCTCTCTCTCTCTTGAGTTCAAATGGTTTTCGATCTTCATTTCTCATTGGTCGAATGTGTTATTAGCTTCTTCTTTTCCTGAAAACAGAAACGATGTTCCACGATGTTCTTTTACCACGAATTCTATAGCCTAAATAACTAATTCTGTAAATCAAGAGAAAGAATAATATTTACACTCGTGTCTATAACGTCTATTCTAATGTGGCGTCAGAAAAAGAAAATTATGTTTTTAAGTAAATATCCGGTAGAAAAAATATTTGATCAAATATTAATATTCGATCGAATTTAAATTTGGTCAATTGGAATGTTTTTTTCCAATGAAAATTTGGTCAAAGTAATAATTATTTAAAATAGTATTCGGAGTCAAATTATTATTTTGGACAAAATAATATTTAGTTAAAATAGTATTTGACCAAAGAAAATAATATTCGGTCAAAATTAGTATTTTTTTAAAATAGTATTTGGTTAAAGAAAATAGTATTTGGTCAAATTCGTATTTGGTCAAAATAATATTTAATTAAAATAGTATTTGGACAAAGAAAATAATAATCGGTCAAAATTAGTATTTGACCAAAGAAAATAATATTCGGGCAAATTAGTATTTGGTCTAAATAATATTCAATTAAAATAGTCTTTGGACAAAGAAAATAGTATTCGATCAAATAAGTAATTGGTCTAAATAATGTTTAGTTAAAATATTATTCAGTTAAATTATTATTTATTTAAAATAGTATTTTTCCAAAGAAAATAGTATTCGGTCAAATTAATATTTATTTAAAATATTATTTTTCGAAAGAAAATAGTATTCGGTCAAATTAGTATTGGGTCCCAATAATATTTAATGAAAATAATATTTGGCCAAAGAAAATAATATTCGGTCAAATTAGTATTTGTCGAAGGAAAATAGTATTTGGTCAAATTAGTAATTGGTCAAAATTATATTTAATTAAAATAGTATTTGCCCATAGAAAATAATATTCGGTCACATTAATATTTGGTCTATGAAAATAGTGATCGGTCAATTTACTCTTTGGTCTAAATAATATTTAATTAAAATAGTATTTGGACCAAGAAAATAGTATTCGATCAATTTAGTCATAGGTCTAAATAATATTTAGTTAAAATAGAATTCTTCCAAAGAAATTAGTATTCGGTCAACTTACTTTTTGGTCAAAGTAATAATTAGTGAAAATAGTATTCGGTCAAATTAGTATTTTGGTCAAAGTAATATTTAGTTAAAATAGTATTCACTAACGAAAATAATATTCGGTCAAATTAGTATTTGGTCTAAATAATATTTACTTAAAATAATATTTGTCCAAAGAAAATAGTATTCGGTCAAATTAGTATTTGTTAAAAATAATAGAAAATAGTATTCGGTCACTTACTCTTTGGTCGAAGTAATATTTACTTAAAATAGTATTCGGTCAAATTAGTATTTTGGTCTAAATAATATTCAGTCAAAATAGTATTTAACCAAAGAAAATAATATTCTTCAAATTAATATTCGTCCGCACAATTAATATTCAATATAAATAAAACTTCCTTTTTTTCATAAATTACAAAAAGTGCGGCTAAAAAAATTTTGTGTGAATGGTAAATGGTAATTTTTTGCCTAGTGAATATTATACGGTCTTGAAGTAATTGTTTTTTTACTTGTCTAAGTGAAAAGAAAAGAAAAAGGAAAAAAAAAATTTTTATGTCTCCCCGTTTTATTCACACATTCTCCCTCTCTCTCTCACTCTCTTCTCTTGGCATTCCCGACACGTGAAATAGTTTTAAAAGGCTGTCCGTGTAATCCCTTTCAGTTGCGCATTTTTTATTTGTCGCTTTTCACCATTTCATCTACTTCACTTTTTTCCCCTTCTCTTTCTCTCTCTTTCTCTCTCTTACTCTTTCGCTATATCACTCTATCAAGATTTACTGATTGCATTTTAAAGTTAATAAAAATAATTTAAATTGTTTTTAAGAAAGAAAAGAAAAGAAAATGGTTAAAATTTATTGGAATAATTGAATTGTTATTAAAATTGAATTCTCATAACGAATTTTATTAACAAATTTTTAAATAATTAAATTCTTTTGATGTATTTTAATAAAATTTTTAAGAATAATTGCATTTTTCGAGAAATTCGATTAAAATTGTATTAAAAATCATTGAAATTCTGCAATGAGTTTTAATATTTATGAAAATAATTGAAATTCGGGGAAGAATTTTATTATTTATAAAGATAATTGAAATTTTGCCAAATTAAAAAAAAAAAAGTTGAAAATAATTGATTTTTATCAAAGAATTTTCTTACTTTACAAAAATAATTAAAACTTTTACGAGGATTTTTTAAAAATTTTTGAAAATAATTGAATTTCGGAGAAGAAATTATTATTATTTACAAAGATAATTGAAATTTTGCCAAAAATTTGTTAAAAATTATTGAAAATAATTGATTTTTATAAAAGAATTTTCTTACTTTTCAAAAATAATTGAAACTTTTCGAGAATTTTATTAAAATTTTTAAAAATAAATGAATTTCGGAGAAGAATTCAATTATTTATAAAGATAATTGAAATTTTGCCAAAAATTTGTTAAAAATTATTGAAAATAATTGATTTTTATCAAAGAATATTCTTACTTTTCAAAAATAATTAAAAATTTTACGAGGATTTTTTAAAAATTTTTGAAAATAATTGAATTTTGGAGAAGAATTCAATTATTTATAAAGATAATTGAAATTTTGCCAAAAATTTGTTAAAAATTATTGAAAATAATTGATTTTTATAAAAGAATTTTCTTACTTTTCAAAAATAATTGAAACTTTTACGAGGATTTTTTAAAAATTTTTGAAAATAATTGAATTTTGGAGAAGAATTCAATTATTTATAAAGATAATTGAAATTTTGCCAAAAATTTGTTAAAAATTATTGAAAATAATTGATTTTTATAAAAGAATTTTCTTACTTTTCAAAAATAATTAAAAATTTTACGAGGATTTTTTAAAAATTTTTGAAAATAATTGAATTTTGGAGAAGAATTCAATTATTTATAAAGATAATTGAAATTTTGCCAAAAATTTGTTAAAAATTATTGAAAATAATTGATTTTTATCAAAGAATATTCTTACTTTTCAAAAATAATTAAAAATTTTCGAGAATTTTATAAAAATTTTTGAAAAAAATTTAATTTCAGGAAAGAATTTTATTATTTATAAAGATAATTAAAATTTTGCCAAATTAAAAAAAAATTGTTGAAAATAATTGATTTTTATCAAAGAATTTTCTTACTTTTCAAAAATAATTAAAAATTTTACGAAGATTTTATTAAAATTTTTGAAAATAATTGAATTTTGGAGAAGAATTCAATTATTTATAAAGATAATTGAAATTTTGCTAAGAATTTTATTAGAATTTTTTTAAATAACTGATTTTTGTAAAAGAAGTTTCTTACTTTTCAAAAATTATTGAAACTTTTCGAGAATTTTATTAAAATTTTTGAAAAAAATTTAATTTTAGTAAAGAATTTTATTATTTATAAAGATAATTGAAATTTTGCCAAATTAAAAAAAAATTGTTGAAAATAATTGATTTTTATCAAAGAATTTTCTTACTTTTCAAAAATAATTAAAACTTTTACGAAGATTTTATTAAAATTTTTGAAAATAATTGAATTTTGGAGAAGAATTTAATTAGTATTTATAAAGATAATTAAAATTTTGCCAAAAATTTTATTAAAAATTTTGAAAATAATTGATTTTTATTAAAGTATTTTCTTACTTTTCAAAAATAATTGAAAGTTTTAAGAGGATTTTATTGGAATGTTTGAAAATAATTGAATTTTGGAGAAGAATTCAATTATTTATAAAGATAATTGAAATTTCTCCAATAATTTTATTAGAATTTTTTTAAATAACTGATTTTTGTAAAAGAATTTTCTTACTTTACCCTTTTGATTTCACTTCATTTAACTTTCACTTACTTTTTCACTTTCACTTCCATTTTTTGATTTTACTTATATTAATTTACACTTCCTTAATTTACACTTCCTAAGTGTCTGTCACTTAAATTTTCACTTTCACTTTCTTTTTTCATTTAATGTAAATTAATTTTCACTTCCCTTGAAAGTGAGCAGGGACGTGAAAATTAGTTAAAGTGGATGGGAAAGTGAAAATTAATAAAAGTGTAAGTGAAAGTGGAAAAGGAATTGAAAATTAATTAAAGTAACAGTGGTGGTGACAGTGCAATGGAAAGTGAAAATTAATGAAAGCGGAAGTGAAAATGGAAGTCGAGGAGAAGTGAAGAGAAATTACTTAATCGATTCCCCGATAAATATTTTCTATAGATCCAATTGACCTACTCTAGTAAATGAATACCAAAATAATTACTACCGCATTATTTTTAAGTAGATCAAATGATGTATGAAGAAAAACAGTTAAATAAATCATTTCGTAGGTGAATTCAAGGTTAAATTATAGTAAATCTTGACGAATGAACGTTTGACATACGTGTGGGACGTGATGCAATGTGCAAGCTTTGAAAAATCCTAAAAGCCTCTCTCTTTCTCTCTTTTCTCGAGGAATAGAGGATTGAGAGTTCAGAGAGAAAGATAGAGAGAAAAGTGAAGGAAAAATATATATAGAGAGAGAGAGAGAGGGACTGAGAGAGAAACACGCTTTTGGTGTGGGCAAAGAAGCGAAGCAACAACATCAAAGAAGGGAAATGTTGTCAGAGCTTCCATACCCATTGAGTCTTTTTTCGTCGATATTTATTTTTGTTTTCACAAATCTAATCGAGATGCCGTTTCATCCCCCATTCAAAGTCGAACATGAAACAAGTTTTTTTTTTATTCTGCCTGTTTTTCCGTTTGAAAATATTCCCACTCCTTTGTTCACCTATATTTATATAAATATAGAGAGAGAATGAGAAAGAAAGGAAATATGAAAAGGAGTAAAAATGGAAAAGTTGTTGTCTGGTACTATAAAAAGAAAAACTGAGATTGCATTTAACTTTGAGGCTTTTCGACACCTTTAGTGACATCTTTGTGAACGAACAAAAAAAAAGAATATACCTTACAGACGATAAAACACAGAAGAAATTTTTGAGTGAACCGGAAAGGAAGTTTTGCGACTTTGTGTGCGGGGAAAAAGGAATGATGAAAATGGAACGAGGTCGAGACTCGCGGTTTTACAAATTGCCCCAAGGATTGTTGAAGGAACGAAGAACGATTACGTATCGTAAAAATAATAGTACGTTTCAAAAAGTTTGGGTCGTAATTCGTCTCCACTGCCTACAGCTGTACCCAAATGGTTTTAACCATATAGTGAAAGCAATACTGGAATCGAAACTGTATATCAATTTTTAAAAAACAATTTGTCAATATATCAACTTTTGTTTATACAACGATAATGTAATACGAACAAATTCAATTTTATTTCCAGAAAATCAACTTTTAGAAATTCAAAAGTTAAAACGAAAATCCAAAGAATTTGATGATTTGCCTAATGGAGAGGAATTTAGGACTTGACGCCTAGTTCTGCATTTCGAACTTTTTCGACCTTGTCGAGGGATGAATTTCGTGCCAAGTCTTGGAAAAGATTTCTTGATTTCCCGACAACTTGAACGAACGATTGGCTCGTATTTCGATCAAAGTGATTCTATCCTTTTTTTTCTGCACGAAAGTGGAGAAAAAAAGAAGAAGAAGAAGGAGAAGAAAGCGAACGAGTAAATTGAATCCACTGGAAAAGGTGGGGCCTGTAATTGAGACGCTCCACGTCGTCGTTGGAAGGGGCGTTTAAAATGTAGACGATGCGATGCACTGCCAGGAAAACTTGTCCAGACCAAATCCCAGCTTTATGACTCTGCAAATGTTAGTTACGTGCAATCCGCGAGTCATTTCCATCCAAATCTACAGTAGATATATTCAAAACTCGTTTTTCTAAATCCCAATGCATGGATTTCAATTTGCAGGGAAAACCTTATTCAAATCAATCAAAAGAGAAATTGGATTCTTGTTTCTGTGGGCGAATATGTTTTCTTATTGAATGAAGGTTATATCTTGGAAATTCACAAGACTAAGTTTAATTTATTTAATTTTAGTATTGACAAAATCTGCATGAAGGTGAGGAAAAGGCTTTTTAAAATTAATAACAAAACTTTAATGGGGGGAAATTTTCAGTTTCTCCTGCACATTTGACGAAAAGGGACAAAATCGACAGGAACATCAGAAGTTAGAACGAGAAGGTCAAGAGTCGTCAGAAACATTGGAATAGCTCCCTGGCTTTTTAGAAGAAAATGTCAAGAATCGTCAGGAAGATCAGCAAAAAAGAGTATTAAATTTAATGATGAATAAAACAAAAATCCAGGACAGCAAAACGCCAGTTACGAGTCGCCCAGTCTTTTTGGAAGAAAAGGTCAAGAATCGTCAGGAAGACCAGCAAAAAAGAGTATTAAATTTAATGATGAATAAAACAAAAACCCAGGCTAGCAAAACGCCAATTACTAGTCTTCCAGTCTTTTCGAAAGAAAAGCACAAGAATCGTCAGGAAGTCCAGCTAAAAACGTTATTAATATTTAATGATGAATAAAACAAAAATCCAGGACAGCAAAACGCCAGTTACGAGTCACTCAGTCTTTTTGGAAGAAAAGGTCAAAAATCGTCCGAAAGACCAGCAAAAAAAAAGGTATTATTATTTAATGATGAATAGAACAAAAACCCAGTCTAGCAAAACGCCAATCACTAGTCAGGAAGACTAGCAAAAAAGGGTATTATTGTTTAATGATGAATAAAACAAAAATCCAGGCTAGCAAACGCCAGTACGAGCATCTACGCATTTTGTATTGAATTTAAATCGGATTAGGATTGAAATTCAGAACCGTAATTTTGATGTGATTTTGGTGAAGCTTTTTTAGTGATTCTTTATACCGAGGGGGAAAAGATATTTTAGAGATGGTTTTAGATTTCAAAGCAGAAGCCCAACAGTAGCGGATGTTCGGCGATTGAATCAAGCCTAGAAATTTTTTTCCACCAGGTTAATTCAAATCAGAAGAAACAATATTAATCATAAAATCTTTTTTTATCGTAGAAATAGTTTTTCCCACAATTTTGCAGATCCTTCGTTTAATTTCCATGCAACATGGTCCTTAGTTGCGTAAATTTTCAAAATCCATAATCAACCCAAGTCCCCTTATATCAATCTACACTCAGGAGAGCTAAATTCTCGTCGCCCTTGCAATGCGGAATCTTGTTTATGAATTACATTCACCTCTTACTATTCAAAGTAATTAAGTCTCCAGAAATCGAAATTGCTTTTCATTAATTCCAACATCTTATTAACCTAAATCTCCTAATGTACCAATTCATATTAAATTAATTAGAAATTCCAAAAATGGGAAAGGGCGCCTTTCTAGTTTTTATTCATCATTAATATAAATACTTTTTTATATTCAAATCCCAATAGTTTCAATTTAATGAAAATATGCACATTGTGGGTAAATGGAAATTGTGAAAAACTATTTCTATAATAAATCGTTTTGTGACATGATGAAGAGATTTCGATACTGAAAAGATTAATATTGGATATTATTTTCCTCGAATCATTTATTGGTATTCCGATTTGAAAAAAGGCGCTTCTGTATAAGACCCGTAGGGACATTTATGTCGGAGATAGAATAACAGTATTACGTGAGTATCAATAAAGTTTTTTTTTCTTGACATTCTTTTTTCTCTGATAAAAATAGGAAAAGAAACACCTCTCTCTATGCAATGAGAGCGCGAAATAAAGATCTGTTCTTGTATTCACAGCGGAGACCTTCCCTAAAGGTTGGGTCCATTTCTCGAGCGCTCTGTTTACGACGGTGCAATAAAACCCACGGATAGCTCGCGTGACGAAACGATCCGTTGGAACCCATTGAATGCAGAATTCGTTCGAACTGGTTTATTGCCGCATTTGGAACGAGCATTCTTCCATGGACACATAACGCATAACATGCGGATCGCTTTAATAATGTCTTGGCCTATACACTTTGGTATATATTGTAATTCGTCAAGGAAGATGATTACATTCGCGAAAGGCATTTTATTTTTCTTTCAGTTTCTTTTATTTCTACTTTTCAAATTGGATAAGTTTCTATAATTATAGTGTCTTAGTAACGATTTTCTTCTATTATTATTATTATCATTATTATTATTGCGGAAAATGTGGAGAAATTTCACCCGAAATTTCAGAAATAACCATTTAATAAATGGTTTGAATTTCGAAAATAAAGTATTTGTGGAAATTCTTTGGAGTTTAAATTAACCACGTCATGGTTGTTTTATCGCTGCGCATATTGTAATTACTGTAACTATACGGTAGCGTTACTTCGACAAGAATCGCGTGTAAGAATTTTAATAGTTCAGTGTTCGCCTGTCTGCCAATCAAAATATCAACAGAACCTACTTGAATCATTTAATATCAAATGTATAAATGGTGTCTGATTTCAGTTTTGACACTATCGACATGAAGGTGAGGAAAAGACATTAAAATTAATGACAAAACTTTAACTGAAGGGAGTTTTCAGTTTCTCTGCAGTTTTGACGAAAAGGTCCAAAATCGTCAGGAGTATCAAAAGGAGATAGAAATAGGTAAAGAGTCATCAGAAACAACAGAGAAAACTTCCTGTCTTCTTGGAAGAAAGGGACCGAAATCCTCGAGAAGTCCAGCAAAAAAAGAGTATTAAATTTAATGATGAATAAAACAAAAATCCAGAACAGCAAAACGCCAGTTATGAGTCTCACAGTCTTTTTGGAAGAAAAGGTCAAGAATCGTCAAGAAGACCAGCAAAAAAGAGTATTAAATTTAATGATGAATAAAACAAAAACCCAGGCTAGCAAAACGTCAATTACTAGTCTTCCAGTCTTTTCGAAAGAAAAGCACAAGAATCGTCAGGAAATCCAGAACAAAAAGTTATTAATATTCAATGATGAATAAAACAAAAATCCGGATTAGCAAAACTCCAGTTATGAATCTCCCATTCTTTTTCGTAGAAAGAGACAAATATTTGCAGGGAAAAATATTTTTGCGGCAGAGAATTAATTTCGCAGTGAAGGGAAACCGTTGTTTCGCAGAATTGGAGATGAGAGGGAAATAAAAAGAAGGCGAAGAAATTAGGTTAGGGATTGGCTCTTGAGGCTGCCGCAATGCAACGTACAATAAATACAAGCGCATTAGCGAAGCTTATTACAGAGTCGAGGCGGCAGCTGCACCCTCTCGTAATCTACGCAACTTATTGTTGCAGACCTACTGGCAACAGTGACAGTTAATATTATGTATTCTCCTAGCAACGCTAATAGTTATCAAACGTTTAAACTACGTAGAGGGCAACGACTCTTATTGTTTTCAAAGCGATCATTTCCTGTTACAATTTTCCACTCGGAGATTTTTTTTTATTGCACTGATCATCATCATCATTGTCAAATCGGATTTTTTCCACCGACAAAAATGAACTTCGATTCCAGACTCTCGTCTGGACTCACTGGACTTTCGTCTTATTTCTTGTAGTTTGAAAAAAAAAATTTTACTAGGATACTTTTAACTATATAGTGTTAAGGCGAAAATCAAATGGATAAATAAGTGAATGGAATTCGATTAAGACTTTAGAAACTTTTCATAAATTCCAAATAAACATCTATGAAAGAGGATGACGTGGACTGTAATAGATGATAATTGACTACAAATCTTGGGCAAGTTTCCCAAGTTCTTAATTACTTTCGGATGATTTACAATCCTTGTGATTCGTTCCATCTTCAAGAAATAAATTTCTCTCCTTCTCCTCGATTCTTCTTTTCATCAGAATTAGTTCTAAATTGTGATAATGAATACAAACAAAAGTCCAGTTACGAGTCTTCCAGGTTTTTTAGCAGAGAAAGTTAAAAATCTTCAAGAAGACCAGCAAAAAAGGGTATTAAATTTAATGATGAATAAAACAAAAATTTAAAGGATGAATTAACCTTCGTGGTTGGTTAATTTTAAGTTGCCCGCAACTCAACATCCTCATGATGCGAGAAACAAAGCAGTACAGTCCACTCAGTGGGAAGTAGTTCTATTTTTTCGAAAATATAACTCCACGTGGAATTCCTCTTTTTTTTGGTCGGTATCAATCTCGATTCTCTTTAACAGTGACAGACCGTAAACATTTTCATCAGATGGAATAAATCCGGTAGGATGGCACGTGATAAAACTGGGGTATTAATTGCTTGATGTTTCAATTTTTCACCGAATGGTGGAAAAAAAATCCACCCCATTAGAAAGGCAAGGTCGTTCCGGAGTTGACACACACTGGCACTGGTTTGGATATATTTATTTTATTATTCAAAGTTTGTCTTTTAAATCCCTCCTGGAATTACATTTTGTCTTTTAAATCTCGTTGGAATTACATTTTGTCTCTCGCTGTGAAAGAGAAACATTCACCCCTTTGACTGGATGGTTTCCCTTTGCCGGCACTCGTGGGACTTCAATTGGTCATTGACCTTATCATTTTTCCTTTTTGTCATTATTTACTCGGGGGGTGAAAAGTGAGAACATTAATAAAAAAAATCAGAGTTAATTTGTTTGCGAAATTTTTTTGCAAACAATTTTTTCTTCCTTTGAAAAGAAATAAATGGTGTGTATAGAATCTCAACATGAAGTTGTAGAAGGTGCTGACTCTGAAATGCTTCTCCCTCGAGGGGTTTGGAACGCGAAATTGCAATCCTGTTTTTCAGGGGCGTCGATTGTCTATCGAATCTTTGTGTGTTTCCCCCTTGATGTGAGCTGAGCATACGCATAGTAACAGGCATCAGTCTCGGGTTTTTATTGCTGTACGTGCGTTCTGGACGAATGAGCACGAGTTGATGGCTCACATAATGCGCGCCTCCTTCCCTCAAGGCGGGGGTGAGATTTTTAGCGATGATTCATCCAGCAGTACTTTCTCTCCTCTCTTTATATGGGTTCTGTTATACATGTCGTACTGAAAAACACTTTCAATACATTATTTGTCTCGTCACTTTGGAATTTTTTTTTCTGACATCAACAAGGAGCTGACGATCCAATAGATGATTTTACCTTTCGTTCGATGCACTTTTTTTTTGTTTAATAATAATTCTTTTTAGAATTGCAGTGGGATAGTGGAGAAATAGGGAAAAATCGTGTTTGAAAACAAATTTGATACTAGAGGAAGCATGTCACGTCTATCGGAATATTGTTCACTGAGGATATCACTAAAGTATCGATTGGATTCGGAGTGCAATTCAATACTTTGAAATTTCAACTGCTATCGTCTGTTACTTTGCAAATTAGTGGAAAAATGGATATTGTTAACTGGACAGTGAATAATCATTATTGCAATAATTTGCAATGTCACAACACTGGGATAGAGAGAAAAAGCTTTATTAGTAGGAGAGACAGCATTGAGTTCGGGTAAGTAAAAAAATAGGAAAACGGTATTAGTATTTAATGGTGAATAAAACAATAATCCAACGAAAAGGGACAAAATCGACAGGAACATCAGAAGTTAGAACGAGAAGGTCAAGAGTCGTCAGAAACATTGGAATAGCTCCCTGGCTTTTTAGAAGAAAAGGTCAAGAATCGTCAGGAAGATCAGCAAAAAAGAGTATTAAATTTAATGATGAATAAAACAAAAATCCAGGACAGCAAAACGCCAGTTACGAGTCTCCCAGTCTTGAGTCTCCCAGTCTTTTGGGATGAAAAGGTCAAGAATCGTCAGGAAGATCAGCAAAAAAAGAGTATTAAATTTAATGATGAATAAAACAAAAATCTAGAACAGCAAAACACCGGTTATGAGTCTTCCAGTCTTTTTCGAAGAAAAGATCAAGAATCATGAGGAAGACCATCAAAAAAGGTTATTAATATTTAATGATGAATAAAAAAATTGCCAGTAGAGGAATCACCTCTATCGTATCATTGTTCCCCAAAGATATTTTCATCATATCAATTGCATTTGGAGTAGAATTCAGTACCAAGTTACACTGGCATATTCCCTTACTTAACAATGTAATGGTGAAAATGGATATTATATAGTGTTGAGAGTGAATATTCATTATTAGTGTTATACCCGAGGACAGAGTAAAGCAATGCAACCGAGTTAACGAATCAGCAATCCGAGAAACCATCTCGTGGTTTGGTGTACAGTTCCGCTTTATACATGTACTTTGCAGTTGCTGAACTGCACTCGCAATCCTCTTTCTCTATGGCTTTATACTGCCGAATGACAAAAGCGTTTTGTTCGATGAACAGAACTCGGTGTACGCTTACATGAACGTGAATCCTCTACCTATTTGTGAGGCACACTTTTGTGCAGTGAGTAACACACAAGTCCCTCTCTCTCTCTCTCTTTCTCTGCTATATATTTTCCACCCATTCTGTTTCTCACTTAAGCCAGCAGTCAAGCTTTCCACTGATGGTTTACTCGCAATTGTTCAGTCTTCACTATTTTTCATACCCAACTAGTGGAACTGATCTGCCGGAAAACCGAGTCGAATATATACTTTCTTACTTCTTCCGTTGTGCGAAGGGAATTTTTGCCTCATATTTTTCGTTTCCTTCCTCTTTCACAGGGGTTTTATATTCTTCGTTTTCTCTCTTTCTCTAGCTTCTGGAAAAATTTGTTGAACTTTTAGATTTAGAATATAAATTTTGTTGACCATTTTAGGTTCAGGATTAAAGAATGTAGATAAATGGATAAAAAAATAAAAATATATTATTTTTAAGTTAAAGGCAAGAGAATGATAATATTACCTTTTTGGCGAGTCCTTTGGTAAATAATAACTCGAAGCAGTATATATAATATGGACTTATATATAGATACACACAGTGGACGAAGTTTATACGGATAATAACTGGGTAAGTACCGACATGCGGGGGTTTTGTGCGCGTATAGAGAAACTGGAAATTGGAAGCCGCGCGCTTGATCCCGTCGTTTACGATGAATCCGCTTTATTTACCCCGCACGCTATATTCTCTCAACAACTTTGATTCTCTTTTTTTTTCCTTTTGTGAATATATATTGCTCGTGATTTTTTTGCCACAATCAAATTTTCTGTTTAGCTTAAATCGATATGGGGATATTTCTAATCGAAAAATATTTCTGCACTTCTCTTCAAGTGCTTTCCATTTTAGTTAGTGTTTTTTTTGTTCGGTATCTTTATTTTTTTCCCAATATCTGAATTTTATCAGATGGTCATCAAATATTAAAATTTAATTTCCGTCATTTCAGAGTATTTGGAATCCAAAACGGTTTTTATTTTAAATTAATAATGAATGGAAAATTTTTATTTCAGAAGAAGAACTGATTGGATGTGGCATTACCTGTCTTTTTGGATGATATGGTCAAAAATTGTCAGGAAGACCAGCAAAAAAGTATTAATATTTAATGATGAATAAAAGAAAAATTCTGAGTATCAAAACAACAATCGGCAGGAAGACCAGCAAAAAAGTATTAATATTTAATGATGAATAAAACAAAAATCCTGAGTATCAAAACAACAATCGGCAGGAAGACCAGCAAAAAAATGGTATTAATATTTAATGATGAATAAAACAAAAAAAGGTGGTTTATAATTTCTAATTTCCATACCATCGAAATATGAACCATTTTCTATCAATTCTCGATAAAAACATTCCTGGTGGTAAAAAAATTAAAAAATTGCATGTCTGCGGCTTTTGGGAAAGAAGAAATAATAAAGAATTGGTCAAGGGGATCTTGTGACCTAGATCTAACATGACTGAAATTAGCCACAAGATTATTGCACATGAAATTTTGTAATTCTAATTTTGTGACAGTAAATTACAAAAGTAAGTTATAGGCTCTAAAGTCATAAACTCGAGGAGCGTTCACTGAAAATAGAATAAACGCGCAGAAGGATGAAAAAGGCATTCTCGCGAAAACGACCTTGTCGGTATAAAACAAAGCAGAAATGGAATTTGCTCTCCGAATAATGACCACCCACGTGATTCCAGGTTTCGTTTTCAAATTCTGAAAAAGAATTATTTTTTATCCTCTTTCTAAATGTACCGGGGAATTTTGTTAATTATCGAAGAAAGTTTTTGTGAGTCGCAGTTTTGCAGAGCAAAAGAGAATTAGGTATGAAATTGAAAAATTAAAAAGTAGGAGACTTTATAGCATTTGGAAAAATTGGACATCGAAATTTTTTTTAAAATAAGCTGAGAGATAAATGATGATATTGAAAAGTGATAAGATAATAAATACACGAAAGGCGCCTTACTACTTAATGAGCCATGTACGGTAATGTAATGTAGCAAGTGTGGATGAGGTAAGAATAGACTATGACGGATGTCTCTCGTCGCTCGTAAAAGCTGTTCCGCTAAACGTCGCATTCTATTACAAGTCACTCTCTACAAACCTTATAAATATATCTACACTACATAACAGATTGAAAATGAAAAAGAATTTATCGCTTGCCAACGTGAATTCATTTCCATTATTTGTCACCAGACAAGATTGGTATTAATGATTGTAATTTTTGATGGAAATTTTGTCCCCCTTCACTAAAGTGACAGAAATTATGTCCACAAGCTTGTTTACTTTGTCATAACAAATATTCCCCTGTTAATAACTCTTCAAATTTTCTCCAACATGGACACGTAGAAAAATTTACTTTCGCCACTCAATAATTTACATTTGCCACGTCAGAATTTACTTTCGCCATGCAAAAATTTACTATCCCCACGCTAGAATTTGCTTTCGTCAATCAAAAATTTACAATCGAACATTGAGTCGAAGAGTTTAAAATTATCAAAACGAAAGTAACAAAAATCAGGAAAAAAAGTATTAATATTTAATGATGAATAAGAAAATTATTTTCACTAATAATAACATTTTTCAAGGAAGTTCAAGTTTTTAAAAAAAGTTTTTATAAAATTCTAAGCAAGAATTCAATTATTTTTATAAATAATAAGATTCATCGAAGAATTTCAATTATTTTTAAAACTATTTTAAATTAATTAATTGGAAAATTCAATTATTTTTACAAATAAAGTTTTTCGCAGGCATTCAATTATATGTATTTAAAATAAAAAAAAAAAATTCATTATTTAAAACAATGTTTATAAAATTTTTTATAAAAATAATAGAATTTTATTGAAATGTTTATAAAATTCTTATAAAGAATCCAATTTTACATAATAACAAATTTTTTTTTAAAAATTCAATTCTTTTGAAACATTTTAATAAAATTTTTTGCAATAATTCAATTATTTTCATAAATAATAATTTCTTTCTCAGGATTTCAATTATTTTTTAAAATTGTTATTAAATTTATTGCAACTATTCAAATATTTTCATAAATAATAAAAGTCATCGCAGAATTTCGATTATTTTTCAAACATTTTTACAGGAATTGCTCAACAAAATGTAATAATTCTTAAAATTTTAATTTCAATTCCTCAAAAAAATCAATTATTCAAAAAAATGGTTTTTTTAAATTCTTTAAAAGAATTCAATTATTTTCAAAATTAATAAAATTCTTCGCAAAAATTCAATTCAATTGTCGTCAACATTTCAATTATTTTTATAAATGAATAGCAGAATTTTTCGACAAAATTCAATTATTTTCAGGAATTTTGATAAAATTCATTGCAAAATTCTATTATTTTTATAAATGACAATATTAATCACAAGAATTCAATTATTTTGAAAATTAATAAAATTCTTCGCAAAAATTCAATTATTTTCCAAAGACTAAAAAAAAATTCTTCAACATTTCAATTATATTTATAAAGGAATAACAAAATTCTTCGACAAAATTAAATTATTTTCAGAAATTTTAATAAAATTCTTTGCAAAATTAATTTATTTTCATAAATAATAATATTCATCAGAAGAATGCTATTATTTTCAAAAATTTTAATAAAATGCATGGCAAAATTTCAATTATTTTTAAAACTGTTTGAAAATTCTCTTGAAAATTTCAATTATTTTAATAATTAACAAAATTCTTCTCCGAAATTCAATTATTATTAAAAATTTTAATAAAATTCTTTAAAAAATTTCAATTATTTTCATAAATAACAATATTCATCACAAGAATTTAATTATTTTCAAGAATTTTATAAAATTCATTACAAAATTTAATTATTTTCAAGAATTTTATAAAATTTTTCTACAAAATTCAATTATTTTCAAGAATTTTATAAAATTCATTACAAAATTCAATCATTTTCAAGTATTTTATAAAATTTTTCTTCAAAATTCAATTATTTTCAATAGTTTTATAAAATTCATTACAAAATTTAATTATTTTCAAGAATTTTATAAAATTCATTACAAAATTTAATTATTTTCAAGAATTTTATAAAATTCATTACAAAATTTAATTATTTTCAAGTATTTTATAAAATTTTTCTTCAAAATTCAATTATTTTCAATAGTTTTATAAAATTCATTATAGAATTCAATTATTTTCAAGAATTTTATATAATTCATCACAAGAATTCAATTATTTTCATAAATAAAAAAATGCTTTTTTAGGAATTCAATTATTTTGAAAAAAAATTTAATAAAATACCACACAGATATTCAATTATTGTCAAAAATTTTAATATAATTCTTTGTAAAATTTAATTATTTTAAAAAACTTTTCGAAATTTAATAATTTCCCATATTTTTTATTTTCATAAAATTCCCAAACAGAATTCAATTATTTAAAAACATTTTAATATAAAAATCTTTGTGAGAATTCAATTCCTTTCATGGATAATAAAAATTTGTTATGAATTTAATTATATAAATTAGAATTTACATAAAATTAGTCGAAAAAAATCAGTTATTTAAAAATTTTTATAAAATTCTTCTCAAGAATTAAATTATTGTCATTAATAATTAAAGTAATTATTGTTATTAATTATTAATATTTGAATTTTTTCAAGAATAATAAAATTCGTTGCAGGAATGCAATTTATCATCAGGATAAGAAAGAAGTAAATATATTTTTGATGAAAATTGGGATAAAAGTCAGAAAACTAAAATATAGAATGGAATTTTTGTCAGTTTTGTAAAGTGTCTAAGTCGAGTTTTTTTGGTCGTCAAGTTTATTTTTTCGATAGCCACTTTTTTACTTTTTTTTTTTTTAGTTTGAAACAAGGTTTAAAATATATTAAATAATAATAAATATAATTATATAAATTATTATATTTATATTTATATTTATTATTTTTATTATATTTATATTTATTATTATATAATTTAATTATATAAATAATAATAAATATATTATTATTAATTTTAAAAAAGTAACCTTTAAGAAAAAAAAAAAAAAAAAAAAAAAAGTCTGCAATAATCTAACAATTAAATAACTTCCACTAAATTGCAAAATTTTTTGTGAATTTATATATCCCATATAGGAAAATCCAAAAGGAAAGTTCCCCATTGATATTTTTTTTATTTCTTCTGCTCTTGTGGCATGTAAATTGAACTCTTTAGATATTTTTTTCCATTATAAAAACTGTCATTCTTCTATACACACACATATACATATATAGAGAGGTATAGCTGTGGATAATATACAAGAGATGAAATTGTGTATTATATTCGCTCTTTACCTCTTTTTCCCCTTTCTCGACCATATTTCCCGATGAAAAATCAATTTTCTCAAAGGAAAGATGAAAAATACTGCTCACAAAGGTTTTAAAGGAAAATAAAGATTAAAGAAGTGTATTTCGGATCGTTAAACATCTTGACGAAACACTTGGTTGTTCATGTCAATTAATCTACCGGTCTTCCGGATCTGGCGAAGGTCCAACCCCATCCGGAAATTGGGTTCACCATCCCCAGATGCTTCAGGAACTTTGCTCTCTGGTGAGCAATTTACGAACACTCATAAAAATTTTGACTTGTTTATCGTACGAGATTGAATGAATTTTTTTTTTCACAGAATAAAGAAGAGAAAAAAAAATGACAAAAATGATTAAAAAACGAAAAATGTAAAAAATATTGTAAACCAGAGAGAAACTTTGAAAACCATTTTTATGCGCAAAAAACACAAAAAAAAGAGACGAAATCATTTTGCAAAAATTTAGCAATTATTTTCCCAATTATTTTGCAATTATTTCGAAATTATTTTGTTAATATCTTTGCATATTCAATTTGCTTTTTAATTTTTCAGCAAACACTAGAAAAAAAAAGAGAATTTGTATTTATATTTCTCTCCATAATTTCATTTCACCAATTTTCTTTTAATCAACAAAAATTTTTTTATGTTTCAGGTAAATCAGAGTTTTTTGACTGAAATGGAGAACAGTGATGTTTTTTTCCTACCCGAGAAGCTAATGCAGTGAAATCGTAACTACTTTTTTTTGCGAAATTATTATTTCATAATAGAGAAAAAAAATGTACCCATCAATTTAAAACCGCGCATATTCTTTTTAAATACTCTAAATTTTTCCTTTTAATTTCTTTTTTTTTTAAAGTTTGAAATAAAATTTTCTTCTTCGCAAAATTGGATTAAATAATTTTATAAGAATGTTATTTTTCTAAATAGAGAAATGGGTAAAAAAAAATTATAAAAATTTTATAGGTTGATCTAATCTGGAAAAACATTTTTATGTTATTCCGAGAAATTGAATTTTTTTTAGTATTGAAAACACAATTTTTGTTGATGAAATTTTTTTTCCAGGTTTCATCAAAAATTTAAATTCAGAAGACCTTAAAATAAAATGTATATATAGTTTATATTTCTTTTTTTTATGTATTACTTTCTCTGGGTTTCATCTAAAAGTTGCGAGTATTTTAGAATTTTTTTTATAGTTTAAATTTTTTTTTTTTTTATAAATTGTGAAATAAAATTTTACAATTTTTACAAACGTTGTAAAAGAATAATTATTTTTGGATAATTTTTGACAAATTTTTTTTACTTTTTTATTAAGTTAATAAAATTAAAAAAAAATATTCGAAATTCTAATTTTCAATATCTATAGTATTTTCATAAAATTTCGCGAAAGAATTCAATTATTTTAAAAAAAATTGATAACATTCAATTATTTGCATAAATAATAAAAATCATCGAAGAATTTCAATTATTTTTAATTCTACTTTAAACAAAATTAATCGAAAATTTCAATTATTTTCACAAATAAAGTTTTCCACAAGAATTCAATTAATAAATAAAATAAAATTTTCATAATATTTATTATATTTTGAAAAAATAAATTATTTAAAACAATGTTTATAAAATTCTTATGAAGAATTCAATTATTTTCAAAAATTACAAAATTTTTTACAAAAATTCAATTCTTTTAAAACATTTTTAAAAAAAATTTCGTATTAATTAAATTATTTTTGCATAGATAATAAAATTGATCGCTAGATTTCATATATTTTTAATTCATTTTTACAGGAATTGCTTAAGAAATGTAATTATTTTTAAAAATTGAATTTTAATTCCTTAAAAAAATCAATTTTAGTTAAACAAATGTTTTTTTTTAAATTCTTTGGAAGAATTCAATTGTTTATAAAAATATTAGAATTTTTCACAAGAATTTAATTATTTTCTAATACTTTATTAAAATTGTTCAAAAGAAATCAATTATTTAAAATACATTTCAATTAAATTTTTTTGAAATAATTCAATTATTCTTTTAGATTTTAATAAAATTCTTTCCAAAAATCAAATTATTTACATAAATAATTCTTCGAAAGAATTCAATTATTAAAGATAAATAAGAAAATTATTCCGGAATTAAAATATTCAATTATTTTGAGGAATTTTAATAAAATTCGATGTAAAATTCAATTGTCTTCATAAATAACAAAATTCGTCAGAAGAATTCAATTATTTTCAAAATTAATAAAATTCTTCACCGAAATTCAATTATTTTTAAAAGATTAAAAAAAATCGTCAACTTTTCAATTATATTTATAAAGAAATAACAAAATTCTTCGACGAAATTCAATTATTTTCAGAAATTTAAATAAAATTCTTTGCAAAATTCAATTATTTTAATAAATAACAAAATTCTTCTCTGAAATTCAATTATTTTCAAAATCTTTAATAAAATTCATGGCAAAATTTCCATTATTTTCATAAATAACAAAATTCGTCAGAAGAATTCAATTATTTTAAAAATTAATAAAATTGTTCGAAGAAATTTAATTATTTTGAAAAAATCTAAAAAAAATTGTCAACATTTCAATTATCTTTATAAATGAATAGCAAAATTCTTCGACAAAATTAAATTATTTTTAAGAATTTTTTAAAATTCATTACAAAATTCAATTATTTTTAAGAATTCTATAAAATTCATTACAAAATTCAATTATTTTTAAAAATTTTATAAAATTCATTACAAAATTCAATTATTTTTAGAATTTTTTAAAATCCATTACAAAATTCAATTATTTTTAAGAATTTTTTAAAATCCATTACAAAATTCAATTATTTTTAAGAATTTTTTAAAATCCATTATAAAATTCAATTATTAATTTTCCTAATTCACCACAAGAATTTAATTATTTTCATAAATAATAAAATGCTTTTTAGGAATTCAATTATTTTGAAAAAAAAATTTAATAAAATTCCACACAGACATGGAATTATTGTCAAAAATTTTAATTTGAATTCTTTGTAAAATTTAATTATTTTTAAAAACTTTTCGCAATTCAATGATTTTTAATATCTATACTATTTTCATAAAATTTCCAAAAAGAATTTAATTATTAAAAATTTTTTTTGTAAAAATCTTCCTATGAATTCAATTATTTTTATGAATAATAAAAATTTCTCAGGAAATTCAATTATTTAAATTAAAATTTGCATAAAATTAGTCGAAGAAAATGAATTATTTAAAAAATTTTTATAAAATTCTTCGCAAGAATTAATATTTAAATATTAATATTAAATATTAATATTTAAATATTAATATTAAATATTAATATTTAAATTCTTTCATAAAAAATAAGTTGCAGGCATAAATAAAAATAAATAATTGCAGGAATTCAATTTATTTTGCAGGATTATAGAAAGAAGTAAATATTTTTGATGAAAATTAGGAAAAAGTCAGGAAAATAAAAAATATAGATTGGAATTTTCGTCAGATTTGTGAAGTGTCTAAAACTAGTTTTTCTTGGGTCGTCAAATTTAATTTTTCCATAGCTACTTTTTTTTACTATTTTTTTTTTTTTAGTTTTAAAGTCACTTTTTGCTACTTTTTAAAAATTAATTATCGAGTGCGAAGTCTAAATATCAGTAAACACAGAATCGAAACACAAGAAAAGTGTAAATCGAAACTTAATGAAAAAAAAAAAAAAAAAAAAATTGATTCTCACAACCCTCGCCTTTATTCTCTCGATATGAGAAGAAGAAAAAAATTGTAAAAATACATTATCAAGTTGTTTATCGAATGTTTTGTCGACTCCAGTGTAACCTTATCGTAAAATGTTAGTATGAGATACAAGTTTCATGACTCCCAGTAGTCGGATGAAATAAGAGTCTCGGGAGTCACATCAGAAGCGTAAATCGCGACGTTTACTCTTTTTTTTCTCACTCACATACTTTACGACACAGTTGTTCTCGTATTATCCTTTGGTTTTAACTCTCCACTGTCAACCCGTTTATTATTACGCACATTGCAAAAAAAAAAAAAAAAAAAAAAAAAAAAAAAACCAATGCTTATAAAATGAATAAACAACTATTTTTCTTAAACTTCCCTTTTCATTCTCCCAAGCGTAAAGTTTCTCAAATTATCCTCAAGAACGTTAGATAGAGAGAGAGAGAGTTTGTCGTGGTAATTTTTTTTTTTTTTTTTTTTTTTTTTTTTTGAAGAAGTTGAGGAACATCCCTCGGGCAATATTTTCGGTCGTTATGGCGTTGAGAGTTGACTCAAGGCTAAATCGTTTCTATATAGTATACATATAGTGACCGCAATGGCGATTACTATCTCTTGTGCCTTCATATTTTCCTGTGGCGAAAGCACAAGAGGCTAGAGAGAAAGAGTATAGTGGGAGAGCTTTTCAAGAAGTCACTCTTATCTCACTAGAGAGATAGCAACTCACCTTCCACGTATATAATGACCTCACGCTGTTTAGTATGTTTATACTTTATGATTTTTTAAAAATAAAAAATTAAATTTTTACTGTAAAAAATAATAATCAGAATTTTATTTTATTTTAGATTTCTTTCGATGAAATTGGTCCAAAATCTATTGTTGAGTTCAAATAAACTTTATTAAGCCGAATTTTTTTCGACTAATTGATTATTGAGCCGAGTATTCGAGTTAAATTTTTATTCATCAAAATTTTTGTCATGAAAAAATTTATTAAGGTAAAATTTTTATTTAGCTAAAATTATATTTGACTAAAATTATATTTAGCCAAACTTATATTTAGCTAAAATTATATTTAACAAAAATTATATTTAGCCAAAATTATATTTAGCTAAAATTATATTTAACAAAAATTATATTTAGTCAAAATTATATTAAGCCAAAATTATATTTAGACAAAATTATATTTAACAAAAATTGTATTTAGCCAAAATTATATTTACTCAAATTTATCTATAGCCAATTTAGCTAAACAGACAGTTAGTAGAATATAACTTAAGCTAAATATAAATTTAGCCAAATATTAATTTAGATAAATATAAATTTGGCTAAATATTAAACTGTTTATATATAAATTTAAGTAAATATTAATTTTGGCTAAATATAAACAAAGTTAATAAAAATTTGGCAAAATATTATAAATTGGCTACATATAAATTTAAGTAAATATAAATTTGGCTAAATATGAACTAAGGTTAATATAAATTTGGCTAAATATTAAACTGTCTTATATAAATTAAAGTAAATATAATTTTGGCTAAATATAAACAGAGGTTAAAAAAATTTGGCAAAATATTATAAATTGGCTACTATTTTAATAAAATTTTCCAAAAGAATTAAATTATTTAAACAAAGTTTTAAAAAAATTTCACAGGAATTTAATTATTTACCAATTTTTTTTTTATAAATTTCTTCGAACCAATTCAATTATTTTTAATTTTTTAATGAAGTTTCTCGAAAGAATTCAAATATATTCAGAGAATTGAAAAAAATAGTTCTGAAAATTTAATTATTTGGAAAAATTTAAATAAAATTTTTTAAAAAATTCTATTATTTAAAAAAATGTTGACAATGTTCTTTACAAGATTTATTTAATAGAATTGCAATTTTAATAAAAATTTTCTATACAATTCAATTATTTTTAACACCATTTTTTTAAGAATTCAATTATTTAAAAAAATTTGAATAAAAATCTTAGCAAGAAATCAATTATTTTCAAAAAAAAAAAAAATTCTTCGAAGCAATTCAATTATTTAAGAAATTATAATAAAATTCTTCCCAAGAATTCAATTCTTTTCAAAGATAAACATTTTCACAAGAATTCAACGATTTAAAAAATAATTTAATAAAATTCTTCGAAAGAATTCAATTATTTTCAATTTTTTAATAAAATGTCTAAATGCAAATTAATTATTATCAAAAAGTATTAATAAATTCTGAGAAATTCAATTATTTAGAAAAATTTGAATAAAAATCTTAGCAAGAAATCAATTATTTTTGTAAAAAATAAAATCCTTCGAAGCAATTCAATTATTTAAGAAATTTTAATAAAATTCTTCCCAAGAATTCAATTTTTTTTTTCAAAAATAAATATTTTCCCAGGAATTGAGTTATTTAAAAAAAATTTAATATATTTCTTCGTCAGATTTCAATTATTTTCAATTTTTTTTTTAAATGTAATTTTTCGATGGATTTTAATTATTTTCAAAATGTTTTAAAACATTTTGAGGAATTCAATTATTTAAAAAAATTTGAATAAAAAATCTTAGCAAGAATTCAATTATTTTCATAAAAAATAAAATTCTTCGAGGCAATTCAATTATTTAAGAAATTTTAATAAAATTCTTCCCAAGAATTCAATTCTTTTCAAAAATAAACATTTTCACAAGAATTAAACAATTTAAAAATAATTTAATAAAATTCTTTGCCAGATTTCAATTATTTTCAATTTTTTTAATAAAATTTCTTAATAAAAATTCTTCACAGAAATTCAATTATTTAAAAAAATTTTAGTAAAATACGTTTCTAGAATTTAATTCTTTTCATAAATAACAAAATTTATCGCAGAATTTCAATTATTTTTTATACAATTTTAAATAAAATGATAAAAAATTGAATTTTTTTTTTCAAATTCGCCGAAAAAATTCAATTATTTTTCAAAATTTTGATAAAATTCTTCATAAAAATTCAATTTTAGGAAATATTCAATTATTTAATAAATTATTTATTTTTTTTATTTAAATAATTGAATTCTCGATGAATTTTCTAATATAAATAAATTGATTAAAAAATGAATATTGTACTTAAAATTTGTATTAAATTTAACAAAAAATTTCACCTGTAAATTATAGCAAAAAATCAGGGGAAAACAAAATTAAATTTTTGTATGGCAACTCTTCTCTCAGCTAAGTTGATATTTGGCTAAATTAGTGTTTCTCTAAATATTTCATTTACTAAATTTTTATTTAGTTAATGTTATATTTAGCCAAATTTTTTTTTAATTAATTCTTTATTTAGCCGAATATTTATATTTAGCTTAAGTTAAAATTTAGTCTATAGCGAATTGGCTAAATTTGAATTTGGCTAAATATAATTTTTGGCTAAATATTCAATTTTTGCTAAACCAAAATTAAATTTTGAGAAATTTAGCTACTTTTATATTTAGCAAAGATTCATCATTAAGCCAAGATTAATTAATTTAAAATTTAGTGAACCAAATTTTTATTATGCTGAATTTTTTTTTTAATAAAATTGAGTCTTTTCATTTTTATTCGCATAAAAATAAAAACAGAGAGGAAAGAAGAGAGGATTAAAATTCTATTAACAGAAATTTTTAAAAGTATTATTTTTAAAACTTCAGGGAGAGAGAGAGAGAGAGAGAGAGAGAGAGAGAGAGAAATTTGTCGTTGTCGTCGTCGTCGTCGTCGACGTCGTCATGGGCGTTCTCAGTTTTTGTTGACGTCGTAATCGCGGAAAATTCACGGGAAACTCGAGCTTTCACCCGCATGCATATTTATGATGTTCATTCTCTCACATTGTATATACTTTTGATTGTCCTTTTGTAAATACAACCACGTCTTCTTCGCTTAGGTCTTACCTTGCATTAGCTAAAATATATAAGCCTCTTGTTGCTTCTCGCACTAACGCGCTTTCAGAGGCGCATCGTGATGATAAATTTCTTTAGATTAGAGTGACTCGAAGAAAATATCACTTCATATTTTATTATTATTATTATTATTATTATTTTTCTCAAAAAAACTTAAAATTTTAATTTTATAAAAAAAATTATTTTTTTTTCTAATTTTAATTTAAAGAAAAATTTTTCTATTTAGAATTTTTAATTCAATGCATTTTTATTAAATCAAGTTTTTCTTTCGCTGAATTTACATTTTGCCCATTTTTCTATGACCTAATTTTTTATGTTGACGTGTCCCACTTTGACCTAATTTTTAACTTGGCATAAATTTAATTTGACCTAATTTCAAATTCGTCCAAAGTTGATTGACCTAATTTTATAATTGTCCAACTCTTAATTTGACCTAACTTCTTTACTTGAATAAATTTAAATTTGACCTAATTTCCAACTTGTCCAAATCTTAATTTGACCTAATTTTTATATTACTGAAACTTACTTTGACATGATGTCCTATTCGTCCTAATTAGAAAGACCTAATTCTGTAATTATCAAAATCTTAATTTGACCTAATTTTTCATTCGCCTGAATTTAATTGACCTAATTTCTAATTCGTCCAAAGTTTCCGAAGTTGATTGACCTAATTTTATAATTGTCCCAATCTTAATTTGACAATTTTTTTTCCCAATCTTCTTTACTTAAACAAATTTAAATTTGACCTAATTTTCAACGTGTCCAAATCTTAATTTGACCTACTTTTTTATATTACTGATACTTACTTTGACCTAATTATTCGTCCTAATTAGAAAGACCTAATTCTGTAATTACCATACTATTATTTTGACCTAATTTTTCATTCGCCTGAATTTAATTGACGTAATTTCTAATTCGTCCGAAGTTGAATGACCTAATTTTATAATTGTCCAAATCTTAATGTGACCTAAATTCTTTACTTGAACAAATTTCAAATTGATCTAACTTTTTACTTTACTAAAACTAACTTTGACCTAATTTTGTATTCGCATGAATTTAATTGACCTAGTTTTCAACCTGACCACATCTTAATTTGACCTAATTTTTAACATTTCTGAAACTTATTTTGACCTAATATCTTATTCACCCTAATTAGAAACACCTAATTCTGTAATTATTATAATCTTAATTTGACCTAATTTTTTGACTTCACCGAATTTAAATTTCACTTAATTTTTTAGATCACTGAAACTTAATTGACCAAATGTGACCTAATTTATAATTTGTCCGAACTTTATAGACCTAAATCTTAATTTTACTAATTTCTTGTCCAAATCTGAATGTGACCTTATTTTTTCATTATATCGAAACGTAGTTTGACCTTATTTCTTACTCGCACCAATTAGATTGACCTAATTTTGTAATTGTCAAAATCTGAATTTGACCTAATTTTTTTATTTGGCTAAATTTAAATTTCACCTAATTTTTTTTAGACTTCTGGAACCAAATTACTTAATTGACCAAATTTGACCTAATTTATAATTTGTCCCAACTTTATAGACCTAAATCTTAATTTTACCTAATTTCTTGACTAAATCGAAATTAGACCTAATTTTTTTTTAAATTGAAACTTAGTTTGACCTAATTTCTTACTCGCCCTAATTAAATTGACCTTATTTTGTAATTGTCAAAATCTAAATTTGACCTAATTTTTTTATTTGACCACATTTAAATTACACCTAATTTTTTAGATTACTAAAACTTAATTGGCCTAATTTAACCTAATTTATAATTCGTCCGAACTTTATAGACCTAAATTGTTCCCAAATCTAGTTGAATAGAAATTTTGAAGGAATAAAATTTGGTGCATGAAGAAAAATTCAAGTCAACTGAAATTCCGGTCAAATAAGTATTCGTTGTTGAGAAGAATTTAAGAAAAATATTAATTTGGTTAAATAAATAATTGACAAAATTGTTCTAAAATGCGATTAAATAAATAAATAAATAAATAAATAAAACGGTAAAAAAAATTTGAACCACTTGAATTTTAGGTCCAAAAAAGAAAACTTAGGTCAAGTGGACTTCTGGTCAAATAAGAATTCGGTAAATTAGTCAAATAAAAATTCTGTCAACTAAAAAATTCATTAAATTGTTCCAAAAAGAAAATTTGTTCCTTTGGAAATTTAGGTCAAATGAAATTTCGGTCAAATAAGAATTCGATTCAAGAAATCCAATTAATGGAAATTCGGTAAAAAGTCAAATTGAGTATATTAATTAAACCTTTGATTGAAATGAATTTTACTATAAATAAAATTTGATTCATTGGAAAATTTAGGTCAATTGGATTTTCGGTCAAATTCATTGGAATAAAAATTCAACTAAATAGAGATTCAGTGAAATAAGTAGTTTATCTAATTGTTACAAAATCAGGTTAAATAAAAATTGTAAACAAATTCTCGATTTTTGTTCTCTATAATTTTAGGTCCAAAAGGAAATTTTAGGTCAAATTTGAATTCTGAAAAAAGAGTCATCGAAATAGAAATTCGGTAAAATGAATAATTCCCCAAAATTATTCAAGCATTCAGTAAATTGAAAATTCTAACGAAAAATAAAATTGTGACCTCCCCAATTTTAGGTCAAAAAGGAAAATTTAGGTCAAATGTGAATTCTAATTAAAGAATCATCGAAATAGAAATTTGGTAAAATAAATAATTCCTCAAATTATTCTAAAATTCAAAGAAATAAAAAATTCTAACCAAAAATAAAATTGTGACCACTCAAATTTTAGGTCCAAAAGAAAAATTTAGGTCAAATTTGGATTCTGAATAAAGAGTATTCGAAATAGAAATTCAGTAAAATGAATAATTCTCTAAATTATTCCAAAATCCAAGTTAAATAAAAAATTATAAACAAAAATAAAATTCTGACCACTCGAATTTTAGGTCCAAAAGGAAATTTTAGGTCAAATTTGAATTTTGAAAAAAGAGTCATCGAAATAGAAATTCGGTAAAATGAATAATTCCCCAAATTATTCCAAAATCTAAGTTAAATAAAAAATTATAAACAAAAATAAAATTGTGACCACTTGAATTTTAGGTCCTAAAGGAAAATTTAGGGCAAATTTGAATTCTCAATAAAGAGTCATCGAAATAGAAATTCGGTAAAATGAATAATTACCCAAAATTATTCAAATATTCAGTAAATTGAAAATTCTAACGAAAAATAAAATTGTGACCTCTCCAATTTTAGGTCAAGAAGGAAGATTTAGGTCAAATGTGAATTCTAATGAAAAAGTCATCGAAATAGAAATTCGGTCAAATGAATAATTCCCCAAAATTATTCAAGCATTCAGTAAATGAAAAATTTTAACCAAAAATAAAATTGTGACCTCTCGAATTTTAGGTCAAAAATGAAAATTCAGGTCAAATGTAAATTCTAAACTATAGGTCGTAAAAAATAAATTTTTTTTTTCAAAAATCTCTCATTTTAAAATTTAACAACGCCTTTAATTTTTATTTACTGCACGTTGGGAAAAATTTACTCAAATGACAAAAGAGGGAAGGGAATGCATAAAAAATTTATTTTTTTTTTGCGAATAATTTGAAAAATACAAAATTATTACTTGACTAATAGTGAAAAGTACTTCTTCGAAATTGAAGCTTTGTGGTCGCGGAAGCGTGCTGGCGTGAAGTAGCTGTATTACATATTAAAGTGGGCGAATTACGTTACGGCGCGTTGCGAGTGGAATTTACTGCTCACGATCTCGTTGAACTCGCGCAAGCCAACGAAAACCGCATTCTCAAACCACTTTGAAAAACTTTTCAACCACTTCCCGAGTAAATCTAAAGTTGAATTTTTTATACAATTCTCTTTTTTTCATTCCTAAAAATTTATTCTTCTTTTTTTTCGCTTCATTTTACTCTCTCTCTCTCTATATATATATTAAGGTGCGTGAGCAAGTTTGTCTAATATTATTTTTAAAACAATATAAGTCATTTTTCAAATTTTATAATGACATTTTAGAAAACTTTTCGTATAAATTTTATATGAATATCGCATCTTATAAATGATAAGGTCCCTTGATACGAAATGCACTTTCATCGGAAGTTGAAATTTTCTCTGAGCAAAACAAAAAGAGAAGCAAAAACTAAAAGAACGTAAAGTATTTATTTTCATGAAAACTTTTTCTTTTATTTATTTTTAATAACAATATTATTTTAATCATATTCGATGATTTATACACGAGCTTTTTATAATAATATACAAACATAATGAATTTCAGCATGACAGGTAAAAAATTATAAAAGTTATATGAACAAAAAGTTCATTTTTCGATAATTTTCAATTTATTTTTCAATTATTTGGAGTAAAAATTTTTTTTAGTTGTGTTTAAATTTTTCCTATCATCTTCACGTAACAATACATAAATTTATAAAGTTTTAGCTACGTAGGTAGAAAATTATAAAAGTTATAAGAGCGAAAATTTCAATTTTTCGATAATTTTCGAATTTTTTTTCTAATTATGGGGCTTAACAATTTTTTTTTGCTCTACAATAATTTTTCCTGTCATCTTTACGTAACAATACATAAATTTATAAAGTTTTAGCTTCGAAGGTAAAAAATTGTAAAAGTTATAAGAGCGAAAATTTCAATTTTTCGATAATTATCGAATTTTTTTCTTATTATGGGGCTTAACAATTTTTTTTTGCTCTACAATAATTTTTCCTGTCATCTTTACGTAACAATACATAAATTTATAAAGTTTTAGCTTCGAAGGTAAAAAATTGTAAAAGTTATAAGAGCGAAAATTTCAATTTTTCGATAATTATCGAATTTTTTTCTTATTATGGGGCTTAACAATTTTTTTTTGCTCTACAATAATTTTTCCCGGCATCTTCTCGTAACAATAGACAAATATACAAAGTTTTAGATTTTTATGTCAAAAACTGTTAAAGTTATATAAACAAAAATAACCTTTTTTCGTTAATTTTCGTATTTTTCTTCTAATTATTCGACGTAAAAAATTTTTTTAGTCGTGATATTAATTTTGCTGTTAACTTCAAGTAAAAATACTCTAATTTACGAAATTTTAGCTTCGTAGGTCAAAAATTGTAGAAGTTATATAAGCAAAAAAGTTTTTTTTCCATAATTTTCCTATTCTTTTTCTAATTATTCAGCGGAAAAATTTTTTTTTTGTTATGATGTTATTTTTCCTGTCATGTTCATGTAACAATACACAAATCAACAAAGTTTTAGCTTCGTAGGTCAAAAATTGTAAAAGTTAATGTGCAAAAAATTATTTTATTCGATAATTTTCAAATTTTTCTTCTAATTATTTGGCGTAAAAATTTTTTTTAGTTGTGTTATCATTTTTGCTGTCATCATCACGTAACAGTAAAGAAGTTATATTTTCCTACGTCAAAAATTGGAAAAGTTAATGTGTAAGAATTTCTTTTTTTCGTTATTTATCGAAATTTTTTCCTAATTATGGTTTTTAAAACTTTTTTTTGCTCTCCAATAATTTTTTTTTGTCATATTCACGAAACAATAAAGAAATATACAAAGTTTTAGATTTTTGGGACAAAAACTGTAAAAGTTATATGAACAAAAATAATTCTATTTCGTTAATTTTCGAATTTTTTTCTAATTATTTGTCGTAAAAATTTTTTTTAGTCGTGTTATTATTTTTGCTGTTAACTTCAAGTAAAAATACACAAATATACAAAGTTTTCGCTTCGTAGGTCAAAAATTCTAAAAGTTACATACGCAAAAATTTTTTTTTCGATTATTTTCCTATTTTTTTTAATTATTCTGCGTAAAAATTTTTTTTCGTTGAGTTATTATTTTTCCTGACATCTTTACGTAACAATTTACAAATCTACAAAGTTTTAGCTTTGTAAGTCAAAAATTGTAAAAGTTAATGTGCAAAAATTTATTTTATTCGTTATTTTTCGAATTTTTCTTCTAATTATACGGAGTAAAAAATTTTTTTTAGTTGTGTTTTTATTTTTCCTGTTATCTTCACGTAATAATAAATAAATATACAAAGTTTTAAATTCGTAGATCAAAAACTATAAAAATTATGTGAAGAAAAATATTATTTTTTCGATTATTTTCAAATTTTTTTCCTAATTATGGGGTGTAAAAAATTTTTTTTGCGCCACAATGATTTTTTCTGTTATTTTCATATAACAATACAGAAATATACAAAGTTTTAGATTTGTGGGACAAAAATTGTAAAAGTTATATAAGCAAAAAGTTCTTTTTTCGATAATTTTCTTATTTTTCTTTCTAATTATTCGGCGTAAAAATTTGTTTCAGTTGTGTTATAATTTTTTCTGTCATCTTTACGTAACAATAAATAAATATACAAAGTTTTAGATTCATATGTTAAAAATTGTAAGTTATATGAACAAAAATATTTTTTTTTCGTTAATTTTCGATTTTTTTTCTAAATATAATAAAAAAATTGGAAAAAAGGAAGAATAAAATAGAAAACTAAAGAATCGAAATAAAAAAGGTAATAAAAAATTGAATAAAAATAAAAATGAAGGAATTGAATAAAATAGTAAAAGAATTGAATAGAAGATGGTAATAAAAAAAAGAAAAAAAATTGAATAAAAAAAAATAAATAAAAATGGAGTAAAAAGAAATGTAATAAAAAAATAAATAGTACAGAGTTCGATTGTGACTGCCAAGAGCAAGAGTCAAGAGTTTTATGGCGATTTGTGTCGCTTATAAGGGAATGTCGAGTCACCTCGCTAACAGCGAACTTGTATTATGCAGTTGTGTGTATATGTACACGAGAACCTGCATACCGGACCAAGTAATGTCAAATTATGTCTAGTCAACTCGACCGCTGCTGCTGGTCTATAACCACTAGCAGCTGTAGATTTCACCCTGATATCGAAAGGTCACTGGTCTGGAAGACTGTCTTACTCGAGGTCTTATTATTAAAAAGAGGGGGGACTGGGGAGAAGAAAACATTATATCCCAGTGTACAGAGCATAATTTCACTCGCTATTTTATATAATTCACTGAAACTGAATTATTATTTTTTTTTCGTTAACAATATTTATTATGAAGCCAAATTGAAAAAATTAGTAAAATTGCGAATTTCAATTAAACTGGATAATGCAATAAATAAAATATAAAAATAATTTACTATTAGTTTTGAAATGTTATAACTTATATAACTTTTACTATTTTTGACCTACGAAGCTAAAATTTAGTACAATTATGCATTTTTAGATGAAGATTATAGAAAAAATTTAGTGAAATTAAAAAAAAAATTTTACACATCGTAAATGTGAAGAAATATTTGAAATCTTTAGACAAAAATAATTTTTTTTCTCACAACTTTTATTATTTTTCACCTACCAAGCTGAAACTTTGTACATTTATTTATTGTTATGTAAAGATGAAAGAAAAAATGTAAACACAACTAAAAAAATTTTTTTCGCCGAATAATTAGAAGAACAATTCGAAATATAGTGAAAAGAAGAAATTTTTGCACATTAACTCTTACAATTTTTCACCTACAAAGCTAAAAATTGGTACATTTGTGTATTGTCACTTGAAGTTGACAGCAAAAATAATAAAACGCTTAAAAAAATTTTTTACTTCGAATAATTAGAAAAAAATTAGAAATTTAACGAAATAGAATTATTTTTGTTCATATAACTTTTACAGTTTTTGACATAAAAATCTAAAACTTTGTATATTTGTCTATTGTTACGAAAAGATGAAAGGAAAAATAATTGTAGAGCAAAAAAAAATTGTTAAGCCCCACAATTAGAAAAAAAAAATTCGAAAATTAATGAAAAAATAAAATTTTTGCTGTTATAACTTTTATAATTTTTCACCTAAGAAGATAAAACTTTGTATATTTATTTATAGTTACGTGAAGATGACAGAAAAAATTATAACACAACTGAAACAAATTTTTTCGCCGAATAATTAGAAAGAAAAATTGGAAAATTAAAGAATAAAATAAATTTTTGCACATTAGCTTTTACAATTTTTGACTTACGAAGCTAAAACTTTGTAGATTTGTACATTGTTACATAAAGATGTCAGGAAAAATAATAACACAATGAAAAAAAATTTTTACGCAGAATAATTAAAAAAGTAGGAAAATAATCGAAAAAAAAATTTTTTTGGGTATATAACTTTTAGAATTTTTGACCTACGAAGCGAAAACTTTGTATATTTGTGTATTGTTACTTGAAGTTAACAGCAAAATAAATATCATGACTAAAAAAATTTTTTACGTCGAATAATTAGAAAAAAATCCGAAAATTAACGAAAAAAGGTTATTTTTGTTTATATAACTTTTACAATTTTTGACATAAAAATCTAAAACTTTGCGTATATTTTTATTGTTACCTGAACATGACAAGAAAAATTAATGTAAAACAAAAAAAAATTGTTAAGCCCCATAATGAGAAAAAAAAATTCGAAAATTAATGAAAAAATGAAATTTTTGCTGTTATAACTTTTAGAATTTTTTACCTACGAAGCGTAAAACTTTGTATATTTGTGTATTGTTACTTGAGGTTAACAGCAAAATTAATAACACCATTAAAAAAAATTTTTTACGTCGAATAATTAGAAAAAAAATTCGAAAATTAACGAAATAGAATTATTTTTGTTCATATAACTTTTACAGTTTTTGTCCCAAAAATCTAAAACTTTGAATATTTCTTTATTGTTACGTGAATATGACAAAAAAAATTATTGGAGAGCAAAAAAAAGTTTTAAAAACCATAATTAGGAAAAAAATTCGATAAATAACGAAAAAAAGAAATTCTTACACATTAACATTCTCAATTTTTGACGTACGAAAATAAAACTTCTTTACTGTTACGTGATGATGACAGCAAAAATGATAACACAACTAAAAAAATTTTTTACGCCAAATAATTAGAAGAAAAATTTGAAAATTAACGAATAAAATATATTTTTGCACATTAACTTTTACAATTTTTTACTTTAGATGCTAAAACTTCGTAGATTTGTGTATTGTTACGTGAAAATGACAGGAAAAATAATACCATAACAAAAAAAAAATTTTTACGCTGAATAATTAGAAAAAAAAGTAGGAATATTATGGAAAAAAAACTTTTTTGCTTACATAACTTGTACAATTTTTGACCTACGAAGCTAAAATTTCGTAAATTAGAGTATTTTTACTTGAAGTTAACAGCAAAATTAATATAACGACTGAAAAAAATTTTTTACGTTGAATAATTAGAAAAAAATCCGAAATTTAACGAATAAAGGTTATTTTTGTTCATATAACTTTTACAGTTTTTGACATAAAAATCTAAAACTTTGTATATTTGTCTATTGTTACGAGAAGATGACAGAAAAAATTATTGTAGAACAAAAAAAATTGTTAAGCCCCATAATTAGAAAAAAATTCGAAAATTATCGAAAAATTGAAAATTTTGCTCTTATAACTTTTATAATTTTTTACCTATAAAGCTAAAACTTTATCAATTTATGTATTGTTACGTAAAGATGACAGGAAAAATTATTGTAGAGCAAAGAAAAATTGTAAAGCCCCATGATAAGAAAAAAATTCGAAAATTATCGAAAAATTGAAATTTTTGCTCTTATAACTTTTATAATTTTTTACCTACGAAGCTAGAACTTTATAAATTTATGTATTGTTACGTAAAGATGACAGGAAAAATAAAAACACAACTAAACAAAATTTTTACTTCAAATAATTGAAAAATAAATTGAAAATTATCGAAAAATGAACTTTTTGTTCATATAACTTTTACAGTTTTTGACATAAAAATCTAAAACTTTGTATATTTGTCTATTGTTACCTGAAGTTAACAGCAAAGATTCAGGTCAACTTTGAAATTCAGGTCCAAATTCACAGGTCAATGGGCCAACATAACCTAAAAATCGATGTTTAACGTAAACAATAGTGCCCCAACGACAAAAAATGTTTAGAGTAGAAAATATTAACAGTCTCCAATTTTAGGTGAAACTTCAGGTCAATTTTCACAGTTAGAGCAGGAATATAACCTGAAAATTCCGAGAGCTGAGGATATGAAAAAGAAATAGTATAGAAAAATTAAAAAATTTGAAATTTGAAAATTTTAAGAAAATTTTCAAGGCATTTATCAATTATTTCAGTTTTGCTGCAAAGAAAAAGGAAAAAAAAATATTTGTAAAACATACGCAAAAATAGGAATGAAGTGCGCGTGATAACTCTCGTGTTTTAAATTGCCCACACACACACACACACAGACACACATAAAAGCATACATTTATAATATTCAACTGCTATTAATAGTAATAAAAACAATAAACATTGGTTTAAAAGGTTTTCGAGCCGGAGATGTTGGAAATTATTGATAAAAATGTAAAATTTATTCTCGAATACTAAGAAACTATATAGTCCTTGGAATGTTTCGAAATAGACGCCATTAAAGGTAGGGTTTAGAAGCACGCGAGCCGTGACTTGCGCGTATTACGTTCGCGGTTGTGTACAGAGATTTTTTTTTAACTCCCTTTGGCCAGTCAACCCTTCTACTATTCGTGCAAATATATTGTACTTTCTTATAAGCGTGCATGCACCCTTGTATACAGTATATATTATATACGTGTGTGTGAGGGGTCACCCATATTAATATCACGTTCCGTTTTTCAAACGATCGCGCGCCAGGGGCTCTCGAACCCATACAAAAAGGGTTCACTGTGCGATGTGCGCACAAATTTTAAATACGATTAAAACTTTATTTAGAAATTTAAAAAAAAATATTTTTTTAAACCATTTTTTGTATCTAGCCAGTCTTTTAGGTTTTCTATTTTGGAAATATATACTTTATATGGTTTTGAGACATTACTCGAAAATAAAATTAATTTTTTTTTCAACGCCTGGTCTGAAAGAAGTACTTTTTTATATGTTAAAAAAGCGTGGCGAAAGTGGAACTTTTCTGAACTGAATAGAATGCGGCCTAAAGAATATTCTGATTCACTCTAAAAATTATTAGATACTCAAAGAAATTTTCTATTACAATTGTTTACAAATTTTTTTATATATTAAAAAAAATATAAATATAAATTATTATTTATTATTTATTATTTATTATTTATTATTTATTATTTATTATTTATTATTTATTATTTATTATTTATTATTTATTATTTATTATTTATTATTTATTATTTATTATTTATTATTTATTATTTATTATTTATTATTTATTATTTATTATTTATTATTTATTATTTATTATTTATTATTTATTATTTATTATTTATTATTTATTATTTATTATTTATTATTTATTATTTATTATTTATTATTTATTATTTATTATTTATTATTTATTATTTATTATTTATTATTTATTATTTATTATTTATTATTTATTATTTATTATTTATTATTTATTATTTATTATTTATTATTTATTCGAAAATTCTTTAATTCAATATAAACATTAGAAAAAAAAACTTAAAATAGTTTTTAAAAAATTTCGATTAAGCTTTTTGTGAAAAAAATTAGTTTCATACAATTTTCAAATAAATGAACATGAAAAATTTAGATTTTCAAAGATTTTAATTTGAAATCTTTTACAAAATTCAATTATTTTCCAAAATTTCAATTATTGGAAAATTCTCAAAAATTCAATTATCTAATACTTTAATTGAATTTAATTTAAGAATTAATTTTTTTTTTTGAAAATTCTACGAGAATTCAATTATTTAAATACAAACATAGATAATTTATTGAATTATTGAATGTTTTTTAAAATTAATTCTTATACATAATTTTATCAACAAATTTTGAAATAATTGAATTCTTTCGACGAATTTCAATAAATTTTTTAAAAACAATTTTGTCGAGGAATTCGATTAAAATTGTATTGAAAATAATTGAAATTTTGCAATGAGTTTTATTATTCTTGAAAATAATTGAATTATTGTGAAGAATTTTATAAAAAAAAACGTTTCAAACAATTGATTTCTTTTTGAATTTATATGTAAATTCTATTTTTAATAATTCTATTTTTAATTTTTTCTGTGAAATTTTTATTATTTTAGAAAATAATTGAATATTCGTGTAGAATTTCTTCAAAATTATTTTTAAATAATAATTGAATTCTTTTGGAAAATTTTATTAAAATAAGGATATACAAATTATTGAATTAAGAAAAATTGTTGAAAATATACTGAAACTTTGACACGAATTTTATTAAAATTTTTGAAAATAATTGAATTTTATTACTTTTAAAAATAATTAAATTCTTGTGATGAATATTGTTATTTATGAAAATAATTGACCTCCGTCCAAATGATTTTATTATTTATGCGAAAATAATTAAATTTCCGAAAGGAATTTTAAAATTTATGAAAATAATTGAATTACTGCTAAGAATTTAATGACAAATTTTAAAACATTTGATTTTTTCGAAAAAATTTATGCAAATTCTATTTATTTAAATAATTGAATTCATGTGAAATTTTTTTTTTTTTGAAAATAATTGAAAGTTTGTGAAGAATTTAATCAAAATTTTTGTTTAATAATTGAATTCTTTTGGGGAATTTTATTAAAATTGTAGATTATTGAAAATCATTGAAAAAAGAAAAATTTTTGAAAATAATTGAATTTTATTATTTTTAAGAATAATTAAATTCTTGTGATGAATACTATTATTTATGAAATATAAATGAATTTTGTAATGAATTTTATTAAAATTCCTGAAAATATAATTGAATTTTGTCAAAGGATTTTGCTTTTCAATTATAAAGATAATTGAAATGTTGACGAAAATTTTTTTTAATCTTTTGGAAATAATTGAATTTCTGCGAAGATTTTTATTAATTTTTAAAATAATTGAATTCTTGTGATGAATACTATTATTTATGAAATATAAATGAATTTTGTAATGAATTTTATTAAAATTCCTGAAAATATAATTGAATTTTGTCAAAGGATTTTGCTATTCAATTATAAAGATAATTGAAATGTTGACGAAAATTTTTTTTAATCTTTTGGAAATAATTGAATTTCTGCGAAGAATTTTATTAATTTTTAAAATAATTGAATTCTTGTCATGAATTTTGTTATTTATGAAAATAATAATTGAATTTTGCAATGAATTTTATTGAAAGTCCTGAAAATAATTGAATTTCGGCGAAGAATTTTGCTATTTATTAAGATAATTGAAATGTTGACGAGAATTTTTTTGTTTCAAATTTTAGAAAATAATTGAATTTCTGGAAAGAATTTTTAAAATTTAATAATATGGTGGAATTCTTTCAAAGAATTGCGTTAAATATTTTTAAAACTGAAACTAATTTCAACAGAATTAAAATTAAAATTTTGCAAAAAAAAATTAACTTTATTAAATGATTTATAAGTTACAACTTTATGAATAGGAAGTTCATCAATGGAATTGAGTTATTAAAAATAAATTATTTTTAGAAGTAGAAAAAATTGAACGTTTTGTATTAGAATTCGTCGAAACAGTTTATAAGGCAAACAAAAAGACACAAAAATTTCAGAATATTCTTATAAATTCTAAAGATTTTATTTTTTTCAGTAATTTTAATAAAAAATCTTGTGACTTTTTCTAATATTGTTTCTTCCTAGAGTTAATTTTGATGAAATTGACTCTACTTTGCGAGTAAATTTTCACTTGTTTTCTATCTTGAATATTCTTCTTTTCTTTTTTTTTCTGTCTGTCAGTAAAGGATTATAAATTAGTCTTTGTGCCCAAGATCTCGTTAATTACATACACTCACATACACGTGATTGAAGAGGAATAATATACAGTTCGTTGAAAATGTTTGATGGTTAAAAAGAAGCACACGTATAATTAAATTTATTATTAAGAACTTGTATTTTAAACACTGAAATTAAGAATTACTTTTGCAACTAGTTATTTTGCAAAAAGAAAAAAAAAGAATATTGTAATTAATAGAATGTTATATATTCGTTAAGGAGGAATATATATTGCTTTCGGTGTATAAAGTATTATTAACCTCGTGTGGCATATAGCACTCTGCTCTTCGTGTAATATAATTCTATCTCGTCATGGATAAACTGTTCCACATGTCACTTTACAGCTCTGCCTTCGACTTATTGGATTGCACATGAATCTAGCAAAAGGAGAGGATGAAGCCACCCTTTTGCAACTTGACACATACTCTCACACATGCACACACACACGCCAACCTAACTCGAGAGTCTTTCCCTTTTCCTCATCATAGTTATAATCTTCCAAGACATAAGCTCACAAATCCAATTTTTACAAAAAGTACATGGAGAGAAAGAGCTAAATTTCTTTTCGTTATTATTAGAAAAAGAAATGAAAGAGAAGTGAAGGAAGGAAATTTGTTCAGAAAATTAGATTTTTGTTTAATTTGATGTCAATTTTCAATTATTTCGTTATTTCTTTAGTTATTTCTAAATTAAATAAAATTTTGATAAATTGTTCTAAATTCGTAATCAGTGACCCCAAAAACCCCCAAAAAAAAACAAGTTTCAAGCGAATTTGTAAAGTTTCTAAAAAATTTGCCGCCATTTTGGATCCGCCATTTTAAATTTTCAAAATCTGACATCAAATTCGTAATCAGCGACCCCAAAAACCCCCGAGAATCAAGTTTCAAGCGAATTTGTGAAGTTTCTAGAAATTTTGCCGCCATTTTGGATCCGCCATTTTGAATTTTGAAAATCTAACATAAGATTCGTGATCAGCGACCCTGAAAACCCCCGATAAACAAGCTTCAAACGAATTTGTAAAGTTTCTAAAATTTTTGCCGCCATTTTGGATCCGCCATTTTGAATTTTGAAAATCTGACATCAAATTTGTAATCAGCGACCCCGAAAACCCCCGAGAAACAAGTTTCAAGCAAATTTGTAAACTTTAAAAAATTTTCGCCGCCATTTTGAATCCGCCATTTTGAATTTTGGAAATCTGACATCAAATTCGCAATCAGCTACCCCGAAAACTCCCGAGAAACAAGTTTCAAGCGAATTTGTAGACCCCCGAGAAACAAGTTTCAAGCGAATTTGTAGACCCCCGAGAAACAAGCTTCAGGCGAATTAATAAATTTTCTGAAAATTCGGCCGCCATTTTGAATTCGCCATTTTGAATTTTAAAAATATAACATCAGCCATTTTGAATTTTGAAAATCTGACGTGAAATTTGTAAAATCAGCGACCTCGAAAACCCCCGAGAAACAAGTTTAAAGCAAATTTGTAAACTTTTTAAAAAATTTGCCGCCATTTTGGATCCGCCATTTTGAATTTTGAAAATCTAACATGAGATTCGTGATCAGCGACCCTGAAAAACCCCGATAAACAAGCTTCAAACGAATGTGTAAAGTTTCTAAAAATTTTGCCGCCATTTTGGATCCGCCATTTTGAATTTTGAAAATCTGACATCAAATTTGTAATCAGCGACCCCGAAAACCCCCGAGAAACAAGTTTCAAGCAAATTTGTAAACTTTTAAAAATTTTCGCCGCCATTTTGAATCCGCCATTTTGAATTTTGGAAATCTGACATCAAATTCGCAATCAGCTACCCCGAAAACTCCCGAGAAACAAGTTTTAAGCGAATTTGTAGACCCCCGAGAAACAAGCTTCAGGCGAATTAATAAATTTTCTGAAAATTCGGCCGCCATTTTGGATCCGCCATTTTGAATATATAACATCAGCCATTTTGAATTTTGAAAATCTGACGTGAAATTTGTAATCAGCGACCTCGAAAACCCCCGAGAAACAAGTTTAAAGCAAATTTGTAAACTTTTTAAAAAATTTGCCACCATTTTGGATCCGCCATTTTGAATTTTGAAAGTCGAACTTCAACCATGTAATAGTTAACCATTATCATCTTTTATTGGATCATCTGAAGTTCAGTAAATCAAAAGGAAAAAACTTTTTTAGTTTTTTTTTCTAAATTCTATCTTTCATGCAACAGCATGTAAAATAGAATTTCGAAAAAAATAGTTTATCAGAAATAAGATTTAAAATTAAAAAAATGGTTTTTGTTTTTATTTTTTAGCAAAACTATATTTCAGTGAGTGAGGGAGAGAAATAATTCATTGTTAATATACCTTTATTAATTTTTGAAAGTCCCACTATCCCTATTAGTATGGAGAGAGAGAGAGAGACCTAATCCGTGAATTTCCAGAGCGTAAAATAGTCGGGACGATAGCTTTTGTATACACATCTATATATATATATATATATGTATAGGGGACGCTATTCAACCGCAGCGCTTCGCGTGGCATGAAATAGTATAATGAGCTAGGAGAGCACTTTCATCCCGCTGTATTTGTCCATGCCCTCTACATTACAAACGTAGAAACAAAGGGCCATTGCGGCCGTTACTTATGACCGATGAAAACAAAGCCGCTTCTTGCTTACACACTCCTTCACTAAAAACAATCACTGTTTTAATACCGGTATTAGAATATCTTTTGATATTGATCGCGTAGTTCCAGTATAATACTATTATTACTACTACCACTACTACTACTGCTAATAATAATTACAACAAAAGTAACATTACAACAATAGTTTTACTGTATTAAATATAAACAATGCAAAATGGTGCGAGAAATTATAACTCTCGCTTCTGATTCTTCTTTTGTTATATTTTTGTTTAGGTTCTCGATTGGAAATACAATTTCGCACCATTTGAATAATAATAATACCAAAATAATCATCGGTGTGGGGTAGACTTAAATGTGTTTTCAAAGAGCTATTGTAGTTGTTTTGGTTTCATTTTGGGGTGGGAATTTAAAAACAAGTTGGGGTTTATTGAATTGTAGTGTTAGAGGAGATTTGGAATTTGTTTTAGGGATTTTTGGGAAATTTGCTTACAAATACCTTGGATTTCGAATTTACTTTTTTCCTTCTATTATTTTTTAGCTACTATTTTTTATCCTATTATTTTTAGCTAATATCTTTTATGTCTTTACGATGTCTAAGAAGTGTTAGATGACTTTCTGAGTACCCATTTGATGACTCTTTAAAATCCTGGAAACGTATGTTTAAATACCAAATAGATGTCTTTTTGGAAGTCTGTATGATGACTTGGAATGCACGTTAGACGTTATTTTGAATACTAATTTGAATTATGAAATTCCTGCTAGGCATTCTTTTGAAGGTTTTTTAGATGACTCTCTAAATTACTGGTAGAGGTTTTTCTGAAGATTATGTTTAGATTACTTTTTCAATACATGTTAGACGTCTTTTTGCATACCTATTAGACGACTTATTAAATTGGGGCTTACTAAATTTCTAGTAGATATCCATTTGAAGGTTTTTGGATGACTTTCTAAATGACTGGTAGAGGTCCTTTCGGAGTTCCTTTAGATGACTTTCTAAATTACTGGTAGAGGTCCTTTTGGAGTTTCTATAGATGATTTTCTAAATGCTTGATAGAGGTCTTTCAGAAGCTCTTTTAGATGACTCTTTGAATACACGTTAGACGTCTTTTTGAATACCCAACCATTAGACGACTTACTAAATTTCTGGTAGACATCCATTTGATGTTTTTTGGATGACTTTCTAAATGACTGGTAGAGGTCCTTTTGAAGTTCCTTTAGATGACTTTCTAAGTGCCTGATAGAGGTCTTTCAGAATCTTTTTTAGATGACTTTCTAAGATCATGATAGAGGTCTTTCAGAAGCTTTTTAGATGACTTTTTGAATACGCGTTAGACGACTTACTAAATTTCTGGTCAACATCCTTTTGATGATTCCTGAGATGACTTTTTCTAAATCACTGTTAGAGGTCTTTCTGAAACAATTTTCAATGACTTTTCAATTCACGTTGGACGACTTATTGGATATCCATTAGACGACTTATTTAATTCCTGGTAACCATCTTTTTGAAGGTTTCTTAGATGACTTTCTAAATGATTGCTAGAGGTTTTTCTAAAGCTCTCTTAGATGACTTTTTGAATACACGTTAGACGTCTTTTTGAATACTCATCAGATTTACTAAATTTCTGGTAGACAAATTCTGGTAGACAATTCTGGCTCAAAATCCTTTTGAAGGTTTTTTAGATGACTTTCCAAATGACTGTTAGAATTCTTTCGGAAGCACTCTTAGATTACATTTTGAATACACGTTAGACGTATTTTTGAATACCAACCCATTAGACGACTTACTAAATTTCCGATAGACATCCATTTGATGTTTTCTTGAATGCCCATTAGACGACTTATTAAATTTTTAGCAGACATACTTATGAAGGTTTTTAGATGACTTTTTTGAATTCCTGGTAGACTCGATGATTCTCCCTCGTCATAATAAAAGACAATAATTTTTTAAGAAACAAATGGAGAAAAAGGAATAATATCAAGAAGCAGAATGTGTGACAGTAAACTAAACCCCCATACAGCACTGTAACCTGCAAAAATATTTACAAAACTTCCTCAATATTTTAGGAAATATTATTAGGAATGTTTATTAGGAATAGAAAAAGGATTAAGAAAATTTTGTCAATTATGCTTCAAGGTTTGTGTGAGCAAAAGAAAAGTATATCTAGCACTTTGAGGAATAATTTTCTTCCGCCTTAGAATCAATAAGGAGAGGATGAAATTTACAGCCAGTATTTTATGTTCCATGATTAGTGTTCCCTTGATGATAATGGCTAACAACGTACTGCGTTGGCGACCGGTAATCACTGGACTAACAAAGAAGCGGGCTTAGCCAATGACATGTCCAATATATCATCCTCATAAAACTACTTTATTTATATTTATCTACTTTCTTACAATTAGTTTAAATACAAAATTTTGTAAATTATTGAAATTAGACAAACAAATAGTTGATACTGGATTGAGTTTAAAGGATTGAAGAAAAAGAAGGTCAATTAGGGCTTAGATTAGATGTCTTTTCGATAAACCGTTAGACGACTTTTTCGAAAAGAGGCAAATGTTTTTTTGAGCACCTAATAGATATCCAGCTGGAATTTAACTATCAATTCAAAATTTCAAACCCACCTGACTTTTCAAATCCGTTAGTCTTTTAGAATGATTTTTTAGACGTTTTTTATGATTTATGACGTCTTTTTGGAGGTTTTTTAGATGCCTTTTTTACTTCCCTGTTCCGTGATAGAGATCTTTCTGGAAATACCTGGTAAGCGTCTTTTTAGTGGAATCCCAGTTGAGTTCCTAATGTCCAATAGAGATTTATAGTGGTTTCTTAAAAGATTTTTTATAATACTTGGTAGACGTCTATCCGGAAGTCTTTTAGCTGATTTTCAGAATACCCGTCAAAGAAGTTTTTGGAGGTCTTTAGAAGACTTTTCGTATATCTAGCATAGCGTTCTTTTGATGGTTTTTAAAATAACTTCCTAAGGATTGGTAGACTTCTTTTTGGTGGTTTCTTAGATGACTTTCTAAATAACTGGTAGAGGTCTTTTTCAAGATCTTTTAGATGGTTTTTTGAATATCCCTGACGAAAGACTTCTTGATGGTTTGTTGGACGACCTGGACTTAGATGTCCTTCCTTAAATGTCAGTTAGGTTCAAGGGAACTTTTCAATAACTCTGTTAACGTCTCGTTGAACGTCTATTAGATGACTTTTTGAACATTTGTTAGATTTCAGAATACCGCCAATCTAGACTTAAGATTTCAAGAATTTTCTTGGTAATTTCTTAGATGACTTTCTAAATGACTGGAAGTGGTCTTCTTGGAAGTCTTTTTTAGATGATTTTCCAAAAACCCGGTAGAAATCTTTCAGGAGGTCTTTTGGATGGGTTTTATTCCAATTGACTTTCTAAAATCCAGTAGGGATTTATAGTGATTTCTTAGATGATTTTCTAAATATCTGGTAGACGTCTTTCCGGAAGTCTTTTAGCTGATTTTAGAAATACTCAGTAGAGAACTTTTTGGAGGTTCTTAGATGACTTTTGGAATATCTGTTAGGCGTCTATTTGGTGATTTTGCTAATAACCTTCTAATATCTGATAGAAGGCTTTTTGGTGACTTTTTAGATGACTTTCTAAATGACTGGTAGAGGTCTTCTTGGAACTCTTCTTGATAATTTTTTTTAAGGTAGAAATCTTCCAGGAGGTCTTTTAGGTGACTTTTTGAATTCCCTTTCAGTCTTTTTTTTAATGTTTTCACAGTTAGGCGTCCTTTCGGTGGTTTTTTGGATGACTTTCCAAATACCTGGTAGAGGTCTCTTTGACGATCATTTAGATGACTTTTTCAATGTCCGGTAAGCGTTTTTGGAGGTCTATAAGATGACTTTTGGAATATCTGTTAGGCGTCTTTTTGTTGATTTTCCTAATAACTTTCTAATATCTGGTAGAAGTCTTCTTGCTGGTTTTTAGATGATTTTCTAAATGACTGGTAGACTTTTTAGGAGTTTTTTCTAGATGACTTTTTTATTTCACCATCCTCCATAATAAAGAATGAGAGGAGTGTCTTGAATTTAAGGCAGTCGACATTTTGATTTTCACTTCCTACCATCATTAATATAGTGGATAGGAGAATCACTTTAGCAATTGCTGTGCACACAAGTCGTTACGCTTGCCCAAGCGGAGAAATGTATACGCTTGCCCATTGACTTATTTATTAGCGTCACTGTTACGGAATTACTGTACTTGCCTTTGTGGAATTATTAATTGTAAATTTACTTAGAAGACAATGGCATTAAGCCCCTCATAAAATGTGCATTTATACTTTAATGGCTGAATTGATAATATTACCCGTTTGCTCACTTTGAAATTGCCTCTGAATGATAAAAACCCACTAGCATAACAATTTGTTTACTAATTATATTTTATATTATTTTCCCTTTTTAACAAAAGTCAGCATTAATTTTGGAATCAGTTTGGGATAGAAAGTCAAGTTGCCTTACGAATTCAATGTCAAATAAAAAAGTTCAATGCTGATGTCAATTCGAATTTGTTCTGCGAAAGGGAAAAGTGAGGTAACTACCCAGAACCTGATATCTCAGCTACTTTTTTTTACTTCTTCTTGACAGTGTAATTTTTACCATGTCATGCAATGATTTTTATGTCGTCGATGCTGCAAAACACGAATATTCCTCTCGCTTCTTCCTTATGGCGACCTACGCGCGTCCACCCACGTGGCGGCAATATAACACAGCACATCGCACAGACTATTCAAACAATTCTCTTATACTCTCGTCGAGGAAGCGGTTCATTAATTATGCAACGTCTTTTCAACAGCAGTGTGCTCACTCACAACGATGTCACGAGTTTTCATGAGCCGATTGAAGTTAATCGTTCGTCTCTTCTAATCGCAAGAGCTGATCGATTACGAGGTTACGGTCCAAGGTCCGAGGCAGAGGGAAAAAAGAGAAAGAGGCAAAAAAGAGAGAGGGTAAACAGAAAGGGTGAAGGAAGAGAGAAAGAGGGAGTTTAAAATAAAAGTGGGTAGCAATGAACTCTGCCCCATTCTCTTGTGGTCTGGCCTAACGAGCCTTAACTTGCTCACAGAGGGCAAACAACTAGGTGACTTAGAAAGTGTCAGGAAACTTTGCAAACTTGTTTCCCTTGCCCGTGGCGTTTGTTAAATCTTCCCCTTAGTAGATGTTGTGTAAAGACTTCTTAACTGATATGAAACTTATCCTCCTCTCTTTCCTTCTCTCGTTTTCTCTCTCTCCCTCTCTCTCTCTTGTTCTCTCTCTTGTTCTCTTCCTTGCGAATGCAATTTTAAGAAAATATTTGTTACACGAGAAAATTTACACCAACGCATATAATAAAAGCAGATCAGATACGCTTATTTTACGACCAAACAAGAAGAAAATCCCCAACCTTCTTTGGACTTTAAAAGGGATTTTTAAAATTAGTAACAAATGGGAAGAAACCTATGGGCACCTATGGGTTTGTTTATATAGGTTCTCATGTGAAATAATTCGCATCTAGGAACCTACAGTGGAAACTAAATTTCCCATCAATTCTGTCATATTCCTAACAATGTTTCCCAGATTGAAAAGTTAACGTTAGCTAATGCTATTAACGTTAGACTAATGTTAGGCTAATGCACAAGAATTTCCCTAGGGTGGCCACCTTAGGGCCCTGGGAACCTTGGGATCCTCTACCCTATTGTTATTATTATTTAACTTTCAGTTAGACTAACGTTAGGCTAATGTTAACTAACGTTAGACTAATGTTAACTAACGTTAGACTAATGTTAACTAACGTTAGACTAATGTTAACTAACGTTAGACTAACGTTAGACTAACGTTAGACTAACGTTAGACTAATGTTAACTGTGACGAAGTGGTTTCGTCATGATATGTTCATTATTATAATTTCAATTAATGATTATTTGATTTTGGGTTTAGCGCGTTAGTCCTTTTGACTTTAAGGCATAGGAAGAAATGTAAATTCCCCTTTATGACAGGTGTGTACTAGCGTTTCGCGAAAAATGTAGCAGACGACGAAAGCACATTTTTGGAAATAGTTCGACTTGTGTTGTCGTTTGAATAGACATGTGATAAAGAGTTGGTAAATTGATGTATAAGAAGAGAGTTTATATTTTGTGAATAAAAGTATTAAATTGACAGTGTGATATTTTTATTGTGGTTGATTTGGAGAAGATTGTTTTACCCAATTCACTTTATTGACAAAAGAATTAATTGATTGATAACAAAAATTGGTAAGTAGAAATTTTGTTTAGTGTCGTGTCTCGAAGAATCAAGCTTTTCCCTTTTGATTTTAATATCTCTCAGCAGGATCTCCTTTGAAATAATTTCTTGATTGTTTATTGTTGATTATTTGACTATTTATTTTTGTTAGTTTTTGTATAATAAAATTAACTGGCGTCTAACTATCGCGTTGGTATAAAAGACAGATTTGTGACGAAAAGGGAAATAATAATTATATTTTGCATAATATTAATTATATATTAAAAGTACCGTCATATAACTAACGTTAGACTAATGTTAACTAACGTTAGACTAACGTTAGACTAATTTTAACTAACGTTATAATCTAATATTAGTGATTCAAAAAATGTCGTTAGTCTAACGTTAGCCTAACATCACTTGATCTCTCTGAGTGTCTCTGACACTTGATTCCGGTCCTTGTGCGCGGTTAGTATTACCTTAATTTTGATTGGTGTCGTGTTAGTCGTCTTGGATGCAAAACCACTTTAGTTTTTCGTTTAGGTTTCATAAATATGGACCTCCAGAATATATTTATCAAAGGAATTAAAGAATTTATACCGAATGACGATATATATATATATATATATATGTATTACCAACGCGGAGAATCATTGTGAAAAGACAAGTGAACCGACTTAGAAGGTCTTAGGAAAACTTAAAGCTGTTTCCCTTGGTCTTAACGTCACTTTGCCTTGTACTAAGTTTTGTCAAGTAGACATATATACCTAAAGAATTCTAAAAACAAAACATGTAGAAACTTTATTTCTTCTCGTAAATTTAAAGATAAGATTCTTTTTTTTTTACTGAAGTTTTCATAAATATTTTGGGTCAAACTTAACCTACTGAAAGTTAAATAATAAAAATAACAATAATATTAATAATAATAAATAAATAAATAAATAAATGTTTTAACATATTTTACGTAATTTTACACTGTTACAAGAAGCTAAATATACATAAAGAGTGCGATATAAATAAGATAAATTTTTTTTTCAAATCCAAATGAAAAAGGTCACAAATAACTCGTTGATCGAGATTTCTTAACTTTATAATTTTCAATTTCAAAAAAGCGATAATATATAAAATTTGCCCCCTTCATAAATTAAACTTCACAAACACTTTTGCTCTATATATATAATATATAATTGTGTAATTCAATGTGAGCTGAGTAAGTGTGCGAGACTGAATCAAGAATGAAAATCGTTGATGCGTAAAATCAGAATCTGTGAGCAAAGAATGCGCCCTCTATATAATTAATGAGACATAATTTAAAGAATTAATTGAATTTACTTGGAACTTGTTTTACTGGAAAGAAAAAGGGGAAAGTCGAAGGGGAGGAGGAGGTGTTAAGAATTCATTACATATGTTTTTTTTTTAATTTCAAATGATTTTTTAGGGACAAAGAATTTTTTTCTTATTTTTTAATTGTTTCAAAAATACTTTGTTACTAAATTATTATTATTATTATTATTTATGATTTACTTTTTTTAAAATAATAATAAAAATCTAGTAACAAAGTATTATTATTTTTTATTTTTTTTTATAGTAATAATAATAATTTAGTAAAAAATTTCTTTCAAAAAATTAAAAAATTTGTTGCTAAATTATTATTATTATTATTATTTGCTAATTATTAAAAAAAAAATTTTTAACTTGCTAGAAAACAAATTTAAAAAAAAAATTCAATTAACTGTTTAATAACAATTTTTTTGTCTTATTATTTAATAAAATTTTTTTTCTAATTAGCAATTGCTTATTGAATCTTGTTACACCCGAAAATAAAAAAATTGATGTTAATTTACTTTGTCGTTTATCAATAAAGTATATAATCGTTTACATCTTGACATTTATATATATATTATTATATTATAATTTATAACACTGTCAAAAAAAAAAAAAAAAAAAAAAAAAGTGACGAGTTGCTTTGAAACTTGTCAAGTCTTCTCGGCTGCTCGTTCTGGTTGGATCTTAACTGTTTGAACGACTCGTTGGTTGAGGTTGTCGATATCTTGTCAGCGTTATTCCCACGAAAGCGGAAAGACCTGCTCAAAAAGTGATAGTATACACATCTACTTGTAACTATATGTAACGGACTTTCTATATCAATTTAGATTACAATTTTTGAATAATAATTAGAAAAAAAAATTTTAATAAATAAATAACAATAATAATAAATTTAAAAAAAAATAATAATAATAGTAATAATGGTAATTTTAAAAATAATAATTTCAAATTATAATAAATAAATATTTTTGTTTATATATTTTATATGTCAATAAATAAGGGAACATAGTCAAGGTTGGACCACCATTTAAACTTTGTTTATATCTAACTGTTTTAAAAAAATTAATTTAAGGCTTTATTTAGAAATAACGGTGGTCCAACCTTGACTATAAATGGCATTTTCGAATAGAATTGAATTTTCCGCGCATAGGAAATATATAATATATAATATATAAATTATAATCATATCATGGTTTAGGCAAAAAAAAATTCAAAACTTGATAAAAAAATGTTATCATTTTGAATTTTTTTTGGCCTTAACCATGAAATGATAATAATATATAAGATAATTTAATCAACAAATTTTTAAATAATTGAATTCTGCCGACGAATTTTAATAAAATTTTCAAGAATAATTACATTTATTGAGGAATTTGATTAATAATTAAATTAAATTGTATTAAAAATAATTGAAATTCTGCAATGAGTTTTATTATTTATGATAATAATTGAATTATTGAGGAGAATTTTATGAAAATGTTTCAAACAATTAATTTTTTTTTTTTTTAAAATTATGGAAATTCTATTTTTAATAATTGAATTCCTGTGAAATTTTCATTATTTTAGAAAATATATTGAATATTCCTGTAGAATTTTGTTAAAATTGTTTTTAAACAATTGAATTTTTGTGGAAAATTTTAATAAAATAATTATATACAAATTATTGAATTAAGAAAAAATTTTGAAAATAATAGAAATTTTGCTATTCATTCATAAAGATAATTGAAATGTTGGACAATTTTTGTTTAGTTTTTTTGCAAAAAAAAATTCATTCAAATTGAATTTCTGCAAAGAATATTATTAATTTTGAAAATAATTGAATTCTTGTAAAATTCTTATTTTTTGGAAAATAATTAAAACTTCGTTTAGAATTTTCGCATAATCTTTGTTTAATAATTTAATTCTTTTCGGAAATTTTATTAAAATAATTTTAAAAATCATTAAATTAAGACATTTTTTTGAAAATAATTGAATTTTTGCTATGAATTTTATTCAAATTTTTGAAAATAATTGAATTTTTGTAATGAGTATTGTTAAATTTATAAAAATAATTGAATTTTGCAATGAATTTTAATAAAATTGTTGAAAATAATTGAATTTTGTCCAAGAATTTTACTATTCATTTATAAAGATAATTGAAATGTTGACGACAATTTTTTTTTTGTTTTTTTTTTAAATAATTGAATTTCTGCGAAGAATATTATTAATTTTGAAAATAGTTGAATTCTTTTGGGAATTTTATTAAAATTATTTTAAAAATATTAAAATAAGAAATTTTTTTGAAAATAATTAAATTTTTGCTATGAATTTTATTAAAACTTTTGAAAATAATTGAATTTTATCAAAAAATTTTGTTATTCATTTATAAACAAACAAATTTTATTATTTTGGATTTTTTTGCCTAAACCATAAAATAATAATAATAATATATAATAATAATAATAAAATAAAAAAAATAAGAAACATAAAAATTATAATAATAATAATAATAATGAAGTTTATATAAAAAAGATAAAAGGTCAATTGAAAGAATGCGTTATAATTTACTTGTTTTAAATATTATACATATAGATAAATTTATACATAATGTTGGATAGCAAATCATTAGGCGAGAGAGAAATTATTTTATGCAGACATACGGGCATTTTATTTTTCAATTTGCTATTTTACCTTTGAGTCGTTGACTATATCGATAAATCTCTCCACGCAGCCACACACACACACACACAAAGAAAAATAAAGAAGAAAAAAAAATTTCATCTTTTAAAGGAGTCAAAGAAGTTTAATCGGAAAATTTATTGATTAATTTCAACACGTAAATTACAGATATATATTCCGGTGAAATAAATATATTTATGCGAATAAAATTTATATTTTATGACAATATTATATTATGCAATACGAGAGGATAATAAAATTAATGATTTAATTATATAATAAATACAATTTTCAAGTAAAATCAAAATTTTACCAAATTAAATATTAATAACAATTTAAAAATATTAATAAAAATGATAATTATTATTTTATTATTATTAATATAAATAATAATTAAAGGTGGTTTATTATAATTATTATCGAATGATAAATTCATTTCCTGTAATAAATCATATTTATTATTACCTTATTATTATTATTTTTATTATTATTAACAAAAATTATAATATAAGTAGTAAATATTATTACTTTATTATTATTAATTATTACTTGACCCTAGAACGGAAATACGATTTTTTACCCTCCAATATAAAACTGGGGTTGTTTGCAACACCAGACTTGAAAAAAAAAAAAAAAAAAAATCTTGAAAAAGAGATTTTTTTTTATTTTTTACTAAGGAAGACGATGGTATTATTTATTTTTCAGTAAAGTGAAAAGAAACGTAAAAAAAAGTTGTAAAAGCGAAATATAATACAAAAATTTTTCAATATTGTCATTTTTTATGAAAAAAAATTGTAGTTTTTCCAAAGGTAGATCAATTTAAAAAAATCTGATGAATTTTGATTTTAAAAGCTAAATAGATGAAATTTAAGATAAAATTATTCCAATTTGATTTATGGCAAAAAATATAATTATTTGAACCGATGAAAAAGTGACTGAAATTGAAATAAACTGACGCATGGGTAAAATAACAAAAATCTACTTGAAATTAAATTTAGTAAAGTAATGACTATTATAATTATAATTATAATTATTATTATTATTATTATTATTATTATTTAAAAAAATAATAATAATAATTTAGTAACAAATTATTTTTTAAACAAGAACAAAAAAAAATTTTTAAATTGTTTAAAAAAATAATTTGTTTCTAAATTATTATTATTATTATTATTATTATTATTATTATTATTATTATTATTATTATTATTATTATTATTATTATTATTATTATTATTATTATTATTATTATTATTATTATTATTATTATTATTATTATTATTATTATTATTATAAAAAACTAATTAAAAACAATAAGAAAGAAAAATTAGTGTTAATTATAATTGTACAAACACGTAATTGACAATACCCAAAAGAACACGTATTTTATACAATTAATCTGCGAAGTAATTATACATTTTTTTTCTAGACGTGAAACAAATTACTCCTGTTCCATTATTTAAAAAAAAAAAATTTTCTTTCTTTTTTTTATGTGATTTTTATGGAAATTTTATTTTTAATCTCGCAAAAGCTCATGGCTTTCGTAGAGAGGCAAAAAAAACAAATTTTTTTTTTTTTTTTTTTTGAAAAAAAGTGAATTTACTCATTGATCTTGTCGTCTATGGGGAAATTACGAAGACTGGTTTGTGACTAGGTGAATTTGCATGACAATGCGGAAGTCGTTTGATCCTATCGAGCGCGGAAGGCGTGATACCTTTGCCACTAATTAATCGCGCGGACGCCCACTAACGAGGAGACTTCGCGTGTTAAAGCGCGTCACACACACACACACACACATATATATATATATATATATATATATATATATATATTCGATGCTTCAACAATAATACATGAAAAGAATATAATTCTCTTTCTGGTATTACAATTCTCACTAAGACTCACTTCATCCCCCTTCGATTCTCTTTTTTATCTTCTCTCACTTTTTGTCAATTAAAATTAGGAAAAAAAGGCGAATTTTTTTCTTTTCATTGAAAATTTATAGTTTTTATTTTGAATATCGAAGAAAATTGGAAAAATTTAACTTTTATTTTCATCACTTTCGCTTTTGATAAATTTTTTATTTTTACATGCTTATCATTTTTGTTTACAATTCAATTTTATGAAATTTGAATAATTCGAAAATTCTTCTACTAAATATAAATTAGAAAAAAAAAACTTGAAATAATTTTTAAAAATTTCGATTCAGATTTTTGTGAAAAAAAAAATTAGTTCCATAGAATTTTAAATTAAAAAAATGAAAAATTCGGAATTATCAAAAATTTTAATTTGAAACCTTTAGAAAATTCAAATATTTCTAAAAATTACAATTGTTAGCAGCCTAACTTCTCCGAAATTCAATTATTATATCTAAAACTTTATTTGAAATTAATTTTTTTAAATCAATTTTCATAATAAAATTCTATGAAAATTCAATTATTTAAATATACAAACATTGATAATTTATTTAATAATTGAATGTTTCTTAAAATTGAATTCTTATACATAATTTTATCAAACAAATTTTTAAATAATGTAATTCTTTCGACGAATTTGATTTAAATTGTATTAAAAATAATTGAAATTCTGCAATGAGATTTATTATTATTTATGAAAATAATGAAATTATTGCGAAAAAATTTATAAAGAAAGTTTCAAACAATTGATTTCTTTTTAAAAAAATTTATCCAAATTCTATTATTAATAATTGAATTTCTGTGAAATTTTCATTATTTCAGAAAATAATTGAATATTTGTTTAGAATTTTGTTAAAATTGTTTTTAAATAATTAAATTCTTGTGGGAAATTTTATTAAAATAATGATATACAAATTATTGAATTAAGAAAATTTTTTGAAAATAATAGAAATTTTGCAATGAATTTTGTAAACAATTTTTGAAAATAATTGAATTTTATTACTTTTGCAAATAATTGAATTCTTGTAATGAATATTGTTATTTACGAAAATAATAAAATCTCTAAAAGGAATTTTAAAATTTATGAAAATAATTGAATTCATGTGAAATTTTTATTTATTTTTTTTTTTTTTTGATAAATAATTGAAAGTTAGGGTTGAATTTTATCAAAATTTTTGTTAAATAATTGAATTCTTTTGAGAAATTTTATTAAAATATAGTAGAATATTAAAAATCATTGAATTAAGAAATTTTTTTGAAAATACCTTGACATTATTCTATGAATTTTATTAAAATTTTTGAAAATAATTGAATTTTTGTGATAATACTGTCATTTATAAAAATAATTGAATTTTGCAATGAATTTTATTAAAATTCCCGAAAATAATTGAATTTTGATAAAGAATTTGCTATTCATTTATAAAGATAATTGAAATGTTGACAATTTTTTTTTGAAATTAATTGAATTTCTGAAAAGAATTTTATTAATTTTAAAAATAATTGAATCTTGTGAAATTTTTATTTTTTTGGTCAATAATTAGAAAACAGTTCCGGTAGAATTTTGTCAAAAAATTGTTGTTTAAAATTGAATTCCTTTGAGAAATTTTATTAAAAAAATTTTGAAAATCGTTGAATTAAGAAATTGTTTGGAAATAATTGAAATTTTGTTATGAATTTTATTAAAATTGTTGAAAATAATTTAATTTTGTCAAAGAATTTTGTTATTCATTTATAAAGATAATTGAAAATGTTGACATTTTTTTTTTTAGATTTTTTTGAAAAAAATTGAATTCTGCAAAGAATTTCATTAATTTTGAAAATAATTGAATTCTTGTAAAGAATTTTATTAACTTTGAAAATAATTGAATTTTTGTGATGAATATTGTTATTTATGAAAATAATTTAATTTTGTAATGGATTTTATCAAAATTTCTGAAAATAATTGCATTTTGTCGAAGAATTGTATTAATTTTGAAAATAATTGAATTTTGTCAAAGAATTATTCTATTCAATTTAAAAATAATTGAAATCTTTACAATTTTTTTTATAGATTTTTTGTAAATAATTGAATTTTTGTGAAATTCTTATTTTTTTGGAATATAATTAAAAGTTTGTGTCGAATTTTATAAAAAATTTTGTTTAATAATTGAATTTTAATGGGAAATTTTATTAAAATAATTTTGAAAATCATGGAATTAAGAAATTTTGTTTGAAAATAATTGAATTTTGTCGAAGAATTTGTCTCTTTATTTTAATAGATAATTGAAATGTTGACAATTTTTTTTTAGATTTTTTGAAAATAATTGAATTTCTGCGAAGAAGTTTTTTAATTTTGAAAATAATTGAATTTGGTAATGATTGTATTTATTTATAAAAATTAAAAATAATTGAATTTCGCAATGGATTTTATTAAAATTCATGAATATAATTGAATTTCTGCTAGGAATTTTATTAATTTTGAGAATAATTGAATTTTGTCATGAATATGGTTATTTATGAAAATAATTGAATTTTGCAATGGATTTTCTTAAAATTCCTAAAAATAATTGAATTTCGGCGAAAAATTTTGTTTTTCATTTATAAAGATAATTGAAATGTTGACGACAATATATTTTTAGATTTTTTGAAAATAATTGAATTTCTCCGAAGAATTTTATTAATTTTAAAAATAATTGAATTCTTTTGATTAATATTGTTATTTATGAAAATAATTAAATTTTTCAATGAATTTTATTAAAATTTCTGAAAATAATTGAATCTCGACGAAAAAATTTGCTATTCATAAAGATAATTGAAAAGTTGAAGAGAATTTTTTTTCAAAATGAAAATAATTGAATTTCTGGAAAATACATAATTGATTCCCTATTTTTGTATTTTTGTTCTTTTTTTAATAGGAAAAAACCAACGATTTTTCCTTTTAGAAAAAAGAGGGAATTGGGATATTTTATTTTTCTAAAATAAAAAAGTACTTTAGCAGAAGAATTTAAAAAAAAAATTGATAGGCAAAAATTTTAATGATGCATTGCTGAATATTGACGTCATTCTACACACAAACACACAAATGGAGTAGTAATTCCCCTTGCGACGCATAATGATTCACGTGCAACTGATGTGAAAAATTTGTTCGACATCAAATCAGAAGTCTTATTAAATCATGATAGCAAAATAACAAATAGAATTCCGTTATTGATTTTCTGTATAACGAGAAAGAAGCGAGCGCGCTTCTATTGCAAAGGAGATCTAAGCCAAGCGCGTGAGTTATTGCATCGTTTTGCGTCTTTAGCCGTTGGGCAATAAATAATTGAACGCGATAATTTATTATCACCGATTTGGTCACGATTATATTGAGAATCGTCGTTCGGGACAGAGGAAAAGAAATAAAGAGAGAAAGAGAGAGAGAGAGAGACTTATGCGTTATGCACTCGTGCGATAAATGCATTTTGTCGGACGTGAAACCTTATTTTACTCTCTTTTGTGTCCTGTTGAGAAAGAAAAAAAATCATCCATTGTTATTCGTAACGAGGACGTGGCGAATTTATTATTAGCAGAAAGAGCGTGACGAAAAGTTTAGCGGCGAATGTGTGGAAAAATCATGGGTCATTATTTTCTTATGCTTTGGATCGTCAAATGTCACTTGGTTTTGAAAATTATTGGATTTTTCCTTATCGATTTTTTTTTCATTATTCTGCGATTTTATGGATTTTAGTGACAAACAAATTTTATACCCCAAGTTTTTCCTGTTTTTTTGTAACTACGCAATTTTCGAACCTGGGATCGTGTTTAAAAGACGATAATACATTGAAAACCATTCCAATGACGAAAATAAGGAAAAAATAATTTTTTTGGGGCCGTTCCCCCCACTTTTTTCAAATTTCAAAAACTAGTCAATTTTCGACCCTGGGATCGTGTTTAGAAGACGATAATACATTGAAAACCATTCCAATGACGAAAATAAGGAAAAAATAATTTTTTTGGGGCCGTTCCCCCCACTTTTTTCAAATTTCAAAAACTAGTCAATTTTCGACCCTGGGATCGTGTTTAGAAGACGAAAATACATTGAAAACCATTCCAATGACGAAAATAAGGAAAAAATATTTTTTTTTGGTCCATACCCCTACTTTTTTCAAAATTCGAAAACTGGTCAATTTTCGACCCTGGGATCGTGTTTAGAAGACGAAAATACATTGAAAACCATTCCAATGTCGGAAATAAGGAAAAAATAATTTTTTCGGGGCCGTTCCCCCCACTTTTTTCAAATTTCAAAAACTAGTCAATTTTCGAACCTGGGATCGAGTTTAGAAGACGAAAATACATTGAAAACCATTCCAATGTCGGAAATAAGGAAAAAATAATTTTTTTGGGTCCATACCCCACTTTTTTGAAAATTATCTGTTTTTGGTCTTATGCATAATAATCACGTAGCGTACGATTCAAGCTTTAATTAAAACCCTCATGGAAGTCGCTAGCAAGTTAGTTTAAAGAGAAAAAAACTTGAAAACCTCCAAAAACACGTTTTTGGATTTCTACCCCCACTTTTTTCGAAAAAAACACATACTAGGCAATTTTGAAACCTAAAATCGTGTTCAGAAGACGAAAATACATTGAAAACCATTCCAATGTCGGAAATAAGGAAAAAATAATTTTTTTTGGTCCTTACCCCCACTTTTTTCAAAATTATCTTTTTCTGGTCTTATGCATAATGATCTCGTAGTGTACGATTCGAGCTTTAATTTAAAATCTCATGGAGGTATGTAGAATGTCAGGTTGAAAGGAAAAAATTATTGAAAATCTACAAAAACACATTTTTTTTAGTATTACCCCCTCTTTTTTCGAAAAAAACACATACTAGACAATTTTGAAACCTGGGATCGTGTTTAGAAGACGAAAATACATTGAAAACCATTCCAATGTTGAAAATAAGGAAAAAATTATTTTTTCGGGTTCATACCCCCACTTTTTTCAAAATTCTCTTTTTTGGTCTTCCGCAAAAGGGTCTTTAAGTGCTAGTTTCAAATTTTAGTTAAAGCATGGAACTTCCTAGCAAGTCAATTTAAAGAGAAAAAAACTTAAAAACCCTCAAGAATAAAATAAAAACTATTTCATATTTTATTTTTATGAAAAAAAACTTGAATTAACAATTTTTAAATTCTATTATTTTAAAAATTGTTAATTTTACGTTAGCCACGCGAATTTTCGCCAGTTGATAAAATCAAATAATGAAAAAAAAAATATTAGACATCATAATAAAATAGTATTGAAATTTTATTTGAAAATGGTAATAAAAAAAATTAAAGGGTGGTAAAACTAATAAAAAAAGATAAATAAAAAAAAATACATGTAGTTTATTTTTTTAACTTATTTACTGTTACTGTGGTTGATTTTAAATAATTGATGTGATAAATTCTCTTTTAAGTGGAAATGTATATAGTTAGCAGAGTGATTTCAATCAAAATTATCAAAGTTAACTTAAAGAGAAAATCTCGTCTATAAATTCATTGCAAGACCCAGTTTAATATATTATGAGAGGACTTTGGATCTTAAGGAGTATAGATGGCTCCAAGTTCGAATAGATACTTATTACATAGGCATAAGACCATAAATTAATAATACAGTTGGTAATTTAGTTTTAGTAAAGCGCCCTTTGAGGACCTTAATAATTCCTATAGGACAAAGCTTCATCCCATTGGGAACAAAATAATTTCACAATCAAATTATTTTCTTCTTTTTCAAGAGAAATTTTTTCTTCACTTATAAAGCAAGTAGAAAAAAATTCTTCCCATTTTTCTTTATACATTTTCGAGGTGTTTATTCTAACTTTTCTCAAAAACCTGACGTACCAGGGAAATTCGGAACCTGGGATCGTGTTCAGCGGGCAAAAATACATTGAATACGATTCCAATGTCAAAAAAATGGAAAGAAATTTTTTTTTGTGTTTACCCCCACTTTTTTCAAAATTAACTAATTTTTTATCTTGCGCATATTGATATTAAAGAGTAGGATTTGAATCTTAATTTAAGTTGACGTAATAGTCTCCAGAAAATTGAGTGACAGAAAAAAATTTGAAAGAAACTTCAAAAACATGTTTTTTTGGTTCCTTACCCCCACTTTTTTCAAAATCCTTCTTTTTTGGTCTTGTGCACATTGATCTCGTAGTGTACTATTCAAGGTTTAATTTAAGATCTCATGAATGTATCTAAAACGACAGGTTGAAAAAAAATAGTTGAAAATCCACACAAACCCCTTTTTTGGAGTACTACCCCCATTTTTTTTCGAAAAAAACACATACTAGGCAATTTTGAAACCTCGGATCGTGTTTAGAAGACGAAAATACATTGAAAACCATTCCAATGTCGAAAATAAAGAAAAAATAATTTTTTTTGGTCCATACCCCCACTTTTTTCAAAATTCTCTTTTTGTGGTCTTATGCATAATGATCTCGTAGTGTACGATTCAAGCTTTAATTTAAGATCTCGTGGAAGTATGTAGAATGTCAGGTTGAAGAGATAAAATTATTAAAAATCCACAAAAATACGTATTTATTAATACTACCCCCACTTTTTTTGAAAAAAACACATTCATGGCAATTTGGAACCCTGGGATCGTGTTTAGAAGACGAAAATACATTGAAAACCATTCCAATGTCGAAAATAAGGAAAAAATAATTTTTTTTGATCCATACCCCCACTTTTTTCAAAATTCTCTGTTTTTTGGTCTTGCGCATATGGGTCTTTTAGAGCAAGTTTCTAACTTTAATTTAAATCCCCATCGGTGTCTCTAGCAAGTTAGTTTAAAGTGAAAAAACTTGAAAACCCACAAAAACACGTTTTTGGTTCTACCCCCATTTTTCTCAAAATTTCCACGTGAATTCTTGTATCATTACTCGATTCTATTTTTTACAAAAAAAAATATACGACAAGAAAAATTCCAAACGATCGAAGTCACCTAATCTACAATACGTGCTAAGATACAAAAAATATTTATGTCAAAATTCACATTTATCATACTTTCAAAAATCAGTGGATTGGAAATATTTTTATTTTCACCTTTTGTTAATTAAAATATATTTTTTTTAAATTACTTTAAAGTGGAAAAAATTACAAAATCAATGTGAAAAATGCGTTTTTTAGTTAACAATTGTAAAGATAACAAATTATTAGATGAATTTTAGGAATTAACTAAATTTTTAAAAGATTTTTCAATTATATTCTTTGAAAATTCAAGGGAAAAAAAGTATAATTAAAAATATAAAAATTTTTATTTTAAAATATTATTAATTACATTATTTTTCTTTAAAAATTCTTAGTTTTGAATAACTTTATTCAAAATTTCTAAAAAAAAATAATTGAATTTTAAAAGAATTATAGGTAGTTGCAATTTTTAGAAATAATTAAATTTCAAAAAGTTTTTCATTGAAATTTTAAGTTTCTAAATTTTTGTTGAATAAAAAAGTATTGAAGTTTTGAATAATTCAATTTGGAAACTCGGAAAAAAATTGTTTACAGAGAAAAAAGAATTAAAATTTTTTAAAAATGAAGTATTTTTGTAAGAAAGAGCACTGCCCTTAAATTTGTAAAATAAATAAATAAAAAAAAAATAATATTTCTATTTCCGAAAATAATTTTTAAAAAATTGAAACAATTGAAAATTTTCTCAAATTTCATTGAAACAAATTTTATATTTTAATGAATTTCATTTGTTTACTTTTAATAATTATTTTTGAAATAAAATCGTATTTTCGAAGAATTCTAATGGAAAATTTGGAAAATAATTGAATTTAAAAAAAAATTAAGAATAAAATTTTATTTACCAGGAATGTTCCAGTACAATATTCTTAAATTCAAGTTGTTGTTAGAAATACCTAGTCGATTTCCACACGAGTTGTTTAAATAATTCTTAATTTCTTTTTAAATTTAAAGAAAAATTGTTCGAAAAATTATATTTTTTTTTGAAAATGAAGAATTTTTATTAAATTTCAAAAAGAAAATTTTTTAAAGTAACAAGAGCAATGCAAATTGTACACGTTAGTAGTTATTCTAGATATTTATAATTATTATAAATAATTAGCAAAACCATTAACTAACTAACTACCTACTACCTACTAACTAACTATTAACTACTACCTACTGACTACTAACTATTAACTACTACCCACTGACTACTAACTACCTACTAGCTAACTATTAACTAACTAGTACCTACTAAATAACTATTAACTAACTAGTGTCTACTAATTAACTATTAACTACCTACTAACAAACTACTACCTACTAACATACTATTAATTACTACCTACTATCTAACTACTAACCAACTACCTACTAATAAACTATTAACTACTACTTACTAACTACTACCTACTAACTAACTAGTATCTAATTATTAACTACCTACTAAATACCTACTAACTAACTACTAAATAACCACTTACTATCTACTAACTAACTATTCACTACTACCTACTGACTACTAACTACCTACTAGCTAACTATTAACTACTAACTAACTAACTAGTACATACTAATTAACTATTAACTAACTAGTGTCTCCTAATTAACTATTAACTACCTACTAACAAACTACTACCTACTAACATACTATTAATTACTACCTACTATCTAACTACCTACTAATAAACTATTAACTACTACTTATTAACTACTACTTATTAACTACTACCTACTAACTAACTAGTTCCTACTAACTAATAACTATCTAATTATTAACTACCTACTAAATACCTACTAACTAACTACTAAATAACCACTTACTATCTACTAACTAACTATTAACTACTACCTGCTGACTACTAACTACCTACTAGCTAACTATTAACTACTAACTAGTACCTACTAATTAACTATTAACTACTACCTACTAACTATTTAACTATTAACTACCTACTAAATACCTACTTACTAACTACTAACTACCTTCTAACAAATTACTACCTACTAACATACTATTAATTACTACCTACTATCTAACTACTAACTAACTACCTACTAACATACTATTAATTACTACCTACTATCTAACTACTACTTAATAACTATCTAATTATTAACTACCTACTAAATACCTACTAACTAACTACTAAATAACCACTTACTATCTACTAACTAACTATTAACTACTACCTACTAACTATTTAACTACCTACTAAATACCTACTAACTAACTATGAACTACTAATTAACTACCTACTAACTATTTACTACTAACCATCTACTAACTGCCTACTAACTAACTATTGACTACTAAGTACTAACTAACTACCTACTAAATACCTACTAACTACCTACTAAATACCTACTAACTAACTACTAAATAACCACTTACTATCTACTAACTAACTATGAACTACTAATTAACTACCTACTAACTATTTACTACTAACTATCTACTATCTACTAACTAACTATTGACTACTAAGTACTAACTAACTACCTACTAACTACTAACTAATAATTATAATTATTAATATAAAAAAGAATTATTTTATTATTGTTTTTGAATTAATTATAATTATTATGAATAAATAATCATTCGTTTGAATTATTTTTTATTAATTAAAATTATTATAGATAAATATTTATTTATTTATAATAATTGTAATTAATACAAAAAAGACAATAAAATAATTTTTTGTTTTAATATATTCAGAAATTTAATTAGAAATTGGAGGATGGATAGGAATAGGAACAGGGAAATAGAGAGAGAGAGAGAGAGAGGATGCGTGCGTCGTAATTATCTTGATCCGGATGAGGAATCACCGCAGACTCCGCTAAAGCACAGGGTCAGTTATATGAGATTCTCTCTGTATTAACTCACATTCAAGCGCGATATTAATCTCCACCCCCACCTCCTCCCCCCATTTCATAATTAATAATAATTTACAAATGAACTGATGCAGTTCAATACATTATTCAAACAATAATTAATATACGTGTATATGATTATACAAAATTATTTTCAGTTAATTAGAGCTGTGTAATAAACCTCGAAATTTGTAAACCAATGTATTTGTATTTGTAATTGTATTTGTATTTGTATTTTAATGAAGGGAAAATAATAAAATTAACATTCCAAGTTTATCGGTGTTTCATATGCAAAAATCTTGAAACTTTATAAGATTTTAACTGTCGATTTTGTTTTAATTTTTTTTTTTATTCTTATTTCTCCACGCATAAAAAGTGTTAATTGAAAGTCATTTATTTTCTTATTAAACGAAAATGAAGAATATAAATATTGACTTAATTTAAATTTTTTTCCCTCGATGGGCGATTAATCCGTGAGATAAGAATAATTGCAGACTAATTTCAATTCTGAATATTGAAAAATAAGACAGTATCGGATTTCTTCATTTTATTATACAGTGAAGAAAAAAGTGTAAGAAAGAAAAAATGCGGGAAATTCGAATTTTTTTTTTTTTTGTAATATTGTTTTGGAAAGTGAAATGTTGGAAGTTTATTTAAAATTCTTATTTTCCGGGCAAAAGTTGAGAGTTTAATCGTATTTGTGCGCCTAATGAATCTTATTTGAGGGGAATTCGTGAAAAACGGAGCAAAAGTTATTGCTAATTTTATCATTGGAGTGATAAAATATTACGGTTGAGGGACTGCTTCTCTTATTTTCTTTGGTGAAATTTGCAAAATTAAGGGAAAATTTGACACAAGTGGTAGTAATTAGACTGGGGGTTTCAAAAAAATTTGAAGAGAAAATTTAAAAGAAAATAGAAAAAATATAGAAAAGGGACATTTATTATTATTACTTTATTATTATTAATTATTTTATTATTACTTGACCCTAGAACGGAAATATGATTTTTTTTACTGTAAATGTAAATTTACTGTAAATTTTTTTGATTTTTTTAAATGTAAAACTGGGGTTGTTTGGAACCCCAAATTTGAAATATTTGTTAAATGTTTCTATTTTACTGAAAAAGAGATTTAGCATAGTGGATTTTTTTCAATTTTCAGTAAAGAAGACGATGGTATTATTCATTTTTCAATAAAATAAAAAGAAACGTAAAAAAAAGTTGTAAAAACGAAATATAAAACAAAAATTTTTCAATATTGCCATTTTTATGAAAAAAATTGTAGTTTTTCCAAAAGTAGATCAATTTAAAAAATTCCGGTGAATTTTGAAAGCTAAATAGATGAAATTTAAGATAAAATTATTCAAATTTGATTTATTGTAAAAAAATATAATTATTTGAACCAATGAAAAGTGACTAAAATTGAAAAAAATTACGCAGAGGAAAATAACAAAAATCAACTTAAAATTAGTTAGTAATGTTCTGTTTTAAATTTTTTTCTTTTTTTATTAAAAAAGACGGTAGTATTATTCATTTTCTAATAAAGTAAAAAAAAATTTTTTTTTAATTTGTAAAAACAAAATAGAAAACAAAAATTTTTGAAAACTGACTTTTTTTTATAAAACTAATTGTATTTTTTTTTAAATAATTGATGAATTTAAAATTTTTTTATGAATTTTCAAAGCTAAATAGATGCACTTTAAGAAAAAATTACTTAAATTTGTTTTATTACAAAAGAATATAATTATTTGAACCGTTGAAAAATGACTGAAATTGAAAAAAAATGACGAATCCGGAGAAAATAACTAAAATCAAATTGAAAATAGTTTTCTTTTTTCATTGAAGAAGAATATGATATTATTCATTTTCTAATAAAGTAAAAAGAAATGTAAAAAAAGTTGTAAAAACGAAATGTAAAACAAAAATTTCTCAAAAATTGACATTTTTTATTTTAAAAAATGTAGTTTTTCAAAAAATTTACGAATTCAAAAAATTTTGATAAATGATAAATTTTGATAGCTAAATAGATGGTATTATTCATTCTTCAACAAAATAGAAAGAAATGTAAAAACAAACTTTGTAAAAAAAATAAAAAGCAAAAACTTATTAAAATTAACACTTTTTATAAAAGAGATTGTAATTTTTCAAAAAATTGATGAATATTTAAAAAATTCCGGTACATTTTAAAATATTTCTGTTTTACTAAAAAAAAATGTTTTTTTTTTGTTTTTTACTAATGAAGACGATTCATTTTTTTAAGAAAGTACCTAAAAAAATGTGAAAAAAAGTTGTAAAAACGTAATATAAAATTAAAAATTTCTCAAAATTGACATTTTTTATTAAAAAAAAAAAAATTGTAGTTATTCAAAAAATTAAAGAATTTGAGTAATTCCATTGAATTGTGAAAGCTAAATAGATGCACTTTAAGAGAAAATTATTCAAATTTGATTTATGGGAAAAAAAATATAATTATTTGAACCAATTAAAAATTTAAAAGTGACTAAAATTGAAAAAAATTACGCATGGGGAAAATAACAGTAAATGCAACTAGTAGTGAAAAAGACACTATAATACAAAAGCAAGTATGTATTTTAATTTTAAATATATATATATACACACAAAGGTATACACTTGCGCACGTGCCAATGACGATGACTCGAGTAAATAAATATATAGTATATGTTTGTGTGTTTGTAAGCGACCACTTGAAAATTTAACCGTGTCGGCAAACTGGTCGTCAATCGTCGTCTCCTGCTGACGACCTTTCAAAAACAAACCCACAGCTACTTTAAAGTCCTTTTTTTAAAAACTTTTTATTACCAAATTAGCATTCATTATAATATTTAATTTTATTTCTCAGAGAGTAGAAGAAAAAAGAATTTAGTATTTTTAATTCATCACATTTTATAAATGATTAATTTCAATTTCACACATAATATAATATATGTAATATAAATCATATAAATATCTTTCAAGAAATTTTAGATATAATTTAAAAGAATTTTTGGTCATCATATTCGTCCCGAAATTTTCATTTTTTTGAAATGCGTTTAATTCAAAATGGTTTAAAGATAAAAGTTTTTTCTCCAAAAATCTGTTTTATTTTCAAACGACACTTCAATTCGAATGGAAATTCAAAACATTATGTATATTAATGTATTAAACATTATGCAAAAGTGTATTACGCGTGGTCGCGTGATTTTATTATTACGCGTGTATTACGCATGTGATGGGTTTTAAAATTTAAATTTAAAAAAAAAATGCACAGGAAAGAAAAAAATGAAAGAAATCTCTTTACGCATGTTCAGCACTTGGTTCCCTCGTTGATTATTGCCGGTTGAATAGAAACTCTGCTTCACGGATCGCGATTACTCTGTCTCGATGTTTCACGCCGTGTTGCACGAACATAAACCCCGCGTCCGCGTCTTGGTAACTGCTGAGTGTGTTTACATGCTCCTTGGAAAGCAAGATTAATTACATTACTTCCTACTGAAACATAAAACCCTATCCTAACCCCCCTCATCCCTGCTTCTCTTACCTTCCATTTTACAACTGTTCAAAAACTTTTCTCATCTTACATTTCACGCATGCAAATGCATATATAGAAGCATTATACATATTATTCCTTTTCATAATATTTATAATTTCATATTCAACAATAAAGGAAATAATCAACTATATCAAGAGGGGAAAAAACTTTTGTTAATTTTTTTTTTTTGACCAAATGTCATTTTTGCGAATCGACATTTTTACGAAATGTCACTTTTGAGAAAAGCCATTTTTGCGAATTGTCATTTGTGCAAAATGGCACTTTTGTGAATCGACATTTTTACGAATTGTCACTTTCACGAATTGTCATTTTTGCGAATTGCCATTATTACAAATTGTCATTTGTGCAAAATGGCACTTTTATGAATCGCCATTTTTACGAATTGTCACTTTCACGAATTGTCATTTCTGCAAATTATCATTTTTACGAAATGTCATTTTTGCGAATTGCCATTATTACAAATTGTCAATTTTGCGAAAAGTCATTTTTGCGAATTGTCATTTGTGCAAAATGGCACTTTTGTGAATCGACATTTTTACGAATTATCACTTTCACAAATTGTCATTTTTGCGAATTGCCATTATTACAAATTGTCAATTTTGCGAAAAGTCATTTTTGCGAATTGTCATTTGTGCAAAATGGCACTTTTGTGAATCGACATTATTACGAATTGTCATTTCTGCAAATTGTCATTTTTACGAAATGTCATTTTTGCGAATTGTCATTTTTACGAAATGTCATTTTTGCAAATTGTCATTATTACAAATTGTCAATTTTGCGAAAAGTCATTTTTGCGAATTGTCATTTGTGCAAAATGGCACTTTTGTGAATCGACATTTTTACGAATTGTCATTTCTGCAAATTGTCATTTTTGCGAATTTCCATTATTACAAATTGTCAATTTTGCTAAAAGTCATTTTTGCGAATTGTCATTTGTGCAAATTGTCGATTCGCAAAAATGACATTTCGTAAAAATGCCAATTCGCAAAAATGACAATTCGTGAAAGTGACAATTCGTAATAATGGCGATTCACAAAAATGACTTTTTGCAAAAGTGACAATTCGTAAAAATGATATTTTGCAAAAATGACAATTCGTAAAAAATGATGTTTCGCAAAAATGACTTTTCGCAAAAGTGACAATTCGTAAAATTATAATAGTTTGGATAAATGGAATTCGGTAAAATGACAATTCGATCAAATGACATTTGGAGAATATTCATGCGCCTGAATTTGACGGAATCGGAATTTTAATCTTAATTTCAAACGAAATCGGAAATTCAATCTTAAATTTGTAGGAATCGGAAATTTGGTGAAAATTTTCAGAAACTAAAACCGTAATTTAATCTCAATTCCAAACCGTATCGGAATTTCAATCGGAAATATTTGCGACAAAGTCTAAAATTTCAATCGGAATTCCGTCAAAATTCAAAACGCAGAATTCAAAAAATTCAGTTGCAAAAAAAATTTTTTTTTTTCAAAAATTCATGCGGAATTTAGTTAGAAAATATTCTTGATATATTGAGGTTAGAACGTGAATAAAATTTTTTTTAAAAATATCAGAAAATAAAGAAGGAAATATATATATATATATATATATATATATATGTATATGAACAGTGAAAGAACAGAGGTAATTAACGCCAGTGAACACATTGAAAGTGAAGAGTGAAAATTTACGTGCGTTGTATTAAGCATTCAAATTCAGACGTATACGTGCATCATTACTGATCAGCAATTTTTTGTCGAACTTTAGGAAACCTGAAAAGCGAAACAGCGAGATTACGTGCTCGGCATATATATATTTCAAATTCAACACAATCTCACACTATGAGTACACTATTCTTTTGTGTACCTATATATATATTCAGAAAAAAATTTTTTTTTCCTATTCAATCAAAATAATGTGTTTAACATCATTGATTTTTATTCTATTCAAGTTAATAATAATTACGACGCAATAATTAAATGTCGATAATTTGTTTGTAATGCTAATTATCACTATTACTGTCAACGTAAATCATTTCTTTTTTTGCTTTATAATTATAATTTAATTAGAAAATTGCAAAAAGAATTTTTTTATAAAATTTTTATCGTTTCTATTTAGCTACTTTTATTTAGAATGAAAATTTAAAAATAAAAAAAATACTTTCAAAAATACTTTTTTTTAAAATACTTTCATTTGGAATTCTACTGGAATTGCAAATGGATTTTCTTCGGAATTCTACTGGAATTTAAAAAAAATATTTTTGAGAATTTTTAGATTCGATATAATAAACAATTGATTCAAATTTAAATTACTTAAGGCAATTGAGATTGTAATTGTGAACAATTTGACAATTTGGCACATTAACGTGAAATTCACTGCGTTGACTAAATTTATAACTGTTGAAACTAAAGCATCAGGTTGTTGTTGTTATTATCGACTATAGTTCGATTGTATTGATTATACAAGCATTAGAAAGACATTGCCTTTCCATTAAACTCTACAATGACCATAAAATGACCATAATTGATAAACAAATATTGTTTAATTAAAAGAAAAATATTTAAAAAATTATTTTAAGTAATATAATTCTACTCGTAACTATTTTTCTTTTAATCTTTTTATTTTTAAGACAATGCGTGAGGAAATGCAGAATGGCGAGGCGCATGATTATTCCCCAAATGTCATTTTACCGAATTACATTTATTCGAACTGATGTTATTTTAACGAAATGTTACTTTTGCGAATCGCCATTTTTACGAATTGCCACTTTTGCGAAAAGTCATTTTTTTACGAATTGTCTTTTTTACGAATTGTCATTTTTACGAATCGTTATTGTTCCGCAATATATTTTTTTTCGAATTGTCATTTTTACGAAATGGCACTTTTGTGAATCACCATTTTTACGAATTCTCACTATTACGAATTGTCATTTATGTGAACTGTCATTTTTTCGAATTGTCATTTTTACGAAATGTCACTTTTGTGAATCACCATTGTCACGTAAAAATGGCAATTCGCAAAAATGACATTTCGTAAAAATGACTTTTCGCAAAAGTGACAATTCGTAAAAATGCCAATTCACAAAAGTGACATTTCGTAAAAATGACAATTCGAAAAAAATGACATTTCGAAACAATAACTATTTGTAAAAATGACAATTAGTAAAAATGATTTTTCGCAAAAGTGGCAATTCGTAAAAATGGCGATTCCCAAAAGTGACATTTCGTTAAAAATGATGTTTCGCATAAATGACTATTCGCAAAAGTGGCAATTCGTAAAAATGTCGATTCGCAAAAGTGATATTTCGTTAAAATAACAGTTCGGATAAATGCAATTCGTAAACATAACTGTTCGGATAAATGCAATTCGGTAAAATGACAGTTCGGTGAAATGACATTTGGGGAATAATCATGCGTATCTGCAGAATGAGATAAAAAAAAAAAATTAGAGGAATTTTATTTGAGAATTTTTGAAAAGAAATATTTTTGAAATACGGAAGGAGCAATAAATTATTTAGAGAGAATGAAATAAACGTATATATATAACATAGAGGAATAATAATGTAATCCGCAAACAATACAGAACAGTTCAAGAAATTTAAAATTCATGTTTCCTGAGCGTTAAAATAGTTACTTCTCGGTTTGCTTTAGGGTTGTTAGAAAAAGAGGGGGAAGAGGAACATACGGTGTATATATATAAACGAGGAAACAGATGAGCTAACCCGACAAAGAGATATTAGAAATGGGAAGAGCGTCCTGCAAGTGTATGCGTACCTAACTCGGCTAATCTTATGCTAATTCTATACAGTAGGTATAGTCAGCTCTCTCTCGCTTTACAATGGTCCAAATACGTACATATACTATATATATATTCTCACTGCAAGGATCTTCTCATATTATACGCATATAATCGCATATGCTTACTTACGTGACGATCTAGATACATATACACAATATGAGGAGAGTGTAATTCTTATTAAAATTGAGATGTATGAAATTTTTTTTATCTAATATGTATTTTTCAATTTCTAATGAGGCTGAGGAGTACTTTGTATTTTTTATTTTCTTAATTATTAATTTTAATCTTCTACTTTTCTATTTTCATTTTCGTTTACTGTATGGTCACAATAACCATATAGTCTCGGTGTCTATGGCGTAACGGCCCCTATGGGGGACGTTAGGAACTGCGGACAAAGCCCTCAAGTCTCTTTAAAGTGAAAAAAATTCGAATCAACTCGAATCAGTGAAAATATTATTAAATACAAACTGTTCGAACGAAAAATAAAAAAATTACGGACTATTTATGGTCAAAAATATAAATCCGAGTCAAATAAGAGAAAATTTTCTTATTTTTGGAAAATAATTAAATGTTTATGCAGAATTTTATTCAATTTTTTTAAAAATAATTGGAATTCTTTTGGAAAATTTTATTAAAATAGTAAATTATTAAAAATCATTGAATTGAGGAGAATTTTTGAAAATAATTGAAATTTTGACAAGGATTTTATTAAAATTTTTGAAAATAATTAAATTTCGGAGTTATTTCTAAAGATAGGTAATTGAAATTTTGACAAGAATTTTATTAAAATTTTTAAATATAATCGAATTTCTACAAATAATTTTATTATTTGAACAAATAATAATTGAAATTTTGACGAGCACTTTTAAAAAAAAAATTAATTCTACAGAATAGTTAGTTGAAAAATATGAAATATTCAAATTTTCCAAGATTTTAATTTGAAATTTTTTAAAAATTCAGTTTTTTCTAAAAATTCTCATGCTCCAATGCTTTTAATATTGAATTATTATCTGAAATTTAAAAAAAAATCCATTTTCAAATCAGTTTTAATTAGAAAATTTTACGAGAATTCAATTATTTAAATACAAAAATAAATTATTTATTGAATAATTGAATTCTTCTTAAGGGGAGGTTCTCATTGCGGAGGCCAAAATAAACACAAACTTTGACAATTTTTTGCGAGGAACGGCTATGACTTAACGATGTAATTTTTTTTTCTAAATAAAGATACTTTCTTGAACTTTTAAAATATATATTTCATTTTAAAAAAAAATGCAAAATGGCGGCCAATATGGCGCATCTAGAAAATAATGTTTTATTAAATAGGGAAAACGGTGGGCATTCTATACTGCGCAATTTTTAGTCTAAAACAAAAACTCAAAAATTTTTATAAAGGTGACATCCTAAAGAATAGGTTATACCTAAAAAATAGTTAAAAAGTTAATAAAATGTCAAATGGCGAACACATTTTTAAAAAAACTGCGTTTTTGCATTATTTTTCCATATTTGACCTCTTGTAAAAATCTCTATTGTTAACAATTTTATCATATTATAGGTATAACCCCAGTAGAATTTAGTTACCTTTAATTAGCCGCAAACCCGAAGTTGATTGATTAAATAGTTTAGACGCTACGATGCCCACCAGTTTGAAAAATCTTGTTTCGAGAAAACCGCGTTTAAAGTTTGAGAAACATTTTTGTGCAATAATTTTATTCTTTGCAATTCTTTGTTCAATTTGCGTATATGATAAATATCTATAGGTATTTAGGGTCGCTCTTTACGATTCTGAGGTCAGATTTGCAAAATTTTTAAAAATTGATTCGATTTGCCTGACATTTGTTACTCAGTGCTCGGGACGGCGGTGAGTTCAAGACTCCATAAAAACGAAAATATTCTTCGGATCAAAAAATCGCTATACACACATATTCTACATATATATAGCTTTAAAAAAATACAATAAAAAAGAAATCAATTTTTTTGACTCCCGCAATGGGAACCTCCCCTTAAAAATAAATTCTCATAAAGAATTTTATTAACAAGTAAATAATTGAATTCTTTTGACGAATTTGAATAACATTTTTAAGAATAATTACATTCTTCGAGAAATTCCATTAAAATTGTATTAAAAATAATTGAAATTCTGCGACGAGTTTTATTATTTTATGAAAATAATTGAATTCCTAAAAAGAATTTTATAATTTTTGAACGTTATTAAATTTCTGCGAAGAATTTTATTATTCTTGAAAATAATTGAATTTCTGCAATAATTTGTAATTTCTCCAAAATAAATTATTTTTCAAATGTTTTCAACTATTTGTAAAATTTATTTGTTTACGATTCAATTTTACAGAATTTCAATTAATCAGATATTTGTCAATTAAATATATATATATATATTAGAAAAAAAACTTCAAAAAGAATAATTTCAAGTAAAATTGAAATAAACTCTTTCAAAAAAATCAATTTCAAAATTCAATTATTTCTAAAAATTCACGCAATATTGCTTTTACTATTTAATTATCATCTGAAACTTTAAGTGAAATTCATTTTTAAATCAATTTTTATTAGAAAATTCTACTAGAATTCTATTATTTAAATACAAAAATATAATTATTGAATAATTTAATTTGCATAATGAATTTTCCCAACAAAATTTTTAAATAATTGAATTCCTTTGACGAAGTTTATAAAAAATTTGTAAATAATTGAATTTTTTATTTGTATGTGAAATTTTTATTATTCTATGTAAATAATTCAATGTTTGCGTAGAATTTTATTAAAATTTTTTTTTAAATAATTGAATTATTTTCAAAACTTTATTAAATTAGTAGATATTGAATTTAAGGAAAATTTTTGAAAATAATTGAATTTCTGTAATTATTTGTAACTTCTCCAACATTGAATTTTTTTAGGTTTTTTTTTTTTTTTTACTAAAATTGTTCTCTAAATGAATAATTTTTAATAATTTTTGAAAAAGTTGTTGGAGAATTTTCAAATTCATTTGATTACAATTCAATTTTACGAAATTTTAACTGAAATTCATTTTTAAATTAACTTTTATTAAAAAATTCTTATCTTTCGACAAATTTTAATAAAAAGTTTTTTAAAGTAATAATTACATTTTTCGAGGGATTTTATTAAAAATTGTATTAAAAAAATAATTGAAATTCTGCGTTGAAATTTAATATAATTATGAAAATATAATTGAATTTCTAAAAAGAATTTTATTTTTTATAAAAATAATGGAATTGCTAAAAAATAATAAAATTTTTACAGTTATTCTATTATTTTCAATTATTAAAAAAAATAATTGAATAATTGAATACATGTAAAAATTTTATTATTTATTAAAATAATTGAATTGTTAAGAAGAAATTTCTTCTTAATTCAATTATTTACAAATTTTTTTATAAATTAATTTATAAAAAAATTTGTAAATAATTGAATTTCTGTGATATTTTTATTTATTTTTATTTTACATATGAAAATAATTGAATTTCAATGAAGAATTTTATTATTTCTAAAAATAATTGAAATTTTGATCAAAAATTTTTTTTTAATTTTTGAATATAATTGAATTTCTACGAGGAATTTTTTTATTTTTGAAAATAATTGAATTTCTGCAATTATTTGTAATTTATCTAAAATTCTTATAATTATATCATAAAATTTACGAACTTTTGGCCTTTTTCTATCAAATAACGGACTTTACGGACCTCTTTTTTTTTGAAAAAACTGACTTTTACGAACTTGAAGCAAATTTACGGAGCTTTACAGAATTCGATAAAAATGCATTCGGTAAAACGGCGTTAGGAAAAAAAATTTCTGGTAAAAAAATAATTCGGTAAAAAGGACATTCGGTAAAATGGATTCCGTATAAATTGTACCGTAATCGTTGCTACAGTAACTATTGCAATGGAAAAAGTTGCTATGGTAACAATTACCATGGCAATGAACGTAAAACGTAACGTAAAACGTAACGGCCCCCATGGGGGACGTTAAGAACTACGAGCCACGAAACCCTATTATTATAATATTAATAATAGTGTAATAAAAGTAAAAATTAATAAAGTATTTATTAATAAAGTAAATCATTTGACAGACGTCTCGTTACATATATATATGCAACAATTTGTTACGTATATTTATTTTTCAATTAGAAGTTACGCAATAGTTTTTTTTTTTTTTTTTTTTTGCTTGTAAGTGACGCAATTAAATTGGTATAGTCGTTACGCAAAAGTTTGTGAATCCTTTTCAATTTTTTTTTCCACTGTTAGTATAAGTGACTATGCAATTAGTCATAGTGTGAATCAAAATATTACTGGGAGTCGATACAAAAGGAGGATGTTATTTTTTTTTTGTCATTTGTAAATTACTGAAGCCAATGCAGTGAATGTATAAATATATTCTGATGTGTTGGATGAGAAAGGTTTACCGCATGTGGCAAGGCCAATGTACCAGAAGCGAGAACTGTTTTGCAATGCTAGTTAGATGTTATTGGGAGGCCTTACTGATAATGCTGATGGGGCATTGCAATCGCATTGCAGTATATTGAATGGCTCTATTTTATCTCCCTCCCTCTCTCTCTCTCTATCTCTCTTATTCATTCTAGTGTCGTGGCCCTGTGAACCAGTGCGGCGCGGCCGATTGATCGGCCCAACCCTCGTTGACAGAATCTATTGTTTGTTCTCTATCTCTCTCATTGACAAAGGGCAATTGTAATTGGGGATTACGCGTTGTTAAGAAAGCACACGAACCGTGGAGGTAATTATCCGATAATTGAGGCTAATCAAGTTCGTGCGGAGGAAACAGAAAAAAAAATAATCACAATCTCCAGAATTACACTGTAAAAAATAAATCCTACTTTCAGTTCAATTTTGATTAATTTAGTCAAATTGAATTTGATTTCAAATTTAGGGTTAAATCCAAATGAGGCGCATGATTATTCCCCAAATGTCATTTGACCGAACTGTCATTTTACCGAATTGTCATTCATTCGAACTGTTATTTTCACGAAATGTCACTTTTGCGAATTGTCAAAGTGACAATTCGTAAAAATGTCGATTCGCAAAAGTGACATTTCGTTAAAATAACAGTTCGGATGAATGACAATTCGAAAAAATGTTCACTTTGCATAAATGACAATTCGCAAAAATAACTTTTTGCAACAGTGACAATTCGCAACAATCAAAATTCAGAACAATAACTATTCGTAAAAATGACAATTCGCAACAGTTAAATTTTGTAAAAATGACAATTCGCAAAAGTGACAATTCGTGAAAATGTCGATTCGCAAAAGTGACTTTTCGTAAAAGTGACAATTCGTAAAAATGTCGATTCACAAAAATGACAAACTTGCAACAGTGACATTTTGTAAAAATGACAATTCGCATAAATTACAATTCGTAAAAGTGGTATTTCGCAAAAATGACTCTTCGCAAAAGTGACAATTCGTAAAAATGACATTTCGGAACAATAACAATTCGTAACAATGACAATTCGTTAAAAATGATGTATCGCAAAAATGACAAATCGTAAAAATGACAAAATTAGCAACAATGACATTTCGTAAAAATTGCAATTCGTAAATGTGGCAATTCGTAAAAATGTCGATTCGCAAAAATGACAATTTGAAAAAATTACATTTCGGAACAATAACTATTCGTAAAAATGACAATTCTTAAAAATAATGTTTCGCAAAAATGACTCTTCGCAAAAGTGACAATTCGTAAAAATGACATTTCGGAACAATAACGATTCGTAAAAATGACAATTCGTTAAAAATCATGTTTCGCAAAAGTGGCAATTCGTGAAAATGTCGATTCGCAAAAATGACTCTTCGCAAAAGTGACAATTCGTAAAAATGACATTTCGGAACAATAACGATTTGTAAAAATGATAATTCGTTAAAAATCATGTTTCGCAAAAGTGGCAATTCGTGAAAATGTCGATTCGCAAAAATGACTTTTCGCAAAAGTGGTATTTCGCAAAAATGACATTTCGGAACAATAACGATTCGCAAAAATGACTTTTCGCAAAAGTGACAATTCGTGAAAATGACAATTCGCAAAAGTGTCAATTCCTGAAAATGTCGATTCGCAAAAGTGACACTTCGTTAAAATAATAGTTCGGATAAATGACAATTCGCAAAAATGACTTTTCGCAAAAGTGACAAATTTGTAAAAAATGTCGATTCGCAAAAATGATAAACTCGCAACAGTGACATTTTGTAAAAATGACAATTCGAAAAAATGACAATTTGCATAAATGACAATTCGTAAAAGTGGTATTTCGCAAAAATGACTCTTCGCAGAAGTGACAATTCGTAAAAATGACATTTCGGAACAATAACTATTCGTAAAAAGGACAATTCGCAACAGTGACATTTTGTAAAAATGACAATTCGCAAAAGTGACAATTCGTAAAAATGTCGATTCGCAAAAATGACAATTCGAAAATATGACATTTTGTAACAATAACTATTCGTAAATATAATGTTTCGCAAAAATGACTTTTTGTAAAAGTGACAATTCGTAAAAATTACATTTCGGAACAATACATTTTCGTAAAAATAACAATTTTTCAAAATAATGATTCGCAAAAATGACTTTCCGCAAAAGTCACAATACGTAAATATAACTGTTCGGATAAATGCATTTCGTTAAAATGAGAGTTCAATCAAATGACAGTTTAATCAAATGACATTTCGGAACAATAACAATTTGTAAAAATGGCAATTCGTTAAAAATGATGTTTCACAGAAATGACAATTCGCAACAGTGAATTTTGTAAAAATGACAATTCGCAAAAGTGACAATTCGTAAAAATGTCGATTCGCAAAAATGACAATTCGAAAATATGACAGTTCGGAACAATAACTATTCGTAAATATAATGTTTGGCAAAAATGACTTTTTGTAAAAGTGACAATTCGTAAAAATGACATTTCGGAACAATAAATATTTGTAAAAATAACAATTCGTCAAAATAATGTTTCGCAAAAATGACTTTCCGCAAAAGTCAAAATTCGTAAAAATAACTGTTCGGATAAATGCAATTCGTTAAAATGACAGTTCAATCAAATGACATTTCGGAACAATAACAATTTGTAAAAATGACAATTCGTTAAAAATGATATTTCGCAGAAATGACTATTCGCAAAATTCGGTAAAATGACAGTTCGGTCAAATGACATTTGGGAAATAATCATGCGCCCCGGATGAAAAAAATCAAAAATTCCCTAATAAAGCAAAAAAATTGTATTTGTCCCTATTTTGCGGGGGAAAAACTCTTTTTTCCTCGGCCAAAAAAAAAAACGTTGAATATAAATTGAAAAATATTTCGTATAATGTTTTTCTTTGAAATACACTATTAACTGGAGATAGGATGTGTGTACAATTCCTGTGTTTATATTTGTATCTTCATATATATGTGTACCAAGCGATTTCCGTGAAAGGAGACAACGTCGTCGTCGTCGTCGTCGTGGCGTCTGCATAGTGTTGCATTTCGGCCAGACAAGTTATGTTTTAGAAAGCTTGCTAAAATATACGTATATATGTATATATATATAGATGTGTGGGTGTGGGTTCGTCGATACAAATAGCTTATCTCTATATACACTGTACGATGTCACACGATGTGGACTTAAGATCAGTCCCCCCTGACTTGTGGACTCATATTCGTTCTCGGTATTTTCCATCACATCACAAAACGTCTTTCGTTTTCTCGTCACCTCACCTTTTAGTATAACCGGTCGACCACGTTTGTCTTCTGCTATTTAGCGAGAAATGAGGAGAAAAACAAGAAGAAGAGGGAAAAGTGGCTTATTGCTCGTCGCTTTACATTAGCTAAAAACAATGTCACCCGGTGATGTCATATAAGCGTGAGCACATGTTGCTCGCTCACTATCGTCGAGTCAAATGTTATACACTTTCATGCACAATGACAAATACAGATCTGTGTTTGTGTTTGTGTGTTTACTTATGCGTTAAAAGTGTGCGTGTACGAGAAAGATAAGCACACTTTGCCTCGCTCTTTGCTGGTAAAGTAATAATCAATCTCTGTGTGAATTTTTTTTTTCATATTGGAATTCAGATCAGTTGTAAATCGCTTTTAATTTTAAATTTTAATTTATTTCAAAATCTATTATTATAAGTAATTTTTCTTCTTTTTTTGGTTTTTTAATAATTCGAAAGAGAAAAATAATTTTCCTCTTTTTTCTGTTTCAGGTAAATATTTTCAAAAATACGCTTTTATATTCAGTGCTGCGATTTTGGAATGTTATTCAGAAGAAAAGGTAAATCAAATTCTCTTCCTTTAATAATTAGATTAAAAATAAATTAATAATACAGTCGAACCTGTCGAAATGCAACTCTAAAGAAAGTAAAAAGGTTTTTTTGTATTAAAAAATGTCCAACAAGAATTATTTACACTTAGTTTCAGAAATAAAAATATTAAAAAATTAAATTATAAAACAATTCTTTAAGGATTTTTTAATGTAATAAAATTTTAAAAATTGAGTTGCATTCCGACAGTTTTCACTGTATTCAATAATTGAAAGGGTGAATTTCGAACATAACCTAAAATTTTTAGCTTCCTAGATATTTTTCTTTGGACCCAAAATAAAAACAATTCAATTCAGAATTAGGAACCAAAACCAAATAATTTAACCCAATGTCTAACATCCTAAATACAAAAAACTAAAAGCGAAAAGTATAAAAAACCCAAACCAAAATTAAACCCAAAATAAAAACAATTCAATCCATAATTAAAAACTAAAACCAAATAATTTAACTCGCAATGTCTAATATCTGAAAGACAAAACACTAAAAGCAAAAGTAAGAAAAACCCAAAACCCAAACCAAAATTAAACCTAAAATAAAAACAATTCAATGCAGAATTAAAAACCAAAACCAAATAGTTTAATCCAACGTTTAACATCCGAAACACAATAAACTAAAAACATATGCGAAAAGTAAAAAACAAAATCTAAAACCCAAAACCAAAATTAAACCCAAAATAAAAACAATTCAATCCAGAATTAAAAACCAAAACCAAATAATTTAACCCAACGTTTAACATTTGAAACACAAAAAAAAAATTAAAAGCAAAAAGTAAAAAAACCCAAATTCCAAACCAACATGAAGTCTAAAATAAAAACAATTCAATCCAGAATTAAAAACCAAAACCAAAATAATTTATCCAAATGCCTAACATTCTAAATACAAAAAACTAAAAAACTAAAAGCAAAAAGTAAAAAAGAAAATCTAAAAACCAAAACTATACCCAAAATAAAAACAATTCAATCCAGAATTAAGAACAAAATAATTTAACCCAATGTTTAACATCCTAAACACAAGATACTAAATAACGATTTTTTTAATATAAAAATTTACTATTTTAAAATGTTAATTTTTTTATAGAATAATTATTCAAATTTTCCTCGAACATTACAATTAGTTGTTAAAAATTATTTTTGATTAAATTTTAAGTTTATTATTTTTAAAGTAAGTTTTTTCTTATTTTTATTTTTATAAAATTGTCTTTGCGAAAATAGTAAAAGAAATTCTGGAAATATGTAACAAATTTCTTAAAAATATTGTTGATGTTATATTTATTTCGATACTTTGGGGGTCATTAAATGTTACTATTTTTTAAGGCAATTTTTCAAAAATCCAAAGTTTATTTTACTAATTTTTTTTTTTTCAAATTTACTTCGAATATTATTATAATTCATGGAATTTTAAAACAAAAAGTAGGGTTGTAATGAAAATTTTGATTAAAAATTTAAAGAAAGTTACAGACTATCTACACAAGAAGATTAAAAAAAATAGTAATTAATAGAAAAACTTTATTGAAAAATAATAAATAAAAATAATAATAAAAATAATAAAAAAGCTACAGCTTTTTAAAATCAAATTATTTTTTCATTGTTAAATTTTTATATAAATTTTAGTTAAGAAAAAAAGTGAAAAAAAGGAATTTTAATAAATTTTATGCGTTATCCTATTAGAATAGGTATAATTTTTCCTTTTCTTGAAAATTCTCCTTTTTTGAAAATTTATTTCACTTTTTTTATCTATTTTTTGTTTTTATTTTATCTTTTTTTTACACATGAAAAAATTACTGTGAACCCTGAAATTATTATTGTTTTGTCATTATTACTATAATTAATAACATTATTTATTTGAACACGGACAAAAATATAAAGTAACTTTCACTACTTTTATAGTAAAACATTTCTGGTAAAGCATTAACTTTTCGTTGTCGTTATTTATTATTATTATTATTATTATTATTATTATTATTAAATTAATTATTTCTATTAAAAAAAAATTTTTTCATTTATTTGATAAGGTTATTAAAAAAAAAAAAAAAAAAAATTCTCGTGTTTTTCAATTGCATACGGAGAGCTAAGAGAATATGATCGATCATGACGGGAGCCGATGTTGTTGATACGTAAATAATAATAAACCGAAAGCAATTTACATTGCAAATTGTGCCCTCGTATTCCAGGTGGGCACATATACGCATATAATAACCATCACTGTGTGCAAGAAAGTACGTAACTCTGCTTGTTACTTTTACATTCGTGTTTATAAATATATACATATACCCATATAAATAAATAAATGTTGCAAGTATAACGGAAGAAAATTTTGCATAATAGTCTCTCAATGTGACGTTATTGATATACTTGAGAGTACGATGCACCGATTCTAATTTTAAATTAACTGTAATTTGCACAATCTATAATCACGTGTAAGTGATATTTCTCACTTTTTTAAAATTCTTTTTTCACTCTATTATTAATGTACCTATGTACGTACTATATGGAAAAAGAAACCGCGAAAGATTAGCATAATTTTATATGTAGAAGTTAATTAATAATAATATTAATAATAATAATAATTTTCTGAATAATGTAATAATAATAATAACAGTAATAATAATTTTCTGAATAAGGTAAATTTAATAAAAAGTTTAATTATTTTTTTTTTTTTTAAGTGGTACAAGTAAAGTTGAAATTAATTATTTTGTTTCATAATATAAATATATGTGAGTATAATATTTTTTTTAATACTTATTTTTGTATTTATGTAAAAGACAGTATTCTGTGAATATTACACAATTTTGAATCTCGTTATATTCGCACATATATCCATTGTCAGTGGCTTTTATTTTAATTTATTTTTTTTTAATTTGTGCTGTAACGATTATTTAAAAATAATTAATTTTATAATTATACAAAGATCAATGAATCATTTTCCCTTGTTCAGGTTAATATTCTTAATTTATTATTATTAATTTATTCAATATATTAATGAGAAAAATGGTCGAAAAATTAACATTGAGAAAATCTAACAGTCACATGCTGTTAATGAAAAAAAAAAAAAAAAAAAAAAAATAGGAAGGAAAGTTAATTATAATATTAAACATAATAATAACAAAATTGACAGTTACAAATTAATTTTATAACTTTTATTAATAATAATTACTACAAATAAAGCAATAATAAAAATTTTCTTTCATTGAGTTAAAATAAAAAAAATTCTTCAAAGAAATTTTGCGCCTGAATGATTCTCTATTTTTATATGCGAATATTTAAATTTGACGTTTTATCAATAATGAAGAATCAAAGTACAAAAGTTTTTTTCTTTTTTGATTTTGACATCTATTTGACAAAAAAGAAAAAAAGAAAAATTTTTTTTTATTCAATATTTCTTTTTTTTAATTCTACTAAAACATAGAAAGAATTCTATTTTTTCAATGTAAAATAAAAATATTGCGCCTTTAATAAAAAATATTTTTTTAAAAAAGTAGAAACAACTCGAAAAATTCTGCGACAATAAATACCACTTTCGATAAAAAATGAAAAAAAATTTTTATTTTGAAACTTTATAAACAAAATGTTTTTTTTTAATATTCAGAGCATACTAGTAAAAGTATAGAGAAAGAGATGAAAAAAATTTTACAATTAAAAAAATAAATTGAATGCAAGCTTTTAGAAAGAAGAGAGTATAAAAATTTAAACTCAAGTTGAAATTTAAATTGAAATTGAAATTAAAAAATAAAAAAACGAACCAAGTTACACTCCCATCGCAGTAATCGTGATGCATTTTATTTTTCTGTTATTGATTTTCATATTAATTAATTTTTATTAATACCTACGCTTACGGATTTTTTAAAATTATTTATTGAGTTTTTTTTTTTTGTTTACAAATATTTTGAGTATACGTTTTTTTTATTCATAATCCACTTGGTGAAAATCTGTGAATTCAATTTTTTTTCATTATGTTCTTTCTTATTTAGATTTTTTTAATTTAAAACTTTTACTATATTTTTCAATTTTTTTTAAAAAAAGTTTTTTTAATTTTGCAAAAAATAATAAAAATAAATAAATAAAAACAGAAAGACTAAAAAAAAAATTAAAATAAAAGTGAAAAATAAAATAAAAAAAAATATGTATATATAAATAATAAGTAAAAACATAAAAATGAGATATAAAAATAAAAAAAATATAGGTAGAAAATCAATAAAATTAAAACAAAAAAATGAAATACAAAAATAAAAAAATTTATAAAAACAATATTAAAATAAAAGCAAAAAAAAAAATGAAAACAAAAATTGTAAAAATATAAAGGAGAAAAGTAAAAACGAAAAGTAAAAGATTTGAAACAAAAAAAATGTCTCGCAGGGAAATCGAATTATAAAGAAATTTTCTAAGTAAATAAAAATAATAATAATAAAAAAAAAAAAAAAAAAAAAAAAAATTCCATTTAAAGAAAAATAGGTAGTTTGTCAATTTTCTAAAAATTATTGAGTCAATATATATATATATAAGTTGCATTATATTCTAAAAGAGATACACCCACTGGCAGCGATATTTTACTCCCGTGAGAGCAGATTTATTATCCCCCTCTGTGCGTATAAAACTTGATATACATACTGCCGTGTTTTCAAGCAACATCGAGCTCCTTTACTTAGAATCTACACACACATATTTAGTGTAAATGCGAGCCAGGGTAACACGTAAGTATTTCGATTACTGATCACAAACAAAACTCAACGAGGTCGTGAGAGAGAAACCCTACTGCCACTAAATACCTTTGCGAATAAAAAAGAAATCCCTGTGGGAAATATTTAACTTACTTTAAATGAATAAAAAAAAATTCGCATTCACATACAAAGACCCTTAAATAAAATATTTTCTTTTTTTAAATAATTTTTAATAATTTTTTTCTTTACAAAATAAAACATTTGCCTCATATAGTTTCTTTTTCGAAAATAAAAATAAAAAAAAATGAAAAATTGCAATTTTACACAAAAAATAAACTCTAATTTCAAATCGGGGTAAAAATATAATTTCTAAAAACAGATTTAAAAAAATTTCGGAAATCAAATTATTAAAAGTTTCAGAATGTGTACGATATATGCTAAAAATAGAAAATTGGATAAAATTCTCTATTTTCATTGTGAAAGAAAAATATGTGAAATTATAATTAAAAGCGGTTATTGAATTATAATATCTCTGGAAATAGAAGATGAATTAATTTTTAAAAGCAGTATTCTGAAAATATTTTGCAAACAAGTACTAATAAATATATGACACTTTAAAAGGTTTTACTCTAAAAATTCTTATTCTTGAAATAATTTAGCATTTAGCTTGGAAATTATCAAAAATATTAGTGAGAAAATAAATTTTTTTTTGTTAAATCTAAATAGAAGAAATTAAAACTAAAATAAGAGGCAAAAAAAAAAAAAATAAGAAATGTAACTCTAAAACCAAAACAAAGAAATTTTACTAAACGCGAAAAGTAAAGAAAAAAAAATTAAAAACGGAAACCAAAACTATACCCAAAATACAAACAAATCAATCTAGAATTAAAAACCAAACCCAAAACCAAAATTATACCCAAAATTAAGAGCAAATTTAAAAAACAAAATCTAAAACCCAAAACCAAAATTATACCCAAAATTCAAACATTTCACTCCTGAATAAAAAACCAAAACAAAATACTTTAACCTAATGTCTAAAATCCTAAACTCAAAAAACTAAAAAACTAAAAGCAAATTTAAAATACAAAATGTAAAACCCAAAACCAAAACTATACCCAAAACTGTACCCAAAATTCATACATTTCACCCCTGAATCAAAAACCAAAACAAAATAATTTAACCTAATGTCTGACATTCTATTCTCAAAAAACTAAAAGCAAATTTAAAATACAAAATCTAAAACCAAAAACCAAAACCATACTAAAAATACAAACAATTCAATCCAGAATTAACAACCAAAACCAAATAATTTATCGCAATGTCTAACATTCTAAACACAAAACAATAAAAAACTAAAAGCAAAAAGTAAAAAAGAAAATCTAAAAACCAAAACTATACCTAAAATTAAAAAAATTCAATCGAGAATTAAAAACCAAAACCAAATAATTTATCCCAATGTCTAACATTCTAAACACAAAAAAATGAAAAAATAATAGCAAAAAGTAAAAAACAAAATCTAAAACCCAAAACCAAAACTATACCCAAAAATGCAAACAATTCAACTTATGATCAAAATCCAAAACGAAACCCAAATTTGAAAGAAAATCCAAATCATAAATCGAGAATTAAAAATAAATCCAAGAATAAAAAATTATCTCAAAAATCTAAAACATATCGAAAACCCAAAAAGCAAAAAATATAATCCATAAGGAAAAAGTGAACCAAAAATGTATTATTATTAAAATATATAATTATTATTAAAAGAATAATTAGGATAATGATTAAATTAAATAGAGGATTAAATATTTTTACACTAAAGATAATTTTAATATTTAGAAGGAAAATGTGAATTTAGAATAATAAATAATTGACGCATATCTAGAGAGTATTCTAGACAAATATTTACAGTCATATATTGATGATGACAATTTTGAATCGAAGATCAAAAGCATGAGTGACATCAAGTTCGATAACTGAGGTTGCAATGACAGTGTAACTATGTGTTTTAGTCAATATCCATTGGTTAGAGGACTTGCCAATATAGCGGACAATCCGCCTGTTATTAGACAATTTCATGATTTATGAACATAACATTTTCCATTAGAGCGCTTTTCATTATTACAGGCTATTGGGGAAATTTTAGTAAAATATTCTCTCAAACAAACTAAATGACGTAATGAACTCAATTTTATTATTAATATAATATACCTACTCATCTGATCTTGTCATGTTAATTAATAATAATAACGATATTAATAATCCTGTACATAGATAAAATAAATACATAAAAAAGGGAAAAAAATTACATATTAAAAATTAATAATAAATCCAACATTTACCAGAGGGAGTAATTCAATTTTTGGTTTTATTTTTTTTTTCTTTTTCCAAAGGAGAAAAACGGAAAAAAATATAGACACAAAATTTGCGAACCAAAATAAAATTCAAATTTCGAATTGAACCTAAAAATTTAAAAACCAATAGGAAAACCTAAAAAAAAGTAATTCTAAAATCGAAAAAACCCAAAAACCTAAGAAAAATCAAAAAAACGAAATGACAAATACGAATTGAACCTAAAATCTAAAAACCAATACGAAAACCTAAAAAAAGTAATTAAAAAATCGAAAATAATCCAAAAACCTAAGAAAAACCAAAAAATCGAAGAAATGAAATGACAAATACGAATTGAACCTAAAATCTAAAAACTAATACGAAAACCTCAAAAAAATAATTCCAAAATCGACAAAAACCCAAAAACCTAAGAAAAACTAAAAACTCGAGAAAACGAAATGAAAAATTTAAACAAAACCAAAAACCCAAAAATAAAACAAAATCCAGAAAAAAGAATCCATAATTGAAACAAAACTCAAAGAAAAATAACCTAAAATCTAAATAAAACCAATAAAGAAGTAAACCCAAAATCCAAACGAAACCAAAATCTCAAAATTGATCAGCACAAAATGAAACAAATTAAAATTGAATCAAAGTCCAAAAAAAAAAAATCGAAAAAAACCCATAATTTAAACAAAACCAATAAAAAAGTAAATCGAAACGAAACCAAATCTCAAAATTGAAACAAAACTCTGAAATAAGAGATCCAAAATCGCAACGAAACCGAAAAAAAGGAAATATTAATTTGAAACAAAATCTAAAATGAAGTAAATTCAAAATCGAAACGAAACTACAAACCCAATAAAGGAAATTAATAATTGAAACAAAATCAAAAACCCAAAATAACGAAATCACAAATTAAAGCAAAACCAAAATAAATACAAAATTGAAACAAAACCAAAACGAAAAAAATCAAAATTGAAATAAAATGACACCCGAAAAAAGTTAATCGAAACAAAACACAAATTTAAAAAAACCAATTAAGAAGTAAACCCAAAAATTCAGACGAAACCAAAATCCCGAAATTGAAACAAAACTTTCAAATAAAAAAATAAAAAATCTCAATAAAACCCAAAAAAAAGTAAATATAAAGTTGAAACAAAACCAAAAAAAAAAGAAAATCATGAGTTGAAACTGAATCCAAAAAGATATAAATCTTCAATCGAAACAAAACCAATAAAGAGGTAAACCCAAAATCCCAGCGAAACCAAAATCCCGAAATTGAAACAAAATAAGAAAAAAGAAATTATAAATTGAAACTAAATCAAAAAAGAAATAAATCTTCAATCGAAATGAAACACAAAATTTAAACAAAACCAATAAAGAAGTAAAACCAAAATCCAAACGAAACAAAAATTAAAAAATTTGAAATAAAACTCTGAAATAAAAAATCCAAAATCATAACGAAAGCCAACAAAAGAAAATATTAATTTGAAACAAAGTAAAAGAAGAAGTAAACCTAAAATCCAAACGAAACCAAAATTCTGAAATTGAAACAAAACTTTTAAATAAAAAATCCAAAATCGCAACAAAACCCAAAAAAGTAAATATAAAGTTGAAACAAAACCCAAAAAAAAAAAAATTATAAATTGAAACTAAATCCAAAAAGAAATAAATCTTTACTTGAAACGAAACGCAAAATTTAAACAAAACCAATAAAGAAGTAAACCCAAAATTCAAACGAAACCAAAATTCAAAAATTTGAAACAAAATCTAGAAAAAGGAAATAAAAAATCCAACCAAAACTAAAAAGAAAGAAATCTATTTGTGACAAAAAAAAACCCAAAAGAAGTAAATCAAAAATTGAATAAAAACCAAAAATCTAATAATTAATAAAAAGAAAATCGACAATTGAAATAAAACTCAAAAAATAAGAAATCTAAAATTAAAGAAAAATCCAAAGAAAAGTAAATACAAAGCTAATAAAATTCTCAGAATTTAAATTACATTTAACATTTGCTATGTTAAATTAAAACGAAACCTAGAATGGAAAATTCAAACCAAAATTTCTGAAAAAACCAAACCAAACCCAAAAAAAATTATTCCAAATAAATTATAATCAAAATTAATCTTTTGAATTTTAATTTTTTGTCATTTTAGTATTTTAGATTTTTGTATTTTTGTATTTTAGATTTAAGTTTTTGTTTCGGCTTTCTTTTCTGGACTTCAGTTTTCACTTTTAATATTAAATTAATTTTTTTTTTACTTTCGGTTTAATTTCTATTGTGCTTTGATATTTTTCTTTTTTTCGGATAACATGTCAAATTCCGGAGTCGACTTTTTTTTAACTCTTTTCTCTGTTCGCAATATTTTTTACAATTTTATTTCCCTAATAATGAAAAATTAAATTGAAAGTCATTCCGAAATAAAAGAAAACTTAGTAAAATAATTACTCTTTCATTTCTAGGTAATAGTCAATTTTAGTGCCTTAATTTGAACGGGAAATATTTTCAAATTAAATTTATCCGCAAAAAAAAGAAGATGAGAGAGAGAGAGAGAGAGAGAGAGAGAGAGAGAGAGAGAGAGAGAGAGAGAGAGAGAGAGAGAGAGAGAGAGAGAGAGAGAGAGAGAATGATGGAAAAAGTGTTGTATTCCATGGTTCGGCAATTAGTAGAAAAGCAAATGGTCCAACGTTATTGCGAATTGGGTGAGAATTGACGAGAGTGTGTGATATATGTATATTTTTCGAATGATACTGGTGTTCACGAATTTAACATTGTTTCCCGTTTGAATCAGACAATCAGGCAGAAAATGCTTGTCAAGTAGTACAAAAAAAAAAAAAAAAAAATTCCCCTGCAGTGTTTGGTGACCCGCACGTGAAATGATCGCTAGTGACATTTGAGTAAATTTTTGTGCTTTGGGTTTAATTTTTTGTCTTTTGTTCTTTTTTTGGTTTTCTCTTTTTTTGTTTTGTTTTATCCTTCAGATTATAAATGTGATTTTGTTTTTGGATTTAAATTCTTTTTGCTCTTGGGATTCATTTCATTCATTTGCTGTGAATTGGTTTTTGTTTATATTTTTTGGTTTAGATTTGGTTTAATTTTTTTGTTCTAGGTTTGCAAAAGTAAACCTAGAACAAAAAAAATTAAACCTAAAAACAAAACCTCGTTTTTTTTCTTGATGGGTTTTTTGGGTTTGTTTTTATTTTTGCTTGTATTTGTAGATTTAAATATTTTTTGTCTTTGGTTTTGTTATTATTTTGGGTTTCGGTTTTAAGAATGTACTTTTTTTATTTTTGAGGATAGTTTTGGGTTTAGACTTTACGTTTATATTTTTAGTTTGGGGTTTAATTTTTTTAAATTAAATTTTGCTTTTCTACATTTTTATTTAATTTTTTTTTGTTTTTGGTTTTAGATTTTATGTTTAAATTTTTTGTTTTGGGTTTTATTGCTTTCATTGGCTTTGGAATTAATTTTTTTTGTATTGGTTTTAGTTTTTTGGGTTTAGATAGTTTGGGTTTAATTTTTTGTTCATTTGGATTTTGTTTTGATTTTAAGACATTGGTTCTATTTTTTTTATTTCAATTGTTTGTCCTGCTTACATTTTGGGTTTTAGTGTTCAATTTATGGGTTTAATTTTTTTACTTCAAGTTAAATTTTTTAATTCTTTGAATTTTAGGTTTAAATTTTTTGTTTTTGGATTTTATTTCATTTATTGGCCTTTGAAATAATTTTTTTGTATTGGTTTTACATTTTTTGGGTTTAATTTTTTGTTCTCTTGTATTTTTTTTTTGGTTTCAAAACTTTGGTTCTAATTTTTTTTATTTCTTCGAATTTAATTGTTTGTTTTATTTCCACTTTGAGTTTCGTTTAATATTTTCATTTTGGGTTTTTGTTTTCATTTTATAGGTTTAATTTTTTTATTTGAAGCATAATTTTTTTGTTCTTTGAACTTCAGGTTTAAATTTTTTTGGGTTTTATTACTTTCATTGGCTTTGGAATTAATTTTTTTGTATTAGTTTTGGTTCTTTGGGTTTAGATAGTTTGGGTTTAAGTTTTTGTTCTTTAAGGTTTTGTTCTTTTTGACTTTGGTTTTAATTTTTTTATTTCTTTAAATTCAATTGTTTGTCTTGCTTCCATTTTAGATTTTTCTTTTCAATTTATAGGTTTAATTTTTTTTTATTTCAAGATCAATTTTTTTCTTCTTTGAATTTTAGGTTCAAATTTTTTTTTTTTGAGTTTTATTTCATTTATTGACCTTTGAAATAATTTTTTTGTATTGGTTTTAGTTTTTTGCGTTTAATTTTTAAATTCTTTTTTTTTGTTTTGTTTTAGTTTTAAGACTTTGGTTCTAATTTTTCTTATTTCTTCGAATTCAATTGTTTGTCATATTTCTATTTTGGGTTTTTGTTTTCAATTTATAAGTTTAATTTTTTTTTTATTTGAAGTTTAAATTTTTTCTTCTTTGAATTTCAGGTTTAAATTTGTTGTGTTTGGGTTTTATTTCATTCATTGGCCTTTGAATTACTTTTGTTGTATTGGTTTTAGTTCTTTGGGTTTAATTTTTTGTTCTTTTGAATTTTTTTTTTTTTTTTTTTTTTTTTTGACTTTGACTTTGATTCAAATTTATTTTTATTTCTCCGAATTAAATTCTTTTTTTTGTTTTCATTTTATGTTTCGTTTAATTTTTCATTTTGGATTTTTGTTTTCAATTTTATGGGTTACACTTTTTTTGGTTTGAAGTTCAATTTTTTTTGTTCTTTAAATTTCGGGATCAAATCTTTTGTTTTAGGTTAATTTTTATTTTTCAGTTTTTTGCTATTTAGAGCTTTGGTTTTGTGTTTAATTTCTTGAGTTTTAGGTTTACTTCCAGTTTCAAAAATTTTAATTATTATAATTGTTTACTTTTCTAATTTTATTTTTTTCAATTTACTTTTTTTATTTTTCTATTTTAACTTGTAATTACAAATTAAAAAAATAGAAAAATAAAAAAAGCAAAGTAAAAAAAAGTAAAACTTTAGTTTTTTTTTAATTTTTAAGACTTTTAATACTTTAACTGCTAACGAGAAGATTATGTCAAAACTTTTAATCTAAAATTGATGATAAATCAGTTTTTCCATTTCACGAACATGAAAGAAATTAAATATCAAATATTGCCAACTTGTAAAATCGAGATAAAATAAAAATCCACTTGGGAAAAATCGGCTCTTCTCACACAAATACTAAAAGTAGCTCGCGAGATGCATGAAAAATAGAAAATCCGAATCTCTTTAAAAAAAAAAACCCCCCAAAAAAAAAGAAAAAAAATAATAATAAAATAAAATGACCAAGCAAAGGAACGGTGGGGCTTGATCGTTTCCTATCGATTGTTCCATTGTATGACATAAAAGCATCGCTGTTGAACGCGTCCGCAATTCCGGAAAACCAGTGACCTCCGGGGCGAATTGTCCGCCGCCCGTTTTTCTTTCCTCTTTAATCTTTCTCTTTTCTCTGCCAAATTTTTTTTTTCTTTTTTACACTTTCTCTCTCTCACACACACACATAGACAACTTGGCCTGTTATCTCCTATCGTTTTTTCTTTTTTTTTCTCTTTTTTTTGTCTTTTTTTCGTCTCATGCACCAGAGAAATAATTCACCAATATATACAGTAAAAAGACGCAGAGATTTTTATTTGATAACATTAAACGTATGACATTACGTACATTCAGCAGTTAAATAAATAAAAAAAAGAGGAAAACTAAAAATAGAACCATTTACACCTTTCTCACGTCATGGCACCCGTTTACCTTAACAATAGGGAACATTCACGACGTGCTGGAGATTTCAACAATGTTTCTCTTTTCATAAGTTTTATGCTCTCCTCTCCTTGAAACGAAACTTTGTACAAACAGTCGAGTGACTTTATCAAGGACAAAATAAATGTGTAAATACATTGTTAAACGTCTTCTTTTCTCAATATTAAATTGTCAAATACGTGAATTTTTTATCGATAAAATTAGTAAAAAACTGCTTTACCGACTGTTGGTAATTATTCCGAATTACTGACAGTATTACGTTATTTCAAATCATTCACATAATCAACGTATTTACCATTAAATTGTCAACTACGTGAATTTTTTACCCGTAAAATTGACAGAAAACTGCTTTACCGACTGTTGGTAATTATTCCGAATTAGACAGTTATTTCAAATTATTCACATAATTGTCGTAATTACCATTAAATTGTCAACTACGTGAATTTTTTACCGGTAAAATTGACAGAAAACTATTTTACCGACTGTCGGTAATGATTCTGAATTATCATTATTTCAAATCATTCACATAATTAACGTAATTACCATTAAATTGTCAACTACGTGAATTTTTTACCAGTAAAATTGACAGAAAACTACTTTACCGACTGTCGGTAATGATTCTGAATTATCATTATTTCTGACAATATTTCTTTTTTTCAAATCATTCACATAATTAACTTATTTACCGAAACATACATATCAAATAATGCATGTTATCGATAGTAGTATTATTAGAAAACTGCCATACCGACAGAAGGTAATTAAAGACAAAATTTTATTTGTTTTTGAATTCAGTTATTTATTTTTAATTTTTAAGTATCGAAAAATAAACTTCAATCAAATGATCAATATTTTATTGTCGGTACGAATACTAGAAAACTATTATACCGATCGTTGGTAATAATATCTAGAATTTCATTATCCGACAAACTTCATTTTTCATTTTTTATTCTTTTTTCACTCTATGTAAACCGAATACATGCTGATTAAGTGTGATAAGATGTAATATTATAAACCTGCTATACCGACAGTCGGTAAAACCACCCAAACGAAAATCAAAACATTAATTTTCCTCTATACTGTATGTTGTAGCTTCTATTTTTGAGTAGTAAAATTCAATGTTAATCAAACGAATACTGAGTGGCTGTCAAATGTAATAATACAAAATCTTCTTTACCGACCACCGATAATTGTAGTTAAAAGTACTTTAACTGTCATATTTTATTCATTATTTCGTTCTTTTTCTGAAATAAAAAAATAATACATATCTAATAAGCAGGTCTCAAATGTCGATAAAAAATAATATTAGAAATCTTCCTTACCGACTGTTGGTAAACACATTAAATATCTTAAAGACAAAAACCTTTATTGTCAACTATCCTGGATTTGTCATTTTCTACTTTTAAGCATGTTAAAATTAATATTAATGGTATACACACTATGTATATACTAAACTAATAATGTAATATTACAGATCTCCGATACCGACAGTTGGTAATTATCCATAAAAATTGACAGCATTACCAGATCCATATGTTATCATTTTTTTTAGATCGAGAAGTAAAAGAAAATTGAATAAATAGCATAAAAAGTTCGGTAAAACCTATTATTCGAAATCTACCATACCGATCGTTGATAGTAAAAGCAATAAGTCCTTTTTCGTTATAATAAATCCGTTATTTTATTTACTTGAAAATTCAATATAAATGTAAAAGGAATTAATTATGCCTGAAAATTGCCAAAGTGTTGGATAAACATAATATGTAAATTCTTCCTTACAGACTACCTATATTTATGATTGAAATATAATACAAGAAATTGTTTATACCAACAGTTGGTAATTACTTTTAAAAATTGACAGTATCACTAAATTCGTTATTTGGCTTTTTGAATTATAAATGTAAATCGAACTTGAATGAATTGTTTTTCAAAGGGTCGATAAACCCAATTGCTAAAAATCTACTTTACCGACAGTCGATAATTAAAATTAAATGATTCTTTACTACGTCCGTTAATTTTGTATTTTTTAATACAATACGCAAATGTATAACGTTTGTAATAATTATCATTGAAAATTGATATTAATATTAAGTCTGCCATTTTTAATTCTATTGGTAATAATTATTGATAAAATAGCGTAAAATCGGTCGAACTTGTTAGTAGAAATTTGCCATACCGACTGTTGGTAATTATCTTTAAAATTTATATTAATGTTAAGTCAGTTATTATGAATTCTATCGCGGTAATAATAATGGTTTAAATTGCGCAAAATCAGTCAAACTGATTAGTAGAAATCTGTCATGCCAACTGTTGGTAATCATTCTTCAAAATTGATATTAATTTTAAATTCGTCATTTTACAAGTTTTATATTCTATTGATAATAAAAATTGAATAAATAGTGTAAAATTTCGGGAAAAAACTGATTCGTAGGTAACTGCCATACCGACCGTTGGTAATTATCTTTAAAATTGATGTTAATGTTAAGTTTACCATTTTGAAATATATTGGTTGCTTGGTGGCCAACATGCTAAATTGCCATTTCGCTAAACCACACACAGAAAAACTGTTTTACCGACTGAGTGTTTCGAACCTAACCTTTAACTGTGTAAAATTGTAATTTAGTAAAATGGAAATTTAGCATTTTGGCCACCAAGCGGTTAGAAAAAAATAGTGTAAAAATGTCGGTAAAACTTGGTAGAAATCTGCCATGTCGACCGTCGGTAATTATCTTTAAAAATTCTCGGTAATATTAAATCTATTATGTTAAATATTTTTAGTAATAAAAATAGAATAGACTAGAATAAATAATAATCAATAATAATAATAATAATAATAATAATAATAATAATAATAATAATAATAATAAACGAATAGAATAAATAAATAAATAGAATAAATATTAAAATCGATGAAACGTATATTATTAGAAAATGATTGTCTATTATTATTATTTTTCTCTTTAATATTATCGTTTAAATTTATCTAGATAAATTTTTTTTCTCTCTACTCTTTTTCGATATTCTAAATCAATTTTCTTTGGGCGAGAGAGAGAGAGAGAGTAATTTGATGTAAAACCCACGCGCTTTCAATTATTGCCTTAGGCTTATATTAAACAGGAAAAATACGATTCACTTCTCGCGAAATAACAATATAAATTACTCAATCTTTCTCTCTCACTTGATAATTTTTTTTTCTCTTGAGACATTTTTCTATTAAGGAGAGTTGGGCGCGCTCTCTCGTTCGATTGAATTAAGCATTAAATTGACGGCAAAATGAACTTGAAGCGTTTCAAAGTTAGCGCCCCCATTTTAAAAGGTTACGCCACTTTCGCGTTGCGCAAACTTTCACGAGAGTGAAAATGAACGCGTTTTGCACGTCTAATTTTTTTTTTTTTTTTTTTTTTTTTTTTTTTTTTTTTTTTTTTTAATTTCAATTGGCAAAAGAAATCGAGGACCTGAGAAATTTGACGTTTAAGTGGGATTCAATTAACTGAGTTCAGAAGGTATTTACGCTTGAATTCTCACCGCTTTTTTATTATTTTTTTTTATTTGCCAGTGCAGAGAAGCAAGAAGTCAAAGAGAGGGAGAGAGAAAAAGAGAGGGGAGAAAATGAAAAAAAAAACAGAAATCTTGTTTGGACTCGAAATTTCACTTATCTGAACGACACGTGCATTAAAGCGCAATAAAGATAATCATTAGGCTCTCTGGTTTGATTATTATTATTATTTTATGTATGTATGTATGTGTAAGTGAGTAAAAATTTATTCTGAGAATATTTCTTTTATAGACGCCGATTAATTAAAATGTTTCAAGGATAATTTTAGAAAAATTGATTGAATATTAAATTGATTATTTCAGTTAATTAGATAAATGATTATCTGCTCGTTGTTTAATTTGTTATTGTTTTTTTTTCTATCTCAAGTGTCACATTCTATTAAATTCATTTATTTGCTTAGAGGGAAATAAATGTGGGTTCAATAAAAAAGTTGAATTAAAAACAAAATTCAGTGAAACTTAGGAATTTTTTTTTATTTTTATTTATTGTGATAAATAGAAGTAAAAAATGTTACTATAATAAATAAAAATAACAAATTTTCCCTCTAAGTTTTATTGAATTTTCTTTTTTATTCATTTTTTTAAATTAGAAAAATTAGAAAGTATTTTTGTCCATTGAACAATAATTATACAGTAATTCAAAAATTCCAAAAAACCGTAAAGATACATAAAAAATTTAATTCTATAGTCAAAATTCAAAAATTCAAAATGGCGGATCCAATATGGCGGATGAATTTTTAATAAATGTTTGAATTTCCTTGAAACTTGTTACTCGGGGTTTTTTTTTGGGTCGCTGATCAAATATCTGAAGTTAGATTTTAAACATTTTTAAAAGCGAATTGAATATACTGGTTATAAATAATTCAACGATTGATATTTATCAAAATAGAGAATTTAAATTGAATAAAGTTGGAATTTTTAGAAAAAAATCTTAATAGAATTTAGTACTTTATTGTGTTTTCTAAATTTCAGTCAAAAAATGAATTCAATTTAACAATTTTTTTTTCTGTTCCAGGTAAATATTTTAACAATACTTATTATCACTGCGAGTGATTGCAAAATGATGTTGGGTCTGAAGATTTGGAAGGTAAATCTAATTCTCTGAAATTAAAGTAATTTAAATTGAAAAATCGTTTAAAATACTAATTTTTTTATCATTATTTGTTAGTTATTATAAATTCTATTCTTGTTATTCCTATTCCTATTCCTATTCCTATTCCTATTCCTATTCCTATTCCTATTCCTATTCCTATTCCTATTCCTATTCCTATTCCTATTCCTATTCCTATTCCTATTCCTATTCCTATTCCTATTCCTATTCCTATTCCTATTCCTATTCCTATTCCTATTCCTATTCCTATTCCTATTCCTATTCCTATTCCTATTCCTATTCCTATTCCTATTCCTATTCCTATTTCTATTCCTATTCCTATTCCTATTCCTATTCCTATTCCTATTCTTATTCCTGTTCCTGTTATTATTCCTATTCCTGTTCCTTTTACTATAATTATATTAATAATAGGTAATAATAATAATTGTTATTATATTTTTTATTTTCCTTTTTACTGCATTATTATTGTTATTGTCTGAAATTTCATTGTTTTAGTGGTGAATCAAAACTTGATATAATATAGAATCATGCTTTTGGAAAATTTAACTCTCTTCATATAAAAGCATTTGTGCATACGATAAAATTTTCTCTTCATTAAAATTAACAAATTTCTTTATTATATTGGTTTTGTTTGCATCCCACACATGTATATAATTCCATTGCTTCATAAACAAAAAGCATATTTTTCGTATTTTTAAATAAATTTATACGAGCGCTAATGACAGTAATTTCATTGAAAAATTGGATTTCTTTGTTTTATATGTATACATACCTAGTTGAATTTCATTGAAATGAAAATGTGAGGCGTAAAATATTTGAATTTAATATTTGCACTTTTTTAATTTTTCATGTCAAACACTGCATATAGAATTTTGCTTTTTACACATCTAACCTTTTCAATTAATCAAATTAAAATTTTTTTCTCTGTTAAAATTTTTTAAAAAATTTCCAATTTCGTTACTATACTATATTTTGAAAAAAAAAATTTTTTTCGATTTAATATATTGATAAGTAGAATTAATGAAATTCCAAATGTGAATAGTGATTTTTGAAGGGTTTTTCACGAGCTACAAGCTGGTGATAAAGAAAAATGATTTTCATTTAATTTGACCTTGAAATTCAAGGTCAAATTCTTAATTTCAATATATCTCAAAATCGTTTTGTTTTATTCTTTTTCTAACCTATCTCATTGCAAAACTTACCTTTTTTCCTATGAGCCATGTAAAAATCAGAGTGGGACCTTGAAAAGTTTTGCAGAAAATTATAATTTATTATTACTTAATAGGGAAAATGATGATAAATTATTATTTTTTTCAAAAATTTTCAATGTCCCATTCTGATTTTTACACGGCTCATAAGAAAAAAGGTAAGCTTTTCATTAGAATAGGTTAGAAAAAAAATAGAAAACCGACTTTTAAATATATTAAAATTGAGAATTTGACCTTGAATTTCAAGGTCAAATTAAATGAAAATCATTTTTTGTCATCACCAGCTTGTAGCTCGTGAAAAACCCTTCAAAAATCACTATTCACATTTGGAATTTGATTAATTCTACTTATAAATATATTTATAATTAATAATTTGATCGATTTCTTCATGTTTTCTAATAAATAAAAGATAACCAAGTAATTAAATCATTATTTTATATTATAAGAATATTGTTACTATAATTTCATCAAAATTATTTTTATCATTTTAATTCAATTATTATTTTCTAGAATTTTAAATTATTTTTTATGAAAATATTATTTGAATTCGTTAAAAAAAATTTTATTATTTATGAAAATAATTGAATTCCTTAAAAAAATTTTATTATTTATGAAAATAATTATCTGCGTAAAATTTTATTAAAATTTTTTTTTGAAATAATTGAATTCTTTTTGGGAAATTTTATTTAAAATAGTAGATATTGAAATTGGAAAAATGCATTTTATTTTTAGGAAAATAATTGAAATTAGGACAATTTTTTTAGACATTTATGAAGATAATTGAACTTTGGAGAAGAATTTTGTTATTTATAAAGATAATTGGGATTTTGACGAGAATTTTTTTTTCAAATTTAGAACATAGTTGAATTTTATAAAAAGAATTTTATTATTATTTTTTAAAATAATTGAATTTATGCAATTATTTGTTATTTCTCTAAAAATTAAATTTTTTTTTAGTGTTTTCAACAAAAATTTGAATTAGAAAAACGTTAAATTCTATTATTTTTAAAGTTGATGATTTTATTTTAATACGTAAGTAAGAAGTTAGTTCATTACGAATTTAAGGTTGGTTTTACAAAATTCAAAATGGCGGATTCAATATGGCGAACAAATTTTTAAAAATTCTTCATAATTCATTGAAACTTGTTCCCTGGGGGTTTTTAAGGTCGCTGATTACGAATTTTAGGTTTGTTTCGTAAAATTCAAAATGGCGGATTCAATATGGCGAACAAATTTTTAAAAATTCTTCATAATTCATTGAAACTTGTTCCCTGGGGGTTTTTAAGGTCGCTGATTACGAATTTTAGGTTTGTTTCGTAAAATTCAAAATGGCGGATTCAATATGGCGAACAAATTTTTAAAAATTCTTCATAATTCATTGAAACTTGTTCCCTGGGGGTTTTTAAGGTCGCTGATTACGAATTTTAGGTTTGTTTCGTAAAATTCAAAATGGCGGATTCAATATGGCGAAGAAATTTTTAAAAATTCTTCATAATTCATTGAAACTTGTTCCCTGGGGGTTTTTAAGGTCGCTGATTACGAATTTTAGGTTTGTTTCGTAAAATTCAAAATGGCGGATTCAATATGGCGAAGAAATTTTTAAAAATTCTTCATAATTCATTGAAACTTGTTCCCTGGGGGTTTTTAAGGTCGCTGATTACGAATTTTAGGTTTGTTTCGTAAAATTCAAAATGGCGTATTCAATATGGCGAACAAATTTTAAAAAATTCTTCATAATTCATTGAAACTTGTTCCCTGGGGGTTTTTAAGGTCGCTGATTACGAATTTTAGGTTAGTTTCATAAAATTCAAAATTGAAAAAATTTTTTTTTTATTTCCATAATTTTTTTATAAGATACTAAAAAAAAAATTTTTTTTTTTTTTTGTTATTTTAAAACTATTTGTACAAATACCATTGCAGTATCGTTGCAAAAAGTAAGAAGGCCTTAGAAATGTTGAAATTTTTCATAATATATGAAATAACGGGTTACATTTCAAGGAATGTAAATTCAATCTTTAATATTGAAACACATTTTCTTTAGCTATCATCTGCTTTGCATGAGTGTGTGTGTGTGTGTGTGTATGCGAATACCGTCTTTCTTGGGTTCTTATCGCACAAATAGAGCGGGGTATCCATTCGTGCTTTGATCGTTTCAGACGTTCATATTCTGAGATTCAAAGACACTGTGGCTGCGATTTACCCCTTTTGCTTATACAAAAGAGAAGAGGAGCAATATTACTTTAATAAAGGGTTTGCGTTCCTCGCGTTATTGCTTATAGTCGAGCACCTTTTCTCTCTCACTCTCTTTTTTTCTTTCCATTTTTTCCATTTTTTTTCTTTAACATTTTTGTTTTCTTCAATTTCGACGAAATATTTTTCAAATCTTTCAAAATACACACACTTTTTAATATATTTGTCCGTCACGTTTTTTTTTTTTTAATAATTCTTCCTTTTATTTCTTTCTTTCTTTCATTTCATCATTTTTATTCTTTTATTAGATTTGAAATTTCATCTTCGTAAAAACATTCCTTTGACTCTCTTTCTCTCTCTCAAAACTTTTAATTAAAAATCCCCTTTTATAAGGTTTCTAACTTTTTACAATTTTTTTTTAATTTTTAAATTTACTACTTAATGAGTGTTTTTTTTAATTTCAAACTAAGAATCAAAGAAACGTTTTTTATTATAAACATATAAACTAATTTTTTTTTTTTTTTTTTTTTTTTTTTTTTTTTTTTTTTTTTTTTTTTTTTTAATATGTCGGGACTGAAATGAAGAAATGATAGCGATCAGTATGTGAGGGAACCGAGAAAAGTGAACACGTCTCTTTTTCTTTTGGCCCAAAACTTAGACGAGAATGAAAGAGTGAAAGACAGAGAGGAAGAGAGAGAAAGAGAGAGAGAGAGAGCCAAAATGGGAAATGCAAATTTTCAAAACGCCGAGCAAATCCTTTAATAATTCATGAAAACAGTGGAACTTCTCATGTTCGCACCTAACATAGTAAAAGTGTAGAATATGACCCCGTAAAACGATTTTTTATCTCTCGAGTATAAGGAAAAAAAAATTTAACTTTTAGACTCTCTTCAGATTTGTAGCTTATATGAAAAACTTAGTATATTATATTGCTTTTTGAAACAGTGAAAACTTTTTAATGGGAAACCATTTTTCTTGTTTCGGGGTTTCGTATAAAATTACAGAATTTTTTTTTTTTTTTTTTTTTTTGCGTTGAATAAATACAATTTAAAAAATTTGATAGAACGAAAGGGTTGAATTTAGATAAATATTTGGAATTTTGGTTGAGAAAAATTAACTGTTAGTTGCTTTAAAGAGAGTTGGAAAAAATTTTTAAGAATAATCAAATTTTTTTTTTAGTTTATTTTATTTTTCGCAAAAAATATTTATTGTAGTCTCGTAAAGATTTAATTTTGAAAGTTAGTTTGGTTATTTGTAAATATATATATATAGAATGAAAAATGGTGAAATTAACGTCTGGAAAACAATACAGTCGTGTTTTTCGAATTGTCTGGTCATATCAAGGATTCATAAATTTGCAGGCCGCACACGCTTGCCACTAAATAAAGGAGAAGTTTTTGCCCTCTGCCGTTGAACTCGAGTCATACTCATCTTAATTTCTCAACTTTATGGATGACACCAAGGGTCGGGCTTTAAACTTTACGAACTAACGCACACGATGTACGTTTAAGTTAAAAGCAAGATTTTGTATTGACTAACTCAAAAAAAAAAAAAAAAAAAAAAAAAAAAAAAATGGAGAAAACGAAGAATAACATTTTTTATTATTAACTATTAATTTCAACATTAATATCAACACTAGCTTACTTCTAACTACCTTTTTTTAAATAAAATCATCAATTTTAAAAATAATAGAATTTAAAAATTTTTTAATTCAAATTTTCTGTTGAAAACACTAAAAAAATTGAACTTTGCAGAAATTATAAATAATTGCAGAGAAATTCAACTATTTTCAAAAGTAATAAAATTCAACTGTGTTCGAAATTTAACAAAAAAAAAATTCTCATCAAAATCCCAATTATCTTTATAAAATAATGATTTTATCACTTAATTATTATAAAAATTAAATTAATTATTATAAAATATTTATAAGTTGTCTACTTTAAAAAAGGTTTGAATTTGAAATTTTTTAATATTTTAATTCATGTGGAAAAATAATAATAATTAAATATTTATTTAAAAAAAAGAAGTTTTTGATGTTTTCGAATAATTTTACAATGAAATAAAAAATGTAACAGAACACTTTTTTTTGAGTAAAATTTTTTTCCTTTATTTTCTAAATATAAAAAAATTTTCAATTTAATTTTCAATGAGAATTTGTAATTGACAAATAGAATTTGTAAACATTTTTTTTTCTTTTCTTTTTAAAAAACTTTGAATTTTATTATAAAACAATTGTAATCAAGAAATAAAAATTATGCTTGAAAAATGAAAATTTGACATAAAATGAATATATTTCCTTTTTCTTAATCATAATTTTTTAACAATTAACAATTTTCTATTTTTTATGAATAAAAAGGGAGAAAAATTTGCATAATTTAGAATAGGCAAACAAAATTTGTTATAGAAAAAAGCATATAATAAACAACATTTATTTCTTAATTAAAATTTTTTAAAAATTTAAAAATTTAAAAATTTAAAAAAAATTTTTTTTTTTTATATATTTTAAATATTATTTTATTATAAAAATCATGAATAAATACCTAAATTCAATTTGTCAAACAATATTTTTTAAAGAAAAAAAAACAGAAGCATACTTCTAGTAAAAATTAAGCAATTTTAATTTTTCAAATTCCGAAACACTTTTTTCAAACAAAAAAAAAAAAATGAAAATGATGAAAGATTAAAAAAAGAGATAGTTTTTGAAGAATTAAAGTTTATTTTTAAAGAAAAGTAGGGGTTAACAATTTTTTTTCTTTTGAAAAAACAGTTTTTTTAAAATTGAAAAGTACACAAAAATTACTTAAAAATTTATTTAAAAAAACAAATCCAATAAAAAAATATATTTTAAAGGTCATTGTTTTGTTTTATTTAAATTGACAGAACTTCTAGAAGAATTAATCGATTTTAATTTTTAAATACAGTTAATTTTAAAGCATTTTTTCTGTACTTTTTAATTCCAAAACTCTTTTTTCAAAAAAAAAAATTATTGATAACCCTTTTTTTGACAAAAATAAATTTTATTTTTCATTTTTTACAGAAACTACATTTTTTTTATTTTTTAATCATTTTTTTTATTGTTTTGTTTTTTATTGTCTATTTTTTATAATTTTATTTTTATTGCAAAAAATGGTATTTTTTACAGTTAATTATGTAAAGTTTAAAAATGAAATCACAAATGGATTTTAAATAAACTAAATAAAATGTGTTTTTTTAAAAGTTTGCTTTTTTTATTTTCTGGAAAATCCATTGTTGTTTGATTTTCTAAAATTTACCTAAGTATGGGAAGAAATCTCATATTTTCAATGATAATGATACAAAAAGTTAGAAAAGAGGTAGTTATTGTGAAAATTAAGTTTATTTAAATAGAAGAAGAGTAGATAGACAGGGAGCGTTCTGGACCAAGATTCCTGCACCGACATGTTACCGACATTTTTAGCCCAGACTCAAACCACTTAGCCAAGACTCAATCCATTGGGGGGGGGGGATATTCTGACTGTTATGCTGAGCCGGATATGACGTCATACTTCCTAGAATTTTTGGAGTGGGGGGATATTGAGATCATGATGCAAATGTGATTCTTGGAATTTATCTAATTTCTTGGAATTATAAAACAATCCTAGAATTTTCCATAGGGGTTGATGACTCAGAATTTTGCAATTTTTTATTGGAATTTACCGTTTTTGTTTTTTTACAGGGTGCATTCTTTAACGATGACACATAATTTCTTTGTTTCTCGCAAAATGGGGTTGATGACTCATTATCATTGGTATTTCCTGTTTTTGTTTTTTACAGGGTGCATTCTTTAACGATGACACATAATTTCTTTGTTTCTCGCAAAATGGGGTTGATGACTCATTATCATTGGTATTTCCTGTTTTTGTTTTTTGCAGGGTGCATTCTTTAACGATGACACATAATTTCTTTGTTTTTCGCAAAATGGGGTTGATGACTCATTATCATTGGAATTTCCTGTTTTTGTTTTTTACATGGTGCATTCTTTAACGATGACACATAATTTCTTTGTTTTTCGCAAAATAGGGTTGATGACTCAGAGTTTTGGAATTTTTTATTGATGACTCATTATCATTGGTATTTCCTGTTTTTGTTTTTACTTATTTTATTCTTGGAATTATTATTTTCGTCTAAATATTGCAAATCACTGTTTATTAGATTCTTATCTAAGGAATTTTTACAAACATTTTTGGTTCTTTTCATAAGAATGCTTTTGATCTTACCGAAATTCCAAGAAATCTATAATTAACTTGAAGGTCAAATAGGTCATATCTCATGTATATAAAGAGGGCAATTTTTATAAACGAAATCATTCCTGCAGTTTAAGTTGGTTAATGAACATATTAGCAGAACAACGTCGTGAAATTCAAGTGCGCTTGAACAAATTAATTCAAGAAATACATAAAGTTAAAAGTTTAATTGAAGCAAGGTCGCAGTTAAATATTTTAATAAAAAAATTGAAGTGATGAAAATGAATTTCGATAAATTAAACAAAGCAAGCAAAGTCTTGGTCACCAAAACAACAAAGGAGTTAACCATCGATGCATTCTATAAAGTAACAGACATTCGAAAAATTGATACGAAATTTGGTCCGAAAATTGTTGCTGAAATAAATAATGAATTTAACATTTTCCTACCACCAAGAATGCTAAAAATATTTGAAGAGGATGCAAATCTTTTCAACAGTCTAAAAGCTGAAGCTGTCAGAGGTGGTGTATATTTAAGAAATCGTGGAGGACCTTACAATCAGATAGAGTTTGTTCCTGAGGGAGTTGACCAGTAGAAGACATAAAATGTCATATTTACCATGCAGAGAAATGTTATTATCAAAAATTTACAACTTGAATCCATCATTTACAAAGCAAGTTGTCGTTGGAGCAGAACTAGACATAAATGGGAAAATAATACCTAAAATTCAACTAAGAAGCAGCCATCCACGAGTATCATTGTCTTTGGAGCTTCAAGAATGGCGCCTATTGTGTGATGCAGTAAAACATATAATGCGATTTTTCAACGGAGATTGTGATGCATCAGTGCTGGATTGTGAAACGTTTACAATACGTTTTAGTGTTACATATCGTTTAATATCAATTGAGCGTTTAGATCAATCATTTACATTTAGTGAAACTTCATTTGCAATATTTAATGAACTTATTCCTTGTGTTGAACAAAAACATGTAGAACTATCAAAATTCAATTTGCAGTATAGTAAAGATATAATTGTAAAGTCTATTGCAGAATTAATCTTTAAAAATAATGTAAAGTCTACAAAACATGCCACGGATTTTATTAAAAAACATTACAGTAGAATACTTCAAAAAGTGATGGGAAGAACTAATGTTTTAAATTTAGAGACATTATTGCTGGAACTTGTCACATTTCACTGTAAACAAATATCAAATGAAGCTATTCAACAAATGTCAAATATTCAATATATCAATGGTAAATTATTGTAAAGAGAGGATAAATAAATACAAAAATGCATACAATTCAATTTATTTTTATTTTAACCTTTCTTAAATACATTATAATTCAGATTCGTTTATCCAACTGTTATGAGAATTATCAAAACCCAACCATTTTACAAATACATTAGATCCTCGTTTTTTTAATACTTTTTCAACTAAATATACATCTGGATATTTAACTTTAGAAAGTTCTTGCTAGTAAAAGCATCCACTTATTAGATTTTCCTGATAATCCTTTAAGACATATGTTATTGGATTAGTATTTTTTACATCGCTTATAGTAAATATTTCTGTAGTCCAATTTGGTGTATAACCTTTCTCAAAAACATGTTTAACTTTACTTATACGTACTCTATCTCCAACTTTAAATTTCTTATTATATTGCCTGTTTACTGCAACTTTTTTAAATACATTAAACAACAAATTATTTTCATTTTCAGCATTTACATCTATTGGTTTCATTTTTATTGTTCGATGTTTACTATTATTATACGCATTTACTAAATCACTTAATATATCTATCCATTTGTAATTACCGCGTAAACTAAATTGCATCCACATTTTATTCTTCAAAGTACGATTAAATCGTTCACAAATTGACGCTTTCAAATTACTATGAGTAGAATACAAATTAATGTTATAATTTTTAATAAGATTTTCAAAATGTGAATTATAAAATTCTTTTCCTTTATCTACTTGCAAATTTTTCGGTATGCGTTTTTTAATTAAAATAGATTTCATTGCCGCAGTCACATCTTCACCTTTTTTAGACTTTACTGGAACAGCCCAGGCAAACTTTGAAAATGTATCAATGACGGTTAACAGGTACTTGTAACCTTTATTTTCTCTCGCATAAGGTTGCATTTCAACAAGATCAGCTTGCCAAGTCTCGTCAAAACCTCGAATGTCAACACTTCTTCGCTTATAATTTTTTCTCGCTGGTTTATGTAACTCTTTCACCAACTGTAGTTTTTGATCCTCCATTGCTAATTACCTTCAAGTGTGCGCAGTCTGCTGTCTAATTGTAAAATAATGTCTTTGTTGGTAGACATCATCTCTATATTTCTTTCAATACTGATTCTTAGATTTTCAAAATATTTTTTTATCAAATCTTCTAAATCTAAAATCTTTACTACATTGTCATTTACATCATTTCTCACGGAACCGATTACATCATAGATGGCGTTCGCTTTAGATTCAATAACTTTGTTTACAGTATTCAAGTTTACTGCATCACCGTTGCTCTCGGCATCAGCTACGTTACAAAGTTTCTTATTTTCAATAGTAAAATCTCCTTCAGCAGTCAACTTAAAACCAAGTCCTGGTGGACCTCGATTTGAAGTTTCTGTGCTTTTAAACTGACGTCCGAATATGTCGATACTCATCATGAAAATGATAAAAATTTCTACAACTGTTAATTAATAAACAATTCCAGCTTCTCTCAACTCTTCAATAATTGATATAATCTCATTATTATGACTGGGATTTCCAGCTGCTTGAGATGCCAAGAGCAATCTTAAACGATCAACCAATTCATTAGGATCATCCCAATAAACATAATCAATTTTTGCATCTTCTTGTTGAGTCATATATTCTGGAATTAAACCTTCACCATAATGTACTGCTATATAGTTTAGATATTTTAAACTCTTTTTATCTCTAACAGCGCCATCTGCTTTGTAATATTTTCTATGAGCATTAGTTGATATTACAATATTTTTATAATTTTCCCGATCAACTACACTTAAAACAGCTTCTTCTGGAACTTTTTTGAATAAAAGCTCAAGTAAACCTTTCGTTGCAGGATATGTTTTATTAGCTACACTAATATTATTTTGTTCAAAATTTATTCCTGAATTACCAATCATTAATTGGCCTTTAGATAATTTACGAACTCCATATGAAGGATCTAAATCTTTTCCCTTTTCATCCAACATTTGAAGATATAAAATAGCACCATCTTTCTCTGATTTATCTCCATCTCCATTATCATCTCCATCATCATCATCATAATCATCACCGTTATCGTCATCATCAGCAGCTGTTGCAAATGATAAGTCATCTCTTAAAAATGAATCATTCTCTCTCTTAACTTCTTGATCTTCTTCAAACTCTAAAGGAAGGACTCCCTCTCTTTCAATTTTTACTGGTCGAATTTGTTTGACAATTTCAATGTCGTCAACTAATTTCTGAATTGGTGTCACTATAGGTTTAAAGGTATTATTTAAAGTCTGTTCAATTTCTTCCTTGCCCAATTTCATCAGTCTATGCTTTCGTCGAATAGCATCACTGGCTTTTGCAATTTGACCAAGAATATCTTTTTGTTTTCGCAAATGTTTCAAGTGTGTAGAAGACATGTTGATTGACCAATGTCTTGAATGAAACTGTTTATAAAGAATATCATTTCTCTAATTTTATAAAACAATCAAAACACTTTCTATATCTGCCTTCATTGATATCACGATCTTTATCAATCACTATAAAATCATGCTTATTTTTCCAACAAGAGTTGCAAAGTTTTTTAAATTCCATAAATGTCATATCAGTATTTACATGATCATCATAAATATGTCTAAGATTCATTTCATCTTGTTTGAATAAAACTAGTAAATTAACATTGTCACGTATTAAATGTTTTGGAATGCGCGCATATGTTTGACATAAATAAAAGCAATCCACCGCTTTGTGTCTTCCCATAGCAAAAAAAGCTTTAATATTATCTTGTTTTTCACATGCTACGTCATCAAATATAAATATTGAGTTTGGTAACGCATTGTTTGGTTCTACAACATCCACATGTTCATTAAATGGAAAGTAGCCAACACCCTCTACTGGTTGCAAAATGTTTTCTAAAAATTTGTATTTTGGTTGATATAACGATTTTGAGTACACATAAACATTTTCAAATCGTAATCCATTGGGATGTATTAAAAGAGCAAGTAAAGCATTTGTCTTTCCACAATTTGACGGTCCACAAAATATTGCTCGCACACTATTTGGCAATAAATTTCTATGACGATTATCTGTTTTTTTATTACAATCTTGAACAAGAGTGTCAAAATTGTAAACTGGTAATTTAATCGATTGTGCTTCGAACTCCATTCTTACGATAACTGAGGTTAAAACTATAAATACAAGGTTTTTAATAGTTTCAATGTCAGTTTACTGTAGTCGCTTGTAACGTTTGCATGCAAGTCCAATAATAAGGTCCATGCTACTTTACAGCATCTGATTGCTAGGTCTAGTTTTTTAGGAGAGGTTTGCGATTTGGTGTCGATCGTCAACTCTTTCATGCTTTGGGCAAGGTCCACGTTTCCTACTGTCGGAGGCAATTGGGATAATTGACTATTACTGTGATAATTGACTATTGCTGTCATAATTTTTTTGTTAGATCATTAAAGGTCGACTGTTTGTAGTCAAATGGCAAAAAACTATAAATACATTGGTTATATAGATTTCCCCTTTAGTCTTGAAAAAGTTTTCTAACCGTAAAGAATATAAATATGGGTGTAAATAAAAAACAAATTAGTTTAAAGAAAACTTCGAAAAGAGTAAGACGAGGTAGAGGTATTTTGAATAAAATTATCAATAAATTACCTTTCGAACTTCATATACCTGGCTATCAATACTGTGGTCCAGGAACAAAATTAGCAAAGAGATTAGCACGAGGTGATCCAGGAATCAACCCTCTCGACGCTGCTTGTAAACAGCACGATATTTCTTATTCAAAAAATAGGGAAAGTGTAGAAGCGAGAAACGCAGCTGATAGAGTACTTGCTGATAAAGCTTGGCATCGTGTGTTTGCTCCTGACGCAAATTATAGTGAAAGAGCTGCAGCTTACGCAATAACAAATGCAATGAAGGTCAAATCAAAATTGGGTATGGGAATCAAGTCAAAAGAAAATATGAAGAAAAAGAGGGAAAATAAAAAATCAACGTTGAGGAAGATTGTAACCGCAGCTAAAAAATCTATGAAATTGGATACAAATGCCCAGTCTACTATTAAATCAGCACTTGAAGGTGCACGTTTGGCAGTTAAAATTGCTGGTGGCAGGCGAAAAATTAATAAACCTCGAGTTTTACCGATACCTTCTAAAGTGGGAGGAATTTTACCTTTTCTTATTCCTTTGTTTGCGGGTTTAAGTGCAACAGGGGCTCTAGCAGGGGGAGCAGCTGGCATAGCTAAAGCTGTAAATGATGCAAATTCTGCAAAACGTCAACTAGAGGAAAGCAAGCGACACAATCAAACAATGGAGTCTATTGCCTTAGGAAAAGGGCTCTATTTAAAACCATATAGGACAGGTCTAGGGTTACACCTTAAACCTTATAAAGCAGGACAAGGATGCAAGTCAAAAAACTTGAAGTAAAGCTACCTCACCGAGCCCTAACCGACTTAGATTTACTTAAATTTGCAAAGCTTTTAAAAATTCCATATTTTCGAGGAGTTTTTATGTGGATTGCTTTTATTTATGTCAAACATATGCGCGCATTCCAAAACATTTAATACGTGACAATGTTAATTTACTAGTTTTATTCAAACAAGATGAAATGAATCTTAGACATATTTATGATGATCATGTAAATACTGATATGACATTTATGGAATTTAAAAAACTTTGCAACTCTTGTTGGAAAAATAAGCATGATTTTATAGTGATTGATAAAGATCGTGATATCAATGAAGGCAGATATAGAAAGTGTTTTGATTGTTTTATAAAATTAGAGAAATGATATTCTTTATAAACAGTTTCATTCAAGACATTGGTCAATCAACATGTCTTCTACACACTTGAAACATTTGCGAAAACAAAAAGATATTCTTGGTCAAATTGCAAAAGCCAGTGATGCTATTCGACGAAAGCATAGACTGATGAAATTGGGCAAGGAAGAAATTGAACAGACTTTAAATAATACCTTTAAACCTATAGTGACACCAATTCAGAAATTAGTTGACGACATTGAAATTGTCAAACAAATTCGACCAGTAAAAATTGAAAGAGAGGGAGTCCTTCCTTTAGAGTTTGAAGAAGATCAAGAAGTTAAGAGAGAGAATGATTCATTTTTAAGAGATGACTTATCATTTGCAACAGCTGCTGATGATGACGATAACGGTGATGATTATGATGATGATGATGGAGATGATAATGGAGATGGAGATAAATCAGAGAAAGATGGTGCTATTTTATATCTTCAAATGTTGGATGAAAAGGGAAAAGATTTAGATCCTTCATATGGAGTTCGTAAATTATCTAAAGGCCAATTAATGATTGGTAATTCAGGAATAAATTTTGAACAAAATAATATTAGTGTAGCTAATAAAACATATCCTGCAACGAAAGGTTTACTTGAGCTTTTATTCAAAAAAGTTCCAGAAGAAGCTGTTTTAAGTGTAGTTGATCGGGAAAATTATAAAAATATTGTAATATCAACTAATGCTCATAGAAAATATTACAAAGCAGATGGCGCTGTTAGAGATAAAAAGAGTTTAAAATATCTAAACTATATAGCAGTACATTATGGTGAAGGTTTAATTCCAGAATATATGACTCAACAAGAAGATGCAAAAATTGATTATGTTTATTGGGATGATCCTAATGAATTGGTTGATCGTTTAAGATTGCTCTTGGCATCTCAAGCAGCTGGAAATCCCAGTCATAATAATGAGATTATATCAATTATTGAAGAGTTGAGAGAAGCTGGAATTGTTTATTAATTAACAGTTGTAGAAATTTTTATCATTTTCATGATGAGTATCGACATATTCGGACGTCAGTTTAAAAGCACAGAAACTTCAAATCGAGGTCCACCAGGACTTGGTTTTAAGTTGACTGCTGAAGGAGATTTTACTATTGAAAATAAGAAACTTTGTAACGTAGCTGATGCCGAGAGCAACGGTGATGCAGTAAACTTGAATACTGTAAACAAAGTTATTGAATCTAAAGCGAACGCCATCTATGATGTAATCGGTTCCGTGAGAAATGATGTAAATGACAATGTAGTAAAGATTTTAGATTTAGAAGATTTGATAAAAAAATATTTTGAAAATCTAAGAATCAGTATTGAAAGAAATATAGAGATGATGTCTACCAACAAAGACATTATTTTACAATTAGACAGCAGACTGCGCACACTTGAAGGTAATTAGCAATGGAGGATCAAAAACTACAGTTGGTGAAAGAGTTACATAAACCAGCGAGAAAAAATTATAAGCGAAGAAGTGTTGACATTCGAGGTTTTGACGAGACTTGGCAAGCTGATCTTGTTGAAATGCAACCTTATGCGAGAGAAAATAAAGGTTACAAGTACCTGTTAACCGTCATTGATACATTTTCAAAGTTTGCCTGGGCTGTTCCAGTAAAGTCTAAAAAAGGTGAAGATGTGACTGCGGCAATGAAATCTATTTTAATTAAAAAACGCATACCGAAAAATTTGCAAGTAGATAAAGGAAAAGAATTTTATAATTCACATTTTGAAAATCTTATTAAAAATTATAACATTAATTTGTATTCTACTCATAGTAATTTGAAAGCGTCAATTTGTGAACGATTTAATCGTACTTTGAAGAATAAAATGTGGATGCAATTTAGTTTACGCGGTAATTACAAATGGATAGATATATTAAGTGATTTAGTAAATGCGTATAATAATAGTAAACATCGAACAATAAAAATGAAACCAATAGATGTAAATGCTGAAAATGAAAATAATTTGTTGTTTAATGTATTTAAAAAAGTTGCAGTAAACAGGCAATATAATAAGAAATTTAAAGTTGGAGATAGAGTACGTATAAGTAAAGTTAAACATGTTTTTGAGAAAGGTTATACACCAAATTGGACTACAGAAATATTTACTATAAGCGATGTAAAAAATACTAATCCAATAACATATGTCTTAAAGGATTATCAGGAAAATCTAATAAGTGGATGCTTTTACTAGCAAGAACTTTCTAAAGTTAAATATCCAGATGTATATTTAGTTGAAAAAGTATTAAAAAAACGAGGATCTAATGTATTTGTAAAATGGTTGGGTTTTGATAATTCTCATAACAGTTGGATAAACGAATCTGAATTATAATGTATTTAAGAAAGGTTAAAATAAAAATAAATTGAATTGTATGCATTTTTGTATTTATTTATCCTCTCTTTACAATAATTTACCATTGATATATTGAATATTTGACATTTGTTGAATAGCTTCATTTGATATTTGTTTACAGTGAAATGTGACAAGTTCCAGCAATAATGTCTCTAAATTTAAAACATTAGTTCTTCCCATCACTTTTTGAAGTATTCTACTGTAATGTTTTTTAATAAAATCCGTGGCATGTTTTGTAGACTTTACATTATTTTTAAAGATTAATTCTGCAATAGACTTTACAATTATATCTTTACTATACTGCAAATTGAATTTTGATAGTTCTACATGTTTTTGTTCAACACAAGGAATAAGTTCATTAAATATTGCAAATGAAGTTTCACTAAATGTAAATGATTGATCTAAACGCTCAATTGATATTAAACGATATGTAACACTAAAACGTATTGTAAACGTTTCACAATCCAGCACTGATGCATCACAATCTCCGTTGAAAAATCGCATTATATGTTTTACTGCATCACACAATAGGCGCCATTCTTGAAGCTCCAAAGACAATGATACTCGTGGATGGCTGCTTCTTAGTTGAATTTTAGGTATTATTTTCCCATTTATGTCTAGTTCTGCTCCAACGACAACTTGCTTTGTAAATGATGGATTCAAGTTGTAAATTTTTGATAATAACATTTCTCTGCATGGTAAATATGACATTTTATGTCTTCTACTGGTCAACTCCCTCAGGAACAAACTCTATCTGATTGTAAGGTCCTCCACGATTTCTTAAATATACACCACCTCTGACAGCTTCAGCTTTTAGACTGTTGAAAAGATTTGCATCCTCTTCAAATATTTTTAGCATTCTTGGTGGTAGGAAAATGTTAAATTCATTATTTATTTCAGCAACAATTTTCGGACCAAATTTCGTATCAATTTTTCGAATGTCTGTTACTTTATAGAATGCATCGATGGTTAACTCCTTTGTTGTTTTGGTGACCAAGACTTTGCTTGCTTTGTTTAATTTATCGAAATTCATTTTCATCACTTCAATTTTTTTATTAAAATATTTAACTGCGACCTTGCTTCAATTAAACTTTTAACTTTATGTATTTCTTGAATTAATTTGTTCAAGCGCACTTGAATTTCACGACGTTGTTCTGCTAATATGTTCATTAACCAACTTAAACTGCAGGAATGATTTCGTTTATAAAAATTGCCCTCTTTATATACATGAGATATGACCTATTTGACCTTCAAGTTAATTATAGATTTCTTGGAATTTCGGTAAGATCAAAAGCATTCTTATGAAAAGAACCAAAAATGTTTGTAAAAATTCCTTAGATAAGAATCTAATAAACAGTGATTTGCAATATTTAGACGAAAATAATAATTCCAAGAATAAAATAAGTAAAAACAAAAACAGGAAATACCAATGATAATGAGTCATCAATAAAAAATTCCAAAACTCTGAGTCATCAACCCTATTTTGCGAAAAACAAAGAAATTATGTGTCATCGTTAAAGAATGCACCATGTAAAAAACAAAAACAGGAAATTCCAATGATAATGAGTCATCAACCCCATTTTGCGAAAAACAAAGAAATTATGTGTCATCGTTAAAGAATGCACCCTGCAAAAAACAAAAACAGGAAATACCAATGATAATGAGTCATCAACCCCATTTTGCGAGAAACAAAGAAATTATGTGTCATCGTTAAAGAATGCACCCTGTAAAAAACAAAAACAGGAAATACCAATGATAATGAGTCATCAACCCCATTTTGCGAGAAACAAAGAAATTATGTGTCATCGTTAAAGAATGCACCCTGTAAAAAAACAAAAACGGTAAATTCCAATAAAAAATTGCAAAATTCTGAGTCATCAACCCCTATGGAAAATTCTAGGATTGTTTTATAATTCCAAGAAATTAGATAAATTCCAAGAATCACATTTGCATCATGATCTCAATATCCCCCCACTCCAAAAATTCTAGGAAGTATGACGTCATATCCGGCTCAGCATAACAGTCAGAATATCCCCCCCCCCAATGGATTGAGTCTTGGCTAAGTGGTTTGAGTCTGGGCTAAAAATGTCGGTAACATGTCGGTGCAGGAATCTTGGTCCAGAACGCTCCCTGTCTATCTACTAAGAAGAGTAAAAAAAAATATTTAAAAGTACTTTTTGAAAAAAAACCCAGTTTTTGAATTGAAAAGTACACAGAAAATGTTTTAAAATTCAATTTAAAAAAATTGGTATCTTTCTAGTTTTTCGAAAAGTTTTCCGCCATATTGGATCCGCCATTTTTAATGTTTTAAATTTTGACTTAAAATTCATAATCGTCAATAATAAAAATTTTAAATATCTAAAGTCAAAATTTAAAAGTCTTTGAAAATTAATCGAAACTCGTTTTTTAGGAGATTTTTATAGAGTGGCTCGGCTGATTACGAATTTTCGGTTACTTCCACAAGATTCAAAATGGCGGATTCAATATGTCGGACTTTTTTTTAAAATTCATTTAATTTGATTGAAATTTGTCACTTGGGGGTTCTTTGGGACACTGATTACGAATTTTAGGTTAGTTTCGTAAAATTCCAAATGGCGGATTCATAATGGCAAACAAATTTATAAAAAGTTCTTCGTGATTCATCGAAACTTGTTCGAAGTAAAAAAAAGAAATTCTAGAAAAAATATTCTATAAGGGAAATTTATCGCAAATTGTGTCTCTGAAAAAAAAACAAAAAAAAAAGCAAGAAGGGGTATCAAATAAACACGATAATTTAGTTTTGCCTACCGGTTCTGTGCTTTAATGTCGCGATCAAACTGATTAGTTTTCTCGTTATTATTACTTGTTATTTAAGCAACAGGCCTTCAGCGAGATAACGATATTTACATCAAGAGACCAGTAAAGCGAGTACAAACGACGTAATATAACCACTAATATCTCTGGTAACACGCCCTCGTCTTTGAAAGCCATATGGGCGAACGAAACCACCACCACCACCACCACCCCCTTTTCCTACAACTCTCATAACTGCCGTCCTCCCAACGAGAGATGATTTTCCCTGTTCTGCATATGTACATAAATGTACACGTGTCTATCTATACATATATGTATATACATTCCATGCGGGTACAACCCTATTCCGAAAAGGGAATTTGGCTCGCGTAACCTGGCGGAAATCTAGTTGAGAATATTGCGCGGCAATATCGTTGGAAAATGTATATCGAGAGAGTAGGAGAACAACGCTACAAGGATAATTTACATTCTCATAGCGGGTTAATACTCTCGCGATTTGTCACTGTAATTGCGACACGATTAAAACTAAGACACGTGTGAGTCATTTTGGTTTCTATAATAGTGAGAAAATCCCCCCCCCCCCCGGTTTAAAATCACTGAATTTAATTGCAAAATAATAATCTAAAGTCAAGTAAGTCAGGTAACTTTTAATATCACATTTAAATTGATTATTCCATTTATTTTTCCATCCAGTTGCGGAAAATTGCTTTTTACACTCTTTGAATTGCGAATCAAAGTTTAACCCTTTAATTTCCGACTTTTTTACTTTAAAAAATGGATCCGCCATTTTGAATTTTGAAAAACTGATTTCATATTCGTAATTAGCGACCCCAAAAACCCCCGAGTAATAAGTTTGAAACGAAACCGATTAATTTTTAAAAATACGTCCGCCATATTGGATCCGCCATTTTGAATTTTGAAAAACTAATGTCGGATTCGTAATCAGTGACCCCGAAAACCCCCGAGTAACAAGTTTAAATCGAATTCGACCAATTTTTAAAAATACGTCCGCCATATTGGATCCGCCATTATGAATTTTGAAAAACTGATGTCGGATTCATAATCAGCGACCCCAAAAACCCCTGAGTAACAAGTTTCAAACGAATCAGATCAATTTTTTAAAATTCGTCCGCCATATTGGATCCGCCATTTTGAATTTTGAAAAACGAACATAATATTCGTAATCAGCGACCCCAAGAACCTCCGAGTAACAAGTTTCAAGTGAATCCAATCAATTTATAAAAATTCGTCCTCCATACTGGATCCGCCATTTTTAATTTCGAAAAACTGATGTCGGTTTCGTAAACGGTCATTTTGAATTTTAAAAAACAGACATCAAATTCGAATTCAACGACCCCAAAAACTCCCGAGAAATAAATTTCAATCAAATCGTATCAATATTGAAATTATCCGCCATTTTGAATTTTGAAAAACTGATTTCATATTCATAATCAGCGACCCCGAAGAGGCGCATGATTATTCTCCAAATGTCATTTCACCGAATTGCATTTATCCGAACTGTTATTTTAACGAAATGTCACTTTTGCGAATCGACAATTTTTACGAATTGCCACTTTTGCGAAAAGTCATTTTTTTACGAATTGTCTTTTTTACGAATCGTTATTGTTTCGAAACAATATTCTGTCGAATTGTCATTGTTACGAAATTTCATTTTTGCGAATGGCCATTTTTACGAATTGTCACTTTTACGAATTGTCACTTTTGCGAAAAGTCATTTTTGCGAATTGTCATTTTTACGAATTGTCACTTTTACGAAATGTCGATTTTGTGAATCGCCATTTTTGCGAATTGTCATTTTTACGAATTGTCACTTTTACGAAATGTCGCTTTTGTGAATCGCCATTTTTGCGAATTGTCATTTTTACGAATTGTCACTTTTACGAAATGTCGCTTTTGTGAATCGCCATTTTTTTACGAATTGTCATTTTTACGAATTGTCACTTTTACGAAATGTCGCTTTTGTGAATCGCCATTTTTACGAATTGTCATTTTTACGAAATGTCACTGTTGCGAATTGTCATTTTTGCGAAAATTGCTGTAGTAAACTTGTATGCATATATAGATTTACTATTGACAATTTACTATTTACAATTCGCAACAGTGACATTTCGTAAAAAATGACAATTCGAAACAATGGCAGTTCGCAAAAATGACAATTCGTAAGAATGATATTTCGCAAAAATGATTTTTCGCAAAAGTGACAATTCGTAAAAATAACGATTCGCAAAAGTGACATTTCGTTAAAATAACAGTTCGGATTAATGCAATTCGGTAAAATGACAATTCGGTCAAATAACATTTGGGGAATAATCATGCGCCTCTTCAAGTGCATTTGTTCAATTTTCAAAAATTCGTCCTCCATACTGGATCCGCCATTTTGAATTTCGAAAAACTGATGTCGGATTCGTAATCAGCGACCCCAAAAACCCCAGAGTAACAAGTTTCACGTGAATCCGAACGGTTTTTGTAAATTCGTCCGCCATATTGGATCCGCCATTTTGAATTTTGAAAAACAGATATTGGATTCGTAAGCAGCGACCTTGAAATAGTAATTTTCAACAGCTTAGCTTTATTTAATTTGCGATTTTTGTATTTTTGTTTTGTAAACCTTTTGCCAAAAGCATTCCTTTTTTATTATTGTTATAATTATTAAAAAATTGTTAATTCTTTATTGCAATATAAATTTTTTTCCCAAAGTAGAATAAATTTTTTTTTTTTTTTGGTGCAAGAAAAACAAATTCGAAAATTAAATAAAGAAACAAAAAATGGAATAAAATTTGTAAAAATATTTTTTTAAATTCGCGTTATAAATAATAAATGTGAATAGTATATATTATGTGTAACGAAATGCGAATAATGAGAACTCAGCTAAAGTATAAAATAAATTCTCTAATCGCATTCCAGAGTTTGAGGGCACTAACGTTAAATCTCTTGACGGGAATGAAGTGTTATTTACTTGATAATTAATTTCTTCCGATTAGTTAAGGACAGACAGTGGAGAGACTATCTTGGAATCTGATCTAAAAGCAACTTGAACCAATATCTATTAGACTTTCTCCTGACTTTCAATGTGTCTGTGTGTGTGTGTGTGTTGAACGAGTTTTAGGTTATAAAATAAAATACACCTGCGATATTCTCCCTCCCTCTCCTTCTCACTAATATTAACAAGGAAATATAGGATTTCGAAAAGACAAATATTTTCTCCTTATTTATTTATTTTTTTTTTTTGCTTTTGTTTTAGAGCGATATAATTGTTATTTGATTATTATTTTCTTGAATGAGAGGAAACAATTGATAAAAATATGATTGAAATAATTGTTTAGTATTTTTTTTTATTTTTTCGTCTTTTGTGTTCTATTGCTTTTTTTGTTTCTAATTGTTTTTATTTCTATTTTTTTGTTTTTGGTTATTTGTTTGGCTTTTTCATTTGATTTTTATTGTTTTTTTTTCTTTGATGCCTTTTTGTTTCACTTTTGATTTAATTATTTTTTATTGTTTCTTCCCTGTCTTTTTTTCGTAAATAAAAAAAAAATTAAGAAAACATTTTTATATAAAAAAACAATACCGCAGTTGAGTATTTATTCTGTCAGCATTAATTGCCCTTTGAATTGAAAATAATGTTTTCCATAGTTGACGTTGATAATTTAACTTATTCTTGAGTCTTTGGATTTGGAGTAATGGGAGAGAGCACCGTAAGACATGGATTAGCCTTTGTTTCCTGTTCTGCTAACTCACTTTGTATAATAAAAGTCTTTCAAGTTGACTTTTGGAGAATTGAAATAGCCTCCAGACTTCTCCTGTTCGCTTTTGCCTTCATGAAATGTAATTACTATAAAACCAGTTCAGTTATTAATATACACGCAGTTCACTATAACAAAAACCCCAACCAATACATCTACATGTACAGAAGAAACAATCTCGCAATTTTAATCATTCCAATTTTCTATTATTATCAATATTATTATTATTTTATTCTCATTATTATTACTATTATTATTACTATTATTATTATCATTATTATTAGCATTTTACACTCTATCTCAAGTATTATTATTGATTCCTATCTCACGATAACTTGTTCTTCAATTTAAATTCAATTAAGAAATTTTTTTTGCTGTCAATATATTTTTTTTGTGAATAAAATTCTATTCCGAAAGTATACACTTAAATTTTGTGGAATTCTACCGAAATTTTTAATTTCCTTTGGAATTTTTTCGAAAATCCAAGTAAAGATTCTTTAAAAACACATTTTTTTGGATTTGTTCCATCATTTTTCTCAAAATCCTGACTTAATAGTAAATTTTGCGACCCAAGATCGTGTTCAGCGTGTAAAAGTACATAGAAAACGACTACCATATCATAAATAAGCAAAAAAAATTTATTTTGTGTTTTTACCCCCACTTTTCTCAAAATTCTAACATAATAGTCAATTTTGCGACCCAAGATCGTGTTTAGCGGGTAAAAGTACATAGAAAACGACTACCATGTCATAAATAAGCAAAAAAATATTTATTTTGTGTTTTTACCCCCACTTTTCTCAAAATTCTAACATAATAGTCAATTTTGCGACCCAAGATCGTGTTCAGCGGGTAAAAGTACATAGAAAACGACTACCATGTCATAAATAAGCAAAAAAATATTTATTTTGTGTTTTTACCCCCACTTTTCTCAAAATTCTAACATAATAGTCAATTTTGCGACCCAAGATCGTGTTCAGCGGGTAAAAGTACATAGAAAACGACTACCATGTCATAAATAAGCAAAAAAATATTTATTTTGTGTTTTTACCCCCACTTTTCTCAAAATTCTAACATAATAGTCAATTTTGCGACCCAAGATCGTGTTCAGCGGGTAAAAGTACATAGAAAACGACTACCATGTCATAAATAAGCAAAAAAATATTTATTTTGTGTTTTTACCCCCACTTTTCTCAAAATTCTAACATAATAGTCAATTTTGCGACCCAAGATCGTGTTCAGCGGATAAAAATACATAGAAAACGACTACCATGTCAAAAATAGTCAAAAAAATTTCTTATTGGGTCTTTGCCCCCACTTTTTTCAAAATCCTCAAGTGGTGGTCAATTTTGAAACCCGGGATCGTGTTCAGAGGGCAAATATACATTGAAAACGACTACCATGTCAAAAAAAAACAAAAAATTTTATTTTGTGTCTTTACCCCCACTTTTTTCAAAAACTTTTTTCTTTGGTCTTGCTCAACAAGGGACTAATAGTGCACACTTCAAATTTGATTTTAAAATAAATTAACAATTTCATTAAATAAAAATGTTTCTCCATAAAAAAATTATTAGTCGAGTTGTAAAAATAAAAATTCTATAAAATAAAAAAAGCATTCAGAAAAGTAAAAATAATTTTTCTGTTTTTGATAGACGTTTAAAAAGCGTATAATGAGTGTGGTAAAAAAAATTGGTCTGTGGTTATGATCGACTCAAAAGGACTCATATAACTGAAAATAAATGAATTAATGATATAACTGTATATATATATATATATAGTGAATGGATTATATTTTCCAATATACCTTTATTTCTATTGCTAATAACGTTGAATGAAAATGTACGTTCGTATAATAAAATAATTGATGTGAGGAAACTCAATGGGAATGGAGAAAACTGAGAGAAAGAGAGGGCAGATGAGATTATAGGGCCGCAGATATATAGTGATTTATTGATAATTTAATTTTATTACGGATTTCATTAATTTTAACTATTTTAGTTTCATCTCGCGTGGCACTGATGTTATGCCACCACCACTACCACCACAACCACGACTTATTACTCTTTTGACTTTATGGAAGAAATTCCTACCTCACGCTGTGAATTAATTATTCACTGCAGTTTAACGGAATAATCATTAAAAACTAGTATAACGAAGAATATTTTTTTTATTTTCTAATGGTGGAGATTCAAAACTGGAATTGGAAATTTTTATAAATAGAATTCCGTTTAGATTTCATTTCCGATTTTTGATTAAAATTCCCATTAAATTTCCGATTAAATTGGAATTCCGAGTGGAATCGAGAAATTCCAGTGGAAATCTCGGAATTTTCGAGTAGAATCGGAAAATTCATATAGGAATTGACAGGAATAACGAGAAAATTTTTATTTAAACTCGAATTCTATAAGTGGAGCAGGAATTTCCACTGGAATTCCATCAAATTTCAAACTTTATTCGCGGAATTCCGTTGCAGAAGTAAAATATTATTAATTTTTATTGATATTCAGTTTAATTTTCGTTATGAATATTTTTCATACCAACGGAAATTGGAATTCCCTTAGAATTCGAAAATTTCAGTTAAATTCTACTGAATTTCCGACAAGATTCCGACTAGAATTGGAAATTTCAATAGAATTCTATTAATTTTCAGAAAGATTCCGATCAAATATTTTCAATTGCAATTAAATTCTACTTATAATTTCCGATAAGATTCCGACTAGAATCGGAAATTTCAAAAGAAATTTTATTAATTTTCAGGAAGATTCCGATCAAATATTTTCAATACCATTTAAATTCTATCGAATTTCCGACAAAATTCCGACTAAAATCGGAAATTTTAATAGAATTCTATTAATTTTCAGAAATATTCTGATCAAATATTTGATTAAATACTTATATTCTAAAAAAAGCGGTAAATTCTATTTCAATTCCATTAGATTCAACACGCAGTTTCCGATAACATTTATTTTTAATTAAAATTCCGATTGAAGTCGGAAATATCTGAAATTTAGACTGGAAATCGGAATTAAATTTAAAGCTAATTAAAAATACACATTCTGCAAACTCTTTGACAAAATAAAACATTTTTTTCAAAAAATTGGGTTAAGTACCAAAATTGGCTAAATGAAAATTCAGCCAAATGGCAATTTGGTTACATAAATAATAAAATGGTTTTTTTATTTTCTAAAAATTATAATAAATAAGAATTGATTTTTTTGAAAGAATATTATTTTAAAAAAATCGCCTAAATTGAAATTTGCCTTTTATTAAATTTCGGTTAAATAAATATTTGGCCAAATAAATACGTAAAAATAAGTTTTGCCAAATAAAATTTAATTCAAATTATAAAAATACAGATTTTGGAAACTTTGTTTTTAAAAAATCAATTCATTAAAAAACATTTTTAAAAAATTTGGTTAAATATAAAAATTGGCTAAATGGATATTTGGTCAAATAAAAAAATTTAGTTAAATGAATAAAAAATATTTTTTTAATTGTTTAATAATTCTGATAAATAAGAATATTTTTTTTTAAAATGTCCTAGATTAATATTTGCCTCTTTTTAAAATTTGGTTAAATTAATATTAGGCCAAATGGAAATTAAAAAAAAGTTCTGCCAAATGAAATTGAATTCAAATTATAAAAATACAGATTTTGTAAACTTTGTGGCAACAAAATCAATTCATTTTTTAAAAAAATTGGCTAAATAGATATTTGGCAAAATATAAATTTGGCAAAATAAATAAAAAAACGTTTTTTTTTATTCTAATATATTTATTTTAATATTTATCTAATAATTCTGCAAAATAAGAATTGATCTATGGCAAAAAAATCGCCTAAATTAAAATTCGCCTCTTATTAAAATTTAGTTAAATAAATATTTGGCCGAATGAATACTTAAAAATGAGTCTGCCAAATGAAATTTAATTTAAATTATAAAAATACAGATTTTGTAAACTTTGTGTGAAAAAAATTCATTAAACAAAATTGGGTTAAATTTAAAAATTGGCTAAATGGATATTTTGCCTAATGGAAAAATTTGGTTAAATAAATAAAAATTTGTTTTTTTATTTTCTAATTATTCTACTGAATAAGAATTTTTCTTTGACAAAACAATCGCCGAAATTAAATTTCACCAACTATTAAAATTTGGTTAAATAAATATTAGGCCAAATTAATACTTAAAAATAAGTTCTGACAAATGAAATCTATTTCAAATTTACAAAAATATAGTCTTTATAAACTTTGTGACAAAGAAATGAATTCAATAATAAAAATTGGGTTAAATATAAAAATTGGCTAAATGGATATTTGGCCAAATGGAAAAATTTGGTTAAATAAATAAAAAACTTTAAATTTTCCAAAAATTCTGTTAAATAAGAATTTTTTGTCAAAAAATCGCCCAAATTTAAATTCGCCTGTGTTAAATGAATATATTAGGCCAAATAGATACTCGAAAATAAATTCTGCCCAATGAAATTTATTACAAATTAAAAATTATCAAGAAGTAGAAAATTAATTTAAAAATAAATTTCACCTATAATAAAAAATATCTTAAACAAAAAATTCAGTTGAATAAAAATTTATCCCCTATAAAAATTTCCAGTTAAATAAAAATCACGTCAAATTTTTCATTCTTAATCCAAATATTTATATTTACCTATATATAAAATTTTGTTATCGAAGGAAAAGAAGAAGCAATATTTCTTTTATCTCATGAAAATAGTAGTGCTTTTTAATCCATAAATTTTACAACGAAAAATGCAGCACAAAGTTTTTATTTCTTTCTGGTCAGTTTGTCGAGGGAAAGAGTGAGAAAAAAGGAAGAAGCAGGAGGGGGAGGAGGAGAAGGAAGAAGGAAGAAGAAGACTTTTGAAAGGAAGAATATTGCGCTCTGTGCTCCGTTTTATTCAATTATTCTCAAAAGCACCGCAGAAATTTTCCAACCTTGGAAAATCGCAGCTGTTCCTTTCTTTGTCCTTCCATGAAACTTCTTTTGTGCGATATGCTTGAAGCGAAATTCAACCGATCCAAACGGGTCTTTAACGAAATCAATCGAAGTACGAAGAAAATTTTTTTTTTTTTCTTTCTTTTTTTTTTTTTTTTTTTTTGCTTAACGTTTTTCGTCGTCGTTTACTGAAAACGATAAATTTACAATACTTGTGCTTTTTCCCATTGTCAGCGATATTTATTTTTATATATATATGAAAGTAAAATAGTGGAATAATATAAATAATAAATAAAAAAAAATAACAAGATCAATATTTATTTATTTATTATATTATAAATAAAAATAAATAAATAATAAATAAAAAAAATAACAAGATCAATATTTATTTATCTTGTCATTTTATTTATTTATTGTTTATATTATAAATAAAAATAATAAATAAATAAATAAAAAGATAAATAAATAATAAATAAAAAAAATAATAAATAAAAATATAAATAAATAAAAAAACAAGATAAATAAATAATAAATAAAATGGAAATTCCAGTGAAAATTACGAAATTATGACAGAATTCCGATTAAATTCTAGTGAAATATTTCATTGCCCAGGTATCTGAATTTACAGATTTTCCACTTCCGAATAAAAAAAAAAAAAAATAATAAAAAAAAAAAAAAAATTGTTAATAATAATAATGATAGCAAATAATAATAAAAATAATAAATAATAATAACAAAAATAACAAATAATAATAGTAACAAATAATAATAATAAAAACAGCAAATAATAAGTAATAAGTAAATAATTTATTTTTCTTATCGTATATCCGGTGAACATATTTATCGATAAATCATTTTTCCTAGACTAAGATAATATTTACAGCGTAATAAAGGATGATTTATATTTGATATATATATACTTTAATTCAACATTGATACATATAGATGATTATTTGATTCAGATTTCAAATTACTTTTATCTTAAAAGGAATGTTAAATTTGAAAAATTTTTGACAAAGTTGTTGGGGGGATTGTTTTTTGACTCTATGACACCAGGCGCCTATATTCCTATCCGATAAGATAAAATAAGGTAAATAAATTTTCAAACAAGCTCCAAGAACATTAGAATTTGTCAAAAAGTTTCAGTATTTTTGTATCCAATCAAGTCTCAGGTCATTTTTTTAAAAAGAAAATGAATACAAACATAATTTTCGTATTAATTAATTTTTTTAATTTTTTTAATTTTTAAAATTTCAATTTATGGCTATTTTTATTTTTATATTTTTTGTAAAATTTTTTGATTTTGTAATTTCGCTCTTTTTCTTTTTATGCTATTTTTTATTTTTTATATTATTTTTCTTTATTTCGTACTTTTTTGTGTTTTCATTTTTTTTATTTTTTTATTTTCATATTTTTTCCGTTTTATATCCTCTGTTATTTCTTTATTTTTATTTTTATATTATTTTCTATTTTTTTCAATGTAAATTTTTCTAAATTTTTATTTCATTGTTTTATATTATTCTTTTATTTTATTGTTTTATGTAATTTTTCATTTCATTGTTTTTTGTAATTTTTCATTTCATTGTGTTTTATATTTTTTTTATCTCAGTATTTTAAATTCTCTTATTTTGCATTTTTTTCTATATTATTTCCACATTTTTGTTATTTTGAATTTTCTCTATTTTAATTCAATTTTATTTTCTTATTTTCTATTTTAGTCCAATTTTCTTTACCAAGGAGAAAATAAAATTTTTAATTAACCACATTTTCGATTTAGTACGATTTTCATTTTCGAAGATTTGAAATTTTCCCGCCTTAACAAGTAGCAATAGGCGACACTTCGCCAGTCGGTAAAGTAGAAATCAGAAACAAAAAATCTTTTTACTTAAATCAAATTTTAGAATGAGCACGATTTTCATTTTCGAAGATTTGAAATTTCCCGCCTTGATATTAATAATAAGCGACACATCGCCACAGTCGGTAAAGTAGAAATCGAACTAAAATTTTTTTTTTTTTACACAAAATTTGAAATACTCACCAGTGGCACTCACCTAACACGAAAAATGATCGAATTCGAGAAAAAATTTGAAATCAGCACTTATAGTTTTTTAGAAAAACAGTCGAAAGTGAATTTTTATTCACTTTCGATCGTTTTTTCAAGAAAACTGTAAGTAAAAACGAACTTTTTCCCTCAGCAAATATTCTTCTCTCTCTCTCTCTCTCTCTCTCTCTCTCTCTCTCTCTCTCTCTCTCTTCTCCCTCGGAAAAAAATGTTAAACAGGGGAAAAAACAACCATCACCTGAAACATGACTTTTATCGATTTGACCTGTCGAAGTTTAATGCTTAATGCATCTCGTAAGTCGATGAATCGTTGGGAAACATCGAGAAGGTAAAAGCATCACGACAAGTGTAAGTAACTAACCTTGTGCTTGCTACACGTATTTCGCAGACTACTCGCGTGGGATGAAGTAAAAAAAAAAAAAAAAGAAAAAAAAAAAGTCCAGTCCAAGTACAGTTGGGAAAAAAGTTTCGTCGAATGGTGGGGGGACGTTAAAGAGGAGGGGTGGGGATGATTAAGGGTATGAGGGACAATCCTCCCCCCTCCCTTCACCCCCACCACAAATATACACGGTAGTGTGTAATAGTGGAATGCCGTAATGGATGCTGCACGCCTTTGCCCCGCGAACATCTCCGGGTCGTTACTTGTACGCCGTCGGCGTTATAAATCGCCTCGTGAAATCGCTGGTAAATAGAATACAGCGAATCGCAAATGCCAGACGGTCAACGGTTGAACAGCGAGTGCGCCCCTTATAACATTTTTTTTTTGCAAAGTACAGTAAATAAAAAAAAAATTTGTTAAAAAAAATATTTTTAACAAAAAAAAGTAAAAAAATTTTTTTTTTTTTGTAACTAAAAATATTGTTGCGAATTTTAGTTATTTTTTATTTTATCTAAAATATTGTTGGAAAATTGGAAAAATATTTTAGTAGCAAACTCTGATTGGAGGAAAAAATGTTCACTTGTGTCAGAAGACAATTGCGCATGCGCAGTAAATTGGTGCGTCGTGTGGACATGCGCACTAGTTTGTTGCGATGTCACGCATGCGCATTGAGCGCCATTTCCACCTGGAGAGTTAAAGATGGTAAATATCGAGGAAAACTTAATTTCTAAAAAGAAAAAACATCGGGATTATTTTTTACTAAATTGAACTATTAATTCTATGGGAAAAAAAATTTTTTTTTTTATTTTTTCTTTATTTTATTATTTTAGTTGTAATTCTGTAAACATGTAATTTTCAAATAATTGAACAAAGCAAACATATACAAGGAAGAAAAATTTAAAACAAAAAAATACAAAGTAAAAAAATTTCAAAAACAAAAAAAAATACAAAACATAAAATACAAAATTAAAAATATAAAACTAGAAATGCAAAACTAAAAAAAAATATGGTATTTAAAAAATAACAAATTTCGTAATTAAAAAATATTTACCCAATGATTTTCGTATGTAACAATTTATTTTCTAAATTAAAAAAAAAAAGTTCGAAAAAAATTTAAAAATAAATAACCTCAAAATTAAAAATTATATATTTCTCTAATTTCTGTGAATTGAAATTTGAAAAAGAAATTTTATGAAAAGAATTTTTATTAGTTTAATTATAAATATAAAAAAATTCTTATTTCGTTTTAAATAAAATATTAAAAAAGAAATTTCATTTTACGGTAAATATTATTAATCACGAAGAGAAATAGCCGCAATTGGAAAATCTTTTTTTTTCGAAATGAAAAATGAAGGATTTCAACTTCCACTCAAGAAAACGTTAAATATTTTATCTTTGAAATGACCTTTCTATTTTAATTAATATTTCACAGAAATGTATAGTGAAAAATTTAAAGAAACTTTTTTTTTCTTACACTAATTGACCGACGGTCGATAATAAAATATTGAAGAAAAACTCGAAACGAGATCAAAAGTTCCTTTCCACTGAAATTAGAAAATATTTACGAATCAAAAGAAATAAACATTGAAGTAAAAATATAAAAATTGAAGTAAAAATAAATAAATTTAAATTAAAAATAAATAAAAATTGAAGCAAAAAAATAAAAATTAAAGTAAAAATAAATAAAAATTAATAAACATTAAAAATTAATTTTTTATTAAATTTAAATTTAAAATAAAACCTTTATTTAATTTTTACATTTTTAGTCAATTTGAGAAAGATTTTTTTTATTTTTTCCCCCTATTTTTTTTGGGGGGGGCGAAAAAAATTGTAAAATTATTCGAAATTTAATATATTAATCTGATAAAAAGTGCTTTCCATTAATGTCAAGAAATCCTATATTAAAAGCCTAATATGAAACTCAGCACTTCTAATTTATTATAGGCAACCCAAAAACTAAGAGCTTCTGAAAGCTAAGTGCCTTGGACAACTAAGTGCATCTTAGCTAATGTGAACAGCATTTTAAGAGCATATATCAACGCGATCGCTAATTATTATTTATTATCATGTTATATTTCCAACATTTTAAAACAAAAATTTTTCTTTTGACAAATTTTTTTTTTTTTTTAGTAAATTTTTATTTGACAAATTTTTCTTTTGATAAAATTATTTTTTGGTTAAAATTTTTTTATTTGTTCATTTTTTATCCTTGATAACAATTTTTTTTTTTGGCAAATTCTTTCGTTATTTTTTTCTTTATAAAAAATTTTTCTTTGGTTAAATTTTTTTCCTTTAATAAAATTTTTCTCTTAATAAACATTTTAATTAATTTTAATTAGTAAATTAATAGAAAAATAATTTTTTTATTTTTTCCTTTATAGAATTTTTTTTTGATTTAATTTTATTTTCAATAACATTTTCCTTTTAATAAACATTTTAATTAATTTTAATTAGTAATTTAATAAATATTTAAAATAAACATTTTTTTTTGTAGACATCACTTTTTGTAATGAAATAAAAATTAATTTTACTGATTTATTTATGATTATCAAGTGGGCTGTAAAATTTATGAATTTAAAAGGGTTTTTTTTTTATTGATACACTCAATATTTTGTCATTTTAGTATCGGATTTTTTTGTTTTGTTTTTATATTAAATTACAGATCGTTTCTTTTTTTTATAACAATAACCAGCATTTGAACAAATCCATTAATCTTGTTGATTTATTGAATTTTTTTTTTAATTGATAAGGTTTGTCGTTTTTTTATTGTGGTGGGGGGAGGGGGGATTTCATTCACAAATTGACCGTGAAGAAATCATTTTGGCTTCAGTCGTGCGTTAGTCCATGAAATCATCTTCCCCTCGTGCTTTTCCTGTTTAATCCTACAAGTTTAGACATTTTTACCTAGAGGGCTGAAATTTGGTACAAATTTATATTTTTAGGTATAGATTACAAAAAAAATATCAAGGGAACCATTTTCAAATTATTTTTGAAAATTGGTAATATTTTTTTATTCTTAGATTTGTTTTTGTTATTATTTTTGTTGTTGTTATTGTTATTGTTATTGTTATTGTTATTGCTATTGCTATTGCTATTGCTATTGCTATTGCTATTGCTATTGCTATTGCTATTGCTATTGCTATTGCTATTGCTATTGCTATTGCTATTGCTATTGCTATTGCTATTGCTATTGCTATTGCTATTGCTATTGCTATTGCTATTGCTATTGCTATTGCTATTGCTATTGCTATTGCTATTGCTATTGCTATTGCTATTGTTATTGTTATTGTTATTGTTATTGTTATTGTTATTGTTAATTATACGTTCAACATAAATTAAATTAAATCTTGTTATTGTTAAAAGAAAAATTTAAAAATCCATTCTTTTTGCTATAATATAGCAAAAAGAATGGATTTTTATAATAATTTTAATAATTTATAATAATTTTTTTTATAATAATTTTTATAATTTTTTTTAAATATATAATATATTACAAAAAAAAGACCAATATTAAATCTTCTTTTTTCTTTGTTTCAGGTAAGAGATGATGAAAGTTAACCCAAAGAAAAAAAAATCAGAAATCTATTTTTGAAAGGTAACGTTCACTTTAAATATCGAATAATGTATGTGTATAAATATGTTTGAAGAGTAATTTTAAACTCAAAGAGCTGCTAATTAAAAAATCACTTAATATGAGCGCTCGATAGTCAATAACACGGGCGTTATTTTTTTTCAAATTGAATATTATATTTTTGTCAATATTTGTTTTAGAATCTTTTTAGCAGTTTTCTTCTTCTTCTTCTTCTTCTTCTTTTTAAAATAAAAATAGTAAAAAAAGAACTGACTGGAGAAAAAAATTGTGAATGAAAAGAAAAAAAAATGTGAATAATGAACCGAGGTCTCACGTTAGGTGCGTGTAGAGTGCGCGCGCATGGGCACATTTCACGGCATTATAAATGGGGAAACATAGTCAGGGTTGGACCACCTTTTGAAATTTTTTTAAAACTTTTTTTGAAAAAGAAATTTAGGCAATTAATTATAAATATAAAAGTAATGAAATTAATACAAATTGAAATTATTTATAAATAATATGAATTACAATTAATATTAATTACGTAATTATTAATAATTAAATAATTTTTTATTTAATTATTATTATTATTAATAATATTACTTTTTGTAATTAATACTAATTATAATTAATTAATAAAAAAACTTGTATGATTATAATTATTATTTTTCGTATTTTGTAAGACGAAGTTTATGGTGGATATTATTATTATTATTATTATTATTATTATTATTATTAGGTATTATTGTTATTTGTGTATTAATTTAATTTAGAAAGTGGGTATTTATTAATAAATCATTTTTTACCAATTTTTTTCTTGTTTTTTGTTAAAAAAGGAAATTAATTAACAGTCAGTTCTTTTTTTTAACGAATTTTGATTAAAATCTTTGATTCTCATCAAGACTGGATTTAAAAAAAGGGGAAGAAAAAAATGGCACTTTTTCCGCGTTAGAATTCTTTGGCAATTTTTTTTTTCCTCTCCTCTTTCACTTATCAGCCACTGCGTCATTAGCACGGACGTTCCCTGGTGTTCTTTTCAGGTTGCAATTAATCAAGGGGAAATTAATTAAAGAAGGACCTCACGAAACACTCTTCTTCACTAAAACGAGTTCAAGCAATTCACAAAATTCCAATCGTTCTCTCTCTCTCTCTCTCTCTCTCTCTCTCTCTCTCTCTCTCTCTCTCTCTTACTCTCTTCTTGTTATACTGTTCAATAAAAGTTTTTATTACTGGAAACAAAATATAAGTTTTTAATTATTTTTCTTTTGTTAATATTTTGTCTTTGAATTTTAAATACAAAAAAAAGTTAGAATAATAATTTAGGTCTAAATTATATTTTATTTTTGTATCATTTTCTTGAATTTTATTTTTAGACTATATTTTGTTATTTAGTTTTTTATTTCAATTTTTTAATTTGATTTTTCTTTTTATTTATCATTTGGTTTTTCTATCTATTTTTCATTTGGTTTTTCTTTACATTTCTCATTGGGTTATTCTTTCTATTTTTTTTTAAATTTTTTTTTCTATTTTTGTATTTTTCTATTTTATTTTTGTTTATTTTGTATTTTTTTTGTACATTCAACCAAGTTCAATTTTTTTTTGCTATGAAACAGAAAAATGTTTACTTGACCGAATTTTCATTTTTCAAGATTTTAAATTTCCCGCCTCAATAGTAGCAATAAGCAACAATTCGCCAGTCGGTAAAGTAGAGATTGAGCTGAAAATATTTTTTTTGCAACAAATTCTAAAAACTCACCAGTGGCACTTACCTTAAACGACAAATAATCGAATTCGAAAAAACTTTTCAAATCATCATTTACAGTTTTTTGGAGAAAAACGACCGAAAGTGAATAAATTTTTCGCTTTTGCAGGGAGGGCTGGGGGGATTATTGAAGTTTTCTACATGAGTTTTTCTTTTAATTCAACACTTTTTACTATTCTTGTTTTTTTATTTTTAAACTAAAATATTTTTGTCTTCTTCATAAGAAAGCTTTTTATTTTATTTAAGGAAGAGGGATTATTGAAGTTATTCCCTGTTATTTTCAATAAATTTTTTGCAATTGTACCAACAGTAAATTTAATTTCTTTTCTATATTAGAAATAGAGAGAAAATTTTTTTTAAGAACTAACGGTTTATTGAAAAAGTTGTGAAAAAATTTCATGTGTAGAAAAAAATATATATTTCTTGCTCATTTCTCATAGTTGTTGTTTGATTTTGGTCTTTTATATATACTCCCACTCTCTCTCTCTATATATATATAATACGCACCTCGCGATACTCGCGTCGAGAAGTAAATTTTCCAACCGAGTTTTTCCAATTTTCCAAAGTTTTGAAATTTTTCATTTCCGATTTCAACTCTTCGCTCACTCAACGATATTAATATTTGCCCGTTCAATGGCAGGGTCCACTGACCCAGATGCCTCTTTCAATATATAAATATATAGATATATAAAAGAGTATATACAAGAGTCTTGAAACTGCCCACTTGGTTGCGTTATTTCGCTTCCACGCTTCAACTGTATATACACCTACACGCCGAGTCGCTATTATTTTCTATATAGTCAACTTTTCAACTCATAGAAAAATTGAACGGCTTGATTTTTGTGTCAATATTGCGAGTCATACAAAGAATATGAAAAAAAAAATTTTTTTCATTAATTTTTTTTTACCCAAAAACAAAATAAAATTTAAATAAAATAAATAAATATGGTATAAGAATTTTTTTAATTAAAAAAAATTCATATAAAAATTGTTTGGATCAAAAAAATTGGTAAAAGAAATTTTTGTCATAAAAAAAATTGTAAGAAGAATTATTTTTAAATAAAAATAAAAATTATCAGAAGAATTTTTTGAAAAGGAAAATTATGTTTAAATCATTTCTCATTGTAAAGTAATTATTTAAAATTTAATAACGTTAATTATGATAAATTGAGAGCAATCGTTAAAAAGGCAAACATTGAAATTTGATTATCATTTTTGGTGTTATTTCTACAAAACCAATAAAATTACCAAAATGTAAGCAAAATCATTGACGAGATAAATTAATATAGCAGTAAACACAATTGTTTTCCCTAAGTACATAAAATTTAAACATTCACTCTGTTTATCACAATTTACTCAAAAATTCATGTAAAGAGTGATTATAAATTTTTCAAAAATTTTCATCCACAAACTTTAAATTCATTGACAATTGTATTTCAATTAAATGTCTACTTTTATATTGTATTTTTTTTAAGTGAACTGAAAATAATTTGCAAATTTATAATAACAATAACAGTAACAACAATAATATAACAATGTCAATAGAAATAAAGTGAAAAATAACAATAATAACAACAATAGTAACATCAATATAACAAGTGCCGTAAAAATGAAAAAAAAAATTACAAAAAAATAAGAAAATAAAAAATAATAGCAAGATCAATATAACAATAACAATAACAATAACAATAACAATAACAATAACAATAACAATAACAATAACAATAACAATAACAATAACAATAACAATAACAATAACAATAACAATAACAATAACAATAACAATAACAATAACAATAACAATAACAATAACAATAACAATAACAATAACAATAACAATAACAATAACAATAACAATAACAATAACAATAACAATAACAATAACAATAACAATAACAATAACAATAACAATAACAATAACAATAACAATAACAATAACAATAACAATAACAATAACAATAACAATAACAATAACAATAACAATAACAATAACAATAACAATAATACTAACAATAGCAACAACAATAATACTAACAATAGCAACAACAATAATACTAACAATAGCAACAACAATAATACTAACAATAGCAACAACAATAATAATAACAATAGCAACAACAATAATACTAACAATAGCAACAACAATAATACTAACAATAGCAACAACAATAATAATAACAATAGCAACAACAATAATACTAACAATAGCAACAACAATAATACTAACAATAGCAACAACAATAATACTAACAATAGCAACAACAATAATAATAACAATAGCAACAACAATAATAATAACAATAATACTAACAATAATACTAACAATAGCAACAACAATAATAATAACAATAGCAATAAAAATAATAGTAGCAAGAACAAGAGCAACATCAATAGCAATAAGAATAACAATAGCAACAAAGACAACAACAATAAAAATTATAACAAAAATGTTAATAAAAATATTAATAATAATAATTTAACATTAATATAAATATTAATAGTAATAGAATTAATTAATTAAATTCCAAAAGCAGTAAAAAAGAAAAATTAAGTAGTCAAACAACAGGTGTGCGAATATTTTGGTGACGCGATCCTTTTGCAATGATAGCCACACATAATACGATGATTAAAGAACAATTTGGACGAATCTTGCGTGATTCGTGATATTTATTGTGTGTATAAGTGAAAGTTTCGAGGTAAGAAAAGTAGCTATAAAATTGTAACCACATGACGACGATGTATTGTCGACTTTTAAGAGCGTCTATTAAAATTTATGAGTGTCGAGGAAGTGGGAGGGGAGGGGAAGAAGAAGTGGGCACTGATTCAACAAAACGTGGTTGGCCGATAAAATTTCGGAAAGAAGCTTAAATTGTTCCAAGTAGACTGTTTTATGACTTTTTAGTGGACTCGTTTGCTTTTCAATATACTATATATATAGGTATAAAACTGTTGTAGTTTTCAGAATCGACATTTCAAATTTCACGTTCAACTATAAATACTTTTTTTCATTTTCTTTTTCTCTGAAAATTTTACAAGAAAATTACTCCTTTAAAAATGAAAACAAGAAAGGTAGTTACTTTTTTTCAAAATTTACCATTTTGCATCCGTTATCTTAAATTTTACAAAAATTACATTAAATTTAAATTAAATCATCACAAAAACTACCTGTGGATCAAGTTACAAAAAAAAAATTCTGTTTTTAAATAACTTGTCCGCCATATTGGATCCGCCATTTTGAATTTTTGAAAACGGATCTCAGATTTGTAATCAGCGACCTTGAAAACCCCCGAGTAACTAAATTTAGGTGAAATCATTAACTTTTTGAAAATTTGTCCGCCATATTGGATCCGCCATTTTGAATTTTATGAAACTGACGTCGGATTCGTAATCAGCGACTCTCAAAACCCCCGAGTAGTAAATTTAGATGAAATCATTCACTTTTGACAAATTCGTCCGCCATCTTAGATCCGCCATTTTGAATTTTACGAATTTGACGCTAGTTCCTAATAATTTGTCAGCAATTTTAATTCAAAATTTTGTTTTTTTTAAACATTGATTGTATTTGACACCAGCGACTTAAAAAATTCCTAAAAAAAATTTCGATCAATTTTAATTAATTGAAATCCTTAAGGATTTCAAATTTGCAAACAAATCGAAAAGATTTTTTTAAAAAAATAAACTTTTTGGCCATATTAAAATAGACATTTTTGAATTTAAACATTCTCATTGTTTAGAAAATAATGGTTTTTGAAAATAATACGAGAATTGGGAACACTAGTCTACTCGATCATTATAAATTTTTCATCAGTATTCAGAAAGGAAAAAAATTAACACTCTTAATGATTTAAAAAGAAATGTTCGATTATAGTTATTACTTCTTTGTTTTGCACATAACTATTGAACTAACTAGAACAGAGATAGGAGAATATTCTACTATACTAACCATGAGATTTAGTACCATTTTCAATAATAGAGAAGAAGATTGCACTACATGATACATGACAAATAGTATATAATCTTTAAGGCAGTACTTCCAACTGCCAGTCCGTGCAAACTGTATAATTCAAATATCCACAAGAGATAACATCATCTGTAATCAATATATATATATGCCCCCCTCGAAGATGTAAATCTCACTCTTCACATACTTATATATAATACAAACTATTAAATTTTCCTAAATGAAAAATTATTTTTTCTCCTTCTTTTAGAGATCAGTTTCCCATAACTCTTTTAATGCCGGAAGTGAAATAAAAATTACTAACAAGCTGATGATAGTTGGACGTTAATGTGCGACTAATGTAGGCTATTAAATTTCTCCCATATAGTTGGTAATCAATGGTGTGCGTTTGTATGAAGTTGGCTATTTGCCTGTCTAGTGTGAGACATGCGGAAAAAAAGGAAGGGGAAAAAAAACAGTGTTCTTTCATTATACTCAAAGAGAAAGAGAGAAAAAAGTATTTCTCTCATATATGTAATGTAAATTAATCGAATTTACCAACATCTGATTGCTTATCATGCGTCACTAGTTTGACACGTGTGCCTTCTGGCTATATAGTAGAGGCAGGAAGGTGAATTTCAAGTTTAGAGGCGTTCATACATTAGCTAGGTCATTTATGTCTAAGTTATTAGATGAACACGGATTAGTTTAATTTAATTTTACAAAAATGTTTTTATATTGTGGGAAAGAGAAATTTTTTCCATTCCCGATGAAAATGCACATTTTTTGGACATTTAATTAATAATCAAATACTCGAAATTTATGAAAGTAATAACAGAATTCGAGTAATTTTTCAAAAAATCCATTCCGCTATATTCGATCAACAATGTTGAAATTTTAAAATCTAATATTAGATTAGTAATTAACGACTCCAACTACCACACAGAATTGATTTTTAGAAGCTTTTCTCAAGTTTCTAAATCGTTTCCCTCCATATTAGATCCGCCATTTTGAATTTTTCGAAACTGATATTGAATTCGTAATCAGCGACCCTGAAAAGCCCCGAGTAACCAAATTTATGAGAAATTATTAACTTTTGAAAAATTCGTCCGCCATATTGAATTAGCCATTTTGAATTTTTAGAAACGGACCTCAGATTTGTAATCAGCGACCTTGGAAACCCCTGAGTAACTAAATTTAGATGAAATCGTTAACTTATCAAAAATTTGTCCGCCATATTGGATCCGCCATCTTGAATTTTCCGAAACTGACATCAGATTCGTAATCACCGACACTGAAAACCCCAGAGTAACGAAATTTAGCGGAAATCGTTTACTTTTGAAAAATTCGTTCGCCATATTGGATCCGCCATCTTGAATTTTTCGAAACTGACTTCAGATTCGTAATCAGCGATCCTTGAAACCCCTAGATACCAAGTTTCATAGAAATCCAACTACTTTTCAAAAAAAGTGTCCGCCATATTGGATCCGCCATTTTGAATTTCGAAAATCTAACTTTAGATTCGTAATCAGCGATCCTTGAAACCCCTAGATACCAAGTTTCATAGAAATCCAACTACTTTTTAAAAAAAGTGTCCGCCATATTGGATCCGCCATTTTGAATTTTTAGAAACGGACCTCAGATTCGTAATCAGCGATCCTTTAAACCCCTAAGTACCAAGTTTCATATAAATCCAACAACTTTCTTAAAACTTGTCCGCCATATTGGATCCGCCATTTTGAATTTTATGAAACTGACGTCGGATTCGTAATCAGCGACCCTGAAAACCCCCGAGTTACCAAATTCAGGTGAAATCGTTCACTTTTGAAAAATTCGTCCGCCATATTGGATCCGCCATTTTGAATTTTTAAAACCCAAGTTTAGATTCGTAACCAACTACTCTAGAAAGCCTCAATTTACATAATATATGCCATTTTTGGTCCGCCATTTGTAAATATTAAGACTATAAACCAGAATCATAATTAGCGAGTCCGTAATCCTCCGAGTAACAATCTTAATCCGAATTTAACCATTTTCTTTTTGTGATTCCAGATTCCTAGTTAGGAATAATAAAACTCTTGAGTATCAATTTTCAATAAAATTAAAACATTTTTTTTTTAAATATACCGCCATGTTGGATCCGCCATTTTCAATTTTTAAAATTCGAAGTTAAATTCGTAATTAGTGAACCCAAAAACCGCTGATTAGGAATTTTCAAAAAAAAATTATTTGACATAACTTGTAGTTTATGATGGACTACTAAAATTTATTTTTTCTTTGTTAAGATCTAGATTTTCAATTTTATTTCAAAGTTTTCAAATCTAAATTCCAAGGGGTTCGAATATGGGCCTTAGGAGTCCTCCTTCTTTTGAGATGATTCTCAAGAAGCAGACAGAAGAAAAAATTATGGTGGTGGTATGATGAATGAACTGGATAGATGGGGGTCGATTCAAGAACATAGTGCTCTCGAGCTTTGAGAAACTTTGGTTTTAGGTAACCATTCACGCTCCAGGAATGCGGATCCGGGAAAATATTTTTAAGAACAATAACCTTCGTGTTCGAAATTTAAATTGAGAAGAGCAATATTGTAAAAGTGCTTACTGTAATAAAATTCCTCACCACCCTAAAGAGAACGTATTTTATTTTTTAGTTTTAATTAATTTACATAAAAGATTATACTTTTCCAAGAAGAGGCCACAAAATTTATTTCGAGCCATGTTCAGTGAGCTTCCGGAAATTTTCCCCATGGTCAATTAGCCTAACTTTTTTATCATCTTCCAGAGAATTTTTATCCAAGTGTTCCCTGAATTTCCCTTTCTGAAAATTCTTCCTAATTTCCTGTAATGTTTCTCCTGGTGTTTCTCGATAGGCATTTCTGAAAGATCCAAAGAAATTCAAGGTGATTTCCTGGGATTTATTGTTGGGAACCCAGAATGCAAAAACCCTGTTTCAAAATTTTGTAGTTTAATTAAAAAACCACTGCGCGCCGTTTTGGTTCTAGTGTTAACCAATAGTGACAATCATCATGGTATTTCAACCAATCGCGAGCGTCATCATGGAATTTCAACGAATCGCGACCGTCATCATGGAATATTCAATCAACCACGACCGTCATCTTGCTAAATACACCCAAAAAAATTATCTGTTTTTCATTTAGATTCTCTGACACAACTAACTCAACAGAAAAACCGACAGCTCTTTAATTCTCTTTGTCTTCAGAGGAAATTCTGCCTGAACAACTTGGTAAGCAGAAATGCCAACGACGAGACATGACTGGCACAATGACTAACTTACGACTGAGATTTCACATGAGCGGAATCGTCAGTCGCTGTAATTGTTGTACCCCCACCAACCCTTCTCCTCAAGACACTCCCCTCTTGTGACGTCAGGAGGGGAAAGGTAGATGAAATGGTGGGGGAACGACAATTGCTTCGACTCACGATTCCGCTTACTTGTGGAACTCCAGTTAGGAGAAGACATTGGGGGTATGACAGTCGCAGCGATTCACGATTCCGCTATAACATGTTGTGAGCTGAATTTTTCGCTTCTTTGAAGTGTAATTGAGGGTTTTCGCTACTTTCCAGTGTAATTGGGGTTGTAACCCCAATTACACTGGAAAGTAGCGAAAACCCCGAAATACGGTCACCCATCCCAAGTACTAATCGTAAGTGTGTTTAACATTAACGATCGCAAACCACACAGTCCCACTATCGAACTATACCATCAATTTATTGCCAGAAATTAAAAGTAGGCGGTACAAGGAAAAAAGAACTCCTGCGGAACCAGTAGGTACAGTCTTCTAATGCAAATTCAAAAAACGTTTATTAAAAAGCCTCCTCTAACTTTTGCCTCCTTCCAGGAGGCGTTCCATTAGTTCCGGCAGAATAGGAAGCGTTACTTTGATCAGTAGAAATGTAGGGCGTTCCTGTAAACAAGTGGGGCGTGGCAAATAGTGGGCGTAACTTTGATTACGGAAGGATAATAAGGCGTTCCCAACAAGGCCGCATTTAAAAGTGGGCGTTCCCACAAGCGTCCACCTTTAATAGCGAGCGGAAAATGAACATTCCTTCAAGACTCTAGATCGCTGATCTATTCCCTACGTTGTGCTCAAAATATTCTCTTGGAATTCTGATCAGGATAGTCGAAATTAAATCTCCGAAATGAATTCCCATTTATTAAACTTCGATCTGTGTACTAAAATTACTTGTCGGAATTTGTACAATCCATCGATTATTGCAAATCTAACGAAATTTCTGAATTATCAGAATTTTTGTAAATCGAATAAGCTTCAGGGGGCGGGGTAAATTACTCCAAGTAGAAGGGGAAGTAGGCGTTCCCTTTTTGCGAAACGCCAGGAGGCGTATTATTTTGTAAACAATAGTGGGCGTTCCTTTCCGGAGGGTGGGGAAAAAGGGCATTCCCCTCTCTACAAAAAAAGGTAAATTTCTTTTTTTTTTAATTTTGTCAATAGTTTTCGAGGGTTCACAAATAATTCCAATCATTGTGGGCGTTTTCCCATAAGAATAGTTTTTATAATTAATTGTAGAATAATTAAAGGTGATTTATTATTTAATTACTGAAAGATAAATTTATTTCCTTTAATTGTAGAATAACTTTCGGACAATTTCTAAGAAAGTTGTAGTTGGATTTTGTATGAAGTTTGGTGTCTTTGGGGTTTTTAGGGTCGTTGATTACGAATCTGAAGTCAATTTTTCAAAATTAAAAATGGCGGATCCAATATGGCGGACAATTTTTTAAAAAGTCGTTGGATTTCTATAAAACTTGGTGTCTAGGGGTTTTAAGGATCGCTGATTACGAATCTAATGTTAGATTTTCGAAATTCAAAATAGTGGATCGAATATGGCGAAAAAAAAATTTGTTGGATTTCTATGAAACTTGGTATCTTAAATTCAAAATGGAGTATATTTTTCACCAAAGGTTTAAATTACCAATGACACAATTCGGAGGCATCGAAAGTTTATGGTTTCGAATCAGAACTTAGGTTTTTGAAATTCAAGATGGCTGATCGAATATGGCGGACAATTTTTTAAAAAGTCGTTGGATTTCTATGAAACTTGGTGTCTAGGGGTTTTAAGGATCGCTGATTACGAATCTGAAGTCAGTTTTTCAAAATTCAAAATGGCGGATCCAATATGGAGGGCAATTTTTTAAAAAGTTACGGATTTTACCTAAATTTAGTCACTCGGGGGTTTTTAAGGTCACTGATTACAAATCTGAGGTCCGTTTTTAAAAATTCAAAATGGCGGATCCAATACGGTTGACGAATATTTCAAAAGTAAATAATTTCACCTAAATTTGGTAACTCGGTGATTTTAGGTTCGCTGATTACGAAACCGAAGTCAGTTTTTCAAAATTCAAAATGGCGGATCCAATATGGCGGACACTTTTTTTTAAATAGTTGGATTTCTATGAAATTTGGTATCTAGGGGTTTCAAGGATAGCTGATTACGAATCTGAAGTTAGATTTTCGAAATTCAAAATGGCGGATCCAATATGGCGGACACTTTTTTAAAAAGTAGTTGGATTTCAATGAAACTTGGAATCTAGGGGTTTCAAGGATAGCTGATTACGAATCTGAAGTCAGTTTTTCAAAATTCAAAATGGCGGATCCAATATGGCGGACACTTTTTTTTAAAAGTAGTTGGATTTCAATGAAACTTAGTATCTAAGGGTTTCAAGGATCGCTGATTACGAATCTTAAGTTAGATTTTCGAAATTCAAAATGGCGGATCCAATATGGCGGACACTTTTTTTTAAAAAGTAGTTGGATTTCAATGAAACTTGGTATTTAGGGGTTTTAAGGATCGCTGATTACAAAGCTGTTCTTCTTTTACAAAATTTTTTTTTAATTTAAAAGAAATATAATTTTAAAAACTGAAAAAGAAATCCCTTTCCGAAAAATTATGCAGACCTTTCTCATAATTTTAATTACCAATCCCCCCCTGATAAAATTTAATTCAGTATTAATCAAATCCCAATAACAAATTTCTAATTACACGAGTGAAGAAGAAGATGGGCTTTTGAAAAAAAAACTAATGAAACAAATTATCGAGTTGATATATAAAACCTGTAGATCAACATGAAAAATTATTCCGCACAATCTTCTTTTGGAATTATAATATAAAAAGTTTGAAAAAAATTTTCGCAGATATCTCCTTTTGTGGATGATCTTATAAAGCGGGAATGCCCTATAAGTGACGCGGACTCAAGAAAAACTTCCTACGCAAGTTTGATACTTGCCTGGAGTATTCCATACGTGGAAGGCATATGGGATAAATAGGCTGTTTATTGTCTCTTATTGACCGAGTCGTGAAACCGGTCTTTAAACACTCACGGATAGCAGTCGTCTCGCGTTGAGTTTGTGTGTGTGTGTATATAGTTTTGATTATTGACAATGAGTCATCTTCTCGAGACAGACTTTGCTTCGGTTGCTGTCTGCAATTTTGTGACAAGAAGAAGGACGAGAAGAAATTCCCTCCGGGAGAAGGGAAATAATCCCTTTTGGAATTACAGTAGTAGTTGTAATTTTTCTACATCAACGCTCCGATACTTGGTGGGAAAAAATTGTGTGGGAGTGGGGGATTTCTTTAGAAATGGGAGGAGTCGAAAAATTGAATTTTACATTTTACCCAAGTATTTATCTCGCGTGTCTCTCTCTCGGATCGAAGTAATTGATAACTCCCGCGGCATCAGTCTCTTTTGCCTGCTTTTGCTCCCGGGGTTTTTCGATTTCTTCGATCTTGAGTTCTTGCAAAGTCCTATCGAGTTACTATAATTTCGGTGTGGTGGAATTATTATTTGTCATCACTGGTTGCTACTTGTTTTGTAAAATCACTTTTGCTGGCTTGGAAATAAATTCACACCGGAAGATGCCCCCTCGGGAGATTTACTATAGAACATCCGATAATAATTATTATCGTTGCAGGAATATTCAAGAATTTATATAATATATTCAATTATTGAAGATTTAAAATATAAGAATTTTTATATTTTCACGATTTTTTAAAATCAAGTAAATCATGGCCAATGAAAAAAAATACTTTAGGATCAAAAAAGTCCGTAAAGTTAGTTTATTCGAAAAAAAAGATCCGTAAGGTTCGTAATTTCCTAGAAAAAGGACGAAAAGTTCGTAAATTGTATGAAATAATTTGTAGCATTTTAGAGAAATTACAAATGGCTTGAAGAAATTCAATTATTTTCAAAAGTAATAAAATTCTTCGCAAAAGTTCAATTATGTTAAAATTTTTAAAAAAATCATAGTCAAAATTTTCATTATTTTTAAAAATAATAAAATTCTTTTCCAAAATTCAATTATTTAAAAAAATTTTAATAAAATTCTGGGCAAAATTTCAATTATTTTTCAAAAAAATGTCCTTTAATTTAATGATTTTCAATATCTACTATTTTAATTAAATTTTCCAAAAGAATTCAGTTATTTAAAAATTCTTTAATTACATTCTACGCAAACATTTAATTATTTTCATAAAATAATAAAAATTTCACAGAAATTCAATTATTTACAATTTTTTTTATAAATTTCTTCTAAATAATTCAATTATTTTTATAAATAATAAAATTTTTACAGATATTCAATTATTATTTTCGTAACTAAAATTCTTTGTAGAAATTAAATTATTTTCGCAACTAAAATTCTTTTTAGAAATTCAATTATTTTCGTACCTAATTTCTTTTTAGAAATTCAATTATTTTCGTAACTAAAATTCTTTTTAGAAATTCAATTATTTTCGTAACTAAAATTCTTTTTAGAAATTCAATTATTTTCGTAACTAAAATTCTTTTTAGAAATTCAATTATTTTCGTAACTAAAATTCTTTTTCAATATTCAATTATTTTTGTAACTAAAATTCTTTTTAGAAATTCAATTATTTTCGTAACTAAAATTCTTTTTAGAAATTTAATTATTTTCGTAACTAAAATTCTTTTTAGAAATTCAATTATTTTCGTAACTAAAATTCTTCTTAGAAATTCAATTATTTTCGTAACTAAAATTCTTTTTCAATATTCAATTATTTTTGTAACTAAAATTCTTTTTAGAAATTCAATTATTTTCGTAACTAAAATTCTTTTTCAATATTCAATTATTTTTGTAACTAAAATTCTTTTTAGAAATTCAATTATTTTCGTAACTAAAATTCTTCTTAGAAATTTAATTATTTTCGTAACTGAAATTCTTTTTCGAAATTCAATTATTTTCGTAACTGAAATTCTTTTTCAAAATTCAATTACTTTCGTAACTAAAATTCTTTTTCAAAATTCAATTATTTTCGTAACTAAAATTCTTTTTAGAAACTCAATTATTTTCATAAATAATAAAACTCAATGCTGAATTTCAATTATTTTTAATACAATTTTAATCGAATTTCTCGCTAAATGTAATTATTCTCAAAGATTTTATTAAAATTCGTCGAAGGAATTCAATTATTTAAAAATCTGTTGATAAAATTCTCTATGAGAATTCAATTATTCAATAATTTTTTTTTTTGAATAATTGAATTTTAGTAGAATTTTCTAATAAAAATTGATTTAAAAATGAATTTCACTTAAAATTTTAGATTACAATTGAATATTAAAAGCATTATAGCGTGAATTTTGAAAAATAATTGAATTTTGAAAAGGTTTCATGTTAAAATCTTTGAAATTTTCAATTTTTCATACTTTTAACTAACAGTTCTGTAGAAGAATTAATTTTTTTTGAAAAAGTTAATTTTAATTTTACTTGAAATTATTTTTTTGAAGTTTCTATTTTCTAATATTATGTATTTAATTGAAGAATTTCCGAATAATTGAATTTTTGTAAAACTGAACATTGTAAACAAACAAATTTGAAAATTCTCAAAGAACTTTTTCAAAAATTATTAAAAATAATGGATTTATAGAAGATGTTTGGTTAAAAACACGAAAAAAAATTCAATTTTGTAAAAATGACAAATTATTGCAGAAATCCAATTATTTTCAAAAGTAATTAAATTCTTCGTAGATATTCAGTTATGTTCAAAAATAATAAAATTCTTTTTAGAAATTTATTTTTTTTCATAAATAATAAAACTCACCGTAGAATTTAAATTATTTTTTAATACAATTTTAATCGAATTTCTCGATAAATGTAATTATTCTTAGAAATTTTATTAAAATTCGTCGAAAGAATTCAATTATTTAAAAATTTATTGATAAAATTCTTTATGAGAATTCAATTTTAATTCAATAATTATTGAATTAAAATTATTTATTTGCATTTTATTTGTATTTAAATAATTGAATTCTAGTAGAATTTTCTATAATAAAAATTGATATAAAATTGAATTTCAGTTAAAATTTTAGATTGTAATTGAATATTAAAAGGTGAATTTTCAGAAAATATTTGAATTTTGAAATAAATTTTTTTTTTTGAAAAAGTTTAATTGAATTTTTCTTACATTATTTTAAGTTTTTATTTTTCATTATATATATTTAATTGAAAAATTTACGAATAATTGAAATTTCATAAAATTGAATATTGTAAACAATTGAATTTGAAAATTGTCAAAGAACTTTTACGAAAATTAATACAAAATAATTGATTTAAAGAAGAATTTTAGTTTTAAATTCTTGAAAATAATAATTGAATTGAAATGATGAAAATAATTTTTTGAAAAACAGTTGCAGTAACAATATTTTTATAATATAAATTTAAAAAAAATGATTTTATCACTGGGACACGTTTTATCATTACAAAACATGAAGAAATTGATTACTTTGAGTCGAAGACTCGGAGCGATTGATATCATCATGTTTTATAATTATGAAAAAAAAATTTTTTTAAAAATGTTTCATGTCTTATAGTTATAAAAAATAGAATTTATAGTTTTAAGTAAAATGTTAGATTTTGTCCTTTGTAAAAATAAATAAATTTTGTGTGTTTTTAATATTTTTGTCATTGGCCATGGTTTGCAAAATTTATTGACGTGAGTTGTGAGTAAACAATGACATGAAGAATTTTACCTTTAAAATTTAAAATAATATTCTCACAGGAAAAGAAAATGCGATAATAAACCAAAAACTGGTTTCGATTTAAAAAAAAAATTCTCGACAAAAGTTGTATTACAATGTCTCAACTTTCACCTTTCGTGGAGGGTGGAAGGGGAGGGGGGGGGGAATAAAGAAGCAAAGAAACCGGAAGTGAAATTAAAGTTGGAAGTAAGTATTTTAACGTTGAGAACTTGAGAGACAGCAAGGTGGTACCATTGTTATTGGGAGGATGTGTGTTTGTATATAGATATACTTTAATGTACAAAAACGACTTGTACCTGCTCGACTCATCCTGGAGGAAGTAGTCGATAAAACTGGTTTGACGAGTGCCTGGAGGCAACTCGATGTATGTGTGTGTGTGTGTTTGGCTTCGTGTCCGCCGAATCAGACGAGCATCGTTTTGCACGGAAAGGTCGTATCTGCTGTCTTGCCAGGCCAATGAAAATGAGAATTAATGGCCGCTGACTTTCGTTTATGCACACACCAAATAAAGACTCGCCACCCCCCCCTCCCCTCCTCTTCCTCCTCGACGTTTACTTCGTTAAAAACTATTATCGGTATTCATTACCCCTCTGATCATCGGGAACGATATTCATTTCAGCTGACTGATCGAGAAGGTGCATTTGGACGCACTTAAGGGAATTACTGAAGAGATAAGCGCAGAAGGAACCAAAAAAAAAGAAGACGATTTCAACATCTAAAAAAAATTGTCTTTCGTCATGCAAAGGGTTAAATTTTTTTTTTCAAAGTTTGAAAAAAAGTTCACTTTAAGGTGCAAAAAAATAGTTTAAATAATACTTTTGTCCAACTATTTTAGTTCAAATAGAAGATAATTTAATACTGAAGCGAAAACACTTTGATTTTTTCAATCGGACAAAAATTCTTTTTGCTAGCACCGGCACCCTTTTGCTATGACGTGTGAAAATGAAAATTCGAGAAAAAGCGATTTAAAGTTTTAGGTACCAAAAAATACAATTTTTAGGATACTTACACTAATTAAATTTTAATCAGCTATTCCTGGCCCATATAGTAGTCCTTCTTTCTTCCTCGAAGAACTCATTTTGTCGAAGATTTTCTTCTCGTCGAGCTGTCCAAGCCTCCTTGCTCGAAAATGACGAGCGCCGGGTTTCCCTCGTTATGCGCTGCGCATCGATATTCTCGGCAAAATTTTTTCATTCCTGCCCGATAACAATATTGAGCAGCTGCATAGTAGTCAGCGTAGATGCATAGGCCTCGTTAAAAATGCCTGCAGCCAAATTTGCCGCTATTTCGACGATTTTAGAGCCGGAATTGATGTGTTTTGGGTTTAAGCGCCACACAAGCGAATTGAACGCTTCGTTCGAATTTTGAGTGTGTGTATACACCTTTTCAGGTGAATACAAGGTGATACAAGGTTAGGTAAACAATAGAACGCATGAAGGGGCGGAAAAGTATTCCTCATTTAGAGGACGAATACTTACTTGTAGTGGAGGAAAATATTTCCTTACTTGAGAGACATTTTTTTTTGGAGAAGGGAAATTGTTCTATATTAGGGGAACTTTTTTTAGAGAAGGGAAATTTCGTCTAAAGGAGTAAAACATTTCTATAGTGAAGGAAATTTTCCCTAGAAAGGAGGAAAAGTTTCCTGTAGTGGAGTAGAATATTCCCTTAGTTGAGGGACTATTTTTTGGACGACGGGAATTTTTTGTAGATGGGAAACATTATTTTAGAGAAAGGAAATTTTCCTTTAAAAAAGGGGAATATTTCTACAGAAGAGGAAATTCTTCCTTTAGAGGAGAAAAAGTCTCCTGCAGTGGAGGTGAATATTTCCTTAGTTGAGGGCCATTTTTTTGAAGGAGGGAAATTTTTTTTAGGGAATGGTAACTTTTTTAGAGAAGGGAAATTTTTTTAAAAGATAAGAATATTTTGTGACGATGTGAATCGTCTTGTCATCTGTCGAAATTATCCCTGAACCGTGATCGTTAATTGGTATGGTAATTTAGAAAGTCGAAACTGCCGAGTGACCTACTATCAGTGGTGAATGTGTGTCGCGCGGCTAGTTAGTAGGAGAGAAAGTGCTAGAGGGCAGAGCCGCTCATTGTTAGAGAGAGACCGAGAGAGAAGAGCCAGTTGGAACGAGAGAGAAGAAGAGATGAAGAAGCCGAGCACGTGTGGGAAAAGCTAGAAACAGGTGTCAGTAGTTTTTCGCCAAAATCTTAGTTAGAGAGTGTTCTACGAGACGTGTAAAAAGAGAGTAGAGGGTCGGATTGTCAGAGAAGTGTGCGTTGTCAGAAAACTTGTGGTTGAGAGAAGAAGGTATAGTTTTGTGAATAAAAGTAGAAATTGTGAAAAGTGAATAAATTGTGTGTTGGATTATTTCTCTTCCCTCAATTAAGGAATCCTTTGGAAGGAGCGTGCCGGAATTAGGAAAGAGAGAAATCGAGAAGCGTCGTTGGGGTGAGTCAGTATCGAGCCAGTGTTGTGCCAGTCGTGTCTCGTCGTTGGCATTTCTGCTTGCCAACTTGTTCAGGCAGAATTTCCTCTGACGATTAAGAGTGTCTCAGAGGTGTTGTTGTCGTTGTTGTAAGCTTTTTGTTGTTAGCCGAAAAATTAGTTTATTAATTGAGCTTAAAAATTAATTGGCGCCTGACGGCGAAATTTATTAACTTAAATTTCATATTATTACTTTTGTTGAAAGCGTCGGATTTTGCCTGACGTAAAGCAGAAACTTTGAACTAAAATTAAAATAGTTTAAAATCATACGTCACAATTTTTAAGAGGGAGGAAATATTCCCTTTTAAGGAGGAAAAATTTTTAGCAGTGGAGAAGACTTAAGGGAGATGAGGGACACCTTTTTGGAAAAGTGGAATTATTTTTGAGAAAGGGACATTTTCTTCTGGGAGAAGGGTAGTTTCCTCTAAAGGAGGGAATATTCCAATAAAGGAGGGAAAAACTTTTCTTTAGAGGAAGGGAACTTTTTTTAGAAAAAAAAACTTTTCTGCAGTGGAGGAGAATATTCCTTTAGATGGAGTACATTTTTTGGGGAATAGGACACTTTTCTGATAGAGGGGAATGAGACTTAAGGGACTAATTAATTAATTAGAGACTTAAGGGAGATAAGGGACACTTTTTAGGATAAGTCGAATTAGTTTTGGAAAAGGGAAATTTTCTTCTGGAAGGAGGGCATTTTTCTCTAAAGGAGGGGAATACTTTTATAGAGGAAAGAATCTTTTCTTTAGAGGAAAAAAAGTTTCCGGCAATGGAGAAGAATATTCCCTTAGTTGAGGGACATTTCTTTGAAGAAAGAGAGTTTTTTAGGGAATGGTAAATTTTTTTGAGAAGGGTTAGTTTTTTCTAAAGGTTGGGAATATTTTTATAAAGGAGGGAATTTTCACCCTAGAGGAGGAAAAATTTACATTAGTGGAGGAGACTTAAGGGAGATGAGGGACACCTTTTTGGAGAAGTGGAATTAGTTTTGGGAAAGGGAAATTTTTTTTCTGGGAGAAGGGTAGTTTCCTCTAAAGGAGGGAATATTCCAATAGAGGAGGGAAAAACTTTTCTTTAGAGGAAGGGAACTTTTTTTTAGAGATTTCCTCTTAGGAAACTTTTCTGCAGTGGAGGAGAATATTCCTTTAGATGGAGAACATTTTTTTGGGGATGAGACACTTTTCTGGTGGAGGGAAATGTTTTAGAGACTTAAGGGAGATGTGGGACACTTTTTAGGAGAAGTGGGATTAGTTTTAGGAAAGGGAAATTTTCTTCTGAGAGAAGGGCAGTTTCCTCTAATGGAGGGGAATATTTCTATAGAGGAGGGAATCTCTCTTTTAGAGGAAAAAAATTTTCTTGCAGTGGTGGAAAATATTTCTTTAGTTGAGGGACACTTTTTGGAAAAAAGGAATTTTTTAGAGAAGGAAAATTTTCGTCTAAAGGGATGGAACATTTCTATAGTGAAGGAAATTTTCCCTAGAAAGGAGAAAAAGTTTCCTGTTGTGAAGTAGAATATTTCCTTAGATGGAGGACAATTTTTTGGAGGTAGGGAACATTATTTTAGAGAAGGGAAATTATCCTATAAGGGAGGGGAATATTTCTACAGAGAAGGGAATCTTCCCTTTAGAGAAGAAAAAGTTTCCTGTAGTGGAGAAGAATATTAGTTGAGGGACATTTTTTTGAAGAAGGGAAATTTTTTTAAAGAATGGTAACTTTTTTTAGAGAAGGGAAATTTTTTTTCCAAAGGATGAGAATATTTCTACAATGAAGGAAATATTCCCTTCGTTGAGGGACAATTTTTTGGTCGACGGGGATTTTTTGGAGGTGAGGAACATTATTTTAGAGAAGGTAAATTTTCCTCTAAAGGAGGGGAATATTTTTTTGGAGGAAGGAAATTTTTTTAGGTAATCGTAACTTTTTTTAGAGAAGGGAGATTTTTTTTCTAAAGGTTGGGAATATTTTTAAGAAGGAGGAAATGTTCCCTTTGCAGGTGGAAAAATTTCCAACGGTGGAGAAGACTTAAGGGAGATGAAAGACACTTTTTAGGGGAAGTGGAATTAGTTTTGGAAAAGGGTAAATTTCTTCTGGTATAAGGCAGCTTCCTCTAAAGGGGGGAATATTCCAATAGAGGAGGGAAAAACAGTTCTTTAGAGGAAGGGAACTTTTCTTTAGAGATTTCCTCTTAGGAAACTATTTTGCAGTGGAGGAGAATATTTCTTTAGTTGGGGGAAATTTTCTTCTAAGAGAAGGCAGTTTTCTCTAAAGGAGGGGATATTCCAATAGAGGAGGGAAAAACTTTCCTTTAGAGGAAGGAAACTTTTCTGCAGTGGAGGAGAATATTCCTTTAGTTGGGGGACATTTTTTTGAGAAGGGACACTTTTTTGTGGAGGGGAATGTTTTTAGAGACTTAGGGGAATGGGGGACAATTTTTAGGAGAAGTGGAATTAGTTTTGGAAAAGGGAAATTTTCTTCTGGAAGGAGGGCAGTTTTCTCTAAAGGAGGGGAATGTTTCTACAGAGCAGGGAATCTTTCCTTTAGAGGAGAAAAAGTTTCCTGCAGTGGAGGAGAATATTCCTTTAGTTAAGGGACACTTTTTTGGAGGAAGGGGATTTTTTTAGAGAAGGAAAACTTTTTTAGAGGAGGGAAACTTTTTTTTAGAGGATAGAAATTGTCTTTTATAGAAAGGAAAAATTCCTATAGAGGAGGGAAATTTTTATATACCATTAAAACTTATTCTAGAGAAGATGAATGTTTCTTTAGTGGAGGGAAAACTTTCCTAGCGAGAAGGGAGAATATCCTTTTGGAGGAAAGGACTATTTAACAAAATTCTACCAAAAAGAACTAAACACATTGTAAACGTTCGTAGCATCTTGTTCGCAAGAAAGAAAAGTTCATGTGTAAGAATCAAATAAAATTGTTTCCGTCCCAGTTTTCTTCGACTTGGTAAGTGCCGGACAGCGCTTTATTATTGTTTCACCAGTTTCGACTCCCTGGAACACAATCTAAAAATCGTTATTCTCCGTCGAATACTACGCCCTCTAAGAAGTGGATGAAAAAAAGTAAAGAGAAAAAAAGAAAAACGGTTTCCGCAAACACCACCAGAAGCTCTTTCTGTTCTTTTCCCTTTTTTTCCTCCCCCCACGCTCGTTTCAAGTTTCCGCTTTCTTTCTCTCTCTTTCCCTCATCCAAAGGAAGAATCACAGAGTCGTGAAAAGGAATCGTTATATCTCGCACTTTAAGTCCAGAATTCAAGGAGCAAGACTTTTGTCTATTTCATGAAGTGTTCTTCTCAAAAAAAAAAAAAAATAGAATATTAAGATTAAATCAAACCTCCATTTCGCGAGAAGAAACAATTTGATTACAAATTGAGAAAGGGACTTTACTTCTCAAGAACTCTTTATAAAAAGGAAAGATCAAACGTTTCTTGCTTTACATTTCCCTCTTTTACTCGTTTTTGTATCATCATTTCTTGAAATTTTATTTCAAAAGTACTTGCATAAGATGTTTGGGGAAAAAAATTTTTTTTTATCCTCTCCTCCCTTGACCTGAAGGATTGCTATCATTAAAGTTGCACCGGTATCCATTAAGGCTGAATGCGCAGTAAGTGTTTAAAAGTCTCTCTTTCTCATCAGCCGTTGGAGGAAAATTATAATGTTATATTAATGCTGAAATGTTCCCTAATGTTCCCTACGACATCTTTACAGCTTTTAAAATAATGAGCGAACGAAATAATTATCGCGACAAGGTCGACTGGATTTGTAATATTTACGAAAATTTCTCGTCGTCCACTTGTTTCTTTTTTTTCCCTTCGTTCATTAAACGATAATTTTGCAAAACATTAATATTTTATAATAAATATAAATTCGAATTAACCACTTCCTTTATCGGCATTATCTTTATTGGAAGAGATTTAATCATCGAGAGATGATTAGCGTGGAGGGAAATTTGCAAAAACGAAATAATTATATGTGTAATGAACAATTTTTAAGAGAGTGCAATTAACCGAAGCAATTATGTATTGACAATGTTTGAAAATATATATATATATTCTGGTTTAGAATACGACAAACGCACTTAAAGCGGAGGAAACATTTCGAAAATAATTACATTGAGCGAAATGAGCTTTGCGCGAAGTAGCAAATTATTTAATGTTTCTCTGCTGCGACATTGCAATGAGGAAGGTAAAATTTCTTTTAGGTATAAATAAGAAAAAGCTTTTATTTAGATCGCGAGAACAATAATTGTCATTGTCTTGCGGATGGATAAAAATGCTCTTCAATTATAATCCCATTAAGTCTCTTCTATCTAATTATCTAAGTACGATAACAATTCTAATTTCTAATTAAAACATTCTAATTTCTAATTAAAACATTATTTTACATGACAATTTTTTTTCACACGTAAAAATATGTCTTGAAAGTCGTTCTGAAGATTTTGCTTACGAATTTTGATTAAAAGAAGGCATCAAAAAAAAAATTTATACACAATTGTTCATTAAACTCCTCCCCGGAAATACTCGGTGAAAATTTTTATCCTTTGGGAATTAAAAAAATTATCTCCATAGAGGAATCTTGAATGCGGACCTTCCGGAGAACTGGCAATAGGAATTCGCAATTGGAATAATGTGTTTAAAAATGATTCCTGGTAATTGCATTAATTTCCCTGTTCGCGTTCGCAATGAGCTTATGATAAGCAAATTAGAAAAGCAAGTAATTACTAATTTAGATAAAGAGAAAGACGGAGGATAATAATTTGAGGGAGCTTAAAGATTTCATATCGATTGTACAATAGAAGTTGGAATTGCGAACGATAAACAGGAGTTGAGGGGGAGATTAGGAAAATTTAAAAGGGATGATGCTGATGACGGAACATATTAACTTTCATTGCAATTAAGATAATGTGGAGGAAATATCCAATTAAAGTATTTAGTAAATCATTTCTTTTAGTTTTGTAAATCTTTTTTTTTGTAATCCTTTCAATTTTGTAATTTTTATTTTGTTTTGTAAATATCAATTTTGTATATTTATAAAACGTTGTGTTGACTTTCCTCCAACTAACGAAGTGTTAATTATAAATGAAAGCGTGTGATCAAAAATTCGGCAGTTTCTGTATGGATGATGACGATGACACTGACAGATTGGTACGAAATGCTTATTAGTCAACAACTTATATGAGAAGCAGACGAGAGTCGTTAGCTCGTTAGGTTAAATTAACGTCTTGCGCGTTGTTCGACCTAATAAGATGAGACACGAATGTCAAAATGTCAGTCCCGGTTGTCTAACAAGTCATCGGAAATTCTCTTTATCATTCACGGAGGCTCCTTTAAAAAAAGGTTTACCAAACATTGTAGGGGGAAATTTTAACCCTTGATTGAGGAGAGGGGAACTCATTTTTGGATGACGGAGACTTTCTTTTAGAGACTCTGTCCTCTTTTAGAAACTCCTTCAGAATATTTCTTAGAGGGTCGATTACATAACTTATTCCGAATTCCACTTTCCACATTCCTTATTCCTTATTTCATGTTCTGGATTCTACATTCCATGATCCGGAATTCTCATTCGGGATTCCATGTTCCGCTTTCTACATTCCATATTTCGCATTTCACTTCTACTTTACGGATTCCACACTTCGAATTCCACGTTCCGCTTTTTATATTCCATATTCTTGAATTCACACCCCACATTCCGGATTTCCCTTTCCGTCATTAAGATTCCTTATTTCACGTTCCTCGTTTTACATTCCACACTCCAGATTCCACATTCCATTTTCTATATTCCAAAAACCTGTATTCACCTCCTTACATTCTGTATTCCTCATTTTAAGTACCGCATTCTACATTAAATATTTCGGATTCCACGTTCCGCTTACTATATTCCATTGTCTGGAATACACACACCACATTTCGCGTCCCGCATTCTATACTCCGATTTCCACGTTCCGCTTGATATATTTAATATTCCAGAATGCAGAACCCGCATTCTGAATTCTAGGGGACGCTTTTTACATTCCGCATTTCACATCTATATTTCGGATTCTACATTTCATGTTCCGCATGTTATATTCATATTCTGGAATTGACACCCCACATTTCTGATTTTACATTTCGTTTACTACAATCTGTATTCTTAATTATACATCCTATATTCCAGATTTCACATTTCATGTTTCGCATTCTACATTTCACCCAACGGATTCCACGTTCCGCTTGATATATTTCATATTCCGGAATTCACGCCCCACTTTCTGAATTCCCTGTACCGCGTCCTACACTACGTATTTTACGATCCGCTTTCTACATTCCATTTTCTATATCTACATTCCGGATTCCACATTCCCCGTTCCGCTTGCTATATTCCTTATTCGGGACTTCACACATCACATTCTGAATTCCACTTTCTACTTTCTATAAACCAAATTCCGAACTTAACTTTCCATTATCAAGATTCCACATTCCAAATTCCACAAACCGGAATATGGAATATGGAATGTAGAAAGCGGAACGTGGAATCTGGAAAGTAGGGTGTGAATTCCGGAATGTGGAATATAGCAAGCGGATCGTGGAATTCGGAGTATGGAATGTAGAATGCGGAACGTGAAATGAGAAATGCGGATAGCATAACGTGGAATCAGAATTGTGGAATTTGGATTATGAAATTCCGGAATATGAAATATAGCCTTTGGAACGTGGAATCCGAAATATCAAATGTAGAATACGGAACGTGAATTATGGAATACAGAATATGGAATGTAGAAAGCGGAACGTGGAATCTAGAATGTTGGGTGTGAATTCCGGAATGTGGAATGTAGCAAGCGGATCGTGGAATCCGGAATATGAAATGTATAATGCGGAACGTGAAATGAGGAATGTGGATAGCGGAACGTGGAATCAGAATTTAAATTTCAGAATATGAAATATATCCAATGAAACGTGAAATCCGGAGTATGGAATGTAGAATGAGGAACATGGAATTAGGATAGCGGAACGTGGAATCAGAATTGTGGAATCAATTGTAAAATCTGGGGAATGGAAAGTATAAAGTGGAACCTGAAAATGGTGTTAGAAAATCAAATGGGAAAATTGTCAAGGAACATAAAAAAGTGGTAGAAAATAAGAACAGCAAAAAAGAAGAGAAAAACAGAATCCAGTAAAGAAATTTTATGAATTTTTTCATTCAAATTCCAAAAGCGTTCCCCCGCCTCCTAAAAAAATTTTTTTTTCAAGTTTACCCAATTGTGAAATTTACACTTTCAATATTTTCGTAACTTTCATAACAGAATTATTCATTTTCTAGGAGAGCAAATATAATACCGTGTGGGCATATTTGAAAAAACTTCCACACTCGAGACATCTACACATATAGAATGTAATCCTAATATTTAAACACTGGAGCCCTTGACTTCAAGTGTTGGACCTTTTTAAATTAGAGAATAAATCGACTCAGCAGAGAGAGAGATAGAGAGAGAGAGAGTCAAGATGGTTATGATTTCGAAGAAGGCAAAACTCACCGAAGAAAAGAAACAGGAGAGAAAAGAAAAGAGTGTGTCAACAATTTAAAAAAGAACTCGTTGAGCAACTCCAACCAAATTAGGAGGTGGCTGTTTATCTTTGGAATTGAGGGAGAAGCCATAGTACTTTGGAACTTTTAACTTTACTCATCGAATATACACTCAAAAGAAAACCAGTTCCCTCCTTAAACAGGGAATCAGTTTGATTTAGAATTGTCACTGTGCGATTTCAATACGAAAAAAAGAACAATGAAAAATGTAAATAAATAATCGAGAGGATGAAATTTATTTTCTCCTTTTAGCTATAGCGAGAAGTAATCACCAACTCATTTGGATTAACACCAAGAGTTTTTTTTATAACTAAGAAGCTTTTAGCGTGATATTTTGTGGTGAATTATTTTTATCTCTTTCCATTTTTATCAAAATGGAATTGAAAGAGGAATTGACTGGGAGGAGGGAAATAATTAATCCCCGAGTTTAGTAGTCGATCTATCCTCATCCTACGGCCCTGGAAGTTTTGCGAGAAGAAAGGGCAGAAGCGGAATAGTTGAATGAGAAAGGAAGAAAAGTGGATGGGAGAGCCTTGAAGAACCAGCTAGCTTGTACCGGCAGGTGCATGGGACGAAACTGCGTGCAGGATAAGAGAGAGGAACGTTTTATATGTTCGTGTACCGGGGGGATGCGAATTCCCGTAATTACGATCCATCGCGGTTTGTCGAGTTACGAGCGCTTTTCGATATGTATGCGTTCAAATATGCAGCCAGTTATGCCACGTAAGTGCTATAATCCAGTGATAGGACGAATTATTTCTCGCGATATATGCATATCAGTTCATAGAAACGGAAAAATCGAATAACCCAGAGCCAAGAATTGAATATTTAAAATGCCATGCACATCCACTTGAAAAGATTCTCCGGGAAATGTCCGGTGGAGAAAATTCCTTTGCAATTCCGATAAATAATTATTGTTCGATTGAATTAATTGGTTATTAAATTATTAGAATTCGGAGACAGGGAGCTGATTAGGTAACTTATTCCAGATTCCACGTTCCGGTTTCTACATTTCAAATTCCCCATGCATTTCATATTCCTAATTCTCCATTAAACATTTAATTAAGAATTACTAATTACGTAACCACATTCCGGATTCCACGTTCCGCTTGATATACTTCATATTCCGGAATCCCCACCTCACATTCTGAATTCTACGGTCCACTTCCTATATTCCATATTCCGCATTTTACATCTACACTCCGGATTCCACATTTCACAACGTATTTTATATTGCATACTCCGGATTCCACGTTCCGCTTTGTATATTCCACATTCCGGAATTCACACCAAACATTCCGGATCCCACCTTTCACTTTCCGTATTCAAGATTCCATATTTCACGTTCCGCATTCCGGATTCCACATTTTAATTTCATTATTATACTCCGGATTCCACGTTCCTCTTTCTATATACCATATTCCGAAATTCACACCAAACACTCCACGTTCCGCTTTCTACATTCCTTATTCCGAATTTTACATCGCACATTCAGAAGTCCACGTTCCGCTCTCTATATTCCATATTCTATAAATCACACCCCCCATTCCGGATTCCACATTTTTCTTTTCGTATTCAAGATTCCATATTTCACGTTCATATTTCACACCCCAAGTTCTAAATTCCACGATTCACTTTCTACATTCCATATTCCGAATTTCACATCTTATATTCTGGATTCCACGTTCCGCTTTTTATATTTTATTGTCTGAAAATATCACTGCACTTTCCGGATTTCACATTTCATGTTCCGAATTCTGCATTCCATAGGGGCGCATGATTATTCCCCAAATGTCATTTTTCCGAAATGTCATTTTACCGAACTACACTTTTGCGAATACTTATTTTTGCGAAAAGCCAATTTTGCGAAATGTCACTTTTACGAATTGTCATTTTTTCGAAAAGCTATTTTTGCGAAATGTCATTTTTGCTAATCGCCATTTTTACGAATTGTCAATTTTCCGAAAAGTCATTTTTGCGAATAGTCATTTTTGCGAAAAGTTATTTTGACGAATTGCCATTTTTACGAATTGTCATTTTTTCGAAAAGTAATTTTTGTGAAAAGTTATTTTGCGAATTGACATTTTTGCGAATTGTCATTTTTGCGAATTGTCACTTTTGCGAATCGCCATTTTTACGAATTGTCATTTTTGCGAATAGTCATTTTTGCGAAAAGTTATTTTTACGAATTGTCATTTTTACGAATTGTCATTTTTGCGAATCGACATTTTTACGAATTGTCAATTTTCTGAAAAGTCATTTTTGCGAATCGCCATTTTTACGAATTGTCAAATTTCCGAAAAGTCATTTTTGCAAATTGTCATTTTTGCGAAAATTCCTATAGTCAGTTTATTATATAAACTATTATTATTATTATTATTTATTTCCTATCCGTCAGTCATAGGAAAGTATGGGAATCGCATAAGTCTGTCTCACTCCCACTCATTGCTATGACTGACGTGCTAGGTTTTCGTACTGTATATGCATACAAGTTTACTATAGGAATTTTCGCAAAAATCATAATTCGCAAAAATAACTTTTCGAAAAATTGACAATTCGTAAAAATGGCGATTCGCAAAAGTGACAACGTGCAAAAATGACATTTCTCAAAAATGACAATTCGGAAAAATGGCAATTCGTAAAAATGACTTTTCGCAAAAATGACATTTCACAAAAATGTATTTTCGTAAAAATGACAATTCGCAAAAATGACTTTTCGAAAAATTGACAAATCGTAAAAATGGCGTTTCGCAAAAGTGACATTTCGCAAAATTGGCTTTTCGCAAAAATGACTATTCGCAAAAGTGCAGTTCGGTAAAATGACATTTCAAAAAAATGACATTTGGGGAATAATCATGCGTCCCCATTCCATACTCAGGATTCCACGTTCCGCGTTCTATGTTCCATATTCCGGATTCTGTATCATAAATTCCGTATTCCTCACTCCACATTCCGAGTTTCATGTTCTAAATAGTTTTCCATATTGCGAATTGTTAATTCCTGATTCCACGTTCCTAATTATCGATTATGGATTAATTATAATGACGAATTTCATGTTCTAAATACCAAATTCCATATTCCAAATTCCACATTTGAATTTATTATTTCCTTGTTTTACTTTCTATAAACAAAATTCCAATCTTCACTTTCCATTTTCAAGATTCCAAAGTCCACAAACCGAAATATGGATTGTAGAAAGCGGAACGTGGAATCTAGAATGTTGGGAGTGAATTCCGGAATGTGGAATGTAGCGGGCGGATCGTGGAATCCAGTGTATGGAATGTAGAATGCGGAACGTGAAATGAGGAATGTGGATAGCGGAACGTGGAATCAGAATTGTGGAAATCGGATCATAAAATCCGATTTCGAATTAGAAATTGAATGTTACTAATCCCAATTTCTGATGGAATTCCAACCTGAATCGAAATTCCAGTTAGAATTAGAAACAGTTTGGAAAACATTATATATCGGAAACAAAATGTTGATAACTGGGCCTGTCGATTACGGCCCTGTCACTCTCGCTCTTCCTCACTTGAGTCTAGCTCTTCCTTTTTCCCCCTTCGCCCTCGAGGCAATGCACCTCTAAAGGAACGTTGACCTCGTCTGAGCGGCCCTCTTCGCACCGAGTGGGCCCTCTTCTCGTCCTCCGCCCCTCTTTCCCACTCGCCACACTACTCCCTTCTCTCTACCTTCATCTCCTTGGTGAAACTCGTCGCCTTACGCCGCCAGGAATAAACTAACCTTTTCGGTTCTCTCGCGGTCGTCCGAAGAATCACGATAAGCCGAGAGCGCGAAAATTAATTGGCCAGCTTTAGAGGGGGGCGTTTGATTTTAAAAAAATCAACTAACTAACTTCATTTTTGTGTTTTAAAAACAATTGAAAAATAATCTCAAAAATAAAGTGTTTTGAGAAATATTTACATTTAGGGAAAGAACTTTTTTGAATTAATTTATGGATTTTTTTAGTTTTGAAAAAGGTGACCAACTTTTTTTTTTGAATATTTTTGCGCTTTGTTTTGAATGTAACGTTGGCTAACGTTTTCAAAAGGAAATTATTTATTTGAAATGTTGAGAAATTTTGTTCAAGGGGAATTTTAAAATCAGTACAAGTATAACGTCAATAAAAATTCCTTCTGCGCCTCAAGACGAGTAGCACTTATATCAACGAAGTGCATCAGCAAAAGGGAGGACGAGGAATGATAGAAGGAGAAAAGCGTGAGAGATTTAATTTTTCCTCTCTCTCTCTCTCTCTCAAACGCATTCACATGTTTCTGGGTTTATCTTTAAGACAACTGACGCCCACAAGATGGAAGGTTCGTCTGGTCTTTTCTGTCTTTCCCTTCGCTCATCTCGATGTGACTTTTAACTCATCTCTTGTCTCGCGGGGAATATTTTGATCCCCCCTCCCCCTCACCCCTCATTCTCCTCCTTCTTCAATCTCCTCCATTCTCCACCTTCTCATTCTACCCTCAAGGGTTTTCTGCAGCCGCAGAGTCTCGTACTTTGCGAGGAATCTGGGTGCCTTTTCAACGAGTTGGTTCCCTTTTAAGCCTTCATCATCATCATCATCACCATCATCATCGCGATGAGGTTAATCGCTACTTAACCTAATTTTATTCTCGCGCCTTGATGCTCGCCTCCGAGAACAATAGGATGCTCACGCTCTTTGCATCATACTATATATAACTCCGCGAACCTTTTCGTCAAATGTGACTTGGGATTTCAGCGGCGCCGTATTTCTCCTGTGATAATAATTTTTGGGTCACAGTGGGGTGATGGTAATCTTTTCCCTCGTTCGCTGATTCTTCATTTCTCATGTTTAATGAGAGGGATTTCTTTCTTCATTTAATTTGAAAATTGTGTAAAAATTTTTTTTCTTTGGAAGTAAATTATAGGAAATGTGAATAGTTTTAATAAAATTCTCCCTCTAGAGAAAGGGATTCCCTTTTCTAATTCCACTTCTCTGTTTTCCACTTTCTTTCCCTTATGTATTTTATCTTCTTTTTCAGTCCCTTCCATTTCTCCTTCTTCTCCCTCTTGTCCTTTTTTGTTTCCCCCTCCCTTTTCAATTTCCAAAACTTCTGTATGCAGTGTCCGTTTTTAAAAATTCTGCGGAATGTCTATTACTTAGGATTTATTAAATCCTCCTTTGTAAATTCATATAAAAAGTGAATAGTTGAGAAGTAAAATTTTGTCCGCACAGGAAATGTTCGATAACATCGAAAAGTTTTCAAGGTTACTATAATAATTTCACTCGAGATCGAATAAGTCGTAAAAATTGAACTTCTTTTTTGCACAACTCGACAATGCGGAATTTTCAACTTATTTTCAAGTTTAGAATAAAATATTTCTTTAACACGAAAACTTTCGCTACATTATATGGTCTAATAAATTTCATATAAAGCTATCCATTTTTCTTCTTTTGGTTCCTTTTTCCATTTCATCATCTTCTTCGTCTTCTTTTTCACTTCTCTCTCTCTCTCTCTCTCTCTCTTTTTCCTCTAACTTCCTTTCATTTCGTTCGGTTCACGTTATCTTGATACTTTCGACCTGCGTGGGCCGTAAAGCACGCGGCGTGCACTCGCATTTTGTAACTATCTGGGGATCGATCGCCTGGCAAAACTGATCTCTAGAATCCCCGGAGATCGTAGATCCAAGAGAGATCCAAAGACGCATCTTGACAACTCCGTTACTTCGTCTTGACTTTTATTTTGAGCCTGTCGAATCGAGGCCACGATCTGCTGCTAGTTATTTATGATTCTTGTTTTTTTTTGCGAAAAAGCCAAAAAAAAAATGGGGAAGAAAATTCACATCCGGGTTTAGATGAAAAATTTTCTATATTCCTAAAAATTCACTTTTAACAATAGTAGTAAAAAAATTACGACTATGAAAATATTAGTAAATTTTTCATATTTTGGAAAAAATGGAAAAATTCTCCTAAAAGTACGTGATTTTTGAAAATTCCACCAGAAAACTAAATTATAATTTCTGTAGGAATTCTGTTAGAATTAAATCGACAATTTCCAAGCGGATTCAGATATAATTCCAACGATTTAGGAAAAAATTTACGAATATCTTGGAAATCCGTTAATAATTTCTAATAATTCCCGTTGGAATTCCAATCGAATTCCTTCGGATTTTCGTCAGGAAATTTTCAATTACGATAATTATTGTGTAAGACGATTCGTTTTGGAATTTCTTTGTATCTCCGACGGAATTCCGATAAATTTCCGACGATTCTAGATAGAATTAGTAATTCCAAATAAAATTCCAACGGAATTCTCGAAATTTTTTGACGATTTTATTTTAAATTTGCGATTTTCCAGGATTTTCTTTAGTAATTTCTAATATCTATTGAAATTAAAAGGAAATCCGTAGGTAATTCGTCGGATTTCCAATATAAAAAGTAAGACTGGAAATTAAATTGGACTAAAATTCTTTAGAATTTTCGAGAATATTTTCAAGCAATTCTAAATGGAATTAATAATTACAAATAAAATTTCAATGGAATTCCGATCAATTTTCGTCGATTTTAGATTGAATTTGAGATATTCCAGGAATTCCGTTAGTAATTTCTAATAATTTCTATTTAAATTACAAGAAAATCGGAAGTAATTCCAGCGGATGTTCAGAATTGATTGGATTCTGGAAGTGGACTAGAATTCCGAAAATTCTATTTGGAATTTACGATTTCTTTGGAATTTCTCCTTATAATTTTCAATTATTCGTATTGGAATTCAACTAGAATTCTTTAAAAGTTCCGACGGTATTTTCTAGGAATTCCAAATGGAATTAATAATTTCAAATAAAATACCAAAGGAATTCCGATAAATTATCGTGGATTTTATATTAAATTTGCAATTTTCCAGTAATTCCGTTAGTAATTTCTAATAATTTCCATTGAAATTACAAGGGAATCGGAAGAAAATTTCATCGAATATTCGTCAGGAAGTTTTTGTTTAAATTTCCCTGTACCTTCGACGGAATTCCGATAAAACTTCACACAATTATAGATGAAATTAACGAATTTTTTGGAATTCTACAGATAATGTACAATTATTCCCTTGAAAATCAAACTGAAATCCTTTAGAATTTCGGACGCTATTTTCTAAAAATTCCAAATGAAATTAGTAATTCCAAATAAAATTCCAAAGGAATTCTCAAAATTTTTTGACAATTTTCCGGGAATTCCGTTAGTAATTTCTAATTATTTTCACTAAAACTAGGAATTTCAAATGGAATCAATAATTTCCAAAATTTTTCGTCGATTTTATATTGAATTGGCGATTTTCCAGGAATTCCGTTAGGAAATTCTAATAATTTTCCCTTTCGGAAGGGAATTCCTTCGGATATTCGTCAGGAAGTTTTTGATTAAACTTCCCTGTACCTCCGACGGAATTCCGATAAAATTTCATTTTGGATGAAATTTACGATTTTCTTGGAATTTTACTAATAATTTCCAATTATTCCCGTAAAAATAAGACTGGAATTCTTTAAAAATTTGGACGCTATTTTCTAGAATTTCCAAAGGGAATTAGTAATTTCAAATAAAATTCCAACGGAATTCTCAAAATTTTTTGTTGATTTTAGATTGAATTTTGCGATTTTCCAGGAACTCCGTTAGTAATTTCTAATAATTTTCACTGAAATTAGAAGTTTCAAATGGAATTAATAATTCCAAAGGGAATTCCAATGGAATTCCGATAATTTGTCATCGATTTGATATGAAATTTACAATTTTCCCGGAATTCCGTCAGGAATTTCTAATAATTTCCACTAAAATTAGAAGTTCCAAATGGAATCAACAATTCCAAGGGGAATTCCAACGGAATTCCGATAAATTATCGTGGATTTTATATTAAATTTGCAATTTTCCAGGAATTCCGTCAGGAATTTCTAATAATTTCCATTGAAATTACAAGGAAATCGTAAGGGAATTCCTTTGGATACTCGTCAGGCAGTTTATTTTAATATTTCTCTGTATCTTCGACGGAATTCCGATAAAACTTTCCACAATTTTGGATGAAATTTACGATTTTCTTGGAATTTTACTAATAATTTGCAATTATTACCTTGAGAATTAGACTGGAATGCTTTAGAATTTCGGACACTATTTTCTAGGAATTCCAAATAAAATTCTAACGGAATTCTCAAAAATTTGTTGATGATTTTGGATTAAATTTGCGATTTTCTAGAAATTCCGTTAGTAATTTCTAATAATTTCTACCGAAACAAGGAATTCCAAATGGAATCAACAATTCGAAAGGTAATTCCAACGGAATTCCGATAATTTTCTGTCGATTTTATATTGAATTTACAATTTTTCAGGAATCCCGTTAGGAATTTCTATTAATTTCCATTGAAATTACAAAGAAATCGTAAAAGAATTCCTTCGGAAATTGCATTCCGATAAATTTCCGACAATTTTAGATGAAATTTACGATTTTCTTGGAATTCTACTGATAATTTCCAATTATTCCCAGGAAAATTAAACTGGAATTCTTTAGAATTTCGGTCCCTATTTTCTAGGAATTCCAAATGGAATTAGTAATTCAAAATAAAATTCCAACGGAATTCTCAAAATTTTTTGATGATTTTAGATTGAATTTGCGATTTTCCAGGAATTCCGTTAATTTTAAGTAATTTCCATTGAAATTACATGGAAATCGAAAGGAATTCTTTCGGATATTCAGATGAAAAAAATTAGTCTCGGAATTATATTAGGGTCCCGATTGGAATTCCCTTAAAATTCTAAATAAAAAAAATTTTTAAATTTTAAATAATTTCTGGTAAGGAATTCCAACGAAAATTCCAAGGAGCACTTTTTCAGGAATTTTTTGACATGGGAGAATATTCATTAAAACAAAATTCTCTTTTCGAATTTTTTCCCACTATTTCATACTATATCGCTAAAGGGGAATAAAAAAATACACATATAGCTTGAAAACAGAAAAGAAGTAATAACAAAAAGGAAACCCAATACAAATCTGAAAATAAACCATTGATCCGAAAATTCACAAGAGAATTTATTTTTTTTTCACCCCAACAGCCTCGTGTTACACTCGAATCAAAATTATAGTATCTCTTTTTCACCATGAGCTGATATATACATCTATAGAAGAGAGGAAGAGAAAAAAATGTCCTAAAACAAAAATACGATTTTTACCACTACGTCGGTGGCAGTTTTAAAGTTTTTGCAAATGTTTCTCGTCTTTGTTTAGACGAGCTGAATTTTTCATTCCGCGAAATCTCCTAGTCGACAGGTCTCAGTAAAATATGTTATCTAGATGCACATATATACACATAGTGAGAATTCCATCAACAAAAAAAAAAAAGAGGGAAAATTTTTTTTTCGTTTTCTATATTTCTTTTTACATTTTTTCGCGCATGTTGCAATATATACACACACATACAGAGAGAGATCATAACGAATGGAGAACAATGTGTATAAAATTGTGTGCGTGTAGATAGATAATCTTTCACAATTTTGTGGACAATGGCGTCAGTACAGTGTATCTTTTTACTCTCTCCCCCCTCCCCTCTCTTTTCTCTACAACTTCCCTTTTCTCGTCTACTCCATAGCGTACACTTTTTTTTTTATTCTATATCAACGTTTCATAATGTTGTCCTGACAGTCCACACTTCACTCGGACCTCTACTTCTGCCCCTTTTCTTCTTTTATTTTTTCTTTCTAATTTTTTTTTTATTTCACTTTTTTTCGTCTTTTTTTTTTTTTGGTTGTTTAGTAACTGACATGGAAAATGATGAACTGACTCGTGGAAAAATTAACAGAGAGAAACTGAAACACGATGTTTTTAGTAGTAAATATTTTTTGTCCCTGGAAGATGATATAATTCTTTTTCTATATTGTTGTGAATATTTTTTTTCTCAATAAAATAGAAAAATTATAACATTTTTTTGTAATTAATTACAAAATTCTAAATTCAAAAAATTACAATAGCGAAAAATTAATTAAATAATAATTATTATCGATATATTCTGTCATCAAGTGAAGTTAGAGTTTTTTTAATAAAAATTGTTTTACAACTCAAATTGTCATGTTAAAAGTTTGACAATTAATTAGCAAATTATTATTTCAAAATTTCCCAAAAATAATTTTAAAAAATTGAAAAAAAATTTTTTTTCTTCAAAATTTCATTAAAATAAATTTTATAGTTTAAAGAATTTTATTTACTGACTTTAAAAATTATTTTTAATATATTATTGTATTTTTTAAAGAATTGTAACTAAAATTTAGAAAAATAATTAAATTTTCCAAAAATTCTCTATTTAAATTACTTAACTATATCAAAAATTTTAGAAAATATTTTAAGAATTGAAAGTTTTAATTTTCAAAAATAATTAAATTTGAAAATGTATTATGTATTTTGAAATTTTAATTCCTGCTGGACAAATAAAATAGCAATAATTATTCAAATATTAATTAAACAAAAATTTAATGAAATTTGAAAAATTTTCTGTGTGAATTCTAGAAAGAAGGAGGTTTTTTATAAATCATAATTAAAAATTTTTGAAAATGGTCGAATTCCAGAAAATAATTTTAAAAAATTAAAAAAATGGAAAATTTTCTAAAATTTTAATGAAATAAATTTCACAAATAATTTTACTTTCTCATTTTACAAAATTATTTTCTAAAATATTATTGTATTTTTTAAAAAATTGTAACTTAAAAATTTGCGTAAAATAATTAAATTTCAAAAGATTTTACATTGAAAATATTTTTAATTTTTAATTCTTGATGAACAAATAAATAACAATATGTATTTTAAATATATTTAATTAACAAAAATATAAATGAAATTTGAAAAATTTTATTTAGAAATTAAAAAAATGTGGTTCTTAAAAAATATTGTATTTAGAATTTTTTAAAAATAATTGAATTCTCGAAAATAATTTTTAAAAAATGGAAAAAATTGGTAATTTTATAATATCTTATTAGAATAAATTTTATATTTCAAAGAATTTTGTTTTTTCACTGAAGAAAATTATTTTTATATATTTTTTTAATATTATTGTATTTTTTGAAGAATTGTAACTAAAAATTTGAAAAATAATTAAAATTTAAATTTTTAAAAAATTTATCAATATATTATTTTTCTTTAAAAGTTAAATTAAATTTTTGATTAATTTTACTTCAAAGGTTCCTAAAAATAATTGAATTTTAGAAAGAATTGCATGTAATTTTTAGAAATAATTAAATTTCATAACAGTTTTTACATTGAAATTATTTGAAATTTCAATTGAAATAAATAAGTTTTTAAATAATTGTGTAAAAAAAACTTTTTTTTGCATTTTTGAAAAAATTTATTCTAGATAAACGAAAAAAATTATATTTTTAAAAAATTCTAATCAAAAATTGTTTTCAAGTTAATTTTCGAAAATAATTTAGAAAATTGCAACAATTATAATTTAAAATTGTTAAATTTCATTGAAATACATTTTAGATTTAAATTAAAGAATAAATAAATTTTAGATTTAAAGAAATTAAATTTTATTCCTTTTAAAAATTATTATTTTAAACTATAATCGTAATGTCGAAGAATTATATTTCGAAAAAATATATTTTTTATAAAAAATAATAAATTTCCAATAAATTGAAAATAGAAAGCTTATGGAAATTGTAACAATAGGCTTTATAATTCCATGCACGCTAGTTCATTAAAAATTTGAATAAAATAAAAATTTTAAAATGAATTTTCTTGTGAAATGAATAATAAAACTAGTGAGAGAGGAGAGAATCGAGAATTTTATTGAAATATTTAATAAAAATATTTTAATCTAAAGAAGATTTTTGTGGTATTTCTCTCCTTTCGGTATTGAGAAAAGGGAATGTATCAAAAAATAATTCCTCCTTCCTCGTTTTAAATTAATTATAAACTTTTAAAAAAAAGTAAATTAGTCCAAATATATTTTAATTAAATATGTTTTATAAAATTGAATTAAACTGTAATTTTTATTGAATTAAACTGTAATTTTTATTGAATTCATTATTGTATTGAATTGAAATTATTATGTTTAATTAAAAAGTAAGTAGCTAAACAAAAAATTTATTTTAATTAAACATATTTTATAAAATTGAGTTAAATTGTAATTTTTATTGAACCAAATTTATTATTGTATTGAATCGAAATTTATTATGTTGGATTCAAAACTAATTTTTGGTTCATCGTATAAACAAAGAAAAATTATGATTCAAATATATTGTTTTTTTGAATATTTATAAAAATTATAAAACTAAAAATTAGCAAAATGAAACAAAAATTAACTTTAATTTATAATTTGAAAATTTATATTTTTGCAAAAATGGGAAAATACCAAGTATATATTGCTAACTAGATGGACAATTTTACAGTTGGTCAAAAAAGGTAAATGCTACTTGTAACATAATCAACAAAGCGCGCAAGCAAGATATACGTCATTAAAATGTGGAATTTTGAAAGTGTCACAAGATCTGCTTATTTCTGTTTCACTTTGATGTAGAGTTCATGTCTGGTTTAACCGCACAGTCTTCCTACACCACTTGTTTGGCACAAGGGCAGTCTGACATACAATGAGGCTCATATTTATGTGATGAGATCTCGTCCCTCGTCAAGATATATAGAGTCAACAAGAGAGACAGAGAGAGAGAGAGAGAGAGAGAGAAAGGAGAGCGAAAAAGAGACAATAGCGACAGCTCGCTCGACTCTTTTTTTTCATAAACGAGATTTACATGCGATAAAAGGCCAACGCCGGGCAAAAGACTCCAATGGCATTACGCACGAGTGGATATCGACAATTCTGTCGCATTGTTGATTCCCACCAGTTCCACTAGGACACACCAACTTTTTCGATAATTCTTTTTCCCAGCGGTTGTAAAACTGTCCGACTGTCAAACTTGAAATCCGTTCTTTGCTCTGCAATCTCTCTTTTACACCCCCCCCTCTCCCCTCCTCACTCACTCACTCACTCTCTCTACATCTCTCTCGATGAGTATTCTAATGTCACGTGATGGTAATTGAAATTGTTTTATTCATACCCGTAAAAAGGGGAGGCAGAAGGAAGCATTACTTTTTTTAAGGGTGTGCTTTCACCAAACTGACAGATTCACTCAGGAAATTTTAAAATTTAATTTACCACTCAAAATCTAACTTAAATAAGATTTTAGTAAACCCAAAAATCATTACTTTCAAATAATGAATAAAAAATATTTATTACTAATAATCAAATTCATCTACGCCTATTTAGTATTTCGGTAGAAGCATCTAATAGATTGCGGATTATTTTATTACTTGACAATAAGGTTAATCGATAAATTTTTTTCATTCTTGACTATGAAAAATGTATTACTAATAATCAAATTCATATATACGCCTATTTAGTATTTCGATAGCAATGTCTAATAGACTGCGAATTATTTTATTTCTTGACAATAAGGTTAATCGATAAATTTTTTTAATTATTGATTCTAAAAAAATTTATTACTGTCACTTTATTCTCACTACACTTTCACTTCACTGTCACTTAATTTTTACTTTATTTTCACTTCATTTTCATTTCACTCTCACTTAACGTTCACTTTACTTTCACTTCATTTTCATTTCACTCTCACTTAACGTTCACTTCACTCTAACTTTATTTTCACTTTACTGTCACTGTACTTTTATTTCACTCTCACTTCACTTTCACTTCACTCACAATGCTACTCAATACTATTTACGTCACTTCACTTTTACTTTACTTTCACTTCTCTCTCACTTTTTCCACTTTCATCTCACTGTCACTTTATTTTCACTTTATTTTTACTTCGTTTTTATTTCACTCTCACTTTTTTCACTTTACTTTCACTTCATTTTCATTTCACTCTCACTTTATTTTCATTTTACTGTCACTGTACTTTTACTTTACTATCACTTCACTTTCACTTCACTCACAATGCTACTCAATACTATTTACGTCACTTCACTTCCATTTCCCTATCACTTTACTTTCACTTCACTTTTACTTTACATCCACTTTACTTTTACTTTACTTTCACTTCTCTCTCACTTTTTCCACTTTCATCTCACTGTCACTTTATTTTCACTTTATTTCCACTTCGTTTTTATTTCACTCTCACTTTTTTCACTTTACTTTCACTTCATTTTCATTTCACTCTCACTTTATTTTCATTTAACTGTCACTGTACTTTCATTTCACTCTCACTTCACTTTCACTTCACTCACAATGCTACTCAATACTATTTACGTCACTTCCATATCACTTTCACTGCACTTCCACTTCTCTATCACTTCACTTTCACTTTACTTTCACTTTACTTTTACTTTACATCTACTTCACTTTACTTACACTTTACTTTCACTTTACTTTTACTTTACATCTACTTCACTTTACTTTCACTTTACTTTCACTTCACTCTCAACGCTACTTTACTCAACTTACTTCATACTCACTTTATACTCACTTTACTTTTATTTAACTGTCACTTTACTTTTACTTCACTATCACTTCACTTTCATTTCACTGTCACTTTACTTTCACTTCATTTTCAATTCACTCTTACTTCACTTTCATTTCACTTTCAGTTTGTTTTAATTGAATGTAAGTAATCTTTGAAAGTATAAAAAAAATTACTTACCTTTGGAATTTTAAGAAAATTTGAAATGTAAATAAACTCAAACTTAACAAAAATAAAGTAACAGTGAAAGAGAAGTGAGAATGAGGTGAAAGTGAAGTGAATATGAAGAGAATGTAAAGTGAAAGTGAAGTTGCAGATTCGACACCCAATTTCCCAAAAAAAATTTTCACTTTCAAAGAAAAATTTTTCTCATTCACATTTCTAGACAGAAGAGTTTCACTTTCAATTTCACCTAAAATTTTTTCACTTTTACTAAAACAAATTCCCACTTTCAATTTCACTCAAAGAATTCTTTAAATGAAATTAAAAGAGAAAATTTTTTTGTGACAGTGCGGTGTTTTAGAAAAAATAGTCAATTAAAATTAAAAATTTTAAAATTTTAAAAATTCATTTAAAGTTTACTTACTTTTATAAAAATAATGAAATTGATGTCATGAAGTTCAAAATTTTTATGAATAATGAATTTAAGGTTATGTATTGATTTTTTAAATCGATGATTTTAAAATTTAGAACATAAGTGAAAAATAGAATTTTTTAAAAAAATAAAATTAAAAATTAAATATATAAATTTTATAAATCAAGGAAGTTATAAAAATAGTGGATGGATTCTGAAAAATAGAAAGAAATGTCGAATTTCTATCTCTTTTTTATCTCTTCGAGTTTTCGTCACGTTTTTAGCTCCCATTACTCCTGTTATCGTGACACTCGCTGTCCCAAGACGCTGTGATATAATTTTTTTTCTTTCCCTCATATTTTCATTCTTTTTTTTTCATTTTTCTTCTTCTTTCACACACCAAATCTAAGCCACGTTCTTATTTTATTTTAACTTCTCTCTAATCTATTTAATTTTTGTTATATTAATTGACCCTCTAATTTATAATAATAAATATCTCAAAATTTTTATTAATTTTTTTATTTTCGTAAAAGAAAATAATTGTCGATGACAATTACAAAATTATTATTATTCAATTTCAAAATTATTATTATTCAATTATAAAATTATTATTATTCAATTATAAAATTATTATTATTCAATTATAAAATTATTATTATTCAATTACAAAATTATTATTATTCAATTATAAAATTATTATTATTCAATTTTAAAATTATTATTATTCAATTACAAAATTATTATTATTCAATTATAAAATTATTATTATTATTCAATTATAGAAATTGAATGATAAGGGGGAGAAATAATTTTTTTTCTTTAACGAAGTTTTGCACACACCTTGCGATTATAAACTGGAAATTGATTGAATAAGACGCTAGCGAGAGAATTGGTTGGATTAAGAGCCTAACAAGAGAGGCAAATCGGTCGTGTCGTTGTGTGCATTTATCGGTCGCTAACGAGACGGTTCTTTTCAAATAGAGAAATATGGATTTCTTTTTATTTGCCTTCTGCACTGCGAATCAATTGAAAATTTTTTCTCAGTAAATTTTTTTTTTTTTCGTGAAATTAATTTCTATTCTTGCGAGATAAATATACTTCACAATCAGGAGAATTTTTACACTTCTCTTTTCTAAATAATAATTTTTCCCACTTGAAAAGATTCATCCGAGGATTCATCCGAGGATTTTTTTTTTATAGAGATTTGGAGATTTGCTGGGAATTCCGATAAATAATTCCGTATAAGATTTTCTTTCAATTATATTTCGATTTGAAATTCCCACTGGAATCGATAATTGATTTCTAGAAAAGTGATGCTTGGAATTACGGTTGGAATTCCCAAACGAAAATTCTGACAGAATTCTATTGGAATTTCGATCGAGATTATGAAATAATTCCAATGGGATAGGAATTCCGTTGGAAATTGAAATTTTGATCGGAATTTTATCGGAAGGTCTAAATTTCTTTAGTACAAATTTCTTGTTTGTAATTTTGATTTTCTGCTGGGAACATTAAAGATTTAACTTAGAAAGAAGTAGGACGTCTAAAAAGAGGAAAATGTTGAGAAATGGAAAGGAGGGTAAAATTCTGTACTGAAGGAGAAAGAGAAAGAGAGAGGAAGTGAATGAGTGGAGTGAATGACGGAAGACGTTCCTCAAGGGGGTAAAAAGTTTACAGGAAATAGAGTTTTTGAAGGGAGAAGGAGAAAACAGGAATGAGGTAAGAGAGTTAAGGGTATGCATCAAGATATTTAAGGACAGAAAAGTGGTATGAATTATCAATCGTTTGAATTGGTATATGCTAGTTAAATCTGTCATGAATTTAATCTAACATTCCCTCTTGACGATAAGGACGAATATTATGAAGCATAAACTTATATTTCTCACCACCTTCTAAATTTTCCTTTCTTGGAAAAATTATTACTTGACAATAAGGTTGATCGATAAATTTTTTTAATTATTGATTCTAAAACATTTATTATTAATAATAATCAAATTCATCTATAACTATTTAATATTTCTCTAGAAATATCTAAATAGACGGCGGATTATTTTATTATTAGACAATAAGGTTAATCGATAAATTTTTTTAATTATTGATTCTTAAACATTTATTACATTAGAAATGCCTATTTAGCATTCCGATAGCAATGTCCAATAGACTACGAATTATTTTATTACTTGACAATAAGGTTGATCGATAAATTTTTTTAATTATTGATTCTAAAACATTTATTACATTAGAAATGCCTAATGTTCCAGGACTAGGATGAATGAGTTAGGAAAGAAACATATAAATAAACACTTTTAAGTTTATAATCAAAAAAATTATTATTCCATCATAATAGTAACATTACAACAATTTCTTTTTTCTCATTCTCTCTTTTTCTCTATATAGTGAATTCTGGGAGAATTTTGATCGAACCGGAAGTTCAATTTTCGAGACAAGCCGTTAAATTAATGTCCGTTGGCGAATAGTGGCAATATCAAATTAATAGGTCAGCTAGCCATCGCAATCCGGCTACAAAACAGAAGCCTGAAATCCCCCGGCGCACTTGATCAAAACGAGAAACTAAAGTCCTCACTGGGCACACTCAACTAATATATAAAAGCCTCCTTTCTCTCTTTCTCTCTCTCTCTCTCTCCTTCCACACATTTTATCGATCCTTTCCGTGTACCACATTCGCATTATTTCCGATTTTTCCAACGATAAATTATTGCCCACTGTTGTCGACTTAACCAGATTCAATCAATCATTTCCTTCATAGCTAGCAATTATATATGAAGGACTTAAAAACATCATCGCTAATAATACATTTCCTCTTTAAATAATTTCAAATCATTGAATCAATACAAGTTTAAAATACACACACTTTTATTAAATTGCATTTTCTATATTGTATTGCTTCGAGTTTTTTTTCATTTTTTTCCACCAACTTTAACGAAACATTTTTTTTTTTGCAAAAAAAAAAATAAATATATTATATAAAATGAAATTCCCTCAAGGCACGCAACCATTACGTTTATTTGTGAATAATATCTCTATTTAAATACAAAATGCTGCATTTGATTTTAAATTCCACTGATTGCAGTGGAATTCCTTTATTTATTTTTTTGCTAAATTCGTTATAATATAACGAACGTTGGAAATTGTATTTTGATTAAAATTTAATAAAACGAAAAATGGTAATTTAATTATAAATGAAAATTCGTAAGTAAAGAGAGAGAGAGAGAGAGAGAGAGGAGGAAAGAGAAGAGAGAGATAATTTCGAGTGTGAGAATAAACATTAATTGAACGCGCATCACTTGTCAATTGGTGTATTTTGATCGATGCACACGATTGAATGATATTGAAAAAAAAAATAATAAAGAAATTAATTAACCATTGATTATTTTTCAGGTGGTATCCGTTACATACAGTTGTGAAACTTTGAATTTTGAATTTTACAAGAAGCGATTAATGGTCAATAAATTGATTGATCACTCCGAGAAAATAACCTCGGGGCGAAAATGAAACTTTGAAATCGAGTTCAAAACCTGGAGAGCGCTCACTGTGCGAGTGAAGCATGTCGACTGAGCGATTAATCGTCATGTCTTGCTTCTCTCCATTGATGCGTTTGCATATATTGGCACGCGCACAATCCACGAGCCGTTCCAGTTCGAAAGTCCCGCCATTGATGCGCACTCCCGGTCTAACCGGTTGCCCTACCTGTTACTTCCAATCAGTTTTTCAAATTGTAAATTAATTCCACCGGTTTTTTTTTGCAAGATACTTTCCTCTCTCTCCCTTTTTGGATCATTCTTGGAAATTATTTTGCAGTTTAATTGACGTGCTTAAATTTTCGGTGAGCGATATATAGAATGGAGGAAATTGGAGATGGTTATTTTATTATCGATATTTCGAGACACATGAGTGGACTTGAAATGGAATATTGAGAATGATTATGATGGGTTTTTTATGTTTGCCAATTAACGTTATTGAGCGGCCAGTTCGATATTAAGTAATTATGCGGTGAAAAAAGAAGAAATGGTAATTCCTTTTTTTGCTGATATATTGTGCTATTTAGCATTTTGGTAGAAGCATCTAATAGACTGCCGATTATTTTATTACTTGACAATGAGGTTAAATTATATATTTTTTAATTATTAATTCTAAAACATTTATTACCAATAATAACCAAATTCATCTATGACTATTTAATATTTCGATAGAAATATCTCATAGTTAGCGGATTATTTTATTACTTGACAATAAGGTTAATCGATAAATTTTTTTAATGATCGATTCTAACAAATGTGTTACTAATAATCAAATTCATCCATCTATTTAGTATTTCGGTAATAATATCTAATAGACTGCCGATTATTTTATTACTTGACAATAAGGTTAATCGATAAATTTTTTTAATCATTGATTCTAAAACATTTATTACTAATAATTTTCGAGACAAGTCATTAAATTAACTGTCCGTTGCCGAACAGTGGCAATATGAAATTAATAATATTAATAGTATTATTAGTAGTTAGAAAATATAGATTCTGATAGAAATCAAAAGAATGTTTCATCAGAAGATAAAATCTCTAGGAGAGAGAGACACACATTCAACTAGCATGGAGATAAAGTCTGCAAAGTCAAAGTTACAAAATTGCATCCAGGAAACATCGAGCATGTACTTGAAGAAACGTGTAAATACCATTTACAACAAAGGGAAATGAATGCAGTTCCGCACTCATTGCAAATCCTCTTCACAAGTATTCCTCCTCGTCTTGTCCGAACAATGAGAATTAGATGACAAAACAGCAATTGATCAACTGACTACAGATTTTCGTCCAACAATCCACTTCATCCTTTGTTCCTCAATCTCTAATTCGACCATTATCTTCCCTTCTACCTTACAATCGAAATTCCACTCTAGAAATAAGGAGAAAATTTTTTTTTTTATTTCGTTTCAATATCCACAAAATTACTGTATAGAATTAAAAATAATAAAAATTAAGCAATACGATAATCTTTATATATTTGAAAACACTAGATATGCAAGTTAGGTAAAGGGAGCCATTCTTATGTTACTTCGTTGGGAAAATAAGGAAAGTAATGTCGTAACGACATTGACAAAAAAAGTTATTTTTTAAATTGATTGAAGATTTTAGTTGAAAATTAAGATCTTATATAATTTTTACAAGAAAATTCCGGGACGCTGCCAAACCCGGAGCGTCACTGTAATTCAAAATAAAACCGTATTCTGTCAATTTTATGAATTTAATTAACTAAACGATCAGTAGAAATATTACTATTTGAATAAGTGACTTTTTGCTTCTAAATCATTGTTTCTTCATATTTTTATAAAGTAAAAACAAATGTTTATAAATGTGAAAACAATATAGAAATAAAAAATTACTCATAATTGACATTTTTTTTTATAAAAAAAATTAAGTTTTAAAAAATTAAGTTTTAAAAAAAAATTAATTTTTAAAATTCCGGCGAATTTTAAAAGTTAATTAGGTGCACTTTAGGAGAAAATTATTCAAATTTGATTTATTGCAAAAAATATGTAATTATTAGAACCGATGAAAAGATTTGAAAAAATTAGTAGAAATTATTAATCAGAAATATTATTATTTGAATTAGTGACTAATAATAATAATCAAATTTATCTACGCCTATTTAGTTATTACTTGACAATAAGGTTAATCGATAAATTTTTTAATTCTTGGCAAAAAAAATTTATTTGATGAAATGACTATTTCATATTTCGGTAGAAATATCTAATAGACTGCGAATTATTTTATTACTTGACAATAAGGTTAATCGATAAACTTTTTAATTCTTGACGCAAAAAATTTATTTGATGAAATGACTATTTCATATTTCGGTAGAAATATCTAATAGACTGCGAATTATTTTATTACTTGACAATAAGGTTAATCGATAAATTTTTTAATTCTTGACAAAAAAATTTATTATTAATAAAAAAAATCAATTTAAAAATAAATTTAGCTGAACTTTATTAAAAATCGTTGTTATAAGCTTAGTGCACCAAAATTTTTCTTGTAAATATAAACAAAATTTTTTCGAAAAAATTCATACTTACCAATTTTTTTTCTCTCTATCTGTTGCAGGTGAGTTTTCATTGAATTGAAAATCCGATTTGTGAATCCATTCACAGAGTGAATATGCGAAATGGATGACTATATATAAGTAAATCCGTTTCTATCGATCGATGAAATTATCGAAGCATAATAATGTATAGACGGCATGGCAAGGAGATTGGGAATGCGTAAATCTGAAGATGATGCGGTGAGGTAAGCTTTAATACTCTGTCATTCCAATATGTCTAATTTAAAAAGAACGTCGAACGCAGAAGGGTAAACAAGTTCCATCGTTTCCTCTTTCCTCTTGATGGTAATGGATATATTTACCTGGGTGTAACCCACTTTATCGATGATAACGTGGTCATTCAATAGCGTAAGCCTTGGGTTTTCCTTATCTTGGGGAGTCGCTTGAACAAACCCTTCAACGTAAACATGATTAAGCTGCCCATCCCCCCCTCCCACATACCATGTTGTCGATAAACTCTCCCCTCCCCCTTCTGTCAACAGTTCGACTGTATACTCTGTGTGAGTCAGTTACGTTAGACATCCGATATGTTTTCTTCAATGAATTTCCACTTTATTTGAAAAGTAATTCAAGTAATTCCACAAACAATTAATTTTCTTTTTTCCTGATTTCTAGACAATATTTGAACTTTTTCCCTGACCCTAAAAAATATTTTCTATGATTCACTCTCAAAATGATTAGATACTCAAAAAAAAATGTTCTATTACATTTAGTTACGAATTTCTTCAAAAGTAAAATTATTCAAAAACATCAATAACTTTTTTTTTCTAAATATAAATATTTAATCATTATTAATTTTTCCTAAGAATTAAGATTTTTAAAAAATTCGAATTTAAACCTTTTTGTTTGATAAAGATTCAGGATCACCACGCAACGCGTGATTAAAGTGTTATTATCTGAAAAAAACATTATGTTTTAATAGTTCTTTTGAATATTAAATTATTAATTATTATTTATTGTTTGCACAACGATTTCACATTATAAAAGATTGTTTTACGCATTTTTAGGTTATTCGACACGACGAAAAGAATAAACAAAGCAGACGAATAGTCTTGATACATATAAAAATAATAGTAAAGGCGGACGCGCAATCGAACTCGCGCATGCGCTTTAAAACTATAACATGACTATACCGCGAAAATTTGAAAATTCAAATTCTTAAGTACAGACAAAATAAAATTAAATACTCCTAAACACTTTTGCAATTTCATAACTTTTTAAAAATATTATTATAAAACATGAGGATCGATTTTAATTTACTATATTTCGTGTGGAAAATTTTACAAAATGTATACTTTTTATAAATGCCTTTGATAAAATTTAATTCCTGTTTTATGGAAAATGTGTTATTTACCCTCGAGGCGAACGATTCATATACTCGAATATTCCATTGTTTTCCTTTTAACCAAATACAAACGTTCAGGATAAAATACAAACTTCAATAGGTATTGTGGCTTGAAACATGGCACCAACAAAACATCGTGAATCCAAGGATTACACATGAGTCCTTTGTTACATCACAACTTAATGAAATATATTCGCTGCATGTATTATAAATATATATATATATATATGTACATATAGAAAGAGAGTACAAACTATAAATTGTAATGAAAGCAAAAATTTTTCCGAATTTTTCTACTTTATTAAAATCGGGATAGTAAGCAAACAATTTTTACTGGCAAAAGTAATAAAAATAATATGAATAGTATTAAAAAAAATTGCCAGAATGATTGCAGAAATTCAATTATTTTCAAAAGTAATAAAATTCTTTGCAGAAATTCGCAATTATGTTCAAAAATTCAATTACATTTTCAAAAATTTTAATAAAATTCTTCTCAAAATTTCAGTTAAAAATTTGCTAATAATTGAATATTAAAAGCATTTATAGCATGAATTTTTAAAAATAATTAAATTTTAAAAAAGGTTATTGCAAATTAAAATCTTTAAAATTTGTAAAGAATTTTATTATTTATGCGAAAATAATAGAATTCTTAACATTAATTTTATTACATTTTTTTTTTTAATAATTAAATTCTTTTAAGAAATTTTTTTCTAAAAATAGTAGATTTTGAAAATATTTGAATTTCAGCGAAGTATTTTATTATTTGTGAAATGTAATTGAATTCTTGCAATGAATGTCTGAAAATAATTACACTTTTCTCAAGGAATTCATTCAAAATTTTATTTAAAATAATTTAAATCCTGCGAAGAATTATGTTTGAAAATCAAAAAAAAAAAAAAATTCTCATCAAAATTCAATTATCTTTAAAAATAATGAAAATCTTCTTCAAAATTTAATTATTTTCTAAAATTTTAATAAAACCCTTAGCAAAACCCTTTTCAAAAATTTGTTCCCAATTCAATGATTTTCAATATCTAAAAAAATTTTTCAAAAAAATTCAATAATTAAGAAAGTTTACAAATTTTTTTAAAATTTCTTCCCAAAAAATCAATTATTTTCGTAAATAATAAAATTTTTTACAGAGATTCAATTATTTTCGTGAATAATAATAACTCATCAGAGCGAATTTCCATTATTTTTTATACAATTTTTAATCGAATTCCTCGAAAAATGTAATTATTCTTTAAAATTTTATTAAAATTCGTCAAAAAATTTAATCACTTAAAGAATTTGTTGATAAAATTCATTTATTAATGAGAATTCAATTTTCAGAAATATTCAATTATTCAATAAATTATTTACTTTTGCATTTAAACAATATTGAATTCTCGTAGAATTTTTCTAATAAAAATTGATTTAAAAATTAATTTCATAATTTTAACTGACAATTCTGTAGAATTAATTTTTTTTATTGTTATTTAAAGGTTTTATTTTTTAAATATTTAATTAAAGAATTTCCGAATAATCGTAATTTCCTAATTATAAATTGTAAACAAATGGATTTAAAAATTCTCAAGGAACTTTTACAAAAATTATTAAAAATAATTAATAATTGAATTTTTACGAAGAATTTTAAAAAAATTGTAATGCCCAAATTTAATTGTTTACAATAAATGAATTTAAAGGAGAATGTTAATCCAGAGGTGAATTTTATAATTTAGAAGAATAATTGAATTCTTGCAACGAATTTTATTAAATTTCTTTTAAATAATTGAAATCCTGTGAACAATTTTATTATTTATGAAAATAAATAAATTCTTGCAACGAATTTTATTACATTTCTTTAAAATAATTGAATTGTTTTAAGAAATTTTATAAAAATAGTAGATTTTAAAAATATTTAAATTTCAAACCAAGAATTTCATTATCTGTGAAATGTAATTGAATTCTTGCAAAAAATTTTGAAAATATTGCATTTTTTCGAGGAATTTATTTAAAATTGTTTAAAATTGTATTGAAAATAATTGAAATCCTATGAAAAATTTTGTTATTCATGAAAATAAATGAATTCTTACAAACGAATTTTATTATACATTTTTTTTAAATAATTGAATTCATGTGAAAAATTTTAATTTTTTGTAAAAATAATTGAATTCATTTAAAGAGTTTTAATAAAATTTTTAAAAATAATTATAAAAAAAAAGTTATTATTCTCAAAATTTTTAATCGAATTCCTCGAAAAATATAATTATTCTTTAAAATTATATAAAAATTCGTCGAAAAATTCAATTATTAAAAAATTTGGTGATAAAATTCTTATATATATGAGAATTCAGTTTTAAGAAACATTCAATTATTTAATAAATTATCTTACCTTTTTATTTAAACAATTAAATTCTCGTGGAATTTTCTAAATGGTTTTAAAAATTCTCAAGAAACTTTTTTAAAAAAATTATTAAAAATTATTGATAATTATGATTTCTTTCGAAGAATTTTAACAAAATTTAAAAAGAAATTTCATTTTTTGGAAGAATTTACTTAAATATGTTTTTTAAATAATTAAAATCCAGAGGTGAATTTTGTAATTTAGAAGAATAATTGAATTCTTTCAACGAATTTTTAAAAAATTTTTTTAAATAATTAAAATTCTGTAAAAAATATTATTATTTATGAAAAAAATTGAATTCTTTCAACGAATTTGATTACATTTTTTTTTAAATAATAAAATTCTATCGAAAAAAATTTTAAAATCTATTCGGAATACAAAAAAATTCATCAAGCATGGAAAATTCTTTTCAAAATGTAAATTTCAATCGAAAATTACAAAGAATATTTTCTAGTTAATAACTGAGAAGAGAATAGAATAAAAATCCCTTTCTAACGGAATTATGTTTTTTCTATTTTTTGCAAAAATTGTTGGAAACTTTGTTGAAAATTGTCTGAATAAAAAAAGAAAAAATAACTGTTTACTTATTGTTAGTTAAAGGGGGAGAGTTATAACGTTTTAAATTCGAAAATAAAGAGAAAAGAAAAAAGGGAAGAAGAAACGTAAAAGTACACTCGTCATTATCAAAGGATACCGCATTAATTGTTAATTGGTGCGGTCAGCAAACCAACCTTTTTTTTTCATCACCATCATCATCATCATCACTTGAGAGAAAAATTTACTTCCGTCTGTAGAATGACTCTACAAAAATGTTATACGATTCTCTATACGAGGTTTTGCGTTTTCCCTTCTTTTTTTTGTGTTGTGTGCGTCCATAATCATTCGTTTAGCTCTCAACGGAGAAAAAGCTTTGTTGAACTCAAACCACTCAAGCAAGCAATTTCGGTATAACAATGAAAAGTTTCAAGTTACCGATTTCGGGTTGAAACAAAAAAAAAAAAAAAAAAAAAAAAAAAAAAAAAAAAAACCTGGGGCCACACACAAATTTTCTTTCCTCTCTTTCTTTTTTTTTTGTGTGTGCGCAATATCCACACGGCACCTGCATTTTATGACTCACAATATTAAATTTTAATTAATAAAAGTTGATATAAAATTGTAATTCTCTTCCTCTTGTTAAGTTAATGAAATACAGCAGTTATTATTTTATTAGTGTCACTTTATTACAACCGAGAGTTTTACTGCTCCTGGAAGTATTAAAACTGTAGCACTCCTATTTTTTTCCTATACACTCTCTGTCTCTAACCTATATAGTAAATAAAATTCACTCACTAGTTATTATATTGTTCTATAGATAAGAAATTTTTTATGCAACTTTATCAAGAAACTAGCAACAATTCGCAAGCGGATAATTTTTTTTTTTTTTTCATTGTCAATTTTAAAAATAATAGAATTTAAAAATTAGTAAATTAAATTTTTTTTTATGAAAATAAAATATAAGATTAAATACTAATTTAATTGTCAAAATTCTGTCCAGAAATTCAATTATTTTCAAAAGAAAAAGAAACTTGTCGTCAATATTTTCAATTATCTTTATAAATAGCAAAATTCTTCGCTGAAATTCAATTATTTTCAGAAATTTGAATAAAATTCATTGTAAAATTCAATTTTTTTCGTTAATAACAATATTTATCGGAAGAATTCAATTATTTTCGAAATTAATATAATTCTTCGCAGAAATTCAATTATTTTCAAAGAAAAAAAAATTGTCAATATTTTCAATTACCTCTATAAATGAATAGCAAAATTCTTCCACAAAGTTGAATTATATTTTCCGGAATTTTTATCAAATTCATTGCAAAATTCAATTATTTTCAAAAATATAAAAATATTCATTACAAGAATTTTAATTATTATTTTCAAAATTAATAAAATTTCTTCGCAAAAATTCAAATATTTTTAAAAAATCTAAAAAAAAAATTGTCAACAATTCAACTATCTTTATACATAGCAAAATTCTTCGCCGAAATTCAATTATTTTTAGAAATTTGAATAAAATTCATTGCAAAATTTAATTATTTTCGTAAATAATAGTATTCATCACAAGAATTCAATTATTTTCAAAATTAATAAAATCCTTCTCAGAAATTCAATTATTTTCAAAAAAAAGTAAAAAAAAATTGTCAACAATATTTTAATTATCTTTATAAAAGAATAGCAAAATTCTTCCACAAATTTCAATTATATTTTCAGGAATTTTAATAAAATTCATTTCAAAATTCAATTATTTTCATAAATAACAATATTAATCACAAGAATTCAATTATTTTAGAAATTGATAAAATTCTTCTCAGAAATTCAATTATTTTCAAAAAAAACTAAAAAAAAATTCACTTCAATATTTTAATTAATTTTTTTTAACAAAATTCATCATTGAAATTCAATTATTTACAAATTTTTTATAAATTTCTTCGCAATAATTCAATTATTTTTATAAGTAACAATATTCACGACAAAAATTCAATTATTTTTAAAATTAATAAAATTCTTCGCAGAAATTCAATTATTTTCAATAACTCTAAAAAAAAATGGCGTCAACATTTCAATTATTTTATTTAGCAAAATTCTTTACCGAAATTCCATTATTTTCAGGATATAATTATTATAATTATTATAATATATTATTATAATATATTATATTATTATTATATATTATATTATTATAATATATTATTATATTATAATTATTATTATAATTATTATAATTTAATAAAATTCATTGCAATATCAATTATTTTCATAAATATAAAAAAATACATAACAAGAATTCAATTATTTTTAAAACTAAAAAAATTCTTCGCAGAAATTCAATTATTTTAGAAATTGATAAAATTCTTCTCAGAAATTCAATTATTTTTAATAAATCTAAAAAAAAATTTCGTCAACATTTTAATTATTTTATTTAGCAAAATTCTTTACCGAAATTCAATTATTTTCAGAAATTATAATAAAATTCATTTTAAAAGTTCAATTATTTTTATAAATAACAATATTCTTCGCAGAAATTCAATTATTTTAGAAATTGATAAAATTCTTCTGAGAAATTCAATTATTTTTAATTAATCTAAAAAAAAAATTTCGTCAACATTTCAATTATTTTTTTAGAAAAATTCTTTACCGAAATTCAATTATTTTCAGGAATTATAATAAAATTCTTTTCAAAATTCAATTATTTTCATAAATAACAATATTCATCACAAGAATTCAATTATTTTTGAAATTGTTAAAATTCTTTTCAAAAATTCAATTATTTTTAATAAATCTAAAAAAAAATTCTCTTCAATATTTTCAATTATCTTTATAAATAGCAAAATTCTTCACCGAAATTAAATCATTTTCACGAATTTTAATAAAATGCATTGCAAAATTCAATTATTTTCATAAATATATAAATATTCATCAAAATAATACTTTCTCATATGATGAGAATGTAAAAATTCAATTATTTTCAAAAGTAATAAGATTCAACTATATATTTTTAGCAATTTTTTTAAAATTCACTCTAAAATTTCAATTATTTTCAAAAATGTTTCTTAATTCAATGATTTTAAATATTCTACTATTTACATAAAATTTTCCAAAAGAATTCAATTATTATAAATCAAATTTTTTTATAAAATTCAACACAAACTTTAAATTATTTTCTTTAAAAAAAATAGAAATTTCACAAGAATTCAATTATTTAAATAAAAAGAATTTGCAAAAATTTTTTCGAAAAAATCAAATGTTTTAATATTTGGCATTAAATTCTTCGCCATAATTAAATTATTTTCATAAATTTTAAAATTCCTTTCGGGGATTTAATTATTTTCGCATAAATAATCAAAATCATTCGGAGGAAGTCAATTATTTTCATAAATAACAATATTCATCACAGGAATTCAATTATTTTCAATAGTAATAAAATTCAATTATTTTTAAAAATTTTAATAATATTCATAGCAAAATTTCAATTATTTTCAAAAAATTTTCTTAATTCAATAATTTGTAAGTCCTTATTTTAATAAAATTTCCAAAAGAACTATTTAAAAATAATTTTTTATACAATTAAGAAATTCTACACGAATATTCAAATATTTTCTAAATTATAATAATAAATTTATTATTAAAATAATTTCTGAAAATATAATTGAATTTTTTCAAAAAATTTCGCTATTCATTTATGAATAAAGATAATTGAATTGTTGACGACAATTTATTTTGGATTTTTTTTTTGAAATAATTGAATTTCTGCGAAGAATTTTATTAATTTTATTAATTTTGAAAATAATTGAATTCTTGTGATAAATACTATTTTTATTTATGAAAATAATTGAATTTTACAATAAATTTTATCACAATTCATCGACAATATAATTGAATATTGTCGTATAGAATTTCGCTATTCATTTATATAAGATAATAGAGAAATGTTGACAATTTTTTTTTTAGATTTTTTTATGAAAATAATTGAATTTCTGCGAAGAATTTTATTAATTTTGAAAATAATTGAATTCTTTCAATTTTTTTTCGACGAATATTTCAAAAATTGCATTGAAAGTAATTCTATATAAAAAAAATATAGAATTTTAAAAAAATATATTTTGAGAATAATTGAATTATTTTTTGGAGAATTTTAAATTCTTCTTAAAATTGAATTTTATGAAGACTTTTTGAAAATAATTAAATTCTTTCATGTAAAATTTATTTAAATTTTATTGAAAATAATTTAATTCCTGCAAAAAAATTTTTGTATATATATTTATAAAAATAGTTGAATTTTTTTTTTGAAGAATTTTTTAAAATTTAAGGACATAATTAAAATTTATGGAAATATTTTAAAATATTTGAATTCATCCGATTCAATTAATTGATTGTTTTGAAAATCATTGGAATTTTTGTAAAGATTTTAGGTACGTTATTTAAAAAAATAATTGAATTGTTTAGATTCAGGATTTATTAAAATTTTAAAAAATAATTAAAAAAGTGAATGAGAATGAAGGAAAACATTCAAATTATTATTGTTAATTTTTTAATTTTTATAAATTTAAAGAATTTTTTTTTTTTTAAATTCTCTCACACTTTTAATGGGGGATAAAAAATCGAAGAGTTCATTTTTTTCACACTGCAAAAAATAAATTGGCTTTTGGTTGAAAAAATAAAGTACAGAGATAACTTGTTGCGGCTGACATTGACAAAAGGGCGACGACTTTGGAAATTCGAAATCTTGACATTCAATCTCTTTTGCGGGGCTTTTCATCATGATTAGTTAATAGAGAGAAGTTCGGATATCATTTCAAAGTGTTTGTGTGTTATGTGTGTGTGTGTGTGTGTGTGTGTGGAAATTTATCAGATTTCATCTTCTAAACGCTTCTGATTAAAGGCACTCACATACAGACATGCACACAGATTTGGATTTTTATTGCCGTGACTCGTCCAATGCTCTCTCACAGAGATATGCCGGCAATTACAATTAATTATCCCCTCTCGATATATATGCTCGTGACACCTAAATTAGCCGCAGTCGAACAGATGGCCACTCCACTCAATGGAGATGAGAGTTAATCTAATCTCTAAAACTCCATTGCATGATTATCTTCATCTTCTTAACTCTTTTGGAATGTTAATCTCCATTTATAATCTATTTAAATCTCTTGTTGTAAGACACGTGTGTTAGTGTGTGTATTTTGAAACCTTTTTTTTTCATTTTTCACAAATTTTCTGGTTCATTTTTTAATTTCCATCAATTCTATCCTTTAAAGCTATTATTTTCAAAATTAATAGAATTTTTTTTTTTTTTTTTTTTTAATTTATATTGAGGGATATAAATTTTATTTTTTCCTCACCACACAGAAAGATGATATTAATGGGATTTATATTCTTATTCAAAAATGTGCTAACAGTGTTGAAATTCCGTTGAAATTCCGACGAAATTCCATAAGAATTTCAATGGAATTTTGACCGGAAATCCGACTCCGACGGAATTCCGAAACATTTTTTTTTCATTTTTCACAAATTTTCTGGTTCATTTTTTAATTTCCATCAATTCTATCCTTTAAAGCTATTATTTTCGTAATTGATAGAGATTTTTTTTTTTTTTTCTTTAATTTATATTGAGGGATATAAATTTTATTTTTTCCTCACCACACAGGAGGATGATATTAATGGGATTTATATTCTTATTCAAAAATGTGCTAACAGTGTTGAAATTCCGACGAAATTCCATAAGAATTTCTATGGAATTTCGACCGGAAATCCGACTCCGACGGAATTCCGAAACATTTTTTTTTTTCATTTTTCACAAATTTTCTGGTTCATTTTTTAATTTCCATCAATTCTATCCTTTAAAGCTATTATTTTCAAAATTGATGAAGATTTTTTTTTTTTTTTTTTTTTTTTTTTTATATTGAGGGATATAAATTTTATTTTTTCCTCACCACACAGGAAGATGATATTAATAGGATTTATATTCTTATTCAAAAATGTGCTAAAAGTGTTGAAATTACGTTGAAATTCCGACGAAATTCCATAAGAATTTCTATGGAATTTCGACCGGAAATCCGACTCCGACGGAATTCGGAGCAAAATTAAAATCGCTAACGAAATTTCGTCGGAATCACAATCTTTAAGAATTTTCGCAAATCCATTTTTTTACAATTCAATTTTACGAAATTTCATCGGATTATTCGAAAATAATCTTCAAATACATTAGAAAAAAAAAGTTGAAATAATTTTTAAAAATTTCGATTAAGCTTTTTGAAAAAATTAGTTCTCTATAGAATTAACTATATTAATTTGAATTAATTAATTAACTATATTAATTTGAATGTTCTTTCATTCTTTCATTCATTCACTTTTTCTGTCCCTCACACTCTGAAGTTGTCTTCTACTTATATTTTTGTTTTTGTTATCTTTATAGATAAATTGTATATTATATTATTACTAGAAAATTTAACGCGCGGAACGTGATATTCAATTTATTATTGTTATGCAAATTACAAATATTTTTAATCTTCAAATATAAATTTTTAAAATAATTTCATAATCAAAATTTAAGAAATTCACTTATTAAGTAGAAAATTTATTATTACTGTTCATATTTTCTAAAATTTTAATAAATCTTTCGAAAAAATTCAATTATTTTTATAAATAGTAAAATTCTTCAAAAGAATTAAATTATTTTTAAACAAATTTAAATAAAATTACATGAAAGAATTTAATTATTTTCGCAAATTTCCATAAAATGCAATTTCAACAAGAATTTAAAATTCTCTAAAAATAATTCAATTATTCTCAAAATATTTAAAAAAAATTCTGTATAAAAATTAAATTACTTTCAATGCAATTTTTAAATATATTCGTCAAAAAAATTGAAAGAATTCAATTATTTTCAAAAAATAATAAAATTCTTGTGATGAATTCAATTATTTTGAATATACATAATTTTAATAAAATTCTTTAAAGAAATTCCATTACTTTCGAAACAACTTTAATTGAATTTCTCAAAAAAAATGTCATTATTTTCAAATATTTCTATAAAATTCTTCATAAAAATTTAATTATTTCTTAAAATTTTTTTTAAATTCTCGCGAAACATTTTAATTATATTTTTATAAATAGTAAAATCCTTACAAAAATCCAATGAGATTTTCAAAATAATTTTAATTAAATTCCTCGGATGAAATTCAAATATTTTTTAAATATTTCCATAAATTGCAATTATATCCAAAAATTTTAATAAATTCTTCGAAACAATTTTTATAAATAGTTCAATTCTCTCCGCAAGAATTCAATTATTATTTTCAATTCACTTTTAATAAAGTTCTTCTTTATAAAATTCAAATGCTTTCAAAATTTTCAATTAAAATTATTAAAGAAACTCCATTAGTTGAAAAAAAAATTCTCAAAGAAATTCTTCAAAAGAATTTAATTAGGATTTTTAAAAATTTTAATAAAATTCTTTGCGAGAATTCAGTTATTTTTCTAAATAATAAAATTCTTTGAAGGAATTCTATTATCATTAAATTTTTTTGATAAAATTCTTTGCAACAATTATTCGATGATTTTCAAATATATATTAATTTTAAAATTGAAAATTATTATTTTAAATTATTTTTTTATGAAAATAATTGAATTCCTTAAAAAAAAAATTTATTATTTATAAAAATAATAATTGAATTCCTGTGAAATTTATATTATTTATGAAAATAATTAAATGTTTGCATTACAATTTTTTTTTTTTTTTTTTTTTTTTTTTTTATTAAAAATTTGTTTAAATAATTGAATTCATTTTGAGAAATTTTATTAAAATAGTAGATATTGAAAATCATTGAAATTAGAAAAATGCATTTTATTTTTGAAAATAACATTGATATTAGGACAAGAATTATTTTGACATTTAGGAAAATAATTGAACTTTGGAGAAGTAATTTTGTTATTTATAAAGATAATTGAGATTTTTACAAAATTTTTTTTCAAATTTTGTACATATAGTTGAATTTTATAAAAAGAATTTTATTATTTTTCTTTAAATAGTTGAATTTCTGCAATTATTTGTAATTTCTCCAAAATTGAATTTTTTTAGTGTTTTCAACAAAAATTTAAATTAGAAAGTTTTCAAATTCTATTATTTTTAAAGTTGCTAATTTTATTTTAAAAAAAAGTAGTAAGAAGTAGTAAGAATTGTTGCTAGTTTTATATTATAAGAATATTGTTACTGTAACTTTATCAAAATTATTAAGTTAATTAGCAATTAAATTTATAAACTAATTTGTAAATTTTTTTTTTTTTTTTTTTTTTTTTTTTTTTTAATAATTTGAAAATTAATTATTGTTTAATTAGAATATTTTAATAAATAAAAATAAAATTTCAAATACAAAAACATTGCTTTGTTAGTTTATTAAATACTTTTCTAATTACTCATGTTATTAAATGTTTTTCTCATTGTCTCGTGATTTATTTTAATTGCAGATTGTAGATATAATTCATAATTATTTGTCACACGACGACAACGAGAAAGCAATTGTTTTACTCGCGAAATGAATTAAAATTTCCGTTTCGTTTAATTTACACTAATTGTAAATAGAAAATTTGCGTGTTTAATGATACTTGTATTAATTTTCTTCAGACTTATCGGAGACATAGTAATTATATAATTGAAAAATAAAGTTCGTTTTGCATGTCATGTCGTCTCTCCCCTTTCAGTGAAATAATAAAAAAAAGAAAATCGAATCGTCAATGAGTCGCATTTACACGCTCTCTTTCACAATAATTTCAATGTCCTTGTGTTGAATAATATTTTAATTTTCTACCTCTCTCTCACTCTTTTTTACTCTTTTTTACTCTATTTTACTCTCTTTCACAATTATTGTCAATTATATAAAAAATAATTGATTTTTAAATATCTCCTATTGGAAATTAAGGGTCTATGAATATTGTTTCGGAATTCCGGTAGAATTCCGACTATAATCGAAATCTTCATTGGAATTTTGTTCCGATTGTAATTTCAGACTTTGCACTCGATAATTAATTTTAAAAAAGTAGCAAAAAGCAGATTTCAAACTAAAAAAAAAATAGTAAAAAAGTAGCCATCGAAAAATTAAACTTGACGACCAAAAAAACTCGTTTTAGTCACTTTTCACAAAACTGACAAAAATTTCATTGCATATTATTTTTATTTTCCTAATTTTTTCCTAATTTTCATCAAAAATATTTACTTCTTTCTTATCTTGATGCTAATAAATTGAATTCCTGTAACGAATTTTATTATTCATGAAAGAATTTAAATATTTAGTGAAATAATTTAATTTTTGCGAAGAATTTTATTAAAAAAATTTTAAAAATTAAATAATTTAAAATAAAATTTAAAAAAAATAAATAATTTAAAATAAAATTTAAAAAAAACAAATAATTTAAAATTAAATTTTAAAAAAACAAATAATTCATTTCTTTCGACTAATTTTATGGAAATTCTAATTATAAATAAAATTGAATTCCTAAAAAACTTTTAGAACTATTCATGAAAAGAATTGAATTTTTACAAAAAAATTTTAATAATTTTTAATAATTGAAATCTGTTTGGAAGTTTTATGAAAATAGTAAATATTGAAAATCATTGAATTGCGAAAATTTTTTAAAAATAATTAAATTTTACAAAGAACTCTATTAAAACTTTTGACAATAATTGAATGTCTTTGTGATATTTTATAAACATTTTTTTTTTAAATAATTGAATTCCTAAAAAGCATTTTTATTATTTATGCAAATAATTAAATTCTTCCGAACGATTTTATTAGAATTTTTTAAAATAATTAAATTTCAAAAGAAAAAATTTATTACTTTTAACAATAATTGAATTCTTGTGATAAATATTGTTATAATTATGAAAATAATTGAATTTTGCAAAGAATTTTATTAAAAGAAGAATTCCTGAGAAGAGTTTTATTATTTACTAGCTGTCGTACCCGTCTTCGACGGGTTTTAGTTTCTACAAATACATTCAATAGTGTGTCTACCAGTCTCGAAAAATGTGAAATAGCAGGGAATTTAATTGGACCGGAAAAAATAATAATTAGCTACCATTAACTATTTCATTAGAAAAATATTACTATTTTAAATCAGTGATTGACTTTCTATCATCAAATAATTTATTTTTAATTAACTAAAATACAGAGAACAATGTTTGTCAATTATTTGTAGAAATTTAATTATTGTATTCTTGCAGTATCAATTTTATAATAAAAAAATCTCCATTTTTAATATTTTCGAAGTTTTTGCAATTAAAAATTTTTGATTAATTGGATAAACAAATAATTGTAAATTTCATTATTTTGACGTCAAAAGTTTATCAGAGACCCAAAAAATACTACTGAATTAAGCTTGATAGTAATTGGTCTGTCAATTATAATTTTTCAATTTATTGATATTAAAAACATTTTTATACTTACTTCATCCATCTTATAGTTAAAGGACAGTATTTTTTCAAAATTATGCTAAAATATGACTAAATAACATGTAATATTTAATTACAGAAAGTTTAAAAGATATACATTAAAAAATATATTTACCATTTTTTTAATTTTTTGAAAAAATTGAATACCTCCCGTTCTAATTAATATGTTTAAAATTTTAAAAATTTATTGTTTATATATATCTTACAAAAGTCATAACTGATTAATTTACAGCAATCTGTCAAATTTAAAAAAAAAAATTTCGAATTTTTTGGAAAATTCATAATTTTTTTCATATTAATATTATTTTTTAATTTAATTTATTGTTATATATCTTTAAAATCATTTATATTATTCATAAATTAAAAAATATATGCCAAGCTGCAAAAATTAAAAAAAAAATTTTTGAATTTTTTGAAAAATTCATAACTTTTGTTCAGCTTAATATTTTTTCATCAAATATAACTAATATTTTAAGTTAGACCAATACCTAAAAGATTGCCAAATTTTAATTCAATAGGTCAAGACGTTTTCAAGTTAAACGCGAACAAAATTTTGCGGACATACATACATACATACACACACACATACATACATACATACATACATACATACATACATACATACATACATACATACAGGAAATTTTCTATTACCATTTTTGGATTCTCCGTTGTTCAAATAAATAAATTATGCTAGAAAAAATTAATTTCGTACAATGTATAGACAAAAGTCTGATTTTATTAATATAGATGAAAATAATTGAATTATTCCAAAAAGTTTTATCAAATTGTTTAACAAGAATTGAATTTTTGTGAAAAATTCTCTTTTTTTTGAAAATAATTGAATTCTTTATAAGAATTTTATAAACATTTTGTTAAATAGTTAATTTTTTTCGAAATAAAATAAATATTATGAAAATTTTATTTTAAATAATTAAATTCTTGTAGAAAACTTTATTTGTGAATATAATTGAATTTTTCAAGTAATTAATTTAAAATGTTATTAAAAATAATTGAAATTCATATATGAGTTTTATTATTCATGAAAGGAATTGAATTCTTACAAAGATTTTTACAAAAAAATTTTTTTAAATAATTGAATTTTGTTTAAAAATTTTATGAAAATAGTAGATATTAAAAATCATTGAATTGCGAAAATTTTTTAAAAATAATGAAATTTAACAAAGAATTCTATTAAAATTTTTGACAATAATAATTCAATGTCTGTGTGGTATTTTATTAAATTTTTTTGAAAATAATTGAATTCCTCAAAAAAATTTTATTATTTATGAAAATAATAATTAAACTCTTGCTAATGATGTTATTACAATTTTTGAAAATGATTGAGTTTCCAAAAAAAATTTTATTACTTTTGAAAATAATTGAATTTTTGTGATAAATATTGTTATTTATAAAAATAATTGAATTTTGCAAAGAATTTTATAAAAATGCCTCAAAATAATTGAATTTTCCGAAAGAATTTTTTATTTATCTCTAATATAATTGATTTTTTTTCAAAAAATTATTTATGTAAATAATTGAATTCTTGGGAAGAATTTTATTAAAATCTTAAAGAATAAATGAATTATTTCAAAAAAAAAGTAATTAATATTGTATTTAAAATAATTGATTTCTTTCGAACAATTTTATTAAAATATTTGAAAATAATTGAATTTCTCTGAAAAATTCTAAAATTTTTGTAAATAATTGAATTCCTCTGAAAAATTCTAACATTTTTGTAAACAATTGAATTCTTTCAAAGAATTTAAAAAAAAACATTTTTTCAAATAATTGATTTTTCTAGAAATTCAAATTAAATTCTTAAGGACAATTACATTTTTTGAGCAATTCTTTGAGAATTGTATTAAAAATAATTGAAATCCTGCGATGAATTTTATTATTTATGAAAATAATTGCATATAGTTGCTAAGATTTTTATTAAAATTTTCAAAAATAATTGAATTCCTGAGAAGAATTTTATAAACATTGTTTTAAATAATAATTGTTTCGAAATTAAATAATTATTATGAAAATTTTATTTTAAATTGAATTTTTGTGGAAAACTTTATTTTTATGAAAATAATTGAATTCTTGCTCAGAATTTTATCAAATTTTTTTTTCTGAAAAATTGTATTTTCATGAAAAATGAAATTAGTGAAAGTAATTGAATTATTGTGAAGAATTATATAGAAATTTTTGTGAAAAAATTGATTTTTTTTTAAATTTGTGTCAAAATGCTAATACTCTAAATTATTTGAATTTCTGTGGAAATTTGATTATTTATAGGAAAATCGGAAATTCCATCAGAATTTTGTGGAAAATAAATAGAATCACAGCTATAGAATCAAAATTCCTTTTAACGTGATTTTATTATTTTTAAAATGAGAATAAATTTCATCATACTACCGTCTAAAAACCACAAGGAATTTCAACTGTAGTTGCAGGGTGGCCACATGTCAGTAAAGTCAGTAAAGTCAGGGAAATGTCAGGGAAAAAAATATTTTGTCAGTAAAGTCAGGGAAATGTCAGGAAAAAAAATTTTTTGTCAATAAAATCAGGGAAATGTCAGGAAAATTTTTTTTTTCAAGGCTATTAAAGAAATTAAGAGGGTCATGCAATACATTTTTTGCTCTAAACAAAAAAATTTTTTTCAGGGAAATTCGTTATTTTGTCAGTAAAATGTCAGGGAAATTGGTGTAAAGTACATCTTGCGGCCACCCTGAGTCGGGAATTGATTAAAAAATTCTGTCGGAAATCTAATAAAAATTCATTTATATAATAGAAACCAAATTGAAACTTGAATCGGAAAATAATCGGAAATTCTAGGTAAATTTGACAGATTTATCGGAAAATCGTGAATTTATCTAGAAATTTTCATAGTAAATTGAATTGTAATCAAATTGTATTTACATATTTTCGATTATAGTCAAGAAATTTTGAGGAAGTCGAAATTTCTGTGAAGTCTTGAAATTCCTGTGAAATCAGCATAAGAGGAACTGTCTTTTTCCCTTGGAATCCTTTGCAAGTGGGATATGTACGTGGATGATAGATGAAATAAATCTGATTTATTTATTTATTATTCCGCATATATTTGTCTACGCGCTGGGGCTTTCAAGGTAAGGAGACTTGTGCCAAGTTGTCGAGACAGTAATTTTCATCGAGTGCTTAAACCAAGCTGGTAAGTCTCTCTCTCTCTCTCTCGTTGCGTTTGTGCGGTTGTGCACAGTAAACGTGATGTTTTTCAGAATGTGATAAGACGAGTGGCAGCTGGAGTGTACGTTGAATATTTCAAACTGGCTTGAATGGAGTACAATGCAAAATACGACTGAATAGAGGCATTCCGTTGTTGATGTGCATGTAAAGGGGTTATACTATTACAATCACCACCGTTTTCATCATTTCAGGTCCATATTTTATATAATCCACTTCGCACTAAAACTTGATACTGCAAAATAGTTCTTTCATTTTCAACTTCGTGTGTTACAATTCAAAAAAAATTTTTGCCAACAAAAATTTGGTACATTTTTATTATTGATTTTTCCGACCGCTTTCCGACCAAGTTGCCGATTTTTGTCGGAATTTTATCGGAATTCCGAAACACTATTCGTAAACCCTAAGTAGAAAGGTTCCTTAAAAATATTGCTTCTCGGAAATTTCTATTGGAATTCCAATAAATTTACAATCGAAACGGAAATGCGACGAATTTCCCGTTGATTGTCGGAATTCTATCGGAATTCTGGAACATTATCCATAGACCTTGCGCAGAAAGAATCTATAAAAATTGATCCTAAGAAATACCATCGAAATTCCTATTGGAATTTTGATACAATTAGAATTGTAACCAAATTCCGACAATGTTTCTGATTATACTCGGAATTCTATCGGAATTCCAAAAGATTATTCGTAAACCCTACGCACAGAGATTAATTAAAAATTGCTCCTAGGAAATTTCTATTGGAATTCCAATAAATTTACAATCGAAACGGAAATGCGACGAATTTCCCGTTGATTGTCGGAATTCTATCGGAATTCTGGAACATTATCCATAGACCTTGCGCAGAAAGAATCTATAAAAATATTGATCCTAAGAAATTCCGTCGAAATTCCTATTGGAATTCTGATACAATTAGAATCGTAACCAAATTCCGACAATGTTTCCGATTATAGTCGGAATTCTATAGGAATTCCGAAACAATATTCAATTTAAGATAAAATTTTCATAATAATTATTATATTTCGAAAAAATTAATTATTTAAAACAATGTTTATAGAATTCTTATGAAAAATTCAATTATTTTCATAAATAACAATATTCATCAGAAGCATTCAATTATTGTTAAAAGTAATAAATTTTTTCTTTTGAAATTTAATTATTTTAAAAAATTCTAATAAAATCGTTCGGAAGAATTTAATTATTTGCATAAATAATAAAAATGCTTTTTAGGAATTCAATTATTTAAAAAAAAAATGTTTATAAAATATCACAAAGACATTCAATTATTGTCAAAAATTTTAATAGAATTCTTTGTAAAATTTAATTATTTTTAAAAACTCTTCGCAATTCAATAATTTTCAATATCTACTATTTTCATAAAATTTCCAAACAGAATTCAATTATTTAAAAAATAATTTTTTGTAAAAATCTTCGTAAGAATCCTTTTGGAATTCTAATACAATTGGAATCGTAAAGAAATTCCGGGAAAGTTTCGGATAAATATTTGTAGACCCTTCGCAGAAAGATTAATTAAAAATTGCTGCTAAGAAATTCCTATTTGAATTTTAATAAATTTACAATCAAATCGAAATTCCGATATAGTTTCCGATATTCTGATACAATGAAAATCGTTACGACATTTCGACAAAGTTTCCGATTATAGTCGGAATTCTATCAAAAATTCGGTTGGAATTTCAATCGAAATAAAATTTTTGAATAATTTTGTTTAGAATTACGATATAATTCCAATTAAAGAAAAATTCCCATGCGTATTTTTGATAAGAATTCTAATCGAAACTAAATTCTAACAAAATTTCGGTTAAAATTCTAATCGAAATAATATTCTATAGACAAAGTTTCGGTTAAAATTACGATTTAATTTAATTTGAAGAGAAATTCTGACGAAATTTCGGTAAGAATTCCAAGTGAAACAAAATTCTGACAAAAATTTGGTTAGAATTTCAGTTGAAAATAATTTCTGATAAAGTTTCGGTTAAATTACAATTTAATTTAAATTGAAACAGAAATTCTGACGAAACGGTAAGAATTCCAAGTGAAAGAAAAATTCTCACGAAGTTTATGTTAGAATTTTCAATTCAAAATAATTTCTGGCAAAGTTTCGTTTTTAATTCCGATCAAAACGGAATTCCGACGAATTTCCAGTTAGACTATCGTTTTAATTCCGATATGAATAGAATTACAAAAAAATTATTGTTAGAATTCCGATCTAAATGGATTTTAGACGGAATTTTTTTCTTAATTTTTTCTTAAAATTCCAATTTAAACGAAATTCAAACGAAGTTTCCGATTACAGTTGGGAATTCTATCGGAAAATAGCGAAACAATATTCGTAGAGTATGAAATGGAAATTTTCATTAAAATTTTTAATTGAAATTCGGAAAACTAAAATTTTTGTTGAATTCTAATTGAAAATATTATTTGAATTCAGAAAGGAATTTATAAAAAAACACGTTACGATGAATTTTTTTTCAAATGAGAAATTTTTTACCAAACAATTATTACACAATATTTTTTTTTGTCATAAAATCAAAAAAAAAAACCAGAGAAAATAAAATATCAAGAATATGAGGGGAAAAAATGAAAGCCATTTTTGAAAATTGTCAACAATTTGCTTTCCTCGCAGTAATCGTAAAAATAACAATATTTTCTGCTTTAAAATTCTATTATGCCCCAAAGAATTTTAGAACACATTTCTCGTCTTAGTGTATCCGTCCTTTTACTTTTTTGCTTTTTCTCCTTTTTTTATTTAGTGAGAATTGACAAAAATTAAATTTTTTTATATGCTTTTTTGTCAAAAAAAATTTTAATCAAATTTTTCCTTTTAGTTTTTAAAAATTCAAAATGGCGGATTCAATATGGCGGACGAATTTTCAAAACAAATTCGAATTCGCTTGAAACTTGTTACTTAGGGGTTTTTGGGGTCTCTGATTATGAATATAATGTCAGTTTCACAATATTAAAAACAAAAAAAATACAACAGTGGAAATTTTTGAAAAATTTGTTAAATTTGTTTAAAAAGCGATTTTACTCGCTTATTTTCATAATAAGTTTTTTGTTAAAGTTAACAAATTTTAACGTAGATTAAAAATTAATTGATTAAAAATTTAAAAATGAAAATGCTACATTTAAAATTAAAATTTAAAATAATATATTTTTTTATAAATTATAAATTTGTAATTTTCTTTTTTTTCTCAGAAAATTTCTCTAATAGAAACTTTCTTCAATGAATCAAATATTAATCAAGAACATGAAAATAGAGTTAAAAGAAATTATATCGTGAGAGGTGAACAACATTTTCTACATTCAAAATTTTCATGTCTCGTATTGCAATTCGCGATACAAATCAGAATATAGTATTATAATATTCTTACGTCTGCTTTCGACGCCAGGTTAAAAACCATAATCACGATGACCTCAATATAATGCCTCTGAGTGTGTGCAGCACATTACGAAATTTTCTAACGTGACATGCCGCTGCTTGTTATATTAATCTCTTCTTTATCGAGGTTACTAGTAACGTTTGTACTATCCGCTTAAAACTTATGATGTTTTTTTTACTAATTTTTTTCTTTTCAGATTTTTTCTTTTTTTTACTTTTTGTTTATAATCTTATCGTACAATTCGTTCGTCCAGATCGGCTCTTAATTTTCCCTCTTAAAAGCCACTTCAACTCGTCGAGACGCTTATCATTCATCTGACGAATGTACGTACGCTCCCACATCTCTTGAAGTTTATTTATATTCCTTTTCGAATCTACCGATCAAAAAGTCTCGTTAAAATTAGCAATCCAACATTATCTTTTCTCTCCTTATTCTCTTTCTCTCTCTCTCTTTCTCTCTCTCTTGGCGCATGTTTCGACAATATTTATCAACAAAACTGCGAGTGCTGGACTTAAATTTAAAATTTTGTTAGTAATTCTTTGAGTTCCTATGGAATTTTATCAGAATTTTATCGGAAATTAAATTAAATACCAGCTGAAATCGGAAATAGCATTAAAATTTTGACGGAAGTCTAAAACTACTAAATCTCCACCTATAATCAAAATCAAATCGGAAATCCTTAGGAATTCCATCTCAAATCGGAAAATCCATCGGAATTTTTTCGGATTTCAAATTAAATTCTTGCTAAAATCGGAAATTGCAAGGAAATTCTATTGGAAGTTCAATTAAATTCCTGTTAGTAACGGTGAAAAATTGGAAATTCTTTAAAAATCCATCTGTTACCGGAAATTCCATCGGAATTTAAATGGAAAACAAAATTTAGTCGGAAATCCTATGAAACTCCTGATAAAATTTGAAATTGTAATTTAAAACAGTTGAAAATCAGTTAAAATTACCATTAGAATCGAAATCAAATAGGAAATCCGTCAGAATTTCATCTAAAATCGAAAATTCTATCGGAATTTTTTCGGATTTTAAATTAAATTCTAGCTAAAATTGGAAATTACAACGAAATTCTTTCTAAAGTATAATTAAACTCCTGTTAGTAACGGTAGAAAATCGGAAATTCTTTAAAAATTTATCTGTTATCGGAAATTCCATCGGAATTCTATTAGAAAACAAAACTTAGTCGGAAATCATATAAAACTTCTAGTAAAATTTGAAATTGTAATTTAATACAGTTGAAAATCAGTTAAAATTCTAATAATAATCAAAATCAAATAGGAAATCCGTCAGAATTTCATCTAAAATCGAAAATTCTATCGGAATTTTTTCGGATTTGAAATCAAATTCTTGCTAAAATAGGAAATTACAATTAAATTCTTTTTAAAGTTTAATTAAACTCCTGTTAGTGACGGTAGAAAATCGAAAATTCTTTAAAAATTCATCTGTTACCCGAAATTCCATCGGAATTTAAATGAAAAACAAAATTTAGTCGGAAATCCTATGAAACTCCTGATAAAATTTAAAATTGTAATTTAATACAGTTGAAAATCAGTTAAAATTCCAATTAGAATCGAAATCAAATCGGAAATCCGTCAGAATTTTATCTAAAATCGAAAATTCTATCGGAATTTTTTCGGATTTTAAATTGAATTCTAGCTAAAATCGGAAATTACAACGAAATTCTTTCTGAAGTCTTATTAAACTCCTGTTAATAACGGTAGAAAATCAGAAATTCTTTAAAAATTCATCTGTTATCGGAAATTCCATCGGAATTCTATTGGAAAACAAAATTTAGTCGGAAATCATATAAAACTCCTGATAAAATTTAAAATTGTAATTTAATACAGTTGAAAATCAGTTAAAATTTCAATTAGAATCGAAATCAAATAGGAAATCCGTCAGAATTTTATCTAAAATCGAAAATTCTATCGGAATTTTTTCGGATTTCAAGTCAAATTCTTGCTAAAATTGGAGATTACAACGAAATTCTTTCTAAACTCCTGTTAGTAACTGTAGAAAATCGGAAATTCTTTAAAAATTCATCTGTTATCGGAAATTCCATCGGTATTCTATTGGAAATCAAAATTTAGTTGGAAATCATATAAAACTCCTGGTAAAATTTGAAATTGTAATTAAATTCTGTTGAAAATCAGTTTGAATTCCAATTAGAATCGAAATCAAATCGGAAATCCTTTGAAATTTTTTCGGATTTCAAATTAAATTCTTGCTATAATAGGAAATTGTAAGGAAATTCTATTGGAAGTTTAATTAAACTCCTGTTTGTAACGGTGAAAAATCAGAAATTCTTAAAAAATTTATCTGTTATCGGAAATTCCATCGGAATTTAAATGGAAAACAAAATTTAGTCGGAAATCCTATGAAAATCCTGATAAAATTTAAAATTGTAATTACATTATGTTGGATATCAGTCAGAATTCCAATTAGAATCGAAATAAAATCGAAAATCCCATCGAATTTCTATCTAAAATCGGAAATTCCATCGGAATTTTATTGAAAAACAAAATTTAGTCGGAAATCATATAAAACACCTAATAAAACTTGAAATTGTAATAAAATTTTGTTGAAAATTTAGTTAGTATTCCAACTAAAATCGAAATCAAATCGGAAATCCTCAAGAATTCCATCTTGAATCGGAAATTCGATCGGAATTTTGTTAAAAATCAATACGTATTCTTTTTAAAATAAGAATTTGGATGGAAATTTTCTGGAAAATCTGATAAAACTCCACCTTTAATCATATAAAATTGGAAATTTTCCGGGATGCCGTCTAGAATCGGAATTTCCAGGTGAATTTAATCGGAAATCATATAAAACTCCTCCTAAATTTGGAAATTGCAATTAAATGCTGTTGTAAATCGAATTAAACTTCTGCTAAGAAAGATAGCAAAAAAAAAAATTGGGCAAATATTTGTAATCGGAAATATCATCGGAATTTTTTTGAAATCCCAATGAAATTCTTATTAAATGCGGAAATTGTAAGAAAATTCTTTCGAAATTCTAATTAAATTTCTTCTAATAAAGTTAATAAATCGGAAATTCTTTGTAGAATTATCTGAAATCGGAAATCCCTTCGGAATTTAGTCGGAAACTAAATGCAATTCTTACTAAATTAAAAAATTCCGGTTCTTTCTAAAGTTCTACAAAATGAAATAAATTTCCAAATGAAATCCGATTGAATTAAAAATTCTGTCTGTAATTTGATGCAGAATTTTAAAGTTTAAATACTTTTTTTGAATTTTTATCAAATTCCCAGGAGTATTTTTCCGATAATAATTTTTTATTCCAAGGGAGGGGGAATATTTTTTTCTAATTAATGGAAAAAAGTTTCGATTTAATACAAAAAGAAAGAGAAAAGAGTATAACGAACACAGCGGAAATCGCATGTTGTCATCAAATAAGATACAATGACGATGCGAAGAATTCATAAACGTCTCAAACATCTATTAAATTTTTGTGAACCTTTCGCCACATGTTGTAAACCATGAAAAATTCCTTTTTTTCGCCCTCCTACCGGCAGTTTGACGTCTACATTAGTAATAAATTCGACATCGATCAGGTCGTCATGACTTTCAAATACTCACATACCTACCAAAAGAAAAAGATTTTTTTTCCTTTGACTTTATTTGTTTTTAAAGACAGCAGGTATGTTAATTTGAATTCACAAAAATTTCAGTCACGCTAATTTTTTAATTTCTTCTTTTTTCTATTCATTTTTCTTTTCTTAGTGACAAAAAATAAACATTTTTTTAAAAAAAGAAAAAATAAAATTTTTTGTTTTCTTCCAAAAATTATTGAAAATAGAGAAAGAGAAAATTAAATTTTTTTGTCATTTTTACAAAATAAAGAGAAACATTTCTTTTTATTTTCTTCAATAAACGAGAAAAATATAAATTTTTGCTACTTTAAAAAAAATTCAGAAAAAAAAATATTTTGTTAACTTCTTCCATCTTTGATACAAAAAAAAAGAAAACTAAATTTTTGTTATTTACACAAATAAAAAGATTAAAGATTTTGTTTTATTTAATAAAAGTGAGAAAAAATTAAAGTTTTGTCATCATTTACACAAAAAAAGAAAAAAAATTGTTTCCCTAGGTAGGCGTGGTTAACAGACACGCCCTTTAGTGGGCGTGGCCATCGTAAAAACGCCTTTAAGTGGGCGTGGATTAGAATTCCATTGCCTCGAAATTGTCAGGTTGGAAGTTATAGAAAAACAACTTTTGTCTGATTGAAAGAACTATCTCTTTAAATAAAAGTGGTTTTAGTTGGAGGCTCGTTTTGTATGCGTGGTCAAAATAAAAAGTTTTTTAGTAGGCGTGGTTCAAGAAAAAAAGGCGTGGTTTAAATTTTATTTATTTAGAGGGGGTTCCTCTTTTAGTAGTCATAGTTTAAAAAGTAACGCCTAGAAGTAGGCGGGGTTTAAAATTACAGTCCCTCTAAATTGTCAAGTTAACTGCGAAATTAAAAAAACTATGGTCTAATTAAGAGATGTTTTTCTCTAAATAAAAGTGTTTTGGGGGCGGAGCCTCGTTTTTCATGCGTGATAAGTAGGAAATTACCTCTCAGTAGGCGTGGCTAAAAAATAAACGCCCCCAAGTAAGTATAGTGTAATAAAAAGTAGGCGCGGTCACAAAAAGTGGGAGGAGCGATCTGGAACATAAGAATTCTAATTCGGGATAACCCCTAATTCGTATTTAATTTTACATCACACTTATTATTAATATGGTAACTATCATTTACTATTCACCCGCCACTAAAATTTACATTCTATTTTGAAATTTTTACTTTAAAAAAATTTTTTTTGTCATTATTTTCGAATTTTTGAAAATATATTTCATATTTTTCCAAAATATTTTGTTTGTTTATTTTTTTTCTGTTTTCATAAAATTTTTCCACGCTTCAAATTTCAACTGATGGAATGGTGCTTGCAACAAATTTTAAATTGTGTTTGACAAAAGGGTAGTTCAGCTTTAAGCCGGAATGAAAGGTTCGAAGAGAGTGTAATACAGAGAAAGGAAGTTGAAACGCAAGTCACTGCCCATTATTACCATATATAGTTCCTTCTCCAGTTTCTCAAAAGAAAAATGGCCCTTGATCTCAATCTTGGCGAAAATTAGTCCTTGCATTCAAATTTTTTTTCACTGAACAATTTATTTGCGTTTGAAAATAATTTTTGATTTCCTCTGAAAAATTTCTTTTGGTCGTACGCTGTTCTGTTGTGAATCTACATTTAATTTAATGAAGCCCAATTTTTTTTAATTTTTAAATTATTATACATTGAATATAGTATAGTTTCGTAGTTGGACATGCGCAATAGTGGATCTAACGTGGTTACACATGCGCGGTAAGGCTCTAACATAGCTACGCATGCGCAGTAGTGTTCTAATGCATTTACACATGCGCAGTAGGACTCTAACGCAGTTACGCATGCGCAGTAGTGTTCTAATGCATTTACACATGCGCAGTAGGACTCTAACGCAGTTACGCATGCGCAGTAGTGTTCTATAGCATTTTCACATGCGCAGTAGTGTTGTATAGCATTTACACATGCGCAGTAGTGTTCAATAGCATTTACGCATGCGCAGTAGTGTCCTATAGCATATACACATGCGCAGTAGTGTTTTTCGGATAGTTACACATAAATATTTTCATATATAGACAGTTTATACCCTAAATATGTCCATTTTTTGGTCTATAATAAATTTTTTCAAAATTAATTTGTTAGAAAATTATAATTTATCAAACGTGTGACCTAAAATTTTCCAGAATGTAATTAATTTTAACACGAATAAATATTTATTTAATCATATTTTTAAATTATTCTTTCTTATATTTTCTTAAAGTGATCTAGCTTTTTTTTGGAGAAACTAAAAGAAAGAAATAAAATGTTCTAAAAACTACGAATGAGAGAAAGAGAGAGAGAGAGACTTGCTGCTGAGATTAAAGGATTGAATAAAAGTCTAAGAGAAATGTAGACGACCACCCGCGTCTCGATTCGCAGGAACAGGATCGTTCGTGCGGCTGAATCGAAGCAATTAATCGTATAGATGCCATTGTTAGGTGGATCCTTGGCATCGGCCTTGGGGACGACGACTACGAAGAGGACGAAGATGGTATTAGCGAAGCTTCTTTGCTTTCCTCGGAAACCCATTCCAAAAACCCTTTCTCTCTCTCTCTCTCTTTCTCTCTCTCTCTCTTCCTACCACCTTTCTTTTTATTACCATCTTACTATTTATTACCATCGTTTTCCGTTCAATATGACCCCTATTGTACGTCTATCCACTGAATAATTGCAATTATTTACAAAAGATTGCTATTTCTTTAGGGCGACTATAAGTATCTGCTTATTGAATTTTTCTCTTTTTACCATCATAATTCTCTTTTGCCTTATAAACAATTCATTCTGATTGGAAGTGAAATATTTTAATAATAAATAAAAGGTGGAGTAATTTTAAGTTATTAGTTTTTATTCTACTGCAATAAATTTCGCTTTTATTTGAAAGGAGGAGAAATGTCAGTGAGAATATGCGGGAATTTTAATTGATTGTTGATTTAGAGTTTTAATTGGACCGCCTTAAAGTGGTATGGAAAAAAAATTAATCTGAGAATTTGTCTTTAGATTGTGGGACTTTTTCTTTTGGTGAAATCGATTCTTTTGATGTTTTTAATAATCACATTATTGCATTTTGTTTTTATTGACAATGGCCAAGACTAAAAATGTTTGCTTCGACTATGTTGGAAAATAAGCAAATGAGGTATCCAGCAAATGCAAGCAAATGTTAATAAAATTCAAACTAAAACCAAACTTTATTGACCTTCAACCTATTTTATCCGTTTTCTCTCTCTCTCTCTCTCTCTCTCTCTCTCTCTCTCTCTCTCTCTCTCTCTCTCTCTAAACCTTCGTCCCTTTAAAATCATCAATCTTGCCTTTCGTCTCTACCTCTTATCCCCGTAAGATCTACCCCTTTAAGCAGCACTTACTTCCTCTTAAAGATTTTATCTTTTTTTTTTGCTTTTTTTCCCTCTTTTGATACATCATGCTTTTGGAAATTTAAATCCCCGTCCTGTATTTTTCATTCTTGTTCTTCTTCTTCTTCATGAAACCACCACCCTTTTAATACTTTAGCATCAACAATTCTTACCTTTTCACTTTCTTTCGTCAGATCCAGCATAACTTTTCTTTGTGAATTCCTGTGTAATTTAATTAAAAATTCAAGTTCCATCACCTTAAGTACTCTCAAACATGTTTTTACAGGAATTCCTTTTTAATTTGAAAATGATTTTAATTACAATAAAAAGGCGTCTGCTTCAGTGACACTTAATCCAGAATAGCGTCCTTTTTTACAAAAATTAAAATAAATAAATTTTACCATCAGGTCCCCACCTAATAAAAACCCCGAGATATGTCAAAAACCCTGCTAATACTTCCCAATTGGTGTTGATTTGTTTGGTTATAACGACGAATTTTAAATTTCTATACAAACAATAGGCGTGGTTTAAGATAAGGGGAAGTGATTTACAGAAAAGTAGGCGTGGTTTAAGAGAATTTGGGAGTGATTTATATTTAAGTAGGTGTGATTTAAAATAAGGGGAAATGATTTAGAGTAAAGTAGGCGTGGTTTAAGATAAATGGGGAGTGATTTAAAGTTAAGTAGGCGTGGTCAAAGAGAAATAGGTAGTAATTTAGAGAAAAGTGGGCGTGGTCTTATAAAAATTAAAATTATTTAAAGTAAAGTAGGCGTGGTTTAAGATAAATGGGGAGTGATTTACCGTTAAGTAGGCGTAGTTTAAAAAAATGGGAGATATTTAGAGTGAAGTAGGCGTGGTTTAAGGTAAATGGGGAGTGATTTACCGTTAAGTAGGCGTAGTTTAAAAAATGAAAGATATTTAGAGTAAAGTAGGCGTGGTTTAAGATAAATGAGGAGTGATTTAAAGTTAAGTAGGCGTGGTCAAAGAGAAATGGGTAGTAATTTAGAGAAAAGTGGGCGTGGTCTTATAAAAATAAAAGTTATTTAAAGTGAAGTAGGCGTGGTTTGAAATAAGGGGAAGTGATTTAGAGTAAAGTAGGCGTAGTTTAAGATAAATTGGGAATGATTTAAAGTTAAGTAGGCGTTATCAAAGAGAAGTGGGTAGAAATATAGAGAAAAGTGGGCGTGGTTTAAGATAAACGGTAAGTGATTTAAAGTTAAGTAGGCGTGGTGTGAGATAAAGGGGAATTATTTATAGTAAAGTAGGCGTGGTTTGATAAGTAGGAAACGATATAGATTGAAGTAGGGGGTGGTTTAAGAGAATTTGGAAGTGATTTATATTTAAGTAGGCGTGGTTTAAGGTTAAAGAGGTCAGATTTAGAGTAAAGTAGGCGTGGTTTAAGAGAAATTGGGAGGAATTTATAGTGAAATAGGTGTGGTTTAAAGTACGGGGAAGTAATGTAGAGAAAAGTAGGCGTGGTTTAATGTAAGGGGAAGTGATTTATAGTAAAGTAGGCGTGGTTTAATAAAAGGAAAACGATTTATATTTTAAAAAGGCATGGTTTAACAGAAATGGGGGAGTGAGTCAGAGTTAAGTAGGCGTGGTTTAATATAAGGGGTAGTAATTTAGAGTAAAGTAGGCGTGGTTTGATCTAAAGTGGAGTACTTTCTAGTGAAGAGGGTGTGAATTAATGTTAAGAGGGCGTGACGTAAATTCAAGTGGGAATATATTTTAGAGTAAAATAGCATTTAGGTAGTAAAAAAGTTTAATATTGTAGAAATGGTTAAAAGTAGTGAAAAAAGGTTTGCTGTAAAGTAGAAGGAGTTTAGAGTACAGTAGATGTGTTTAGAATATTATGGACGTGGCTTAACATTGAGTGGGTGGTTTTGGAAAAAACCTTGTTTTTTGGGTAAATTAGCTAAATTTATAATTTACTAGTAGTGGTTTCAAATAAAACTGGAGGGTGTAAATTAAAGTGTCAATGGTTTGAAATAAAATTGGAGGGTGTAAAGTAAAGTGATAGTGGTTTAGACAAATATTGCCAATGTGGAAAAGAAATATAAAAAATGGTTGAAAATAAAGAAAAAATTTAATATTTTTAAATGTTTAATAAATTTTTTCGACGATAGTGACAGTATAGATTGTAGAAAACGACAGACACCTGTTGTATGCAGCAGCCGCAGGTGAAATATAAATTTGATAATGGAAAACGGTGGCGCTTTTTGAGTGTAAAGATGTCAGGTAACCAGAGAGCGACGCGACGTTGCAGAAGCTTTCAACGTGTGGCTTTAAGGATAAATCTCCGTTCTTCACCGCATAGTGTGCAAGTGATGACAAACATCTATTTTATATCTATATAAATTCAAACTTGACGTTTCCTCATTTCCGCCCTTTTTCTCTGAAATATATTCCTCAATATTACGACATATTGTACTTTATATTATCGTATAAAAAATGGAAGCTGAATGAGAAAAAATTAAATCCCTCGAAATAAAATATAATAATGCATATTCTCTTTCAAGTATATTAAACAGTGAATATGAGTTTATTTCGCAAAAAAACAGACACAAAAAAACATGTACGTTAGAGATTAAATTTATCGGAGTGGAAAATAGAGGAAAAATAATTTCATTTTTCATTTTTGTTTTCAAAATAAAATTTGTTTTTCTTCTATTGAAATGGTGAATACTTTCTTTCTGACAGGTTTAATTTTTTTCCCCTTGCTTCGCGAAAAGTAAATAAAATAGAACAATCAGCAACTAAAACGAACAGATTTGAATTTCGTTACGAAGCTTTTGCATCGTAAAATGTTTAATTTTCTTTTTTTTTGAAAAAATAAAATCTAATACTGAATTTTCTACCTTTAAATCAAATGTCTCTTCATTAAACTCAGTATCCAAGTAGGCAGAGCAAATAATGATTTGGACAAATAGACCAAGTCTGATTGAACACAATGGATCCGAAAACTGTTTACCTAACCAGGTTTCGACACAATATTCACTGCAGTCGCGTTGCTGTTGATTAATTCTAACTCTTAACAATCACGACAAAAATTTCTCTCTTTTATTTATAACATCCTTAAGTTTTCAACTATGTTAAGTCAAAAATAATTACAGCAAAATTTCAAATGAATGATTTTTTAAATATTTGCTGTAGTTTATTTTCCTTTGTCAGCCATATTGGATCCGCTATTTTTAATTTTTGAAATCTACCAACATATTCGTATTCAGTGACCCCAGAAACCCTACGGTTACAATTTTCAATGCAGTTTGACGACTTTTCAAAAATTTGTCCGCCATATTGGATCCGCCATTTTGAATTTTAAAAAACACATCGGATTCTCAATCAGCGACTCCGAGAACGAAATCATAATTTATTGGGAGTCCGTAGGAGGTAGAATAAGTATCGTGGAAGGTTCGTGGATTTTAGGAATGATTCAAAGTAGAAAATACCAAACTACTGAAGCTTTTATATACACGCGTATAAAATCCTCTAGAAGTTGAAAAAAAATCCATATATTAATTACATTCGATTAAAAAAAGTCGACCTCCCAATAAAAAAAATATTAAATACACAAGACAATTTATGCAGGAATAGAAAATAGTTACAGGTATTGAACGTTCCACATTCGTTAGTTCAGATTGCGCGGCATGTAAATATAAAAATAGAGAAAAAAAATATGAAAACTAGTTTCAAAAGCGTACCGATATAAAAGTAAAAATAGATGTAAAACGTGTGAATGTATTCTCATATAAGTTGATGGTACAAGTGCGCGCAATTGCAATCGCATACGTGAACGTTCGTTGGGCGTAGAAGATAATCACCATAACCTATCTTGTTAATAATTTCAAGCCACTACCTAATTCCTATATCCGCAGTCAACCGAGAGAGAGAGAGAGAGAAAGTGTGTGAGTGTATGTGTACATACGTGTGTTATAAATCTTCGAGTATCGGTTCTACAGTTGCGCCCCGGGACGGAAATCCAGACCAAATTATATTTCCTCTTTTGCTTTATATTGTAAATGAAATTTCCACGGGAAAATTAATATTACCAGGAAGGAAATGAAAACGGTAGTTTAAAAATTTTTTTTTTTTTCATTCAAAAGAACTCAATTTATGTATTTCTTTTTTTAATTTCGTAATCTCTGTAGCTTTCAGTATAATATTTTTCTAGAAAAATTAATTTCACATTTTTTTAACTTTATATTTATTTTTTAATTTTTCTGGTCACTATTATCTGAATTTTGCATCTAGTGAAACTTTTGGGAGATTTTTAATTTGAAAAATTTTAATTGACAGACCATTTTGTAAGGTTCGGTTATTGAAGTCAACCTTATTTTTCAATTACTTTGGATTCACAATAGGGGGTAGCTGCCCCACTCTATTTTTCTAACGGGTCACTGACCTGACGAGTAGGACTCTCAGTTTGGGACTACCCTTCAACCTTTGCGGATGTTCTTATCTTTGAAATAAGTATTAAGTGTCCTTTTCTCTTCATCATCTACTTGTTCGTATTATTATATTTAATTGTTTTATTTCTTTTTATTTGCTACACTGTTGTGAGTTTCTGCCCTTCAGTGTTATTTATTCTTATATTTATTTTAACATTTTGTATGCCACATTGTCGTAAGATTCTGCCCTACAGTGTTGGTTATTCTTTATTATATTTTTTACATTTAATATGCCACACTGTCGTGAGATTCTGCCCTTTAGTATTGGTTATTCATTTATTTATTTCAGTTTACTTATAATACTGTCGTGAGATTCTGCCCTTCAGTGTTATATATTAATCTGTTACTAATTTTGTTAAATGTGTTTGATCAGTCTGAACATTTATTTACCATTTATTTCTGTTTTGCCACGCTGTCGTGGGACTCTGCCCTTCAGTGTAGAACGGGAATAATGAATTTTAATCTGCTTCCTTCAATTTTTAAATTGAACAAATTTTGTTTAATTCAGAAAATATATTTTCAAATTTAGAAAACACATTTTCAAAAATAGAAATATCTCATTATATTTGAATGCTTGACATTTTTTTGTTTCTCAACCGGACAACCTATTTTCCTTTCATTATTAATGACAAAAAGCGGCATTGTGCGATTGCATAAAGGGAGACCCTTTAAAGTCGGACACTCGATACTTCATCAGGTATACAGTTTTGTGTGCGCATAAATCCACAGTGAATATGGAAAGGACAGGAAACAGGATAGCGAATACTACGGAGAGGCGTGACAGCCAGTGTTTGTCGATATTTGCGTGAGAAGTGAGTCGTCGTCGGAAGAGAAGAAGCCCGAGATACTGCTGTATCCCTTGCACTGAATGGATGTCTCCGCTTTCCGGGTTCGTGGTCGAGCCAACATTGTTAAATCCCCCAAAGAAAGAGAGAGAGAGAGAGACGAGAAGAAAAAGAAGTAGACGAAGAAGAAGTGCAATACGGACATGCCCCGCAGGTACATATGTATGTAAGATGCACTTTCCTAACTGTCCACGTCTACTGTATTCGAAATGGAATGTAGATCTCGAGACATGTGAGCTACCATCGCATCGCCAACAAACACTTTCCGAATGGTATATATTCTGCCTTGAGGAAAAATCGTCTCCTATTTTTATTCAGTCAAAACTGGAATTGGCGTCCTAATAATAATTAGGGGAAAAGGATTCTAAATTTCATTAGAGAAAGAGGGTGAATTACCATTCGGTACCGTGAACAAGAGGATTCAGTTCTCCAATTACTGTATAGAAGTAAAAGGAACACTAAAATTGATGGTAAGTTTGCAGAAAATCGCCGAATGTAGCACAGACCATTAGGAGTCCGGAGGAGGTAGAGGAAACATGGTGGAAGGTTCGTGGATCTTAGGAATGATTCAAATGAGGAAATACAAAAACGAAGATTACCAGGAGCATTGTCTTGAAGAAAGGGTCTTGGATCTTGAGAATGGTTCAAAGAAGAAAATACCCAGAGATAAATAATTACCCAAAGGAAAGTGGTCAAGGTGTAATGATGTAAGTCGTCACGCTATCTGTCGGAATTTTCCACGAACCGTGATTGATGATCAGTAGATCATCAACGATACCTGTCGAGTGACCCATTGGTCATGACGAAAGTGAGCCAACCGGCTAATTAGTAATCGAGTAGTCATTAGGGGTCGGGACCACTACAGTGACCTAATGGCTATAGTGGAAGTGTGTCAATCGGCTAATTACTAATCGAATAATCATTACAGGTCAATCACTACAGTGACCCACTAGTCATGGCAAAAGTGTGTCAACCGGCTAATTAGTAATCGAGTAGTCTAGTCACTAGAGGTTAACCAGTCCAGTGATCCACTAGTCATAGTGAAAGTGTCCACCGACTAATTAGTAATCGAGTAGTTCCTAGAGGTCAGGGCCTCAAGGTGACATTTTCTCCAAGGGAAGGTTCGTGGATTTTGGGAATGATTCAAAATGGTAAATACGAACAAATGCCTCAAGGAGATTTATCCTAAAGAAAGGTTCGTGCATTTTAGGAATGATTCAAAGGGAGATACCAAAAGTCAAACAAATTCATTTGGGGATCCAAAACATAGCTGATAGATTTGTCCTCAAGAAACGTTTATGGATCCTAGAACTGACACAAAAGGGCAAATACTGTTATCGAAATAAATTAAAAGATTCAACCGCATAGAAGGTTCGTGGATCTTAGGAATGATTCAAAGCAGGAACCTCAAAGTTCCGATAAACACCACTAGAAGAATTGTTCCCCAAAAAAAATTACGAACTAAGACGGTAATTAATTTTCTAAAAGGAAATTTCTAACTAGAATTAGAATATTTTCCTTCCTTCGATTTCTATCTCGCTAAAGAGTTTAGAAACACGTACCTAAATTACCTTTTCGAATTACTATGACCTCTTTCGGATAATTGCTGATGAATACCAAAATCATCCACCATTATCTAACCTAACCGTGAAAAGTAATCAACCTATTTCTAATTACCAAATGCCAAATGGGGATTTACTGAAGATTGTACCTAATTTTTCTTTCTACTTCCGCTTGAAAATTTATTACTGTGAAAACTGTCTTAAGATTCGAGGTGAATTGCGAGGTAAATAATGAATCGGAGGATAAGGGTCACAATCGGATGAATCTCTCAAAGTGTCATAAAGAATAAATCCTATTACTATATGAACGTGGCTCATAAGAATCTTCGAGGCTTACGATTTGCTTTTGTTACCACTTAACGGATTTGCATTACGTGGTTGAAAACTAATTGCTTCTTAACCACTCGACACATCAGACATCACTTATTTCAAGGCAATTACCATCTTGTTTTTTATATCCAGTAACTTTCGGAAATAAAAAGTAATCTCGAAATCAAAGAAACGGAATAAGGAGTAAATTTGTAATATTCAACTAATCGGAATGAAAATATTTTGAAGTTGATACGAGAATCTACTGCCGACTTGCAATATATGCGACTTTCGGCAAAGGAACAAGACGTAATGGTATTTCGATAACCTCTGTACGATTCTAAATCGTCTCATCCTTTGCACACCCCAAGTAGAATGACTTTCGAATACCAAGAGGTAAAAGGGGAAAGGTCGTATCGACATTGTTCTTGCCATTTTCATTCATACTTTACGGTTATTACATTTTATCGAAAGTTGCTTGAGAACGTATTTTGTTTAGCAATCGAACATCGTATAACTCTTTCCGGAAAACGGTAGAAAGAAGCTCCATTAGAAAGTTTTCAATGCACATCGAATCATTCCTAACAACTTTGTTTTTCTTCAACTTACAAGCGTGCGCTACTCTCGTATATTCATTTTCCTATACAAATAAGCAAAAAAAAAATCATATTTCATTTTCTTCCATGAAGATTGTAAATTCCCAAGGAATTGCATACATAATTCCGATTTTTTTTCCTACACTGAACAAAAAACAAAATTGAAATACAAAAAAGTTTTGTTAGAATGAAGAATTACAAATTTCCGAATTCGAAAACTAGACAGTAGACACGGACGACTTCCACTAAATGCAATGTCACTGGATGAGATTTCCAGAACAATGCATTTTGTGTTTCGTTAGGTGGAGCAGGTATTGTGCATCAAAAAGCATCGCTTGCCAGTCCTGCCATTCAACATTTCGATATCAGCGATTCGAGTACTCGAAATCCGGTCTCGCAACTACCGCTGCCAACTACGATTCCAATTCGTAATAAATCACATCGAATCCCGTCACTCGATTTTTTTTTGTTTTTCTCGTTAAAGGTACCATCTCGTGTGATGCTTTTTGAAATATCGACCTCTACACCCTCGTGCTAAATCATCAACCAAAAAAAAAAATAATAATAACACACCAAAAAAAGAGCACTACATCCGTGGGAAACGTCAGATTCTATATAGAATTTATCTCTAATAAATTACCCCTTTTTTTAGAAGTCCACTACCTCCTTTTTTTTCTCCCACTCATAAATCATAATGTTTCAGATTTCGCATAAACGGATTTATGCATTTTCACACAACCTGATCCCTCTTTAGAAATGGAATGACAAATTTATGTTTTAATAAAAGTGATGATAAACTGTCGTTGTTTTTTTGAGAAATGCGCTTTTCTCATCTTTCGAGTTTAACGCTTTAAATCTATGATTAAGTCTTAGCTGGGAAAAAGGAAATCTTCCATCTCATGACAATGAAATATGTAGAAGGAGGATAATGAGAAGGAGGTGGTAAGGCAGACACACCAAATGCAACCGACTTTCCTTGAATTTTCTCAAAGTTCGCCTTCCATCCCTTCGGAACACCAACAACCTGTTGCTTTGAAACCATTTCCTTGAATTGATCCCACAAGCAAACATACGCTTTCGAAAAAGCGAGATTCGGACAACCGATAACCAATAATGGAAATAGAGGAGTAAATAAACGATTCTGGATTAAATACAAATTGCTTTATATGTTGTCTGATCACGTTCCATAAACAGATGGTTGATTATGGACGAAGAATGGGATATTAGGGAAGGGGATTAAATGATAATTGTAATTATTAATTAGGTGGTAATTAGAATTGATAATTATAATAATAGCTCAGAAATTCACCTGAAAACCCATTGGAAAATTGAGGCTTGACGAATCACGTCTCGTGCAGTTTTTGCCCTTTTGGGTCAAAGTTCCTCTTGAACTTCTCTTGAGAATTTAACGAAAGTCACTAATCGAGACTTCGTAAAAATCAAGTTCAAGAAATAATTCTTAACTTTCGTGGGATTTGCTATGAAGCAAATGTCTTCCCGGTCCAAGTATTTTCAAGAGGGAGGGAATTATGTGAAAGTGGTAATTTGAGGAATTAATTAATAGCTCAGAAATTCACCTGTAAAGCCGGGAGAACAATGTCTCGTAATTCCGTAAAAATAGTCACTCAAAAGATTTCTCAGTAATGACTTCCATAAATTCCCAAGTATCCTGAAAATTTAACGTAGATTTCTAGTCATGTCGCTAAGAATTCCGCATCAAATCAGGAAGTAATTGACAATTTTACATTCCAATTATTACTAACTTTTGTATTTAATTGCAGGCTTTGGATTGAATTCTAGTTTCTAGGAAACCAAAGTTTGCATTTTAGGAATTAAACTACCAGCTCTCCAACCCAATGCTACTGCTATACACTCCTAGATATAGTGCAAGATATCTGTTATCTTTATACTCTCAAGGAGTGCAGAGGCAATGCACGCACTCGCGTTATCATTTCGAGGGCGTACCGGAATAGACACCGTGCCCGGTTTCCTCGTCGTTATATACGTCTCGCAGTCATTTTCACGAGCACACTAAGAAGAACCGTTGAAAAATGGTATTTGCTTGCGCGAAACCTCTTGACGTTGCATTTACTCAAACGACTTTCTAAAGATAAGCACCGACAATAAATTTTTCCATTGACTACCACCTCTACTTTAATAAAAATACTTCCTCTATTTTATAAAGTTTTTTTTCTACCCTCTCTAACCGTGAATTTTAATTTAAGTTGAATCTCCCACCCACACACCACTTGAGAATATTCAGAAATTTTCTGGAATTACTTCTGAGGAAACATAAAATCATTTTTAATAACTTTTTGATATCGGGAAATTGATCCCGAATTTCTGGAGTTTCAAGAGTGAGAGGGATTTTGTTGCTTGGACACAGGAACATTTTTTGGGACATTCCGGGAAGGTTCCATAAATAATTTGTGGGTAATTAATAATAATAGCTCAGAAATTCACCTTAAAACACCCTTTTGGGTCCTCTTGAACTTCTCTTGGGGATTTTTCGAAAGTCACCAATCCGGACTTCGTAAAAGTCAAGTTCAAGAAATTACTGGTAACTTTCAAGTATTTTCAAGAGGGAGGAAATTATGTGGAAGTAATAATTGGGGAATTAATTTTAATAGCTCAGAAATTCACCTGAAAAAACCCCTTGTTACTTTTCTAATTCCGTTCGGAAAAGTAGATGTTTCCTGTTTGGTACTCCTTGGATAACTGACCCCATCTGAAATTTAGAGGGAATTTAATTACCTACATGGAGTCATCTTTTCCTGAATGTATAAAAATTCTATAACTAGATAAGTTTCATCTAAAGAATTGTCACTAACCTCGTATTTTTTTTTGCGTTACAGATCATGAGATCGTAGATCTGGAGTCGTCACGAGAAGCGGTGAAGCCGAAGAGAGTTCCAAAGAAGCCAATAAGGATGAGCTAGCAAAATGAGAGAAATGAAGCAGCATCTGCTGCTCTCGTGGATTGGTTTCTGGCTCTGGCTATTTGCAGTCACAGCCGGATCCCCATCATCCACCGAAGGATCACCAGAAGAAACACTGCCACCTTTTACAACAACAACAGCAATTCCACCAACGACAATTACACCACCCACCACTGAATTAACACCACTAGAAGAATTCCGCTTTACGGAATTAACCTACAATGTCTCAATTTTGGAGAATTCAATTGGTAAGACGTACGTGGTGCCTGAGCAAAAAATGGGTATACAAATTCTCCCTCAGCAAATGTTGGGCGATATTAAATATCGAATAGTGGGCGGTGATAAGGACAAATTTTTCAAAGCCGAGGAACGTATCATTGGTGATTTTTGTTTTCTTTTGATTCGGACTAGAACCGGTAATGTTGATGTTTTGAATCGTGAACGTAATGATAGATATGTTTTGGAAGTGCGCGCCACATCGACAAGGAGGGATAAGAATAAAATTACGGTTCTTGAGGCGGACACAACGGTTGCGGTTTCGGTTTTAGATACAAATGATCTGAATCCTCTTTTCTATCCCACTGAATATGAGGCAACTGTTACTGAGGATACACCTTTACATCGTAGTATTATGAAAGTAATAGCTGAGGACGCCGATTTTGGAAGGAATGGAGAAATTTATTATAGTTTCGCCGAGGAGACGGATCAATTTGCTATTCATCCGGTTAGTGGGGTGATCACACTCACGAGGCCTCTCAGGTAAGGAATATTTAAAGTTCACTAAAATTTGATTTGTTCATGAAAAAAAATTTATATTCATTTTAAAATTCAAATCGACTATCAATTTCACGGAAAGCAATTAATTGCCTTCCGTGAAATTGATGATCGATTTGAATTTCTTATACACGATTTTTTTTTTGATACTAGATTTATGGTTTAAATTGAAATCGTTAGGAATTGAAGGCGAATATTGTTGAACAAATCAGAAAAATGAAATTACAGATACGTGGAGCGAGCGATGCATGAATTGGTGGTGCTGGCAAAGGATCGTGGCGCAATGTACAGGAGCACTGGTGCATCAAGAGCGAGCACAGCAAAAGTGACAATTAAAGTTCGTCAGGTGAATCTCCACGCACCGGAAATCTACGTTCATCATCTTCCCGACATTCTCGAGCACTCGAATGCCGATATTTACGCAATCGTACGCGTCATCGATCGGGACAGTGGTCCACATGGACAAATAGGAAGTCTGGAAATTGTTGGCGGCGATCCGGATGGTCACTTTCGTGTACGACCCTCGACAACACAATCCGGTGAATACAATATCGAAGTGCTACATCTCTTGGACCGTGAGACAGCCCCTCGTGGTTACAATCTCACTCTTCGTGCTGTCGATCGTGGAATTCCCCAACGTTTCAGCTATAAATCCCTTCCCGTTCATCTCACCGATCTCAATGACAATGCACCAGTTTTCAGTCGTGAAATCTACGAAGTCAAAGTTCCCGAGACATCGCCAATTAACACACCGGTAATCCGACTGAAAGTAACCGACGCCGACGAGGGTAAGAATGCACTCGTCTTCCTTGAAATTGTCGGCGGTAATGAGGGTGGTGAATTTTTTGTCAACGCCGACACTGGAATGTTGTATACAGCAGTAAATTTGGACGCGGAGAAAAAGGCCTTTTACACATTAACTGTTTCGGCAGTAGATCAAGGCAATGCCGGAACGCGAAAACAATCCTCAGCGAAGGTGAAAATTTATGTAGTCGACACAAACGATAATGATCCAACATTTGAGCAAACGGACATGTTGGTGTGGATCAACGAAAATGAACCCGCCGGTACAACAGTGGTGAAAGTGACCGCAAAGGATAAGGATTCCGGTGAGAATGCCTATATATCGTACAGTATTGATAATATCAAAAAAGTCCCCTTTGAAATTGATCCATTCACTGGGGTTATTCGAACGCGTCAAGTTTTAGATTACGAAACGATGAAACGTGAATATATCCTTCATATACGAGCTGGAGATTGGGGTCTACCCTATCAGCGGCGAACGGAAATGAAACTCAAGATCAAGATTCAGGACGTGAATGACAATCGACCACAATTCGAAAAGTTTGACTGCAGTGGTCATGTACCGAGATATGTTCCAATTGGATCGGAGATTATAACAGTCTCGGCAATAGACTTTGACGCTGGGAATATTATCAGTTATCGGATCGTTTCAGGAAATGGAGACGGGTGCTTTGCATTGGATTCGGTCAGCGGTGTACTATCCGTCGCTTGCGATCTCAACGAAATTAAAGTATCAGATATGGTGATAAATGTGACTGCAACTGATGGTACACACTTTGCGGATGTTAATAGCATTCATATTCATTTTGTCACGGTGAAACGAAATCTACCATCGCAGGGGAAAATTTTGTCTGACGAAACTGGATCATTTCAGTGTAAGGACACCGGGGTTGCTAGACGATTAACGGACGCAATTGCTTCGGCGGAGAAGAATAATATGCCAGCAATTGAGGATGAACGTTCAATGATGCCTAGTCGGTACGGTGAGAATATTCACGCACCCGAATTCATTGAATTTCCAAGTGAAATAAAAGTTAACGAATCCGTGAAAATTGGGACGACTATTTACAAAATTCGTGCCAGGGATCGAGATTTGGGTTACAATGGGAAATTGGTAATGGGAATATCAGGAGGTGATAGGGATTCGGTGTTTGGTATTGATCCTGACAGTGGGGATCTGAACATCATTGGTCATTTAGATCGGGAGAAGGAAAATGAGTATTTTCTCAATATCAGTGTGTACGATCTTGGTAAACCGCAAAAATCGTCATCGCGAATGTTGCCGGTGACAATTCTTGATGTCAATGACAATGCTCCAAAATTTGAGAAATCTTTGGCTAAGTTTCGTGTTTCGGAGAACGCACTAAATGGGACGAGTATTTTCAGAGCGAATGCTACGGACGCTGATCTTGGGGAGAATGCGAGAATCACCTATTCCTTGGTGACGGATACAAACGATTTTCTTGTCGATCCAGTGACAGGGGTTTTGAGTGTCTTTGGAAAATTGGATCGTGAACGGCAGGAATTTTACGAATTGAGAATACGTGCCAAGGATCATGGTGGTCAGGGTGATACGCCGCCGTTATTTTCCGATGCCATTGTCAGTGTCACGGTTGACGATGTCAATGATAATGCGCCAACTTTTGCACTTCCAAATTACACGGTGAAAATAAGGGAGGACGTGCCTATTTGGAGTGTGGTTGCTGTTGTCGAAGCCACTGATCCAGATGAAGGACCAGGGGGAAGTGTCGAGTACTTTTTGTCTGACGCTATGGAGAGTGAAGGGTTCTTCAAAGTAGACAAAGTGTCGGGTACTGTGAGGACTAATCAGACTTTGGATTTCGAGGAGAGACAGGTTCATACTCTGACAATTATTGGAGTCGATAGGGGAGAGCCGTCTTTATCTTCTGAGACAATGCTAATTGTTGAAGTTGTCGATGTGAATGAAAATCTTCATGCACCTGTATTTGATGACTTTGTTGTGTCCGCGAGTATTTTGGAGAATCAACCGGTCGGTACATTGGTGACAACAGTTCGTGCAAAGGATGCTGACCCTCCTGGTGGCGATTCGAGAATTGGATACAGCATTCGAGCGGGAGATGGCATTGGATTATTCACCATTGACAATGAAGGTCAGTGGAATATTCAATTAATTATAGTTTTAATTCGTTATTATAATTCCAATTGCAAATTCCAGTTATATTATATTTCTCATTTCAAAATCGGAATTCTAACTCCTAAATCAAATTCTTAATTCTTCTTTCTATTTCTAAATTTAACTGCAAATTCTCAATTCTAATTTCTAATTCTAACTCTCAATTCTATTTCCTAATTCTAATTCCTAATTCTAGTTCCTTATATCTAAATCCTAATTTCTGTTTCTAATTTAAATTTTTTTATTCCTAATTCAAATTTCTCATTCGCCATTCGAATTTCAAATTCTAATTTCTAATTTTCAATTCTAATTCCTTACCTTAATTCCTAATTCTAATTCTCAATTTTAATTTTTAATTATTATTTCTAATTCATAATTCTTAATTCTGATTTATAATTGTAACATTTATTTCTAACTCGTAATTCTAATTCTTAATTCGAATTCCCGATTCTGATTCTTTATTCTAATTACAATATTATTATCGAAATTTAATTTCGAAATATGTTTCTGAATTTCGATTGCTAATTTTAATTTCAATTGTAATGTAAAATTATAATTTTTTATTTTATTTCTTAATTCTACATGATAAATGTATTTTCTAATTTCAAATTTCTGAATATAATTTTATATTTGAAATTTCTAATTCCACCTACTAAATAGAAATTCTTATTTAAGATTGCATCTTCTTATTTCTGATTCTAATTCTTAATTCTAAATGGGAATTGTAATACCTAATTCGAATTTGTAATTCTAACTTCCAGTAATTCTTCCTAATTTTAATTCCAAATTATTATATTCTAATTCTAATTCGTAATTACAATTTATAAATTCAATTTCCAATGTTAACTGTTAATTCTAATTTTTATTGGTATTTTCTAATTCTAATGTCTAATTCCTAATCCTAATTACTATTCGTAACTCTAATTCGTAATTCTAATTACTATTCCTAATTCTAATTTGTAATTTCAACTGCTAATTCTAATTTCTAATTATATTTTATAATTTGAATTTCTAATTTCAAAGACCAACAATTTTTTCTAATTCTAATATGCAATTCTCATTTCCAATTATAATTTTCAATTATAATTTCTAATTCCTTATTCTAATTCCTGATTTAAATTCCTAATTCTAATTCCTAATTATAATTCTTAATTATAATTCTTAATTATAATTCCTTATTCTTATTCCTAATAATAATTCTTAATTCTAATTCCTAATTCTAATTCCTAATTCTAATTCCTAATTCTAATTCCTAATTCTAATTCCTAATTCTAATTCCTAATTCTAATTCCTAATTCTAATTCCTAATTCTAATTCCTAATTCGTAATTCTAATTCCTAATTCTAATTTCTAAGTCGAATTCCTAATTCCAATTTCTAATTCTAATTCCAAAATTTTAATTCCTAATTCTAATTCCTAATTCTAATTCCTAATTCTAATTCCTAATTCTAATTCCTAATTCTAATTCCTAATTCTAATTCCTAATTCTAATTCCTAATTCTAATTCCTAATTCTAATTCCTAATTCTAATTCCTAATTCTAATTCCTAATTCTAATTCCTAATTCTAATTCCTAATTCTAATTCCTAATTCTAATTCCTAATTCCTAATTCTAATTCCTAATTCTAATTCCTAATTCTAATTCCTAATTCTAATTCCTAATTCTAATTCTAATTCCTAATTCTAATTCCTAATTCGTAATTCTAATTCCTAATTCTAATTCTTAATTCTAATTTCTAATTCTAATTCCTAATTCTAATTTCAATTTTTAATTATAATTTTGAGTCTAATATTTTATTTTCAATGGATTTCATGAATTCTTAGAATTTTATGAGCATTTTGTAAAATTAGCCATATGTACCTATATAGGTTAATGTTTACATTTTCTATAACTAATTTTTTAAATTGAACAACAATTACTTAAGTACAATTATAATTAGTACAACAATTTATTATGAATTTCATTTTAAAATCAAAGTTGACATTTAATGTAATGAGAGCTCTATGGAAAATGAAATTTAATTAAGAAATTGTAGTTTTTTCTCGCCAACTATTAACATTTTCCTTCTTTCTCCTGCTTCAAAAGGAAAAATGTCAAAAAAAGAACATTCAAAGTGTTATTAAATTAAATTTTTCTCAGCATACATGAGTATCATATTCTCCACTATAATTCTATTATAAAACTCTGGAATTTTCAAGAAATATTTAATTTTATTAAATTTAATTTGCAAATTCAAGAATAAAAATACTAAGGTGATGCGAAACTTTTTTTTTTTTGCTTGTTGAACGAGATTTGAGTGGGGAAATAACTAAGCGTCAAAATTTTGTTACTATAAACTTTTGAAAGTTTGTTATTATTAAAACCCTCTTAAAAACTATATGCCCTCAAGCACCATTCTCAAGTTTTAGTCACTTGAAATGGTTGACATTACACTCCTTTGTCTTCATTCAAAACAGAAAATTCTACAAATTCCATAAGCTCCATAGACTACTTGACATTAATCAAACGCTTTCTATGTGAGCAATTTTTCTCTTTTTTTTCTCTTCCTCTTTTTTTAAATAAAAAACTCATTTAATGCTTTTCTCGATAGTTGTTTTTTTTATTATATAGGATGTATTGGTTAGGGAAAAAAATGTTTTTAACGAGTAGAAATATTTTACACAATTTAACGAGTACAAAAATTCGAATTTTTCACCCAATCAATTCATTTTAAAATTCCACTCGAATTTATACGCGTAGATATTTTTTCTGTTACACACTTGTTCATCTCAAGTTACTTGCAAATCGAAAAAAATATTTTTGTAGATTAATGGCTTTTGCAAAATTTTTTACAATACTTATCAAAAACTATTTTTTCTTTTTTGGAAAAATTTTTTTTAAAATAAATATATTTCACTGAACATTTATGGAAAAAAAGAATTGAAATTAATTGGAAAAAAATGTTATTTGATAATAGAATTTTTTTATTCAACTCATGTAAAAAAATTTTGACACTTAATTTGCTTTCCACTCAAAATCTCGGATAGAAAAAAAAATTTTTATTCTCTCATTGTTTTCTAGCAGAAAGTACAAAAAAAATTTATTGCCACAAATTTTTTTTCAGGAAAAAAATTAATGCTTTTTTTTAGAGTTTATTTGCAATTTAATCTGCAATTAATTCCTTAAAAAAATTTTATTATTTATGAAAATAATAAAATGTTTGCATACAATTTTATTAAAATTTTTTTTTTAAATAATTGAATTCTTTTTGGAACATTTTATTAAAATAGTAGATATTGAAAAGAATTGAAATTAGAAAATTTTTTGAAAATAGTTGAAATTAGAGCAAGCAATACTCATTTTTGCGAAAAGACAATTTTGCGAAATGTCACTTTTGCGAATTGTCATTTTTGCGAAAAGCTATTTTTGCGAATTGCCATTTTTGCGAATTGTCATTTTTAAGAAATGTCATTTTTGCGAATTGTCACTTTTGCGAATCGCTATTTTTACGAATCACCATTTTTACGAATAGTCATTTTTGCGAAAAGTTATTTATACGAATTGTCATTTTTGCGAAAAGTTATTTTTACGAATTGTCATTTTTACGAATTGTCAATTTTCCGAAAAGTCATTTTTGCGAATCGCCATTTTTGCGAATCGACATTTTTACGAATTGTCATTTTTGCGAAAAATACAATAGAAGACTTGTAGGTCTATAAATTCACTATTGTATTTTTCGCAAAAATGACAATTCGCTAAAATAAAATTCGAAAAATTGACAATTCGTAAAAATGGCGATTCGCAAAAATGACTTTTCGGAAAATTGACAATTCGTAAAAATGTCGATTCGCAAAAATGACTTTTCGCAAAAATAGCTTTTCGCAAAAATGACAATTCGCAAAAATGGCAATTCGTAAAAATGACTTTTCGCAAAAATGACTATTCGCAAAAATGTTTTTTCGCAAAAATGCCATTTTACAGAAATGTCTTTTCGTAAAAATGACAATTCGCAAAAATGACTTTTCGGAAAATTGACAATTCGTAAAAATGGCGATTCGCAAAAATGACAATTCGCAAAAATAGCTTTTCGAAAAAATGACAATTCGCAAAAGTGACATTTCGCAAAATTGGCTTTTCGCAAAAATGAGTATTCGCAAAAGTGCAGTTCGGTAAAATGACATTTCGGAAAAATGACATTTGGGGAATAATCATGCGCCTTTTTTTATTATAATTGATGATGAAAAAAAAATATAATAATAATAATAATAAAAAAAAGAATAATTTTAATAATAATAATAACAATAATAATAATAAAATAATGTTTAGTGTACAAAAAAACTTTTTTCTTTTATATGTTCGATTTATCAATAAAAAAAAACACTTTGGTGAAAAATAAAGTTGTTGCAGTAAAGGTGAAAATTCAATTGAGACGAAAAATACATTTACCGTTGCGTTTGATCGTGTTTATATATATATATATATATATATATAGTTTGAAGCAAGTAAAAACTAAAGCCGTTTTCGTAGGCAAACCTATCGTAAATCCGTACGAGAGTAACGCATCGATGCCTGTCGCATTGACATTTCGAACGATAAAGCACATTGAAAGTAAATGCGCGTGAGGGTAGATGTACAAAAAAAAAAAAAAAAGAAAAAGAAAAAAAGAAAACGACTACAATTCTGAAGCACATCGTTCTCACTTTAATCAGGTTCAACGAGCATACATATATACAGCGAACGCACTATTTCTAAAAAAAAGAAATTTCTCCACAATTCAAAAGCAAAATTTCATACAGTTCATACGAAATATTGATCTTCCCTTTTATTGTTGAAGGAAGAAAATGAAAATAACACGCACTCACACACATATAAAAAAGGAATAAAATAAATACATTGTCAGTGATATGCATATTCAATAGGTGTAAATATTCATAAGTTGTCGCGCTGGATACAACCGCTACCTTCTGTATACTATACTGATGTCGTTATGTCTCTGTGTGTGTGTGTATTCCGTCGGGCGCTTTCATTTCAATGAATTTTCATTTTATTAGTCGCGCATAAACAGTGATTAACAGTCTTGGCAACTGGTGGTCAACAACTAATGTTCCCAATCCAAAAACCCTCGACGATTTTATAGCGGATAACAATATCGGTTTGAAAGGACTTTATAAAGCTTTTCAATTGGATGATCCTCCACTCATTCTGCTCTAAAATAGCATTCATTGTCCATTCAACAAGATCTTTTTTTTTTTTTTGCTTTTGGGATTTTTTCGAATTACGTTATTTGCGCCAAATTTATTTGCATTTAAATTATTCGATTTCAAATTCGAAAAAATAACAGTGAAAAGAATGAAAAGTGACGGGGTTTCGATGAAATTCGAGTGATTTTTCACCCCAAAATAGGCGCCATATTGGATTCGCCATTTTGAATTTTGCAAATCCAATGTTAAAATAGATGTTAATCATCAAAAAAAAAAAAACGGCCAAGGGACAAGTTTCCATCGATTTTCGAAAGAATAGCCGCCATATTGAATCCGCCATTTTGAATTTTGTAATTCTAATAATAATATCGATTTTTACCTAACAAAAGTTCTCTAAGTAATAACTCTTGAGTGATTCTGGTCATTTTTAAAAAAATTTGCAACCATATTAAAAATCTGCTTTTAAATTAATTGCAGATTAAATTGCAAATAAATTCTGAAACTATTTTTTATTATATTTAAAGCGTTGTTATTATTTTCTTTTGATGATAAAAAAAATCTAGAAAAAAGTTTATGGTTAAAAGAAGCTTATTAATTTCTCTTTTCTGAATATGCACTTTCTTTAACTTATAAATAGTATAGCGATAACAATTATTCATAAAAAATTCCGATCCTATGACAAGATATTATATCGTTTACCATCAAATAAAGGAAAAAAAATATTTCTTTATTTCTGTATAAATATTTCCGATGGAATTTCTATTTTATTACGATTTTCGATGGAATTTTATTGAAAATTCGATTTTATTTCCACTTCCGATGGAATTTTGAAGAAATTTCGATTTTATTACGATATCCATGGAATTTCCATTTTATTACGATTTCCGATGGAATTTTATAAAAATTTCGATTTTCTTACGATTTCCAAGGAATTTTAATTAAATATCGAGTTTATTACGATTTCCAAAGGAATTTCAATGGAATTTCCATTTTATTACGTTTTCCAATGAAATTTTATGGAAATTTTGATTTTATTACCACTTCCGATGGAATTAAAAAGGAATTTCGAGTTTATTGCAATTTCCGATAGAATTTTAATGAATTTTCGATTTTTTTACGATTTTCAAGAAATTTTAAGGAAATTTCGAGTTTATTACGATTTTCAAAGAAATTTCTACTTTATTACGATTTTAGATAGAATTTTAATAAATTTTCGATTTTTTTACGATTTCCAAGGAATTTTAAGGAAATTTCAAGTTTATTACGATTTCCAATGGAATTTCACTGGCATTTCAATGAAATTTCCATTCTATTACGTTTTCCAATGGAATTTTATGGAAATTTTGATTTTATTAGGTATACCACTTCCAATGGAATTTAAATGGAATTTCGCGTTTATTGCAATTTCCGATGGAATTTTAGGGAAATTTCGATTTTTTTACCAATTTCCAATGGAATGTAATGAAATTTTCATATTTTACGATGTTCAAGGAATTTGAAGAAAATTTCGAGTCTATTACGATTTCCAATGGAATTTTAATTGAATTTCCTTTTTCATTACGTTTTCCGATTTAATTTTTTAGAAATTTAGATTGTTTTAATATTTCTAAGAAATTTCAAGGAAATTTCGAGATTATTACGATTTACAATGGAATTTCAATGGAATTTCCATTTTATTACGTTTTCCGATTTAATTTTTTAGAAATTTAGATTTTATTACCACTTCCGATGAAATTTAAATGGAATTTCGAGTTTACTGCAATTTCCGATGAAGTTTTAATGAAAATTTTTAATTTTTTTAAGATTTCCAAGAAATTTTAAGGAAATTTCGACTTTCTTTTTCAGAAATTGAATTGAAAATTTAATTATCAAATCACATTTTTTTAAATTAATTTTAGTTCTTTTCATTTTTTTATTTTCTATCTAAATGTTTAGTTGAACATAATTTTTTTAATGAGGGTGAAAAGAAAAACAATCTTAAAAATTTTTTTAAGCGAATTCGAATAATTTCTGTAAAATTTAGCCGCCATATTGAATCGGCCATTTTGAATTTTAAAAAAGTAATAACGAATTCGTAATCAATGCTCCAAAAAAAAAGCTTCTTCAAGCGATTCCGATTTTTTTCTGTGTATTCAATTTAAATTTAAATTCGAACTCAATTCAGTAAAAATTTCGCATTAAAATGGATTTTCGATTTTACTTCCAGTGATCATAATTTTAACACTGAGTTTTTATCAACTTTTTTTGATAAATTTTACATCGATGTCGAATAAAATTAAATTCTGTGTATTATAGGTATTATTATATAAAGTACAATTCTCTTTCTTCTATGAAATCAGTTCTCGTTACAAACACCTGAGAAAACTTTTTTTTTCTCTCTCTCTCTTTCTTGCAAATAAAAAGGAGAAGAGTGCGCAACATTTGCATGGGGAATGTGCTTGCGGGTGGAATGCATTTTTCTCTCATAGGATTATTATTTCCTCGTTGTAGAATGTCTACTTCGCCCACACGTGATGATCCGCACGGTCACAGACTCGCTGAAAAAAAAAAAGTTGACTGACAAATAAAACATTGAGGAAGATGCATTGGAACATTGCTTAAAACTATTTGAAGAAAGGCGGCGGAAGTTATATGTATATATATACACGTGCGGGTCCAGAATGAATCCCACTCGATCTTGCAAAAAAAAAAATTATAATAATTCTCAGAAAACAATAGTTTCTCTTCCTGTAGTTAAATTACTCCTTTCGCTTCAAGGGAATCGAAATGTATTAGGATTTTCCATTTAGAATTCTCATGGAAAGTTGAAAGTTAATTCTTGGAAATTGGAGAAAAATATTTCTGCCCGGAATTCCATTCTTAATTAAATTGAAATTCTATCGGAATTCAATCGGAATTTTCGAATTCATTTTTTTTTTTTTAATAATTTAGCAATTGCAAACTGCATCAGAAAGTCAGAATTCCGACAGTAATTATTTAAATAATTATTTAAGTGAAATTCCGTCGGAATTCCGATCGGAATCATGACATAATTACGTTGGGATCGGAATTCGGTAGAAATTCCCTGGAAATTTAGAATTCTGATCGAAATTCTATCGGAATTCAAAATTCGATAATTTTATTTATTTTATTCTATCGGAATTCGATAGAAATTCCCTGGAAAGTCAGAATTCTGATCGAAATTCTATCGGAATTCAAAGTTCGATAATTTTATTTATTTTATTCTATCGGAATTCGATAGAAATTCCCTGGAAAGTCAGAATTCTGATCGAAATTCTATCGGAATTCAAAATTAGATAATTTTATTTATTTTATTCTATCGGAATTCAATAGAAATTCCCTGGAAAGTCAGAATTCTGATCGAAATTCTATCGGAATTCAAAATTCGAAATTTCGAATGGAAAATTTCAAATGGAATTCTGTCGGGAATACGATTTTATTTGGGATTTAAACTGGAATTCCATTGAAAATACAATTTCAATCGGAATTCAAAATATATACATTTCCACAAAAACGGAAATTTTATTAATTGCTTGTATTACACTGGTAATTTCGTTAAATCGAACCTTTAATTAATGTTTTCATAGTTGTGACTGTGTGCAATAACATCGAGCGAAAATTAGGTTAATAAAGCACGATCTTTAATTAAAATTTGAAGTCCATTAAATTTGTCGTTTCTAGTATAATTAAAGGGAGAGAATTATATACAGAGATAGAGAGAGAGAGAGAGAGAGAGAGAGAGAGAGAGAGAGAGAGAGAGAGAGAGAGAGAGAGAGAGAGAGAGAGAGATTATGTGTGTGTATGCCTTTGATCTTTTGCGATTAAATCCCATTGAATTGATGCGTTAAATCTTACACCCGTAATTTTTCATGATATCACTTTTATTTTTTTTTTAGTATTTTCCATCAGATTTAATTGTTTAACTTGGAAAAAATTCACAGAAATTTTTTTTTTGACAAAAATCTACATGAAAATTCTAGTGTAATTGAAAACCGTTCACAAAAATTTTCCGATTCTATCGGAAATTCCGTTGCGGAAGAGAATTTAAGCTGAATTCCGATGGAAATTTAGAAATAATTGGAAGGAAATTTGAATGTAAATTACTATTGGAATTAGAATAAAGAATTAGAATTAGAATTATATTTAAACCTTAAAATTAGGAATTACAATTAAATATCAGAACATTTGGAATTAAAAATAAATTATACAATTAGGAACTAGAAGGAGTTAGGAATTAAATTTAAGAATTAGAATTTTGAAATTTATATTCGAAATTAAAGTGAATAAAATTGAGAAAATACAATTCGGAATTAGAATAAAGAATCGGAGTTAGTTCTAACTTCTAATTCTCAAAAATTATAATTCTTAATTGTTGTTTCTGATTTCAATTTCTAAATCTAATTCTAATTCTAATTCTAATTTCTAATTCTAATTCCTAATTGTATTTTTATAATGTTAGTCTCAAATTTAATTTCAATTTTTAATTTCGAATTCTAGTTAATAATTTTGATTTCTAACACCTAATTATAAGATCTAATTATAATTTCTAATTTCAATTCCTAAATGTAATTTTTAATTGTAATTCTCTCTAATTCTGATTTTTAAATCTATTTCCTAGATCTTAATTCTAATATAAATTTGTACCTCATAATTTTAAATTCTGTCTCCTACTTTTAGCTTCTAATTCTAAGTACGAATATTAATTTTGAATTCTAGTTGAATTTTAATTCAATTTCTAATAGTACTTTATAATTCATCTTCTAATTTCTAAATCAAATTCGTAAATAGTAACTCTAATTACTACAACCAAATTGTACCTAATATTAATTAGTAACTACTGATATCTAAATCAATTTCCTAATTCTAATTCTTAATACGAATTCCTGATTCCGGTAGAATTTCCATTTTATTACGATATCTGATTGAATATCGATTTTACTACGATTTTCGCTGGAATTTCAATGGAATTTCAAGTCTATTGCAATTTTCGATGGAATTTTGATGAAATTATAATTTTTTACGATTTTCAATGAATTTTAAGGAAATTTCGAGTTTATTGCAATTTCCGATGGAATTTTAATGAATTTTCAAATTTTTTTTACGATTTTCAAGGAATTTTAAGGAAATTTCGAGTTTATTACGATTTCCAATGAAATTTCTACTTTATTACGATTTTAGATAGAATTTTAGTGAAATTTTTATTTTATTTCCACTTCCGATGGAATTTAAAGGCAATTTCGAGTTTATTACGATTTTCAATGGAATTTCCATTTAATTACATTTTCCGATAGAATTTTATGGAAATTTTGATTTTATTACTACTTCCGATAGGAATTCAAATGGAATATCGAGTTTATTGCAATTTCCGATGGAATTTTAATGAAATTTCGATTTTTTACGATGTTCAAGGAATTTTAAGAAAATTTCGAGTTTATTACGATTTCCAATGGAATTTTAATAGAATTTCCATTTCGTTACGTTTTCCAATTTAATTTTTTAGAAATTTCGATTTTATTACCAGTTCCGATGGAATTTAAATGGAATTTCGAGTTTATTGCAATTTCCGATGGAATTTTAATGAAATTTCGATTTTTTACGATGTTCAAGGAATTTTAAGAAAATTTCGAGTTTATTACGATTTCCAATGGAATTTTAATAGAATTTCCATTTCGTTACGTTTTCCAATTTAATTTTTTAGAAATTTCGATTTTATTACCAGTTCCGATGGAATTTAAATGGAATTTCGAGTTTATTGCAATTTCCGATTGAATGAAATTTTGATTGTTTTAAGATTTCCAAGAAATTTTAAGGAGATTTCGAGTTTATTACGATTTCTAATGGAATTTCAATAGAATTTCGAGTTTATTGCAAATTTCCGATGGAATTTTAATAAAATTTCGATTTTTTACGATTTCCAGTGAATTTTAAGGAGTTTTCGATTTTATTGCAATTTCCGATGAAAATTTAATGAATTTTCGATTTTTTACGATTTCCAAGGAATTTTAAGGAAATTCTGAGTTTATAGCAATTTTCAATGGAATTTCTACTTTATTACGATTTTCGATGAAATTTTCATAAAATTTCGATTTTATTTCCACTTCCGATGGAATTTTAAGGAAATTTAGATTTTTTCACCACTTTTAATGGAATTTCTATTTTATTGAAATTTCCGATGGAATTTTAATAAAATTTTGATTTTTTACGATTTCCAGTGAATTTTAAGGAGTTTTCGATTTTATTGCAATTTCCGATGAAAATTTAATGAATTTTCGATTTTTTACGATTTCCAAGGAATTTTAAGGAAATTCTGAGTTTATAGCAATTTTCAATGGAATTTCTACTTTATTACGATTTTCGATGAAATTTTCATAAAATTTCGATTTTATTTCCACTTCCGATGGAATTTTAAGGAAATTTAGATTTTTTCACCACTTTTAATGGAATTTCTATTTTATTGAAATTTCCGATGGAATTTTAATAAAATTTTGATTTTTTTACCAATACTGATAGAATTTTAATGAAATTTTGATTTTTTACGATTTCCAATGAATTTTAAGGAAATTTCGATTTTTTGCAATTTCCGATGGAATTTTAATGAATTTTCGATTTTTAACAATTTCCAAGAAATTTTAAGGAAATTCTGAGTTTATTGCAATTTTCAATGGAATTTCTACTTTATTACCATTTTCGATGAAATTTTAATAAAATTTTGATTTTATTTCCACTTCCGATGGAATTTTAAGGAAATTTTGATTTTATTTCCACTTCCGATGGAATTTTAAGGAAATTTCGTTTTTTTTTCCCATTTCAATGGAATTTAAATGGAATTTCCAGTTTACTGCAATTTCCGATGGAATTTTAATAAAATTTTGATTTTTTTACCAATTCCGGTGAAATTTAAATGGAATTTCGAGTTTACTGCAATTTCCGATGAAGTTTTAATGAAAATTTTTAATTTTTTTAAGATTTCCAAGAAATTTTAAGGAAATTTCGAGTTCATTATGATTTCTAATGGAATTTCATTGGAATTTCCATTTTATTTCGTTTTTCGATGGAATTTTAAAGAAATTTTGAGTTTGTTGCAATTTCCACTGGAATGTAATGAAATTTTCATTTTTGACGATGTTCAAGAAATTTAAAAAAAATTTCGAGTCTATTATGATTTCCAATGGAATTTTAATAGAAATTCCATTTCATTATGTTTTTCGATTTAATTTTTTAGAAATATCGATTTTATTACCACTTCCGATGGAATTTCGAGGTTATTGCAATTTCCGATGGAATTTTAATGAAATTTCGACTTTTTTACGATTTTCGATTGAATTTCAATTTTATTTCCTCTTCCGATGGAATTTTAAGGAAATTTCGAGTTTATTACGATTTCCGATGGAATTTAAATGGAATTTCGAGTTTGTTGCAATTTCCGATGGAATTTTAATAAAATTTCGATTTTTTACGATTTCCAAGGAATTTTAAGGAAATTTCGAGTTTATTACGATTTCCGATGGAATTTCGATTTTATTACGATTTCCAAAGAAAGTACGTGTTTATTAAGAATTTCTTGCAATTTCCGATGGAATTTCTTTCCTTGAAATTTTTCCATAAGCCTAAATTTTTTTCCCCATTCGACCTCTTGGTTGAAATTAACGAATTTTTTTTTTTTTTTGGTAATATGTATTCAACATTTAATGTAAAGTGAGAAAGGGATTTTTATCTTTAAAAAAAAAATCGATGGAAAAAAGAGAACAAAAAAAAATGGAAGGAGTATATAATTCGAGGAAGATTTGCGTTGAAAAGCAGCAGTGGGAACAAGCAGAGCTTACGTTGAGTTCGCGCTTGAACATTATACCGGTATTAACATGGGTTCGTCATGCTCTAACGAACCGAGAAAAGCACAGGAGTGGTTGACTCGGGGGATGCGGATGTCCAGGTATATGACGTATAGATATAGACCGTTTACACAGTCACCAGTAATTACGGAAATGTTGACACAAAAATGCTCTTCTGTTCAGCTCAACCTAATTAGCTCGTCAAAATGCTTTCATTCAGAAATATTGAACTTTCAAAATATCCTTTTTAAAAGCAAATATATATATTGTCGAAAAATTACATCTAAATAAATCTCTTACTTCTCATATAAACGATTAAATAAAAAATAGAAATTACGTAACAAAGTTTTAATCACACGATAGAAGATAATCTTCATATCTTTTTTTACCTTTATATCGATTTGGAATGATTCACTGCGATTTCACCCTAAGAAGAAAAATTATTGAATTCAAAATTAGAATCAGGAATTAGAAATAGGAATTCGAATTAGGAATTAGAAGGAGGAATTCGAAATAGGAATTAAAATTAGGAATTAGAATGAGGAATTAGAATGAGGAATTAGAATGAGGAATTAAAATTAGGAATTAGAATTAAGAATTAGAATGAGGTATTAAAATTAGGAATTAGAATTAAGAATTAGAAGTAGGAATTAGAAGTAGGAATTGGAATTAGAAGTAGGGATTAGAATGAGTAATTAAAATCAGGAATTAGAATTAGGAATTAGAAGTAGGGATTAGAATTAGGAATTCGAATAAGGATTTAGAATCAGGAATCAGAATTAGGAATTCGAATTAGGAATTAAAATTAGGAATTAGAGTGAGGAATTCGAATTAGGAATTAGAATGAGGGATTAAAATTAGGAATTCGAATTAGGAATTAGAATGAGAAATCAGAATTAGCAATTAAAATTAGAAATTAGAATGAGGAATTAAAATTTTGGAATTAGAATTAGGAATTAGAAGTAGGAATTCGAATTAGGAATTCGAATTAGGAATTAGAATGAGGAATCAGAATTAGGAATTCGAATTAGGAATTAGAATCAGGAATCAGAATTAGGAATTCGAATTAGGAATTAAAATTAGGAATTAGAGTGAGGAATTCGAATTAGGAATTAGAATGAGGGATTAAAATTAGGAATTCGAATCAGGAATTAGAAGTAGGGATTGGAATTAGGAATTCGAATTCGAAATTAGAATGAGAAATCAGAATTAGCAATTAAAATTAGAAATTAGAATGAGGAATTCGAATTAGGAATTAGAATGAGGAATTAAAATTTTGGAATTAGAATTAGGAATTGGAATTAGGAATTCGACTTAGGAATTAGAAGCATGAATCAGAATTAGGAACTCGAATTAGGAATTAAAATTAGGAATTAGAGTGAGGAATTCGAATTAGGAATTAGAATGAGGGATTAAAATTAGGAATTCGAATTAGGAATTAGAAGTAGGGATTGGAATTAGGAATTCGAATTAGGAATTAGAATAAGAAATCAGAATTAGGAATTAAAATTAGGAATTAGAATGAGGAATTAAAATTTTGGAATTAGAATTAGGAATTGGAATTAGGAATTCGACTTAGGAATTCGAATTAGGAATTAGAATGAGGAATCAGAATTAGGAATTCGAATTAGGAATTAGAATGAGGAATTCGAATTAGGAATTAAAAGTAGGAATTAGAATTAGAATTAGAAATTCGAATTAGAAATTAAAAATATCAAGTATTTTATCTGTAATCTTTACAATAATCGGAAATCCAATTGAATTCCTACAGAGTCTTCAATAGTAGCACTTTTCCCATGAATTTTTCCAAGAATCTAAAAATATTTTTATGCATTAAAATAATCAACAATTTCATCATATCGACATTTATAAGTATACACACAAAAAAAGGTGAAAAAGATGAGAGAAGAAAAGGAAAAGAGGTTAATAACATGCGATAAGTACAAAATTAACACAATAAGTGTTGGCAATGTGAGAGAGAAAAAAATACGTGAAATGTGAAACCAGCGAGAATATTGTTGAATACAAAGAAACAGTAGTTGACACACTTGGAAAACGACACTATATGTACTTCAATTCATTGACACCAACTTGACATTTTCTATTGATTTTCTTTTCTTTTTTTTCCCTTCGCGCAAAATTTTCACAAGAGAAAATGAAACTTGCTTTCCGATAATGTCACTTTTTATGCAAACGAGGAGAGAGAGAGAGAGAGAATTTCGAAATTATTTCGCCACTCACTGTAATTCGGTAGATCGAAAAGAAAATGGGAAAATAATTTTATCACATACACCAAAATTAAACGTAGAATAACATAATTGAAATTTAAATTCAAAATCCGAGATAATTTAAAATTGAAATCGTTTTTTTCGAGAAGGGCTCAAATCTAAAAGTCGTAAGAATAATTTTCTTCTTCGAATTGCAAAATTCTTCCGAATTATTTGGGATGAATTCAAAAATTAAATTAATTTGAAACAATTTAAACAAATCAATGAGGAATTTTTATTGGATAATTGATAGAATAATTTGGGATAAGCAACTATTCGAAATCCGAAATTCATTTCAAAAGTGGTCGGCAGTAAATCGTAATTAGTCTCAAAAGAAAATACGAATCCAGAGTTAATTAGAATTTAGAACGAAATAATGCCGAGTTTGCAATTATATTCCCGCAGTAATTAGTTGGGACAAAAATTGAAATTCGAAATGTGTATACAATCGAGACTAGGACAATTTGAATTAGATTCATAATTAGTCTAAACGAAGATGCGAATCAGAAATTATTCCAAAATCAGTCGCTAGCTATTTTGGTATAATTTAGAATTCGTGTCATCTAATTCTGATTTTAATTCAACTTCTAATTCTAATCAAGAATTTTCATTGTAATTATAATTATAATTGTAATTGTAATTGAGTCCACAATAATTAATTCCACTGTCGACAGAATTAATTCCGAATTAGTTCGAAGTTAAATACAAATTCGAAATTCGTCCGCAATCAATTACGAATCATTTTGAATTAGTTACGAATCAATCCAAGTAAAAATCTATCTGCAATTAATTTCAATGCAGACAGAATCATTTCATAATTACTCCCAAGAAAATTCACATTTTAAATGATACCCAAATTAATTCCAATTAGTTGCGAACTATCTGTGCTCATTATTTGTTTTACCGAAATTGTTCTACAAATAATTGCAAATTCGTATGAATTAATTAGTCATTATTTCGAATAAAAACACTAATTGGTAATTTGTCCGCCATCACTTCTAAATGATCCGGAATTAATTGGAAGCTAATCCGTCTAGAAATACAATTCCCAAATGAGTCCCCAATTAATTCCAACATATTCCGGATTCGTTGATAATTAATTCACGCACAAATTCGAAATGTTTTCCATCATTTCAGTATCATACAAATTAATTTCTAATCGAGGGAATATATTAAAAATTGATTATTCCCATTCTACACTGAAGGGCAGAATTCCACGACAGCGTGGCAAAACGGAAATAATTGCTAAATAAATGTTCAAGAATGATTAAACACGTTTAACTGAATTTAGTTACAGATTAATATATAACACTGAAGGGCAGAATCTCACGACAGTGTGGCATATTAAATGTTAAATAAATAAAAGAATAACTAACACTGAAGGGCAGAAACTCACAACAGTGCAGAAAAACAGAAGAAATATAACAATTAAATATCGAAATACAAACAATTAAATGTTGGCGAGAAAAGAACACTTAATCAAAAATAAGAACATACGCAGCAGTTGAAGCGTAGTCCCAAACTGACTCCTGCTCATCAGGTCAGTGACTCGTTCGAAAAATAGAGTGGGGGGAACAATCCATGGTAAGTCAAAAATAAGGTTGTCTTGAATAAACTAACCTTACACTAATTAATTTAAAACGAAGGTACGAGATGAATTCAACACCAGACACATGACCTAACATATCCTTAGACTAAGAAAACTATATTAACATTTCAAATCTTGATTTACGAACAAAAATTTTTTTCCCTCTTCAAAAAAAAAATGTTGAAATAATGCGAATGACCCCATTACATATGAATACATCGTCTGTTATTCTCTCCAGGCTAATGTTTTTCTTCCAAGCATATTCTCAACTCTCCTAATGTTCAAAAGACATTAGCTCAGTGCTTCTAATTGCGAAAAGCACACGCATGGCAAAACGTGGACAGTGACAAAGAGTAGAAGTGAAAATAACAATAGAAGTCATATCGTCTCCTCTCCCCCCTCCCAAACCATAAACGAATAATCACGAAGTGGAAATTTGTCATATGTCCCTTATATGCAAAAGTAACAAGCCCACTTTTCTCCCACGCGTCAACATTACACGATGTATTGTCTAATTAAGTTATATCCCCGCGTGTCAATGTCACATGTATAATCGCAACGACACGCGAGTAGTATGTAATTATCTTTCATACGATAAATCGACACCGAATCACGTTATTCAACTGACGATGATAAATGATCACGTTTTTCCAACACACATGAGAAAAATGAAAAAAAAAACAACAAAGAATAAACAATCACGAGGTTATGTTAATCTAATAGGCCAACTGTGTTAACAATCTGTTGCCCCTCGTGTTGACAGGTGAAAAGAGTGTCTGTCGTTTATCACTGAATTGATATTCGTCATTAAAAAAAGGATACTTTTTATTGTTTATTACAGAAATCTGTTTTATCGATCCGAAACAAATTTATGGCCGGTTTACAATTACAAATATTCGTTCCAAAAAAGAGAATCTGTTTTACCGACTTTGAACTATCGATTTATGGTTGAATTACAATTCTGTGTTTGAAAATTTTATTTGTCCCTCTCTTCATCATCGAGAGGGGCGAAGCTTTTTTTTAAAGAGAGAACATTCAGTGTGAAATTCAGTGGAACTGTGAGCAACAGGGAAAATGGAATAACTTAAATGAATTACAATTTCACGATCTTTGGGCGTGAATAATTTGGCAATTTGAAATGCAGGTGGCGCCAGTTGTCTTTAGGGGGGAGTTGGGTTTTGCTTAGCATCCAATTACAAGTCAGGAATCGCGTCAAAATCCGCGCATGGTAAACTGTGTGTATGTGTGTGTGTGTGAGTAAAACATAACTTCGAAGGCAGCAATAATGCCCAGTTTACACGACTAGGTGCGGCATACAAATTTCCGTCATGAATCCCTAATGGCAAGCAGGTACTACTTCTGCTAAAACTGTTTTCACTCGTGTAAATGCTCTTGACTTGTAAATTTCGTCCCTCCATACGCTATCGGTTCGTTAAACTCACCCTCTCAATTTATGAAACTCACAAAAACTCTTCTTCTTCTTCTTCTTCTTCTTCTTCTTCTTCTACCCTTCCAAGAGGAAATTAGTTTCTCAATGTTTCAATATATATGTATGTGTGTACGATTACGTTTGCTTTTTACAGTATTAATTTTCATGTCAATTTGCTGGGAATGTTAGTCTCCTGACAAGTGAATTGTAAACTGAAATTTTAGGTTATGTTGGTTGGATATGTTTTAATTTTTAGATAGTGGCAGCATTGGAGACATATTTGATCTACTTTTAAGGTTATGTTCCCTGGCCTTTGATTTTAGGTTAAGTTTGCCATTGTGGAATCACCCTAAAAGGAGAAGGAGTATCTTATTGCAGAATCAGCTTGACGTATATAGAATTGTGGAATCACCCTAAAAGGAGAAGGAGTGTCTTATTGCAAAATCACCTTAACGTATATAGAATTGTGGAATCACCCTAAAAGGAGAAGGAGTATCTTATTGCAGAATCACCTTAACGTATATAGAATTGTGGAATCACCCTAAAAGGAGAAAACGTATCTTATTGCAGAATCACTTTGACGTATATAGAATTGTGGAATCACCCTAAAAGGAGAAGGAGTATCTTATTGCAGAATCACCTTAACATATATAGAATTGTGGAATCACCCTAAAAGGAGAAGGCGTATCCTACTGTAGAATCACCTTAACGTATATAGAATTGTGGAATCACCCTAAAAGGAGAAGGAGTATCTTATTGCAGAATCACCTTAACGTATATAGAATTGTGGAATCACCCTAAAAGGAGAAGGCGTATCTTATTGCAGAATCACCTTAACGTATATAGAATTGTGGAATCACCCTAAAAGGAGAAGGAGTATCTTATTGTAGAATCACCTTAACATATATAGAATTGTGGAATCACCCTAAAAGGAGAAAACGTATCTTATTGCAGAATCACCTTGACGTATATAGAATTGTGGAATCACCCTAAAAGAAGAAGGAGTATCTTATTGCAGAATCACCTTAACATATATAGAATTGTGGAATCACCCTAAAAGGAGAAGGCGTATCTTATTGCAGAATCACCTTAACGTATATAGAATTGTGGAATCACCCTAAAAGGAGAAGGAGTATCTTATTGCAGAATCACCTTAACATATATAGAATTGTGGAATCACCCTAAAAGGAGAAGGCGTATCCTACTGTAGAATCACCTTAACTTGTATAGAAACATAACCTAAAAATTAATATTCCATTGTAGTATCAACCGTAAAGGGGGAGTGTCATAAAATCTTGTAACAGTGTCGGCGACGGTATCTTTTTGTAATATAGGATTAAAGGAATGAGTAGATAAAAAGAAAATGTCCACAAGTAATTTCAGAGTTTGTAATCAAGAAAGCAGACCTTTTGAATAGTAATAAAATATTCCTACTTCTAGGCAAATTGAAATTCAATGGAAGATGAATTAAAATTTTCCAACATTCGAAATGATTGGGACATCTGCTTCGTTGTTAGGGAGAAATCAGAATCGAATAATTAAAGTGTCATTTCGACAATTTTTTTCCATCTCTCTCTCTCTCTGACTGTTTTTAGAGAAAAAAGTTATATTTGAAACGGAAAAAAAATAAAAATCCTTGATAATCTTTTAACACTGAAAATTTAATTAACGATTCGTTTTTCTCACTTTTAGTCCGATTGCTCTGTATTTTCAGAAACTCGGAATACACACTTGAAGTTTGAAAATGTCCTGTTCAGCATAGTGTTATCTTTTGTATCGATTGGAAAGTCCTGTATTCAGAATATTTTCTCTCTCTCTCTCTCTCTCTCTCTCTCTCTCTCTCTCTCTCTCTCTCTCTCTCACTCTCCTTCTCTTTTACTCCTCGAGTATCCCCCTTGGGTTCGTTTCTCCAGTGAAGTCACATTTCGAAACTTTGTCGTCCGCAGTATACTCTCGTTTCATATGCACGTCATTCTATTTGCCGTGCTTTCTGCCTAAGCTCCTAGAAAAATTCCCATAACGATGGAAAAAGTTTTTTGGTATAACTGAAGTAGTGTGGGAGGAGGATACCCGTATCCGCGATGAAAATCTCATCGATGTGGAAAAACTGCTTTTGTGAAAATCATTCTGGCATCGTTATATTTTTATTGATCGTTTTAATTTCTTCTTTTTTAGTTGCCCGGTTATATACACACCTTAGGGGAAAAAACTTGAGGAATTGTTGTATATATAAAATGAAAACTATAAATTACTTAATCTTTAGGGAAAGTTGGGAATTTGTTTTTGAATCAGCAGGTGATTAATTAATCATTGTCGATAACAGATAAATTGAGATAATCGATGAATCTTAAGGAGAATCAATTTCTAATCCAAGAAGGGTAATTAATTCAAATTCGGAATTCGTCCGCAAATAATTCTGAATGATCCTTAATTAATCGCAAGTTAATTCATCTAAATGCTCCAAATTGAGTTCACAATTAATTTTAACAACGTCCGAATTCATTGATAACTAATTTGTGCAACAATTCAAATCCGAAATGTGTTCAAAATTAATTCCAGTCTCGGCAGAATTAACTCGCAATTATTTCGCGGATAATTCAAATTCGAAATTCATCCGCAAACAATGCTGAATGATCCTGAATTAATCATCAGTTAATTCATCTTAAACTAATGTTTTCCAATGCTTTCGCAATTAATTTTAAAACCTTCTGGATTCGTTGGTAATTAATTCACGTACAAATTCAAATCCGAAATATGTCCATAATTAATTTCAGTGTCGACAGAATTAATTCGTAATTATTTCGACGATAATTCAAATTCGGAATTGGTCCGCAATCAATTTGGAGACACAAAGGTTTATGAACGAAATCTTCACGTATCAAGAGATGATTTTACCTGTTGTTTTAATTAAATGAGCAATTGCAATATTATTGATAGACGAGATAGAGAAGATTGAGTGAACTTACCAAATGATGATCATTGAATAGCAGCGCAAATGTTCTCTTATAAATGATATTCCTAGTGATGGGAACAACACAATAAAACAAAAATAATTAAAAAGTAAATATTTAATTAACTATAAAGCGCGTTACAACGATGCGAAAGGATGCGTCGAAGCGCAATAAGCACACACACGCGTTATTTTACGTTTACAGAAAGGGATCTCGCAGATCTTCGTTGTACGAAGGTACGCTTCTCTCTGATGAGAATTTTCACGTAATCGTCATCGTAACCATAAGGCCATTCGTCTTTGGTCCGATGACACCCGAATTTATAATTCTTTTAATGACCGGTGGTCGCAGTAGCTATTAGGCTAAGGCTAACACCTAGCGCGATAAATTGTGAATTGGGGAAACAATCAGAAAATAGCATATTTAAAGAAAAGTAAGAAAACGATTTAGATCGTTACAAGTTAAAAGTTAATTCTAATAGAAATACGATTCCGAAACGCGTTCACTGTAATTTCCAACTAAAAGCTGATTAGTTACTGGAATTAGGAATCCATCCGGAATCAATTCCTAATTAACTTCAATTAATAGGAAGTTAAAAAAATGTTCCTTAAATTAATCCCAGTCAATTTTCAACTAATTATTAATTAAGAAACGTAAAAATAAAATTTCGAAATTGTTCTACAATTAATCCCAATAAACTACAAACTAATTTGTAATTATACCGGATATAAATACAAATCAGGAATTCGTCCGCAAACAATTTTGAATGATCCTGAATTAATCATTAGTTACTTTGTCTAAAAATAATGTTCCAAAATTTTGGAAAAGTGTCCTCAATCAATTCGAGGTAATTCCAAAGTAGTAAGTTATTAATTTGAACAAGGATACAAATCTGAAATGTGTCCATAATTAATTTTAGTGTCGCAGCAGTTAATTGACAATTTCAAAATGTATTCTCAATTAATTCCAATGAGTCCGGAGAAGTTAGTAATTTATTAGTAATTATTCTGAAGAAAAATACAATTTGAGAATTAGTCCTCAATTAATTTGAAATTATTCCCACAATATTTCGCATTTATAATTCGTAATAAAAATATTTAATCATTCCTAAAGAGAATAAAAACATACCGTAATTCATATTTTAAAACTAGAAAGTCGACAAATTAGATCTTGATATTTATTTCCCTTTTGTGCGAAAGTTGTTCACAAATAGCAGATTTTATGGCAGATGATTTATCTCTTACTTTTTCATTGTTCGTGTCTTATGATGAAGAAAAAAAAGAAGAAGTGGAAGGGCACGAGAAATGAAATTATAGAAAAGAGAAAATCAACGAAACAAAAACACGCAGATTCGAGAAGCACTCAATTTAGCAGCTTCAACTTCTTGGATGAGGCAAGAAATTCTCGTTAAACTAAAATACCAAAAGCGAGATTCGAGGATGTATAAAGCAACGTGAAACTTGGAAAGAGCAGAGAGAACTTGAGTTTCACCAAGAGAGTTTCATATCCTGATATTACAAACTCTATTGCACACTACAAGCATAGTAATCCCTTTAAATTACGTCGATTTATCATCTCCCGATATAGATTACAAACCGTATGGCAATTCTTTTTTTTTCACTCACCCCCCCGGATGTATTTTGATATTAAAAATCGCCTTTATGTGTTTCGCTTTTCTTTTCACTATCTAAAATCTTGAAACCTTTCCCGTTCAAGTTAGAGTGAATCCTATCACCTCATTCTTAAGATGCTTATCATATCCTGTTTCTCTAGAGTATCTCGTAGATTTCAGTATTTATTCTATCCTCTAAATCCCTTAATGGTATCGAATCTTCTCAGTAACAACTTCCTCTAAAGTTGTTCTCTTTTACGTTCTCCTTTAGATTCCCCTTACGTTCCCTCTACGTTCCCTCTAATATGTGATCCGAATCCCAACATTTATGCATCATTCTCCTTTCTTGCCTATCATTATTATTATTTTCATGGTGGATGGAATATTTCCTGGTGAAAAGAGATCAGTTGCAAAATTCCTTAATAAAGTGAAGGGTAAAGTGCTTCTATTGTGAATCGCGCTCCCTTTGACATTGGCTGATTAAAATGTTGAGAAAGTTCCAAAAGGTAGAAGGCAGAAAATCCGGTCCATCCCACATCCGTGACTCGAGGAAGTGGTCGCTTCCATCGTCTGCGGTTGCCCAGGAGCAACGGAAAGGAGGTTCGAGGACCACGGCCGTTATATCCAATACTCCCGGATCTTTCCATGGCGCGCATGCACTTTGTGTAACCGGTCGAAAAACCGGTTTCGAAATTGCACACATACACGGGATGAGAATGATTCAACATTGGGGAGTGTTTTCTTTATGTAATATCTTGAGACGAACATGCTGCTTGGTTCTTTAAAGGGCTATACTTGTATTCTTTACTATTCGCAAAAATTTAAAACTACAAATGATGGATAATTATTACAATTATCAGAATGGTAATTTTTCTGTCAATTCAGTTTTGGGGTATTTTTTTAATTCTTCGTGTACTGGTACTTTTTTTCTTTGCAGGGAAATTGCAAGTGAGGTAAAACTACAATTTAGAGGACTTGGGACAAAATACTAAAACTAGCATACCTTGCATTCGACAGTGTCACCCCTAACAACCTCCTTTTGCATCCCCTGGGTATCGAAACTTGTATTCACCTGCGGAACTAACTTCCGGCTTCAGACTTCGCAGATGAATGGTCCATTTTGTCACTTACTCGTATCCTCCGTGTCCTCTTCCTCCTCGATAGCTCAGAATTTCACCTGAAAAAACCTGGAGAACAATGTCTCCCAATGGTTAATTATCCAATTCCGTCAGGAGTAGTAGATCCTTCCTCTTCAGTAGTTCCCGGAAAACTGACGCCAACTGAGCTGGACAGTAAATCCCGTCTTATGAAGATAATGGTCAAGGGAAATCCGTTGATTTTGTTGGGAGATTTTTATAAATTATTCGTTTATGGCCATAGCATTTCCAGAGAAGAGGGAATTGGGGGGAAATAATAATAGTTTGGGGGAATTAATTTTAATAGCTCAGAATTTCACCTGAAAACCCCAGAGAACAATGTCTCCCAATGGTTAATTATCCAATTCCGCTAGGAGTAGATCCTTCCTCTTCGGTAGTTCCTGGACAACTGACGCGAACTGAACTTAAGAGGATTGCCTACCTCTTCTTCTGCAGTTCATGGTGATTTAGAAATATTCCTAAAAGTCTTTCAAAAATTTATTAGGAATCACAATCAGTAACTTACTAAAATCGAATCCCAAGATTTTGCTGGAAATTGTTGATAAAAAAAATTGAAATTAGTCAAATTCGTAAGCAGATGGTTTTTGGACATAGTATTTTTCAAGCGGGAGGAAATAATATGGGAATGGTAATAATTTCTATACTTTTTTAGAATAGCTCAGAATTTCACCTGGGAAGCTAGAAAGAACGTCTCCCAATTGTCAGTTTTTCAGTTCCGTTTAGGGTCCTTCTTGTTCGGTAGGGTTTTCGAGGGAACTTTTTTATAACCATGTGGACAAAGCATTTCCAGCAGAGAAGGTATTGTGTGGTAATAATTATTTGTGTGTTATTAATTAAAGTAGCTCAGAAATTCACCTAAAAAGCCGGGAGAACAATGTCTCCCAATTTGTCAGATTTTTCGATTCCCTTCGGAGAAATAGATCCTTCCTGTTTGGTAGTCCCGGAACAACTGACGCTAACCAAAAAGAAGGGGAAGAATGTAGAAATAATTTCTTTGGTCAAAAAATATTTTAAACTCATATAACAATAAAATTTATATATAAATACCAGGAACTACCAGGAAATGTCAAAAGAAACTAAAAGTAAAATAAAATTTCCAATTAAAACTCGAAGGCGAACTAAATTTCCCTGGTGCATTTCCACTACTATCAGCATTATCATCTAAACACCGCAAATGTTGATCAAAACACTTGATTAGCAAATTTTGAATTTAATTCGAAACTCCTTGATGCCATTGGGAGTACATATATATATGTTTCTCGTCAAACCGCATCAGCTATTAATGTGTTTTATTTGAAAGTAAACCCAGTATTTTGTCCCTTTGATGTCTTTGAGTTGACATGCACAGGTTATTTAGGTACATAGTTTGTAAGCGATTTGACTAAAAGCTTTCAAAGCGACAAATGTACCTCAAAAAAAAAAAAAGAATGAGTTTGGAAAGTTTACTGTAATGTCTCTCCCATCACGTGTGTGATGTTTATTTTCATCAAAGTAGGATAATTACCAAAATGATAATTTCCAGGAATGTTGCATGGCTATTTACAAAAGCAGACAGTAATTATACGGGGGAAATTCTATCGAACTTAACAGTGTGATTAAACTATTGCTGTTCGGAACTTCTTTTAATCATTTGAATTTCCGAAAACCGCTATTTTATTCATTTTCCTTCTAATCATTTGTTTACTGTCTTGTGAAGTTAAACTTTTGAAATGGATGTGGAATTCAAGATAAATACTACGATTCTCGGGTGTAATTGTTTTTCGACAGTGGGAGGGAAAATCGATTAGAAATAAATTGACCAGATCAACCACATTGGAAGACTGGGTTTTAGCCATTTTTCGTTAAATTAAATATTAGAATACGATTTTAAAGAATGTTTTTGAAAATTCAATATGGCGGATCCACTATGGCGGATACATTTTTTAAAAAACGTCTAGATTCGCCTAAAAATTGTTACCCAGGGGTTTTTGGGGTCGCTGATTACGAATACGGTGTTTGTTTTCGAAAATACAAAATGGCGGATCCAATATGGCGGACATTTTTTAAATCGTCTAGATTCGCCTGAAAATTGTTACCCAGGGGTTTTTGCGGTCGCTGATTACGAATTTGGTGTTTGTTTTCAAAAATACAAAAGGGCGGATCCAATATGGCGGACATTTTTTTAAATCGTCTAGATTCGCCTGAAAATTGTTAACTGGGGGTTTTTGCGGTCGCTGATTTTGAATCCGGTGTTTGTTTTCGAAAATACAAAATGGCGGATCCAATATGGCGGACATTTTTTAAATCGTCTAGATTCGCCTGAAAATTGTTACCCAGGGGTTTTTGCGGTCGCTGATTACGAATTTGGTGTTTGTTTTCAAAAATACAAAATGGCGGATCCAATATGGCGGACATTTTTTTAAATCGTCTAGATTCGCCTGAAAATTGTTAACTGGGGGTTTTTGCGGTCGCTGATTTTGAATCCAGTGTTTGTTTTCGAAAATACAAAATGGCGGATCCAATATGGCGGACATTTTTCTTTAATCGACTAGATTCGCCTGAAAATTGTTACTCAGGGGTTTTTGCGGTCGCTGATTACGAATCCGGTGTTTGTTTTCAAAAATACAAAATGGCGGATCTAATATGGCAGACATTTTTTTAAACCATCTAGATTCGCCTGAAAATTGTTACCTGGGGGTTTTTGGGGTCGCTGATTTTGATTCCAGTGTTTGTTTTTGAAAATACAAAATGGCGGATCCAATATGGCGGACATTTTTTTAAACCGTCTAGATTTGCCTCAAAATTGTTACCCAGGGGTTTTTGGGGTCGCTGATTACGAATCTGGTGTTTGTTTTCGAAAATACAAAATGGCGGATCCAATATGGCGGACATTTTTTCTTAAATCGTCCAGATTCGCCTGAAAATTGTTACCCAGGGGTTTTTGCGGTCGCTGATTATGAATCCGGTGTTTGTTTTCGAAAATACAAAATGGCGGATCCAATATGGCGGACATTTTTTTAAATCGTCCAGATTCGGCTGAAACTTGTTACTTAGGGGTTTTTGGGGTCGCTGATTACGAATTTGGTGTTTGTTTTCAAAAATACAAAATGGCGGATCCAATATGGCGGACATTTTTTTAAATCGTCCAGATTCGGCTGAAACTTGTAACTTAGGGGTTTTTGGAGTCGTTGATTACGAATCCGCTGTTTGTTTTTAAAAATCTCTTCAGCTTGAAGAAAGATTTGTAAAAAAATTTGTATTGTCGGATTTTTGAATTCGTTTAAATTAAAAATTTCCTCTCTGGATTTATTATAAAAAATACTTTTCTTCTTTTTTTGATTGAACTTTAGGAGTTGAACTAATTAATGACCAAGTGATGGGACAATGTTCAGTCGATCGGATCGTCGACGCTATTCGCAAGACGCCAGGGAACAATCACAGTTTCCAAAGTTGAGGCTAATCATGGTACATAGTTTCCGAGTGGCAATGGCATTGGAATGGGTAGATCTACACCCTGTCATGATTCCACTGTTCTTTACCAACTCGAACTTCTCTTTCTCTTCATTCGCGTATATATATGTGCAGTGAATGTTGGTGTGTGTATGTGTGAGAATCGAAACTCCCTCTTTGCAAATTGAGAACTACTTCCAAATGGTCACAAATCTTGTCATAAGCACATGACCCACGTTTTTGGTTTAATTGAAAATAACGAATGCTTTTTGATTAAACATGAAATTTTGTATTAAATTTCTGCTCTTGTACTATTGGAATCTAATTATCTCATTTTTTTTATTATTTAGTCACTAATGTTCTATCTAATTTATAAGTAAAAATTTCCAGGCGATTCTAATTAGTTTTACAAAATTTGTCCGCCATTTTGGATCCGCCATTTTGAATTTTGAAAACCTAACACTGGATTCGTAATCAGAGACAATAAAAATTCCAGAGTAATTATTATTCAGTAAAAAATGATTAATATCAACAATTTTTTCTCTGTTTCAGGTAAGAATCAATTTGCGTTCACATCAAAATTTCCAAGAATGATGACAAGAACTGTGAGTTTTTTATTTAGCTATAGAAATTTGCAAGAATTTTTTTTATATTTTCCCCAATTTTTTTACAGTTTGGGACAAAACTTACTTTTTATATAACAAAAAAAAAACTGGTATCATTTTTGTAATGATATTTTTGAAAAGAAATATTTCCATTTGGAGTGGGAAATTGTCAGAATTAATTCTGAAGCTAATCCCTATTACTAACCTAATCCTGACTCATCTTCTGGTTGCGGCGCGGAAAGCGTACAGTCAATCGATAATTCTACATCGTCAGACAATCTGGATATTAATTGGTGGACCCTATAAGCCCTCAAGCAGGTCGAATTTGTGCAGAGGTGTTTGCGTGTGTGTGTGTCTGTATGCATAACAATAAAATAGTGTTCCTCGTTAACACTTTATCACCCCTCTGTAATTGCTAAATTGTGCATAATTTGTATTGTGAACTCCGGATAGATTAAACATCAGCAAATTACAACAGAATAATCTCGGCTAATAACTGGTGTTAGCATTTTAGGATGACACAATTTTGTATGATAACTTTGACTAATACTTTGGGGATTTTCTAAATTTTCTACCTTTTGATTCTTTTCTTCTTTTTGATGAATTAATAATTTTGGGATTCATATCGTACTCCTTGCTTCGGTAATTTATGTTTATGAAAAAATTATTTCTAGTCAAATTTGACCTAAATTTTGGTCTATTTTGGAAGGGGGGCGTAATCTAACGGCCCCTATACAAAGCACTATGGGCCCTCTTTTTAAACGTATAGGTTAAAACATAGGTCAAATTTTACCGAATTTTGCATAAATTAAAAAAAATAGTATAAGAACTTAACGGCCCCTATTGGGAACGTAATGTAACGTCCCCTAGAGACCCTTTATTTTCGCCTCTTTTTGACCTGTAGGGTAAAATATAGATCAAAATTGACCTAAAGTTTCGCGTTGTTTGTTAAAAAAATTTTCTCCTCCTTAAAAATATTTTTTCAAGTATAAAAAATATCTAAAAAAAATTTCCAACCAGCTAAAAATAAAAACATTAATAATTCTGCAATTCCTTGGAAAAATATTTTGTTCTCGATGAGAGTGAGAGCGAGCGGTGAGGAAAAAGTAGAAATTTATTTACGAGCAGTATTATATAAAGCTATTAGCGTGATAATGTGTTCCGAAGTTAATTTCTCAGTATTCTTCGCCATAGTTCATGGACTTACGCTGTGAAACAGATCGAGTTCTCTTGAGCTCGAATTTATCTTTTGTAATGGACGACGATCGGAGGCCGAGGCCATTGGCCCACCTCGAGCGCTATCAGCAAAGTAAATATTACGTCGATGGCGCCGACTGACAGCCTAACGAAGAAAAGAGTTTTAAAAAACCGGATATCGCGTTGAAACTGTAACGCGAAATAATAATCGTTCTTTAAACTTTTTATTTATAAATAAAAAACTCGTTTTCATTTTTTTTTTTTTTTTTGCTTTTTAAGATACGAACAGATTTTTAAAATAAAAAAAAGAAATAAATAACGATGGGAATTTATAGAAATAAAATAATAATTGGTAATAACGAAATAATTAATAAAATAATTTAATAATTAACCAATTAAATAATTAATTAGATAATTAAATAATTAAACAATTAAATAATTATTTAATAATTAATAATAGAAGATAGAAAATAACGAAATTTAACTTTTGAAAGCTAAAGTAAAAAAAAAGAATAATTTTTTTTTAAATTTAGGTCAAAAACACAGGTCAATAGAATAACTTTATTGTAATTTTAGGTCAACATTTCCATTCAACATTCATATTTATAAGCAATAAAGTAAAATAATTTTGAACGAATGTGAATTTAAATTAAAACTAAAAATAAAACTGGATGAAAACAAAACTATTAAATTCTGGGAAAAAAGCGTAGGTCTACATTGGAATTTAGGTCAAATTTTCAGGCCAATAGGTGGTAATAATTTTTTTTTTAATTTCTGGTTAACGTTTGTACTTTAGGCCAAAGTTCTACCAAACAAAAAATAGAGCGTAAAATTTAGGTCAGAAATTTTAGGTCAACATTTTTATAAGTCAATTTAGAAAAAATTCTGAACTTAAATTTCAGATAAAACAAACGAAATTAGTTAATTTTATCAATAGACAAATAAAACCGTTAATTCAGGTCAAACATTTCAAAATAATTCAGGTCAACATTTTTCAGGTCAATTTTAAAAAAATTATTTAAATAAATTTCAAATGTTACAAATAAAAGTAAATTACATCAATAAACAAATAAAACCGTTAATTTAGGTCAAAAATTTCAAATAATTCAGGTCTACATTTTTCAGGTCAATTTAGAGGGAAAAAATTATGAAATAAATTTCAAGTAAAATAAATGAAATCAAATTTCATGAAGTGACAAATAAAACTGTAAATTTGGGTAAAAAATTTTAAATAATTCAGGTTCACATTTTTCAGGTCAATTTAGAGAAAAAAGTTCTGAAAAAAATTTCAAATAAAACAAATGAAACCAAATATCGTAAAGAAATAAATAAAACTGTAAATTTAGGTAAAAATTTTCAAATAATTCAGGTCAACATTTTTCAGGTCAATTTAGAGTAAAAATATCTTAAATAAACATCAAATAAAACAAATGAAACTAAATTTCATCAAAAGACAACTGAAACATTTTACTTAAATTTACTTAAAAAATTTCAAAAAATTTAGGTCAACATTTTTCAGGTCACTTTAGAGAAAAAAATTTCACAAATAACTTTCAATTAAAACAAATGAAACTAAATTTCAATAAAAGACAAAGAAAACTGTAAATTTAGGTTAAAAATTTCAAATAATTCAGGTCAACATTTTTTAGGTCAATTTAGAAAAACAAATTTCTGAGATAAATTTCAAATAAAACTAAATTTCACCAGGAGACAAATAAAACTGAAAATTTTGGTCAAAAATTTCAAATAAAACCGTTAATTTAGGTCAAAAATTTCAAATAATTCGGATCAACATTTTCCAGGTCAATTTCGAAAATAAATTTAAAATAAAACTAAATTTCACCAAAAGACAAATAAAACTGTAAATTTTGGTCAAAAATTTCAAATAACACCGTTAATTTAGGTCAAAAATTTCAAAAAAAAAACGTTAATTTAGGTCAACATTTTTCAGGTCAATTTATAAAAATTTCAAATAAAACAAATGAAACCAAATTTCATTAATAGACGAATAAAACCGTAAACCGTCAATTTAAAAAAAATTTCTAAATTTAAATTTTAGATAAAGCAAATTAAATTAGTTAATTTTATCAATTGACAAATTAAACCGGTAATTTAGGTCTAAATTTCATCAAGAGACAAATAAAACAGTAAATTTAGGTCTAAAATTTCAAATAATTTAGGTCAAAATTGTTTAGGTCAATTTATAGACAAAAATTTCACAAAATAAATTTCAAATAAAACAAATCAAACTAAATTTGATTAAAAGACAAATAAAACTGTAAATTTTGGTAAACAATTTCAAATAATTCAGGTCAACATTTTTCAGGTCAATTTAGAAAAAAAAATTCTGAGATAAATTTCAAATGAAACTAAATTTCACCAAGAGACAATTAAAACAGTAAATTTAGGTCATAAATTTCAAATAATTTAGGTCAACATTGTTTAGGTCAATTTATAGACAAAAATTTCACAAAATAAATTTCAAATAAAACAAATCAAACTAAATTTGATTAAAAGACAAATAAAACTGTAAATTTTGGTAAACAATTTCAAATAATTCAGGTCAACATTTTTCAGGTCAATTTAGAAAAAAAATTCTGAGTTAAATTTCAAATGAAACTAAATTTCACCAAGAGACAATTAAAACAGTAAATTTAGGTCATAAATTTCAAATAATTTAGGTCAACTTTGTTTAGGTCAATTTATAGACAAAAATTTCACAAAATAAATTTCAAATAAAACAAATCAAACTAAATTTGATTAAAAGACAAATAAAACTGTAAATTTTGGTAAACAATTTCAAATAATTCAGGTCAACATTTTTCAGGTCAATTTAGAAAAAAAATTTCTGAGATAAATTTCAAATGAAACTAAATTTCACCAAGAGACAAATAAAACAGTAAATTTAGGTCATAAATTTCAAATAATTTAGGTCAACATTTTTCAGGTCAATTTAAAAGGAAAAAATTTCTGAAATCAATTTTAAAAAAAAATTTCTCATCATTGTGAGGAAATAATATTTTTTCTAATAATTTGAAATGTAATATTTATTTTTATTTTTCTTGAGAAGCAATGAAAATTTTTTGCATAATATTTAAAGAAAACAACACGCAGCATAAGTCTTAAAGCTCTATATTTGAAAATTGTCCAACGCTCCAGGGGGGAGGATTATTTTTCCGCTCGCAGTTCTTCATTAAACTAATAAACAAATAAACTCCTGCTTGCAATGAATACGAGATGGAATTATTATTTCTTTGTTTTTTATTTTTTCATTTCTTTTTTTTTTTTTTTTTTTTTTTGTTTATTGCGCGCGGCCCCTATGATAATTCTTCACGGTGAGTTGGCGTGAATTTCAGCCAAAGTAATTTCCGTAAGCGTGAAAAAGCGTGCAGGAAAACTTTTCGTTATCCGGTCCGCGCAAAAGAAAGTTTTCCTCACCAGTTTAAATTGAATTTCAAGGCTTTCGTTTTTTCTCTCTCTCTCTCTCTCTCTCTCACTCTTATTTCTAACGTCGCCACATTCTGAGGAAAAAAGAGGGAGAGAGAAAAGACTTAAATAACCAACTTCATTTCATGCTTGTTCTCAATTATCTCGTTTATATTTATTACGCGGCTGAAAAACTGGCGGAAAAAACTTTTTTTTGCAAAAAAAAAATAATTTTTTTGATGAAAAAAAAAAATTCTCTGCTTATCTTGGTTGGAAAAATTTCTTAGAAATTTTTGTTTTTAATATTTTCTGTATTTCCATTATTTATATAAAAAACAAAATAATTTAATATTTTCTGTATTTTTATTATTATAAAAAACAAAAAAAAACTACAATTGACCTAAATTTAGGTCAATTTTCGTTTTTAATATTTTTTGTATTTTCATTATTATAAAAAACAAAATAATTTAATATTTTCTGTATTCTTATTATTATAAAAAACAAAAAAAAACTACAATTTACCTAAATTTAGGTCAATTTTCGTTTTTAATATTTTCTGTATTTTTATATTTAGTATTATTTAAATCTTATTTTCAATCCAAAATTTTAACGCTCTTCGTTTTGAGAATAATTTGTTGACCTATTTTTTGACCTGTTTTTCTAATCTCTTGCCTTTGGGACCTAATTTTAAAATTAAAATTTCGGATTTTAGGTCTATGAATGTTGACCGATTGTTACAATTACATTTTTTTGGTCTTTGAATTTTGACCTAAATTATCTGTCAATCTTGACCTAAATTTTAAAATTATTTTGATCTACCTCTGCGTTTTTGACATAAATTTTAAGGTTATGTTTGATTTTTGACTTGTTGACATTGACCTAAAAATTAATTTTTTATTGAAACTTTGACCTAAAATTTGAAAAAAAATTTTCAAATTTTTACACAAATAGTCCAAAATTCCTTGAAATTTTTGTCATAAAAAATTTGTTATCAATAATAAATGTAAAATATAAAAAAATGTTATTTAAGATAAATTAATTATTAAAATAATAATTATTATTAATTAATAATTAATTTGATTTATTTATTAATTTATTATTATTTATTAATTATTATTTTTAAAGGAAATGAATTATATTATTTTTAAGGAATATTATTATTTTTTTGTTCTTATTATTAATTATTAATTAATTAATTTTTATTATTAATTATAATTGTTAAAAAATTATTAATATAAAATTATTTTTACATAAATGGAAAAAAATTGTTAATAATAATAAAATTACGGTTAATAATGTGAAAAAATAATTATTGTTTTAAAGAAATTTTTTTGTATTTTTTGGTACTAATTAGTAAATGCATTTTTGATACAAAGAAATAAAATTGAAAGGCAACCGGAAGTTTCAGCTGAATTAAATTTCTACCAAAGAGATCGAATTTTTATTTTTTTTCTTTCGAATGCACATACACACACACACACACAGTATAGCAAGCAAGTTTTGTAGCTCTAGAATGAATGCAGTTTATATCAATAGAGAATGCGGCGCAGTCTTTCAAAAAAATTTTCGTCGAATTCTATTGAATAAAACTCCCCAATTTACAATATGCTATTACTTTACAAGGCTTATGTGTTGACTCAAATTTCCTCTTGATAAAAATTTTCCTTTTTTTGTATATTCGTAAATAATGTCAATTACTTGGAAAAAAAATTTTTTTTTCTCTCTTTTATTTCATTTTACTGAATATTTTGTTAGGTTTAGTATGTAAATTTAGAGGTAAATTATTTTTGGCTAGATCATTATTTTTGAGTAGATTATTTTTGACTAGATAATTAATTTTGACTGAGTGAATATTCTTTAACTACAATAAATAGAGTAATGTATTATTTTTTACTATATTTTTGGACTATAAATAGTTATTTTGAACTACATTTTTTTGGACTATCGATAGTTACTTTTTACTAAATAATGATTTTTGACTATATTTTTTTGACTAAATAGTAATTTTTGACTAAATTATTATTTTTTACTATATTTTTTTGGACTATTAATAGTTACTTTTTACTAAATAATGATTTTTGACTATATTTTTTTGACTAAATAGTAATTTTTGCCTAAATTATTATTTTTCACTATATTTTTTTTGACTATTAATAGTTACTTTTGACTAAATACTGATTTTTGACTATATTTTTTTGACTAAATAGTAATTTTTGCCTAAATTATTATTTTTGACTATATTTTTTAGACTAAACAGTTATTATTGACTAAATAATTATTTTAAGTGTATTTTTTGACTAAATAGTAATTTTTCACTAAATTATTATTTTTGACTAAATTATTATTATTATTATTATTATTATTATTATTATTATTATTATTATTATTATTATTATTATTATTATTATTATTATTATTATTATTATTATTATTATTATTATTATTATTATTATTATTATTATTATTATTATTCAATATTTTTTAATATATTTTCAAACTAAACAATTATTTTTTGACTGAATTATTATTTTTTGTCTAAATTTTTAGTTTTGACTATATTTTTTGAAAAAACAGTTATTTTTCATTAGATTATGATTTTTGACTGTATTTTTTGTACTATAAATAATAAAATTAACATTTTTTTTGAATTATTAATAGATACTTTTGACTAAATTATGCTTTTGGACTATTTTTTTACTATATAGTAATTTTTGACTAAATTCTTATTTTTGACTATATCTTTTGGACTAAACAGTTATTTTTGACTAAATTATTATTTTAAATTCATTTTTTTGACTAAATAGTAATTTTTCACTAAATTATTATTTTTGACAAAATTTTTTTGGACTAAACAGTTATTTTTGACTAAATTATTATTTTAACTGTATTTTTTTGTACCAAACAGAAATTTTGACTAAATCATGATTTTTTATTATATTTTCAAACTAAACAATTATTTTTTGACTGAATTATTATTTTTAGTCTAAATTTATAGTTCTTGACTATATTTTTTGGACTAAACAGTTATTTTCTATTAGATTATGATTTTTTACTATATTTTTTGTAGTATAAATAATTAATTTAAATTTAAGTATATGTAAACATAGTAATTTTTGAAAAAATTGTTAATTTTTACTATATTCTTGTGTACTATAAATATAGTTAATCTTGACTAAATTATAATTTTTTACTATATCTTTGTACTAAATAATTAATTTTAAGTAAACATAGTAATTTTTGATAAAACTATTAATTTTTACTATATTCTTTTGTACTATAAATATAGTTAATTTTGACTAAATTATAATTTTTTACTATATCTTTGTACTAAATAATTAATTTTAAGTAAACATAGTAATTTTTGATAAAACTATTAATTTTTACTATATTCTTTTGTACTATAAATATAGTTAATTTTGACTAAATTATAATTTTTTACTATATCTTTGTACTAAATAATTAATTTTAAGTAAACATAGTAATTTTTGATAAAACTATTAATTCTTACTATATTCTTTTGTACTATAAATATAGTTACTTTTGACTAAATTATGATTTTTTACTATAATTTTTTTTACTAAACAGTTGTTTTTAATTTTATTATTATTATTATTATTTTCTACTATTTTTTTGTGTCAAAACAGTATTTTTAATAAATTACTATTTTTTACTATATTTAAAAATGTACAAAATTAATTAAGTATATATTCTTTGACTAAACAGTAATTTTTGTATAAATTATTATAATTATTTGAATATATTTCTTTGAACTAAACAGTAATTTTTGACTAAATTATTATTTTTGACTATTTTTTTGTACTAAATAATTGATTTTTAGTACATTTTTTTTCACTTTATAGTAATTTTTAACTAAATTATTAAGTTTTACTATATTCTTTTGACTAAACAGTAATTTTTAACTATACTTTTTTTGAACTATAAATAGTCATTTTGACTGAATTATGATTTTTGACTATTTTTTTTTTATTTAAAAATTCAATTAAAATAAATTTAATTAATTAAGATAAAATTCCCTGAAATTTGTAGGGAATTTGTTGCAGAAAGTGAGAAATTTTCTTCAACATTTTTTGAGAAAATTTCCAGGTACCATAAATATTCAAAATTTAAGAAAAATTACCAATTAAAATTTAAAAAACTATTCCAATTCGAAATTTAAAAAATTGAAGAAAAAATTACCAATTAAAATTAAAAAAGATTTTCAATTTTTCTTTTTTGACATTTTAATTGCTTTTTTCTCTTGTGGTATGAAACAATGAACCTAAGAAATTTTTTTAATAAAACTAAATCGCGATTAAAATTTTTCGATACTATTAAAAAAAAAAGGAGCCGACGCTTAGAGAGTGAAGAGAAACTATGGTCACTTTCCGCTAGATTTAGCATTATTTTACGAGATTCCTTCAAATTGAGTTTTTCAAGATCGAATCTCACTCGCGTCATCAACTTCTTCTTCTTCTTCACTCTCTCGGCCTCTCTCTCTCTCTTTCCTCTCTCTATCATCGTATTCTAAAGACTGTCGATAAAATTTCTCTCCTAAAATGAAAATGCGAAACTTGGCCTATCTTCGAGAATGAAATTTGACGTTATGGTTGATAAAAATTTACAGAACAATACAAGCACTAAAAGTTTTCTTTTAAAGCGAAGAATTCATTCTTCATGCGAATTCAGAGAAAAATTCCCATCTATTTATTATCTCTCATTGCATACAAATGTTGAACAAAAAAAAATTTGTTTCTCTATAAAAAAAATATTTTTTTAATACTTTGGATTAAAAAAAAAAGGTTTTTGATACTTTGGATAAAAAAAAATATTTTTTGAATACTTTGTATTAAAAAAAATATTTTTTTAATACTTTGGATTAAAAAAAAAAAGTTTTTTAATACTTTGGATTAAAAAAAATATTTTTTGAAACTTTGGATTAAAAAAAAATATTTTTTTAATACTTTGGATTAAAAAAAAAAAAGTTTTTTAATACTTTGGATTAAAAAAAATATTTTTGAAACTTTGGATTAAAAAAAAATATTTTTTTAATACTTTGGATTAAAAAAAAATATTTTTTGAATACTTAAGATTAAAAAATTTTTTTTTTTTAATACTTTGGATTAAAAAAAATATTTTTTTAATACTTTGGATTAAAAAAAAACTTGTCTTACAAGATTTTATTTTTCTCTTCTTCTTTCTTTTTTTTGAGAGACTTAATTAAACTATTTGAAAACTTATCATCATCAAAAAGTTCGAGTACTTTAATGAAAAAAAAAATGAAAGTTTCATACACTTTTATCAAGTTTTTAGTTCGTAGAATTTCTTCAGCTACAGACATAGCATTTTTAGAATTGGAATCAATGCACTTGAAATACGAAGGTCACTCAAGAGCATCGTTGATTAAAGAAGAAAATTTCTCTCCTAGAGAAAAGAGGCGCAGTGTAATTAATTTCTTCACTCGTCAAAAGAAAAAAACAAGAAAAAAAAATTTCATCATGAAGGTAGATATATATAAACGTGCAACTTTTTAATGCGTCTTACTTTTCAAATTAAAAAATTTCAAATCAAAAATAATTGCATATATAGTCAAATTTAATTATTTCGTCAGCATTATTTACACGAACATTTATTATTATATAGAAAAAGAAAATAATTTTGTCGAAAAAATTAATTGGACAAAAATAGTTTTGTCGATAAAAATTAATAAGAGAAAACGAATTTTTGTCAAAGAATTTTATTCGATAAAATTAATTTTCTCAAAGAAATTTGATTAGACAAATATAATTTTGTCGTTAAAATTAATTTAAAAAAAATAATTTTGTCAAAAAAATGAATTTGGAAATAATTATTATATAATAAATAAAATAATAATTTTTTTGTAATTTATATTAATTTATGGCAATTTTTTTTTTATTATTTATTATAATTAATTGTAGAGGCGAATGATTATTCCCCAAAATGTCATTTGTCCGAATTGTCATTTTACCGAATTGCATTTATCCGAACTGTTATTTTAACGAAATGCCACTTATGCAAATCGACATTTTTACAAATTGTTACTTTTGCGAATTGTCATTTATGCGAATTTTCACTTTTGCGAAAAATCACTTTTAAGAATTGTCATTTTTGCGAATTGTCATTTATGCGATCTGACATTTTGACGAATCGGCATTTTTGCGAATTTTCACTTTTGCGAAAAGTTATTTTTGAGAATTGTCATTTATGCGAACTGACATTTTGACGAATTGTCATTTTTGCGAATTGTCATTTATGCGAACTGACATTTTTTCGAATGGTCATTTTGACGAAATGTCACTTTTGCGAATTGTCATTTTTGCGAATCGTCATTTTTTACGAATTGTCACTTTTGTGAAAAGTCATTTTTGAGAATGTCATTTATGCGAACTGACATTTTTTCGAATTGTCATTTTGACGAAATGTCACTTTTGCGAAGAGTCATTTTTGCGAAATATCATTTTTGCGAAAAACCATTTTTTTACGAATTGCTACTTTTGCGAAAAGTCATTTTTGCGAATCGACTTTTTTGCGAATTGTCACTTTTTTGAAAAGTAATTTTTGCGAATTGTCGTTTATGCGGAACTGCTATTTTTTCGAATTGTCATTTTTGCAAAAATTGCTATTGTAAATCTATATAAGCATACAATTTTACTATAACAATTTTCGCAAAAATGACAATTCTCAAAAGTGACATTTCGTCAAAATGACAATTCGAGAAAATGGCAGTTCCCATAAATGACAATTTGTAAAAATGATATTTTGCAAAAATGACTCTTCGCAAAAGTGACAATTCGTAAAAATAGCGATTCACAAAAGTGACATTTCATAAAAATAACAATTCGTAAAAATGTTATTTTGCAAAAATGACTTTTCGCAAAAGTGACAATTCGTAAAAATGTCGATTCGCAAAACTGACAAATCGCAAAAGTGACATTTCGTCAAAATGAGAATTCGAAAAAATGTCAGTTCGCATAAATGACAATTCGTTAAAATGTTAGTTCGCAGAAATAAAAATTCGCATAAATTACAATTCTCAAAAATGACTTTTCGCAAAAGTGACAATTCGCAAAAATGACAATCCGTAACAGTGACATTTCGTCAAAATGACAATTCGAAAAAATGTCAGTTCGCATAAATGACAATTCGCAAAAATGACTTTTTACAAAAGTGACAATTCGTAATTATAAGTAATTTCTTACGATTTATTATTCGAATGTGATTTCAAATTTCAAATGCAGGAATCGTCTCTGAATTTTATAGTCGTCTCAATTTTTTTTTCTCAACAAAGTCGAGAAAATTTATATCCCCAACATTCTTTGTCTCAAGTGAGACAATTGAAAGGAGATGAATTTTTATTACACTAAAAAAAACAAAAGATTGCTTGATGAGAGATATGGAAAAAAAAGAATGTGAGTAACCGTTAAAGGTAGAAAATGTGGAACAATCAGGTCATTTTCTGGACTCTTCGAGTGCATTTTTGCAGTCGCAGTAATAAAACCATTTTACAGAAAAGGTTATAAAAGCACCATCTCTACACACACACACACACACATATTCAAAAAGTAATTTACTATGCAAAGTCAATAAACGAATGAAAACAAAAGGGAACTTTTTTTTTCTTATCGCGTTTCCCATGATGCATAGAATCAAATTCAAATTTTTTCTTTATTAAAAAAAGAGGCGTTTACGATGTTCATTTCTCTTTTCAAAGCAGTTTCTTTCAATCTGTATATGGAATAAAAGAAATAAACTACAATTTTTTCCATTAAGAACATTGACACTATAGAAGAAGATATTGGCGTTGGTTAAAAAAAAAAGTTCCATTTCAAAGTTTGAAATCAAATAGCGGATTTCTTTAGGGGATGATATGTATTTCCTTCTGATTTGCCTGGATTACATTGTATGGTAACGTCTCTCTATGGATTTGAAAAGTGAAGAACGACAACGACGAATGCGTATTTCGATTCTTGTATATAGTTCAAGTTCGTTTCTCATAAATCTGAATAAAAAAAATTATTTATAAGGTAGTAGTGGAAAACGAATTTTACCGAGGTGAAGCGAATATTCACGACGGAAAAAAAAACAAAAAAAGTTGAAGAGTATAATGCTGGTGACATCAGGAGGCGACGTTAATGCAGCGTAGCGACAGACTAAAACTTTAGAGGTAATACTTGTCGTTGGTTGAAAACTTGGGAAGAGGAAGAAGAAGAGAGTTGTGAAATTGTCTTTCAAAGAGAAAAGTTGATCTGATCCGTGGCGATCCACGAGTGTGTGTTTCAACTTTTTTGAGAGGGATTTTCGTATTTTTATTGTAAGACCGAAAAACAAATTTGGCAGGATTTTTTTTTGTTTTTATAAAAAAATGTTGACATAAGTAGGCTAAATTTGTGCTGAATTTATTAACGTCATCAACAAATTATCAAATAATTGAATTGGGCCGCATGATTATTCTCCAAATGTCATTTTTCCGAAATGTCATTTTACCGAACTGCGCTTTTGCAAATAGTCATTTTTGCGAATGGACATTCTTACAAATTGTCAATTTTCCGAAAACTCATTTTTGCGAATCGTCATTTTTACGATTTGTCAATTTTTCGAAAAGTCATTTTTGCGAATTGTCATTTATACGAAAAAACATTTTTGTGAAATGTCATTTTTGCGAAAAGTCATTTTTACGAATTGCCATTTTTGCGAATTGTCATTTTTGAGAAATGTCATTTTTGCGAATTGTCACTTTTGCGAATTGCCATTTTTACGAATCGCCATTTTTACGAATTGTCATTTATGCGAATAATCATTTTTGCGAAAAGTCATTTTTGCGAATAATCATTTTTGCGAAAAGCTATTTTTGCGAATTTCCATTTTTGCGAATCGCTATTTTCACGAATTGTCAATTTTCCGAAAAGTCATTTTTGCGAATCGCCATTTTTACGAATTGTCAATTTTTCGAAAAGCCATTTTTGCGAAAATTCCTATAGTAAACTTGTATGCATATATAGATTCACTATAGGAATATTCGCAAAAATGACTTTTCGGAAATTTGACAATTCGTAAAAATGGCGATTCGCAAAAATGGCGATTCGCAAAAATGACATTTCACAAAAATGTCTTTTCGTAAAAATGACAATTCGCAAAAATGACTTTTCGGAAAATTGACAATTCGTAAAAATGGTGATTCGAAAAAATCACAATTCGCAAAAGTGACATTTCGGAAAAATGACATTTGGGGAATAATCATGCGCCCCTATTAAAAATAATTGAAATTTAGCAATGAGTTTTATTATTTGTGAAAATAATAATTGAATCCCTAAGAAGAATTTTATTGTGAACAATATTTAATTTTTGCAAAGAATATTATTACTGTTGAGAATAATTAAATTTTTGCAATAATTTCTAACTTTTACAAAATTGAATTTTTTTTCGTGTTTTTATAACTAAACATCTTTTGTAAATTCATTATTTTTAATAATTTTTGAAAATGTTCTATAAGAATTTTTAAATTCATTTTTTTACAATTCAATTTTACAAAATTTTAATTGTTCGTAAATTCTTCAATTAAAATATATATATATTAGAAAATAAAAACTAAATAATAAATAAAAAATCTGCAATTGAAGTTTCTCAAAAAAAAAAATTAATTTCCCAGAATTGTTAGTTAAAAATATGGCAAATTTAAATTTTCGAAGATTTTAATATGTAACCTTTTCAAAATTCAATTATTTCTAAAAATTTACGCTCTAATGCTTTTAAAATTAAAATCTAAAATTTTAACTGAAATCCATATTTAAATCAATGTTTATGAGAAAATTCTACGAGAATGCAATTATTTGAATACAAAAATAACAATTTATTTGAATAATTGCATGTTTCTTAAAATAATTGAAATTCTGCAATGAATTTCATTATTTATGAAAATAATTGAATTTCGGAGAAGAATTTTTATTATTTATGGAAAAAATTGAATTTTATGATTTATAAAAATAATTAAATGTTTGCATAGAATTTTATCAGTATTTTAAAAAAATAATTGAAATTTTGCTGAGAATTTTATTTAAAATTTTAGAAAATAATTGAATTTTGGAGAAGAATTTTATTGCTTGTAAAAATAATTGAAATTTTGCCAAAAAATTTTATTAAAATTTTATAAAATAATTCAATTTCAGAGAAGAATTTTATTGCTATTGTAAAAAAATAATTGTAATTTTTATAAAGTTTTGAATATAATTTGAATTTCTGCGAAGAATTTGATTACTTTTTGAAAATAATTAAAATTCCGCAAAAATTTGTAATTTGTTTCTAAAATTCAATTTTTTTTCAGTATAATTTCAATTAAAATTCATTTTTAAATTAATTTTTAATAGTAAATTTTACGAGAATTCAAATTATTCAAAGACAAAAATAAATAATTTATTGAAAAATTGAATATATATTTATGAAAATAAATGAAATTATTGCAAAGAAATTTAATGAAACTTGTAAATAATTGAATTTCTGTGAAATTTTTATTATTTAAGAAAATAATGAAATGTTCGCGTAAAATTTTATCGGAATTTTTGAATAATAATTAAATTCATTTAAAAAAATTTATTAAAACAGTAGATATTAAAAATCAAATTGTGGAAAATTTTTGAAAATAGTTGAATTTCAGAGAAGAATTTTATTATTTATAAAGGATAATTGAAAATTTTGACAAGAATTTTATTAAAATTTTAGAAAATAATTGAATTCCTAAAAAGAATTTTATTATTCACGAAAATAATTTAAATCTTCGTAAACATTTTATTATTTATGAAAATAATTGAATGATTGCGAAGAAATTTGTAAATTGTAAATAATGAAATTCTTGTGAAATTTTTATTATTTTTTTGAAAATAATGAAAAGTTTGTGTAGAATTTTATTAAATTTTTTTTTTAAATAATTGAATTCTTTTGGAAATTTTTATGAAAATAGTAGATATTGAATATCATTGAATTGAAGAAAATTTTTGAAAATAATTGAATTTTGGAGAAGAATTTAATTATTTCTTAAAATAATTAAAATGTTGATGAGAATTTTGAAAAATTTTGGAATCATTTTGGAATCATTTTGGAATGATAGTGATCGTATCACTTGCGATCACTTTACCATCATGCCTCCAATCAATAATGATATCCTCTTTGTCTAACTTTAATTCCAATTGAATTAAAAACTCGCGGAAAAATTATGTTCACCAGTAGAACCTAATATCCTTTTCTTCGTTGAAGTTAAGTTTGTTAATAAACGAAGAGAAGAAACATGAGAAAATACACGCCTCGCGGCTACTTGCCTGGAATAAATTTTATTAGTAACTAAACCCCCAACCAAGTTTGTATCCGCTTTTGTCGAAAGTTGCACCTGCTTTTCTTCTCTTTCTCTCTCTCTCTTGCTTTTCTTTTAAGAAAAGAAAAAACTGTTATATGGAGTAAAATTTTCTAGTTCGGCTTTCACTTTTTTTTTTCTTCTTTAATATAATGGTATCCCTTTCAAAAAGCAGAAAAATAGAGTAAAAACTTGTATATTTACAACTTGTAATTACAAGCTACATGCTAAATTACAAAAAAAGTTTATTTTTTCAAATAACAAATGGAAATGCATTGAAGTCAGATCTTGGAAACAGTGGACAATTTGGTTAGTTTTTCACGTGGATAAAATTGTCGCAGGGTTTCCGTCTGAAATGGAATTTCCACGATCGAATGATGAGAATAGTTGGCACGTTCTGGTGACCCACGAAACTCGCACACTTCTCACTATGCCCATCGAGTTATACAAGGATCCCTCACATTTAGACATTCCTCCCAAACTTGGACGATAATTTAGATCGAAAACTTGACAAAATTCCAGATCGTTATTCGGTGAATATTTTCCAAATAAATTCCACTTTTCTTGGGAAGAATTGGTGGTTTTATTTTTAGACGAGTTTTTCAATTAATGAATGTTGTTTTTTTAAAATGATTAAAAAATCATGGTGGGATCATTTTAAGTTCTTCAGATTTGAAATTTTTTTTTTCTTTTTCACGTAGGAAAAATATAATTTGATAACGCTGTGGAAACTATAGTGTTCGGCGTGTCGTGGCAAGTAATGAAAAGTTGTCGCTGAGAAAATATTCGCTGTTGTGGTATTAGGAGACGTCAGCTGCAAAGGGTATATCAATTTGGTAGGAGAAGGCGTTTGGTGGTGCCACGAGACGAGGTACAAGTTATAAATTTTCCCCGGTATCGACGGGAAGCGCGATGACTTCATCGACCCATTGCAAAATCGTTATTTATGATTATGGGCGTCGCTCTCTTTATTAATTTATTACACAATTCACCCCGCGCCAACTATTATCCCTCGAGATAAAGTTTTGCCGAAAGCTCCATAGCGCTTACTTTAGAATATTATTTAAAAAATTGTTTTTTTGAAAAGAAACTAATGATCTAAATATTTAATTTGCTAAACAATCTTCAAATTATTCTACCTTAATTTTTTTTACTTTCCTTTCTACTTTTGATTTCACTTTAATTAATTTTTACTTTTCTTTGTACTATTGATTTATCTTTAATTAATTTTTACTCTCCTCTGTACTTTTGATTTCATTTTAATTAATTATGACTTCACTTCCTCTTCTGACTAAGACGCTTCTTAGAGTGACGGGGCGAGCGCTGGTCACCGGCTTATATAGTCGCAGGTCGCCTAGTGGTGGGGAGCGCTCCGCGCCGATTGGTTGCGCGCATACTCAGGAGCGGCGCATGATAATATTTCGCCCCAACGTGTTCTAACATTTCCATTTACATAAATCTGTTGTAATCTACAACTAGAACAAATTTATGCGCGCTAATTTCGTTTTCAAGTTAAATTACTTATCTTTTGCATGAATTTCTATTAAAATTAAATCATCATGATAAGAAATATTTTTTGCATAGGGACTTTTGGGAAATTTGCTTACAGATACTTTAGATATTACGTAATCGACCCCAAGAGATTAAACCTTTGCTAACGAAATTTCAAACGGAATACGGAATTTCATATATCGGAATTGTCGATAACTATATGAAAATGATGCAAAGAGAAGAGAAGCAATTCAAAATAGTTAAAAACCGACAGAAAAATCATTAGCACAATGTAAAATATTTAATTATAACACCCACCGTTAAAAATTCAAATATACACAAGGCAAATATTGAAATTTATCTGAAATTATTAGCATGAAACAAGTTGAACCGGATTTGCATTTGCACTTCGATCCCTAAGTTATATTTATAAATATATGAACATATTTATTTTTTCTCTTTTTAAATTGCGAACACAGTTTTCGATATAATCTTAAGTATGTGATTTTAACAGGTTTATATATTTTGTCATTTTGGAAAAAAAAGAGAGAGAGGGGAAAAAAGAAGTTATAAATATGATAGTCGAGATTTCACAGGCAATTCCGTTATCTATAGAGAGATATAGAGGATTGAAAACGGAGACTCCAAGTCGAACGTTTCAGCTGCGTCCCTTTTCGTTTTATTAAAATGGCCACAATTGCCTTACACATACACATACATTTATATACATTCACTTTAAACTTCACACGAAACTTAACTTACCGTTGTTTTTGCTTGCTTACCTAACCCGTTGGTTGTCTGTATTTGCTTATATGTAAGCTGGAGGGAATATATATGGGGCTATTGGCGCGCGGTCGAACTTGTGGTTACTCGATGAGATTTCGTTCTATTGGGTTCAAGAAAAGCGGTTTACTATTCCTATCGTCTAAGCTGCATCCTGTCTACTAAGTTTCGAAGAAAAATTATTATTCCCCTCCCGATATTGTCGAGGCGCAATTTAATCGAACAAATTGTATTTCTCGCTCTTTTATACAATATAATTTCTAAATGTCTTTATTTTTTTTTTATTTATTTGTGCTGCAATTTAAAAATATCCAAAACGTTTTAGATATACATTGATAAAAAAAAAATTTCCTCAAGCGTGGATTCTAACATAAAAATTGACAGTGAAACATGTGGAGCCAATTGTAATGGCTGCTTTAGAAATAATAGCCAATTGCAGTAGTTGCTATAGGAATAGTAGCCAATTGCAGTAGTTGCTAGAGGAATAGTAGAAAATTGCAACGTCTACTATACAAATAATAGCCAATTGCAGTAGTTGCTATAGGAATAGTAGCCAATTGCAGCAGTTGATCTAGGAATAGTAGCCAATCGCAGTAGTTGCTACAGGAATAGTAGCCAATTGCAACGCCTACTATACAAATAATAGCTAATTGTAGAAGTTGCTACAGGAATAGTAGCCAATTGCAGCAGTTGATCTAGGAATAGTAGCCAATTGCAGTAGTTGCTACAGGAATAGTAGCCAATTGCAACGCCTACTATACAAATAATAGCCAATTGTAGAAGTTTCTATAGGAATAGTAACCAATTGCAACGTATACTATACAAATAATAGCCAATTGTAGAAGTTGCTATAGGAATACTTGCCAATTGCAGCAGTTTATATAGGAATAGTAGCCAATTGCAACGCCTACTATACAAATAATAGACAATTGTAGAAGTTTCTATAGAAATAGTAGCCAATTGCAAGGCCTACTATACAAATAATAGCCAATTGTACAAGTTTCAATAGGAATAGTAGCCAATTGCAACGCCTACTATACAAATAATAGCCAATTGTAGAAGTTTCTATAGGAATAGTAGCCAATTGCAGTAGTTGCTATAGGAATACTTGCCAATTGCAGCAGTTTATATAGGAATAGTAGCCAATTGCAGTAGTTGCTACAGGAATAGTAGCCAATTGCAGCAGTTTCTATAGGAATAGTAGCCAATTGCAATGTCTACTTTACAAATAATAGCCAATTGTAGAAGTTGCTATAGGAATAGTAGCCAATTGCAGCAGTTGATCTAGGAATAGTAGCCAATTGCAGTAGTTGCTACAGGAATAGTAGCCAATTGCAACGCCTACTATACAAATAATAGACAATTGTAGAAGTTTCTATAGGAATAGTAGCCAATTGCAACGTATACTATACAAATAATAGCCAATTGTAGAAGTTTCTATAGGAATAGTAGCCAATTGTAGAAGTTGCTATAGGAATACTTGCCAATTGCAGCAGTTTATATAGGAATAGTAGCCAATTGCAGTAGTTGCTACAGGAATAGTAGCCAATTGCAGCAGTTTCTATAGGAATAGTAGCCAATTGCAATGTCTACTTTACAAATAATAGCCAATTGTAGAAGTTGCTATAGGAATAATAGCCAATTGCAGTAGTTGCTACAGGAATAGTAGAAAATTGCAACGTCTACTATACAAATAATAGCCAATTTGCAGTAGTTGCTATAGGAATAGTAGCCAATTTCAGCAGTTTCTACAGGAATAGTAGCCAATTGCAGCAGTTGCTATAGAAATAGTAGCCAATTGCAGCAGTTTCTATAGGAATAGTAGCCAATTGCAGCAGTTGATATAGGAATAGTAGCCTATTGCAATGTCTACTATACAAATAATAGCCAATTGCAGCAGTTGCTATGGAATTAATAGCCAATTGCAACGGTTGCAATTGGTACAGTAGCCACTTGCATTAAAACTTGTTATCCTGGGAATCTGGAATTTTTATGGTGGCTAATTGATAGGAAATATTAAAAACCTCTCCAGTTAAGATAAATTATTGACTGCGATGCACATTTTTACTTTCAAATACAGGAGTTTATCCATCAACAACGATATATGCAAAATAAAGGGAATAAGAAAGACGTCTCAATGTGGTCCCCCTAACAGGAGAGACGCTTGCCTTTAAAATAAAGATAGATAAAAAGGAGGAACAATAAATTTTCACTCCTGACATTTTCAAAGCTAAAAGTCACCCAATATTTTAGGTCCACTACTTTTTCTTGACTTGTATATCGACGGTGACAATTTATTGCTTTGTTTGATAATATTGAGAGGTATCGCGAAAAAACTTTTTTTCCACTGTACGAATTTTGGTGGAATGGGGTCTTTGGGTTTGGGGGTGGGGGGAAACTTTGCTTTTGAAACCACGCACACGCCAGGAAGTTCAAAGCTAGGGAAAATAAGTGTTTTGCTCTCGAGACTGGACGGAACCACTTGGCAAACGTGTGTGCTTAGGACGAAATGCTAGTCCAAGGGGACAATTCGTTTCACTGTCTCTTGGACGTGATAGATTGCATAGCTGGCCAATGGTTTCTCTGACCGTTCTTATATCTTCCCTGGCAGGACACGTAACCACATGCCACCCCCTCTTTCTCTTTTGTCTCTGATACCCCTTTTCTCTCTCTCTCTCTCTCTCTTTCTCTGATTCTCCTTTCCCTTCTTTTTCTCTCACTCTCTGTGCATGCAAAATTTCCAATGGCGCTTATATCTATATACCCAAAGTGACAAAGAAAAAAAAATTGGGGGGAAACGACTTCATGCAACTCTAAAAACCCCTGCAGCCGAGTCAGTGAGTGAGAGAGAGAGAGATCTGATGCGGTGGCACTCACACTCCACGAGCCTTTCCAACTACAATTTATTTACGCCAGTGAAACGTTCCTTTTCAAGAGGAAACTACAATTTTTTGTCACAGGTGTCGTGCCGAATAGAAATATAATCGAGAGAGTGAAGAATTGAAAAGTGTCAGGGATAAAAGAGCAATTTTCCACGAAAGCGAAAACGAATATAACGCTAAAATCGAAAATGTGCAACATTTCATGATGACAAACAAAAAAAAATTGAAAAAATCAAATGCAGAGGAAAAAAAAGATTCAATCAAAATTGGTCATATTACATTGAGTGCACGTTCGCTTATTGAGAAATTATTATTATTATTATTATTATCCAAGAGGAAAGAAAAATAATTTAATGTGATAAAAAGAAAAATTTTGTCAAGTAATTTAAAGAAGGAGTCACAAATAAAAAAAACAGTTAAAATAAAATATTAATAATAAATAAATAATAATTGTATAAAATATTGCGATAATTTTCCGGAAATAATTGTAGAGAATTTTTCAAAAACCATTCAATAAAATTAAAATATTTTTACTTGTGGAAAACGTTAGTAGATGGCAATTTGGTAACTAAATGAACTCGATGCAGGAAATTCGAAATTCAAAATGGCGGATCCAATATGGCGGAGGAATTTTTAGAAATTTATCAAATTTGACTAAAAATTCAAATTGTCACTAAGGAATTTTTGGAATCGCTGATTACGAATCCAATGTTAGTTATCCAAAATTCAAAATGGTGGATCAAATATGGCGGACATTTTTTTAAAAAACAATCCAATAATAGCAGAAATTTTATTTTCACAAAAATATGTAGTAAATTTAATGACTATTTAGAGTAAAGTTCATTTATATTAGAGACGATACTTAATTATAGTTGGAAAATTTAATTTGAGAAGAGCAATCACAGTCGTGTCTTATATAACAAACCCCTGTCTCCCCCCCTTCTTTCTCTTTCTAAAAAGTCGACAAGAAAGAAAAAATTCTATCCTTTTAATAATACTTGAAAGAAAAGCTTTTAATTGATTCAACTTGTTATCTTTTGTATAGCTATGTTAATAAAGTAAAAGACTATTTAGTCTGCACAAATAAAAATTTAATTTATCTGAAATTAAATTTTTAAATGAAATTATTTTGTCGATGATGATGTCGTATATATTGAAATGAAATATATGTATATACTAAAACGGTAAAATTAAATATTCTTCCATTCAAATGAATTATTATCAAGAAATCAAATATTATTTCAGTCAAATTGAATTTTAATGCGAGTTTTTTAAAATCAAGTTTCAATTAGAAGACTATATGTTTATACGATAGTGAATTTGCGTCTTTAATTGTTTGATAATTATTTATTAAAATTAACGCAGTGCACTAAGTAATTTATAATAAGTATCTCTTTAGTTAACACTGGAATTCTTTTACTCGTTCTTTTTTGTCTTTGAATAATTATTATCTATGTTGCGTTACTTTAATTTTTTTTTAGTTAATTAATAGTATATCTCAAGGAGATAATGCTTATTGATATTGTTAATTAAATTTTATTTAGGTATGTGGCACAAATTACTTTTTATGAATGTTAGGAGGTCTGTAAATAGCGCTTTTTTTAAGAATTTTGTAGAAAGGAAGAAATTAACTCAGACTTCCGCTTCTTTGGAATGATTTTTTTAGATAATTTATTATAATACAGTTTCAAGGTAGAAATAATGCTGAGTTGCTAAAACTTTTTGCAGCTCGTGTGGAATTTAGATTTCAATTTAATTAATTTTTACTCTTCTTCCCCTTTTGATTTCACTTTAATTAATTTTCACTTTTGATTCCACTGTAATTAATTTTCACTTCCCTATACAGTCTGCAATGAATCCGCTTGGTAGAGTCTGGTAGAGTGAGGGGGCGAGCGCTGGTCACCGGCTTATATAGTCGCAGGTCCCCTTGTCGCCTAGTGGTGGGGAGCGCTCGGCGCCGATTGGTTGCGCGCATACTCAGGAGCGGCGCATGATAATATTTCGCCCCAACGTGTGCTAACATTTTCATTTACATAAATCTGTTGTAATCTACAACTAGAACAAATTTATGCGCGCTAATTTCGTTTTCAAGTTAAATTACTTATCTTTTGCATGAATTTCTATTAAAATTAAATCATCATGATAAGAAATATTTTTTTGCATAGGGACTTTTGGGAAATTTGCTTACAGATATAGAAAATAAGTTAAAGTAAAATTTAAGGGAAAGGGAAAAGACAGGTTATGGTTTAATACTTAACGGTATTAAGGAGGTTTGCCAAATCAACGTCATTTCTCTATGTCGCGTAGTTTTATTAATTATTCGCACTAGAGTTTATAGAGAATATTTGTTGTTAATTGCTGCCTTCAATATTGCAAGGCATCATCATTTTGCACTCGGGATAAATTTTTTTTTTGAATCATAGTAGTCGCCTACGATCGGACGCGAAATTACTACTTCCCACCACGCATAAATTCTAATTCCCCGCTCGAAAAAAAATCTCCTACCCAGTATCGGTAATGAGCCCGTTACCGTTGCGTGTACCGCATGTAAGAACACAACATGACACGTAAACTGAGTACCAGGGTACGACCTACACGATGTTTCCAAGTGCAGATACGAGCCAATCGATCGTCCCATTATTATCGAAGGTGAATGTTTTCGGTCTCCGTTCATCAATTTAAATTGGCATCAGTGTAAAAAAAAGTGTGCAATATAACTGACGGGACAGTTATCGGTAACCGGCACCAATGAGAGACACACAACACGACACACGATATAAACGATAACGATTTCCATCTACAATTACATTGAACAATTCTTTGATGCTACTTAAGTGGGAATTTAATCCGTTGAAAATTTTGGAGGAAGCTGGATGTTCCGGAAAAAATTTTTTTAGGAAACCACTTGGAATTCGTAGTAGAATCAAAGTTTTAATAGAATTAAGAACCGAATGGGGAATTACTTGAAAAATCGGATTAGATTACCAGATGATGATTAATTGGTTAAATAAATCCAAAGGCATTTAGAATCCGAAAGCTAATTGCCAATCGCGTAAGGGATCAGATCAGTATAGAGAAAGGTAATTAGCTGACGAATGACAATTCAGATAAAATTCGAAACCAAACATGTTATCCATCAGTAGGATGAATTTTTAGGAGAAAATTAGCTGACGAATTACTGAAGAACAATGCAATTGGAATTAGGAAACGAATTAAAAATTACTTCAGAAGCAGAATAAATTAACAAGGCGGCAATTAGCCGACAATTCTAATTTGGAATTGGTAATCGAATTGCAAATTTCGTCAAAGGTCTGATGCAATCCAGAATTTGGAACTCGATTCTTGACCCAGAAATCTAATGCGTCCAGAAGGAGAAAATCAGGAATAATTCGGGAATACGGAAAGAATGCGGAACAGGGAAGCCAGTTGCAAATTGCAGCAGAAGTTAGATGAGTTCACTAAATGGTAATTAGCTCACGAATAAATATTCTAATAAAATTCAAAAACTAATTGGAGATTACATTAAAAGTGGAATCAATTTAGAACGAAGGAATTAGCTGATGAGGAAGAATTTCCATGGAATTTGGAACCTAATTATAAATTACAGGATAAACCTAGCGAGTTTAGGAATAAAACAATTAGCTGATGTAGAACAATTTGAAAGGAATTTAGAATTAGAAACCCAATTGCAAATTGATTAAGGAGACAATTTGGAAATTGGAACCCAATTGCAAATTAATGAGTTTAGGAGACAAATAGCTATTTGAGAGGAAATTATTAGCTGACGTGGGTTCCACGCAGCTAATAATTCAGAATTCGGAGTTATTTGAAAAGAATTTAGAATTCGGAACCTAATTGCAAATTGGTGAATTTAGGATTTAGGAGACAATTAGCTGTTTAAGAGTGAAACATTATAAAAGGAATTTAGAATTCGGAACCCAATTGCAAATTGATGAATCTAGGAAACAATTAGCTAACAATGGACACAAGGAATAATTTCAATCTGTCATCAAAACAAAATATATTAATCGCTCAAGGAGGGACACAAAATTCCAGAAGGTCCGTCTCCTTAATTGACAATTAAGAAACCCAAATTGATAAATTCGAGTGATGCCTCCTCTAAATTAGAGAAAGAGTTCGAGGCAATGAGTCCCTGTTATAAAAATTCTTAGCAGATGAATAGGTGGACAGACATAATTTCTGAGAAACGAAATCTCCCGTGTCTTTTAACAGAAAAGAAGATCAATAACACCTAAAGAGGATAGATTCAATAAGTTTTGCCCCAGTACAAAAAATACACCAATGCCACTTTTAAGTACAATTTTATAAGGGACAAAAATCGAACCAATTTTATAATCATCTTTTATTCCTCCCTAAAAATTTCCCTCCTGAAAAAATTCCGAGTAAAAAAATACCACTTTTCGCAATAAAAAAAAATTCTTTAGAACAAATAAACTGTATTTTCCCAATGGAGGCAAATAAATGAACACATTGTTCGTCGAGATAGAGGAGAGAGAAAAAAAAATTCTATTCTACTTTCTCTCCGGCTTTCTTCAGCAATGAGAGAGAATAGTCTTCGATGAACATCGCGAAATATCAAGTAAATGATGTTGGAAGAAGGTGAGTATGCAAATCAGTTGGTGTAGAGAGATGCATTGATATGCAGTTGAGGTGCATTGACTGGCGTCGGAACTGAGTACTCGAGTATTGCTTCGAGCAGAATGGAGCACCATTAAGATGGATTGTTAACCTATCGAGAATTTGACGCATCGCGTTTACGTCAATCAACAGGTTCGCCTTCTTGCTTAATCGGCCATATTTTGATGTCCCGTTATAAATAATTCACTTATAAAAGCAAATTTAATAAAAAGAACAATTTTTTTTCTTATTTGAACAGTTATTCTCTTCATTCTCTTCCCATTCATGTGGGAAATTTTGTTCGATTAAATAATAGAATAGCTTACCTGGAAAGTTTAATTTTAAGATACCGGTGGGATAGGGATAATAATTTCTTACGGAATTCCCTCGAATTTCTGATAGTGTTCCGTTATAATTCCGACCGCAGTTAAAATTCTACTTGGATTAGGAGCAAAATCGGAAATCTTGAGGATCTGCAGTCAACTTTACGAAATACCGTCATATTATACGGATTACCGTCATACTAAACGGATTACCGTTATAATATACAGATTACCGTCTTCATTGTTGTCTATACTGATATATGTTAAGCTATGTATGCTTGATTTACTTCACGAATAGTCGTTTGGATATCAACATTATAGAATACCGTTTAGTTTAAAGATTACCGTTCACCTTACAGAATTCCGTCTGGTTTATGAACTACGGTCTAGGTTTTAAACTTCCGTCTATGTTATGGATTATTGTATACTTTGAGAATTAGTGTCATTTTACGTAATACTATCTACTTTACGGAATACCGTTTAGTTTACGGATTACCGTCTGTCTACTTTACAAAATCCCCTTAGGTTTACGGATTACCGTCTACCTTTCGTATTACCATCTTACTTTGTGGACTACCTTCTAATTACGAAATATTGACTATTTTTCGATGTAGTATCTACTTTATGAATTACTATCTGCTTTACGGATTATCATCTACTTTTAAAAATACCGCCTACTTTACGAAATATCATTTATTTTACGAAATACCGTCTAGATTACGGACTATAATTAGGGTTATCGTTTACGGAATACCGTCTAGATTACGGACTATAATTAGAGTTATCGTTTACGGAATATCGTCTGATTTACGGAATACCGTTTAGTTTACGGATTCTCTTCTACTTTACGGAATACCGTCTGATTTACAGATTACCGTTTAGTTTACAGATTCTCTTCTACTTTACGGAATACCATCTTATTTACGAATTACCGTTTAGTTTACGGATTCCCTTCTACTTTACGGAATACCGTCTGATTTACGAATTGCCGTTTAGTTTACTGATTCCCTTCTACTTTACGAAAAACCGTCTGATTTACGGATTACCGTTTAGTTTACGGATTTTCTTCTACTTTACGGAATACCGTCTGATTTACGAATAGCCGTTTAGTTTACTGATTCTCTTCTACTTTACGAAAAACCGTCTGATTTACGGATTACCGTTTAGTTTACGGATTTTCTTCTACTTTACGGAATACCGTCTGATTTACGGATTTCCGTTTAGTTCACGGATTACCATCTACTTTACGGAATACTGTCTGATTTACGGATTACCGTTTGGTTTACTGATTCTCTTCTACTTTACGAAATACCGTCTGATTTACGGATTGTCGTTTAGTTTACGGATTATCATCTACTTTACGGAATTTGAATTGTATCGGAATTCTAAATGAAAACTAATGCAAATCTTGTAGAATATTGTCTTAAATTCAAAATAGTATTCTAAGAGAAATCTGTCTAAAAATAATATCCGAATTCAGAGGTAAGCTTCGAAGGCAGTTTCTGTCGAATCTTTCCAAGTGGGTATGTAATTTCTTCTCTAAATCAACCACGTATGCACGAAATCCATTATCAGCTTTAAAATTGCTAAAAGTACATTTACGATCGACAATTTAGTTCAGTGAAAATAAAATGTTCCTTTCCCTTCGTAAATTGACCGCATTTGTGAATACTCCCCTGTATCGATTTTACCCACCTATTGGAAAGAGTAAAATTCAAGTTTCTTTTTTCTCTATTTCTCTTCTTTTTTTTCTTTTTTTGCCTATTGTAAAGTTTAGAAATACCCGGGGAATACAATTGAATCGATTGCAAGGCAGATCCAGAGTTAATTAAATGCATATCTTAATTTCATTTTGGCATTTTGAGTGAGTAATCTTTTTCTATCGGTGTATGTATATACACATATAGATGTGGAGTTTTATCTAAAGGAGTGAGGAAAAAAAATTCATCTGAATGGAAATCGAATAGCGATTAGTTCATCAGTAAAAGATAGAGCTGTATGATCTGTCTCTATCTATAGGGAACAAAAACGAAGGCTTTAGTAGTAGTCGTATAATGTTGATGGTGGTGGTGGTTCACTGGATCATCGATCGGTTTCCGGTTAGGATCCGCTCCGAATACCGTGAGGGTGGATGCCGATTACAATCGGGACGAGCAGTAACTCACAGACGCTGATTACACATTTCAAAACGCGACCAAAAGCAGTTTGATCTACGGCATCCCATAATTCTCTAGGGTTCGCACGTCCGTTTGACCATTTCCAAACTAAAATCTAATCTGTGATCAGAATATCCTGCGTCTTATGGATTTCAATTTTTTTTTAGAGGGAGGAGAAAAAAGGATGTTTTTTGATAATCAGTGGCTGTGAATTAATAAATCTATGTGTTCCTTAACTGTGGTTACTTTTTGTTCTTGGTGGTATTTTATATTTATATTTCTGACTTAACTTTATTTACGAATTACTGTTCACTTTTGCAGATTACTTTACGGATTACCATCAACTTTACGGAATACCGTCTACTTACGGACTACAATATATTTACGGAATATCGTTTACTTTACGGATTACCATCAACTTTACGGAATACCGTCTACTTTACGATTTACCGTCTACTTTTCGGAATACCATCTACTTTAATGATAACCGTTTACCATCAACTTATACTTACCGTACTAATACTTACCGTATTCCATCAACTTTACGGAATACCGTCTACTTTACGGATTACCCTCTACTTTACTGATTACCGTTAACTTAACAGAATACCATCTAGTTGGCGGTTTATCGCCTACTTTACGGAATGCCGTTTATTTCACGAAAAACTATCTAGTTAACGGTTTACCGTTTACTATACGGAATACCGTATATTTTACGGAATTTTCGGAACACCATCTACTTTAATGATAACCGTTTATTTTACAGGATTATCTTTAGTTTACGGATTACCATCAACTTTACGGAATACCGTCTACTTTACGGATTACTCTCTACTTTACTGATTACTGTTAACTTAACAGAATACCATCTAGTTTGCGGTTTACCGCCTACTTTACGGAATACTGTCTATTTTACGAAAAACCATCTAGTTAACGGTTTACCGTCTACTATACGGAATACCGTATATTTTACGGAATACCATCTACTTTACGGTTTACCGTCTAGTTTGCGGGTTACCATCTAGTTTAATGATTACCGTTTACTTTACGGGATAATTTCTACTTTACGGAATACCATTTACTTTACATATAACCGTCTGCTTTCTGGTAGTCGATCCATTATAAAAAATACCAATAAAATTACGGAATACTGTCTACTTTATAAATGTGACCACCAGGAAAAAAGAAAAACCATCTAAACATGAAGTTCTGAATTCGTAATCAGTTTTAAAAATCAAGACAAGAATGGCAAGCATTTTAAAGCAAACATTGAATATTTTTTTTTTTGCAAAATCGCAAAAAAAGAGTGAAACGACAAAAAAGATATGAATTTTTTTTTAACAGATAGAATTCGTTTTTCAACAGTGAGCGAAATAGGAACGACAGTCTGATAACATACATTGAAAAAATTTCAATAATCAGATAAGATACACACACATATATATAAGTTGACTTTGCGACACCATCAAAAGGCGAGATTTGCTTTTCAATGAGATTCGACTGCTTACAAATGAATCTTTCTTTCTTTCTTTCTCTCTCACTCTCTTTCTCTCTGTGTCTTGAATCGAGTGAGTCATTTTTTTCAGGTCACGTGTTTCAGATGACTATATGCACGACTAAGTACACCTGCCACGTAGCTCTGTATTCTATTTACATTGATCGAACGCGTCCACACAGAGAACATGGAACTCGTCATTCTCATCGACTGCTTACTGAATGCTAATCGAATGCAGATGATACTTTACTCGCGGCAGATTATTATCATTGATTTATGCGAAAATCGAATAAATGCACTAGGTCGAGAGAGAAAGAGAGAAAGAGAAAGAACGATAAGGAGAATTTATGTCTTGCAATCTCGTCTTTTTCCATCTGCACCGGAGAGAAAAAAAAATTCATACTAAGCTTCAAGAATTTAATATCTTCAAGCCCTTTTTCCTGAAAATTTTTTTACCCAGAACAATTGTATTCGAAATACTATAATTACTTGAATTATTTTTTTACTTAAATACTTATTTGTATTGATTAGCGATGACAAAAAATTATCTGACTATTGGTAAAGACATAATATAAAATCAAATTGAAGAGAATATAGAGAGGAAATATTTCGAAATATTTACTTAATAAAAATTTTTTTCCCATACTGAAAATTTTTACTTCCTATATTTTGACATATGACAGTCAATTGCTTGGAAAAAGTGAAAAATCGGTTATATATATATATATATAAAATTGTAGAAATTTCAATGTACCAACAAACAGAGCATCCGTCGTGAGAGCATCCAAGTATGGATGATAGCGACATTGTAAATTTCAACCAAAAAGTTTTAAAGCACGTGTCTGTGTGGTTTGTGACACATTGCAAAAAGCACTCTACGAAGTCAGGGAAAAATCTTTTTCTTCCTGAAAATTATGCATTTCGTCTTCCTCCACTTTTCATATGAGAATATTTTTTTGCACAACAAAAATGAATCAGAGATCTTTTTACAGGAAAATTTATTTTCTTATTAACTTTTTTTAAAATAGAAGATGATAATTTTCATGGAAAGAGACAAATTAATTAGACCCCATTTTTAGAAAGAAGAAAATTTACGTTAACGTTAACGGATTGCCGTATACTATACGGAATACCGTCTAGTTGTCGGATTACCGTCTACTTCCCAGGTGCGAAAAGTTGGTCGGGCCATGGTCGCGCCGACCAAGTGGATAGTCGTGCCGACCTTGGCAACCAAAGGTCGGCCGAACTAGCGAATTGTAACACCCGCCGTCCAGTGGCTGACATGGTCGGGCCGACTATGGCTGCCAAAGTCGGACCGACCAGGGGTGCCAAAGTTTTGCCAACCATGTGAAAGAATGTCGGCTTGACTTTGGCAACCATGGTCGTGCCGACCTTGGCAGCCAAAGGTCGGCCGAACTAGCGAATTGTAACACCCGCCGTCCAGTGGCTGACATGGTCGTGCCGACTATGGTTGCCAAAGTCGGGCCGACCAGGGGTGCCAAAGCTTTGCCGACCATGAGAAAGAAGGTCGGATTCACTTTGGCAACCTTGGTCGTGCCGACCTTGGCAGCCAAAAGTCGGCCGACCGATTGCAAAAAATTATTAATTATTTATTATTATTATTAATTATTATTATTCATTATTTATTTGTTTATTGTATACATCTTAACACTAAACGCAATCTTACACATAAATACAAATTAAAATTTCTAACGCTCGCAGGAATCGAACTCGCAACCTAACGCACCGAAGTCTAACACGCTAACCATTACGCTACGCTTACATGAAAGCCTAAGAACAAAAATGATTTTATAAGCTGCAACTTCAAACTGACCATCGGCCCGACTCTGGCCAAAGTCGGCCCGACCAAGTGAAATTAGGTTTTTTGCACTCTGGCTGCCATAGTTTTACCGACCGTCGGCCCGACTCAGGCCAGAGTCGGCCCGACCAATTGAAATTAGGTTTTTTAAACTCTGGCTGCCATAGTTTAACCCACCATCGGCCCGACTCAGGCCAAAGTCGGCCCGACCAACTAAAATTATGTTCTCTAAACTCTGGCTGCCATAGTTTTACCGACCGTCGGCCCGACTCTGGCCAGAGTCGGCCCGACCAAGTGAAATTACGTTTTTTGCACTCTGGCTGCCATAGTTTTACCGACCGTCGGCCCGACTCAGGCCAGAGTCGGCCCGACCAATTGAAATTAGGTTTTTTAAACTCTGGCTGCCATAGTTTAACCCACCATCGGCCCGACTCTGGCCAGAGTCGGCCCGACCAACTAAAATTAGGTTCTCTAAACTCTGGCTGCCATAGTTTTACCGACCGTCGGCCCGACCAAGTGAAATTAGGTTTTTTGCACTCTGGCTGCCATAGTTTTACCGACCGTCGGCCCGACTCAGGCCAGAGTCGGCCCGACCAAGTGAAATTAGGTTTTTTGCACTCTGGCTGACATAGTTTTACCGACCGTCGGCCCGACTCAGGCCAGAGTCGGCCCGACCAATTGAAATTAGGTTTTTTAAACTCTGGCTGCCATAGTTTAACCCACCATCGGCCCGACTCAGGCCAAAGTCGGCCCGACCAACAGAAATTAACCTTTTTAAACTCTGGCTGCCATACTTTAGCCGACCATCGGCCCGACTCAGGCCAGAGTCGGCCCGACCAACTAAAATTAGGTTCTCTAAACTCTGGTTGCCATAGTTTTACCGACCATCGGCCCGACTCAGGCCAAAGTCGGCCCGACCAACAGAAATTAACCTTTTTAAACTCTGGCTGCCATACTTTAGCCGACCATCGGCCCGACTCAGGCCAGAGTCGGCCCGACCAACTAAAATTAGGTTCTCTAAACTCTGGCTGCCATAGTTTTACCGACCATCGGCCCGACTCAGGCCAGAGTCGGCCCGACCAAGTGAAATTAGGTTTTTTGCACTCTGGCTGCCATAGTTTAACCCACCATCGGCCCGACTCAGGCCAGAGTCGGCCCGACCAACTAAAATTAGGTTCTCTAAACTCTGGCTGCCATAGTTTTACCGACCATCGGCCCGACTCAGGCCAAAGTCGGCCCGACCAACAGAAATTAACCTTTTTAAACTCTGGCTGCCATACTTTAGCCGACCATCGGCCCGACTCAGGCCAGAGTCGGCCCGACCAACTAAAATTAGGTTCTCTAAACTCTGGTTGCCATAGTTTTACCGACCATCGGCCCGACTCAGGCCAAAGTCGGCCCGACCAACAGAAATTAACCTTTTTAAACTCTGGCTGCCATACTTTAGCCGACCATCGGCCCGACTCAGGCCAGAGTCGGCCCGACCAACTAAAATTAGGTTCTCTAAACTCTGGCTGCCATAGTTTTACCGACCATCGGCCCGACTCAGGCCAAAGTCGGCCCGACCAACAGAAATTAACCTTTTTAAACTCTGGCTGCCATACTTTAGCCGACCATCGGCCCGACTCAGGCCAGAGTCGGCCCGACCAACTAAAATTAGGTTCTCTAAACTCTGGTTGCCATAGTTTTACCGACCATCGGCCCGACTCAGGCCAAAGTCGGCCCGACCAACAGAAATTAACCTTTTTAAACTCTGGCTGCCATACTTTAGCCGACCATCGGCCCGACTCAGGCCAGAGTCGGCCCGACCAACTAAAATTAGGTTCTCTAAACTTTGGCACCCATAGTCGGCCCAAACTTGGGTGGAAACAGTAACCAAAGTCGGCCCGACTTTGGCTGCCGACCTATTGGCAGCCATAGATGGGCCGACCTGCGCCCGACCTTCCAACTCTGGCGGCCGACCAAAATTCGCACCTGGGTTTACGGAATACCGTCTAATTAACGAATTGCCGTTTACATTACAGAATACAGTCTACTTGGCGAGTTAGTGTCTACATTACGGAATACCGTCTCATTGACAATTTAATATCTACTTTACGGAATACCGTTTAGTTGACAGATTACCTTCTAGGTTACGGTTTATCAACCACTTTATGGAATACCGTCTACTTTACGGAATACCGTCTGATTGACGGATTACCGTCTACTTTACGGAATACCTTGAAGTTAACGGATTACCGTTTACATTACGGAATACAAAATACTTGGTGAGTTAGCGTCTACTTTACGTAATGCCGTTCAGTTGACGGATTGCCTTCTAGTTGACGCTTTATTATCCACTTTACGGAAAACCGTCTAATTTACGAAATACAGTCTACTTAGCCAGTTACCGTCTACATTACGGAATACCGTCAAGTTAATGAAGTTAATGAATTTATGGTATACTTTCCAGTTGGCAAGTTATCGTCTACATTACAGAATATCGTCTAGTTGATGGATTACATACCTATAGTTTACGGAATACCGTCCACTTTACGGATTACCGTCTACTTTACGAAATACATTCTAGTTGATGGATTATCATCTACTTTATGAAATACCGTCTGATTTTCGGATTACCGTCTAATTTAAAATTGATCATCCACTTTACGGAATACCGTCTAATTAACGGATTACCGTTAACTTCACAGATTTAAGAAGAAAGGAGAAGGGAAATTCTTATTAAGAAGAAGGAAAATTTTTCGAACATTATTAGTATTCGCAATTTATTATTAAAATTCTTGACAAAAATTGCAAAAATTTTAAAGAAAACATTTGTCTTTGATATTGAAAAATTTTTCATTATGAATTTCTTATTTCTATTTTCGTACACGTATAAAATTATAAAGTTACGTTAAAGATAGTTTGATTATTTTTATTTTCGTAAGCTGTAGGAAAGAATTTTTTCTTTCTCTCTCTCTCGCAGATATATTCAATTTCGCGGCAATGTTTCCGGTGTCGTTGTTCATCTCCAGGAACAGCGAGTGGAAAAAGAAAGCTGATATTTAATACCAGCCTCAGTAAACTTATGACAGAAAAGAATCCATATTGGTTTCTGGTGGAAACCACGTTTCAGATTGTGGTATATAGCTCCTTATTTTCTCTCTCACTCTCTTTCTCTCTTTATATATATATAGTCTTCAAATTGACTTGTAAAGCTTATTTCTGAATCATGGCAATGAATATAAAGTCATGAATAATTCAAAAAACTTTGTCACTTGACTTTATCAATTATGACTTCTAAAAAAATATGTATTTATATTCTATTCTTGATTTCTCTTACAATAACATGTTTATTCAAAAATAATATTGTCCAACTAAACTGAATATTTTAAAAATAACCATTTTTTAAAGAAAATATTTAAATATAAATATAAATAAAAATTATAATATATAAATTATTTTTCACTTAAAAGAAACTAGTGTTTATTTTGTATAATTTTTTCAATAACTTGTTAAATAACAGATATATAGTAATAGAGTATTAAAAAATAGAAAAATAATATTATTCTCATAAGTATAACAATTATAATAATAATTATGATAAATGTAATTACAATCCTTATATTTTTTTTAATTGTTATTGTTATTTGTTATAAAATTAAATTTTTAATGATTATGGATTTTATTAAAAGAAATAAATTGTTTTTGTTTCATTACTCGAGGCCAACAACTGTAAACGTCGATTTAGATTTTCAACCTGCCTTATTAATAAAAGCTGGCAGCCTTCAATTTAACTTTTAATAAGATAACAACTTGGTCTTATTAACATTTGCCAAAGCCTAATTAAAGTCGAATGTCAAAACACTAAGAAATTATTATTTATTCACTCTCTTTCGTTTTCATTGAATCTTCGATTTGAGTGTTGTATTTTTAATTACAAAAAATGTATAAGATTGGATTTTTAAAACAAAGTAATAATTATTTTATTAAAAATATAATTTTATTATTACCATCATTATTATTATTATTATAATTATTATTATTAATAATTTATAATTTACAATTTATAATAATAATAAAAATGATAATTATTATTATTATTTAACAATTATATAATATATTATTAATATAAAAATTTTTATTTATTCATTTATTTATATTTACAATTTATGAAAAAAATGTATTTTAAAAAAGGCAAAATTCTTTAATAATGTGTAATTTTTTAGTGGCTAAAGTAAATTTTTTTTTTAAAACCCAAAAGAAAAGTAAAGGGTCACATATTATTTTTATTAATTTCGGTAAATTTCAAGAGCAGTGAAATCAACATAATTTTACGTTATTTTAATGAAATTCCTTTTCCTCTGAGGGAGGCAAAAAAAGGAAACTTTTTACTGTTCCTTTGATGTTTCTCCACATAGGGAATGAAAGATTTAAAAATAATTTTATAAGAAAGTTCACCACTGGTGAAACCATCACAAAAATTGAAAAATCGAATTCCAGTTATTAAAATTGAGAATTTTTTTTTAATTTTTAAAACGAAAATTTTTCACAGAGAAAGAATATTAAATTTCAATAAATTCATCTATATTTCTGATTGAATATATTTTGTAGTTTTTTTTTAATTATTTTATCGATTTATTAATTAATTATTATTTTATTTTTTAGTATTCATTTTATATTCTATTTTTACTATTTATTTTTGTTTTTTTTTGTAAATTTATATTTACAAATGTATAATTTTATTGTAAATAAATAAATATTTATAATATTACATTTTAAATATTTATTATTTTATATTTCATATTTTATTGAATGTAATAAATTATTTTTTATTCTTGTCAGTAAAAAGTTTTTGTATCTTTTCCATATATAAAAAAAACCAGTTTTCCATATAGTAAAATGAAGGAGAAAATTAACTCTCATTAGGTTATGCATATATACATATATAGGGAATGCGAATATAAATCTCAGAAACTCAATTTTAAATTCAATTGAAAGCGACCGGAAAAGGAATTGAGAAGATTAGAAACTTCGTTCGTCAAAAAGACATCAGACGTTGGGAGAATAAATTGAAAAGAGAATACGAAGATAATTTGCAAATTACAAGGCTTTCAGATTATGAATTAAATGGATTAAAAGAAACTCTCTTTCTAACTCATTTGTTAAGATTCCTACATTTTATATTCATATTAGAGGGGAAAAAGAGAAATAATAGATTGTAACGAATTTTAATTTTTGAAATTTAAATAACAATCGTAGGTAATATAGTAACATTTCAGGTAAAAAAATACTCACAATCACATAAAAAAATAAGAAAATTGTTTTCAATTTCGAGAATTGACGGTAATCCGTAAAGAGATGGTAATCCGTAAAATCACCGTAGTCCGTTAAGAAGACGGTAAACCGTAACAGTAAGGTATTCTGTTAAAAAGACGATAATCTCTAAAGGTAAACTTGTCCTTAAAGTGGACGGTAGATCGTAAAGAGACGGTAATCCGTAAAACTACCGTAGTCCGTTAAGTGGGCGATAAACCGTAACAGTAAGGTATTCCATTAAAAAGATGATAATCCCTAAAGGTAAACTTGTCCTTAAAGTTGACAGTAGATCGCAAAGAGACGGTAATCCGTAAAACTACCGTAGTCCATTAAGTAGGCCGTAAATCGTAAAAATAAGCTAGTCCTATAAAGCGTCTATAATCCGCAAAGATAAATTTGTCATTACAGTGGACGGTAATCCGTAAAAGTATCTCAGTTTTTAATGTGGACGGTAATCCGAAAAGGACCCGCAATGTTTAATGCAAACGGTAATTCGTAAAGGTAATCCCTAAAGTATTTCGCTAAGACCACTATTTGTAAACAAGACTACACCCTGTAAAATATACGGTTTTTCGTAAAGTAGACGGAATTCCGTAGCGAAGACGGTAGTCCGTAAATTCGGCAGTAATCCGTAATACTGTCAATATTTTGTAAAATAGATAATATTTTGCTAAGTAGACCACTATTTGCAAATTACACGGTATCCTGTAAAGTAAACGATATTTTGTAAAGAAGACGGTATTCCGTATCGTAGACGGTAGTCCGCAAAGCATGATGATTTCAATATTTTGAAAATTTGTCAAAAACGATTAAATTTGTTTAAAAATCGTTACTCGGGGGTTTTTGGGGTCGCTGATTACGAATTTAATATCAGTTTAGAAAAAAAATTGTCATCAAAACCTCTGTCGAGACAATACATTGAAAATAACTATCATCTAAAGTTAGTAAATATTATGTTTTGATTTTCTCTCCTATTATTTCACATGAAAGGAATGTTACAGAAATGATGGCTATTCAGGTATATATCATAGATATGAACCTGTTTAATGGAAGAGAAAGAGAAGTTTAATAAGAGCAGATGTCGGTAACATGTAACATGAATTGAAAGTTTGTGATAGTTCCATACACCTTATACGTGAAATGTAGATCCACGAAAGTATGTTGATGTTGTATTGCAGGCTAGTCTTTTATCGGACGAAACCCCGATGTTGTTTGTGCACGCGCGGAAGTCCATTACGGGTTGACATCAGTTTGAACTAACACGCTAAACCTACTTACGATGATCGTCTCGTTATTCTACCTTCAAATACACGTTACATTTATCGTTATTTTCTCTTTCTCTCTCTCTTTCTCTCTCCATCACGTTTTTTTTCTCTTTAAAACAAATATTTCTTAATTAAAAGTGCCTTCGTTTATCGACATATCGCGTTCGCCTAGTTTCAGAGTTGTAAAAAGAGAAAAATAAATGAAAAAAAAATAACTTCTATGAGATACTGAGTTCATCTCTTACACGAAAATTTCGTTCTGGAATTCAAACGTCGCAATTCAATTACTTTTAATTCACGGTCGCTGATCGCACACCGCACCGTTAACTTTGATACATTCAACACAACCGTAAGTTTCACATCAAACGCGATTATCGTTGTTGATTAAAAGGAAAATTGGCTAAATCAGCAGCAGATAAAACAGAAAATTAAATTAGATCATTTGTTGGAATTTCCTAATTACGGGGCACTTTACGGATTACCGTCTACCTTACGGAATACCGTGTATTTTAGGTATAACCATATACATTATGGAGTAGCTTATACTTTACGGATAAGCGTCTTGACGAAATGCCGGCTACATTATCACGGAGTACCGTGTACTTTACGGATTACCACCCACATTACGGAATACCGTGTACATTAAAAATAACCGTCTACATTACGGAATAACATGCACTTTATTTCGTAACCTAGGCGGTAAACCGTAAAGTACACGGTATTCCGTAATGTGGACGGTAATCCGTAAATTATACGGTATTCCGTAAGGTGGACGGTAATCCGTGATGTTGAAGGTAAAACTTAAAATGAAAGGTATATACCGTCATTGCATTACGTAATTCCGTGTACTTTACGGATTACCGTCCACATTACGGAATACCGTGTACTTTAAAAATTACCATCTACATTACGGAATACCGTGCACTTAATTTCGTAATGTGGCCAGTAATCCGTTAAGTATACGGTATTCCGTAAGGTGGACGGTAATCCGTGATGTAGAAGGTGAAACTTAAAATGACAGGTATTTTGTCATTATATTACGGAATACCGTGTACTTTACGGATTACCGTCTACATTACGGAATACCGGGCACTTTAAAGATTAACACATCTATGTTACGAAATACCTGGCACTTTACACATTACCGTCTATTTTCAAGGTCGTTGATTACAAGTCTAATAACAATATTTATAAAAGATTAAATTTATTGTCATTAGCTATTGATAATTTTTGGTTTTTGAATTTTTTTTTCATTTCGTTAATAAATAATAAAAAATAAAGAATAAAAATTAAAAAAAAATGTTAACCCTATAATTTTATTAACGACATTAATTCTATAGTATCCATAAAAGCTTAAAAGACACACGTACACAGTGAATGTTCATGGGATAATTAAATTTTCCCTGTTTTACATTTTGATCGATATGAAATGAAACTTGCCGACATAAATATAATTAGTTTTGTGTCAGGCGCAAAATGTATTGATTGAAATGTATATAATAATAAATAGTAAATTTCAGAATTATATATTTATATATATAGAGAGAGAGAGCGTCACTTTCATTTATCTAATAACACACATTATTTAAAGTAATTAAGAAAATATTTCCACCTCTTTGATATTATATACTGATTTTTCACTAATTTTATGTGTCATGGAATTTAATTGAAAATTTCGATATTTAATGTCGAATAATTATGTCATTTTGATATAAATTTAATTTAAATTTACTGACTCTTGATTTTTCTCTTCTTTCTTTTATGCCAAATCGATAAGTTTTCTGTTATCAATTTAACAAAGTTTTATAATATTAAAAAAATATTTTTTAAATAAATTTTTTATAAAAATAATTTTCTCGTCTATTGCAGTAAATTATATATGTATGATAAGAGAAAAAAATCTTTAAATTCGATCTTGTAGTATTTCAACAACAATTGGGAGATATGTCATTTATTTTGTAAAAAATGTTCGTGTTTTTTTTATTGTTTTTAAGGAGTGAGTCGATTCTTAGGGGTCGATACTTGAGTTTAAAATCTTTTTTTTTACAATAGACTTTGTAATTATCACACGCTGACTATAAAGGAACGATAAATTATATATTATGTATATAGGTATAAATATAGTGACTTTTGAAGGTTTGTCCTGTGAGCGAGAGACTAAAACGTTGTCGCCACTTATATACAAGTTGAAGTGATATTTCGCGATAGCGTCTCGTCACGCAACCGCAATTTTTTAACGACCTCCTCGCGCGTAGTAACATTGTCACGCCTCCGGCCGAACAAAAGAACCAACAGAAATCATACTCGCAATTTAAGACGATTTTTCAACTGAATTTCACGTCTGACAGATGGTTACATTTATTCCCCCCCCCCTCAAAAAAATGAAAAAAAAAATTTTTTTCCACTCTCAATTCTCTATCTCAAAAGGAAGATTTATCTCGTCTTCAGACTAATGTCTAGACTAGTTTTGATCTTTTTGAAAATTTTTTCGAGACACGTTATTCAAACATTATCTTCAAATTTCCTTTTTTTATTAAAAATTTTTAAATAAAATTAAAAAATCAAAATTAAAGTCAAAGTCAAAATTTATACCAAATTTAAAATTAAAATAATAATCAGAATTTGGGTCAAAATTGAAATCAAAATAAAATTTTTGTCAAAATTTAATTGAAAACGAAAGCCAAAGTATAAAATCAATTTTATCATGAATACCATTTACACTATTAAAATTTTTCTGTTACAAAGATACATTAAAAATTAATTTTAAAAAAAATTTGCCTTTCAAGTGATGAATACTAATTAGCAATGTTTTTGTTTTTGTTTCAGGTAAGCGTGAAGGAGTATAATAATATTATCTCATGGAACTCATTCATTGGACGCTTTATTTAAAGACACATCAACCTTTCTTTCTCTCACTTATTGGTTATTGGATTTTTAATTCTTGAGAATTGCAGTCAATCATTATCCTCAAAAGAAGTCACCAATGAGCGAAGAAACCACTTAGGAGACTTTAATAATAGACTGCATACCGGATTACGTTGGAACGAGAGGGGAAGGGGAGGTTGGTGGAGGTAGGGCTTTTGTTCATTAGTGTGCCATTTTGGTTTAATTGAGACCTTTGACTCGCTGGCACTCTCACGCGCTCGTAATGGATAGGTCCCGCTTATAAAGTTCACTTGCGAGAAAGTTGAGAGAGGGAACGAGACGGTGGCGTCTGATAGACTTGCAGTGGAGCGAAAAATCGGAGAAAGTAGATTTTCTAGGAAGAGAAGTCGAAAATACTTGATGCATCCAGGTCTTTACAATGTTAAACAAGACATTCGAATTAGTTGCTAAATAATCTCAAGAGGATTTTTCTTTTTCAGATCTTTTTTAAATCTTTTATCTGTAAAAGAAAATTGATAGGGTAAAACAAAGGGATTTTTTACAAAGGAAGAAGAAAGTTCAGGAAAAGATTGTTTATGCTTGAAAGAGACAGCGAGCAAAAAGTAATCCAACAAATAGTCGATATTTAATTAATGAGATGGTAATACGTAAAGTGAACGGTAATCCGTAAAGAGGACAGTGATCCGTAAATTAGACAGTAATTCGTTAGGTAGACGGTAATCCGTAAATAGGACGATACTCCGTAAATTAGACAGTAATCTGTAAAAATAGACGGTAATCCGTTAAGTAGACGGTAATCCGTAAATTAGACAGTAATCCGTAAAGTAGACGGTAATCCGTAAAGTAGACGGTAATCTGTATATTAGACGATAATCCGTAAATTAGACAGTAATCCGTAAAGTAGACGGTAATCCGTAAAGTATACGGAAATCGGTCAAGAGAACGGTAATCAGTAAATTAGACAGTAATCCGTAAAGTAGACGGTAATCCGTAAATTAGACAGTAATTCATAAAGTAGATGATAATCCGTAAATTAGACAGTAATCCGTAAAGTAGACGGTAATCCGTAAAGTATACGGAAATCGGTCAAGAGAACGGTAATCAGTAAATTAAACAGTAATCTGATGATAAGTAGACAATGTGCAATATATTTGTTCTCTATAAATAAGACGGTAATCCGTAAATTAGATAGTAATTTGTAAAGTAGACGGTAGTCCGTAATGTAGACAGAAATCCTTAAGGTATACCTTAATTCGTAAAGTTGTTGGTAATTTGAAAAGAGAGAATAATCCTTAAAAAAAAGTCGGTAATCCGTGATATACACAGTAATCCGTAAGGCAGACGATAATCCGTCAAATATACAATATTCTGTAAATTAGACGGTATCCATAAAGTAAATATATAGACATATATATTAGTCATAAAGTAGACAATAATAAAGACTTTTATCCGAAATGTTAACAGTAATCCGTCACGAAAACGGTAATCCTTAAAGACGATGGTAATCAATAAAGAGGACGGTAATCCGTAAATACAGTTGTATTTCGTAAATTACACAGCAATTCGTAATAAAGTTAGTAATCCGTTTATTAGATGGTTATTCGTAAACCAGACGGTAATATCTAATGTAGACTGTAAGCGTAAGGTAGACTATAATTCGTAAAGTAGACGGTAATTGTAAAAAGGACGGTAAATGTAGACAATAATCCGTAAGGAAGACGGTAATCTGTAAAATAGACGATATTCTGTAAATTAGACAGTGTCCATAAAATAGACAATAATCTGTAGTGTCCTAAATTCTCTAATGAAGACGGTTATTCGTAAAACAGACGGCAATCCGTAAAGTACTCTAAATTCTGTAATGTAGACGGTAATCCGTAGAGTATCCTAAATTCTCTAATGTAGACGGTTCTTCGTAAAACAGACGGCAATCCGTAAAATACTCTATATTCTATAATGTAGACGGTAATCCGTAAAGTATCCGGTATTCCGAAATGTAGGCATTACTTCCTGAAGTGTTCCGCAATCCGTAATATAGACGGTAATCCGTCAACTATCCAACATTCTTAAAAGTAGGTGGTTATTCGCAAATAAGACTCTAATTTGTAAAGTAGACGGTATTTTGTGATGTAGACGGTAATCCGTAAAGTAAACAATATTCCGTAATGTAGACGGCAATCCGTATAATACACAGTATTCCGTAATGTAGACGGTAATCCGTATAATACACGGTATTCCGTAATGTAGACGGTAATCCGTATAATACACGGTATTCCGTAATGTAGACGGTAATCCGTATAATACACGGTATTCTGTAATGTAGATGGTAATCCGTATAATACACGGTATTCCGTAATGTAGACGGTAATCCGTATAATACACGGTATTCCGTAATGTAGATGGTAATCCGTATAATACACGGTATTCCGTAATGTAGACGGTAATCCGTATGATACACGGTATTCCGTAATGTAGATGGTGATCCTTGAAGTAGACGGTAATTATAAAAGTGTATGGTAATCCGTAATGTAAATGGTAATAAAAAAATCGATAGTAGTCCTTAAATTCATCGGCAATTCTAAAAAAAACATTAATTTGTAAAGTATAACATAGTTCACAATACTAGTAACATGAGAAATTACCTTTATTCATAAAGTATCTAAAAATACATCGAATAAAATTTTCAAAAAACTCTTTCTTCAAGACAAAATTGAACCCCTTCGGAAACCATATTTGCACACATTCCAGATGACGCTACCAGTACCGAGAAATATAAAAATCCTAATTCTCACACTCTAAAAGAATTTCTGAGTCTGAGTTTCAACAATATTTGTTTTACTCCACTATTTCCTATTGGAAAATCGTGACTAAATTGAAATTTCAAATTTTACGTACCGTACGTCGTCGACTAGATGGAAAAAAGCAGAGGAAATGAAATACCAGTAACAAAAAAATGCAACAAAAGAAATAAGACAGAAGACGAAATGTCAGTCAGTGAAACACACAAAGAGACAGATGCATAAAACATGCAAAAATTATATGTATGTATAGAAAGGCGTAAAGCATATCACGTTAAAATGCATGCACAATACGTAAGAAGAAAAAGGCGTAAGGCAGAAAATGTTATTTCAACTGTATACATGATATAAGGCGTAAAAAGATAAAATATATATATATATATATATATATTTATATTTGACACAAAGCGTAAGATGTATGTCAGAACATAAAATGTTGGAAAAGGTAGAAAGTTAAGAGGTAATCATTTTATCTGAACGGAATCTTTTATTGAACTTTTACGTAAGATTAAATTTCTATAAACTCGCTTGATTTGAGACGGTATATATATAAGAGGTAGACCATTTTATTATATGGCGAATAAAACGTGAACTTTTATGTAGGTCATTGAATTCACTCGTCGAACATATTCGTCATGTGTATATATATATATATGACTTTATATTCTTATACAACAATTGTTATAAAGATCCCTCCTATATATATATATATATATATATATATATATATATATATATATCCTTCGATTTTAACAATTCGTTAAACTGATGTCGCACGTATTTTTGGGCGAAATAATTCATAAAAATTCCAGTCACGAGATCTGACACTTTTTTTTGTTAAAACACTTCTTAATGAATCGTAATTGTTAAATAGAAACATTTTCTTCTTTTTTTTGAAAACTTTTAAAACATCCAGGACGCGTTTCCCATTTTGAAATACAAAACCCCATCCTTAAGACATTCGATACGGAATTCTTTTGAACTTCTTCTGCTTGTTATATTGGAGCGCATCACAGTATCGGAAACAGGCAAAGAAAAATGATGCGTACAATAAAGAGAATCTAACAATATAAAAAAAAGTGGGAGGAGGAGGAGTGGAAATAGCAAAATGCAAAGTAAAAAATTTTTTGCAAAAATAGAAAAGAAGATTTAAGAAAATATGTTGCTATCCAATATATTTCAAGATTGTTTCGACATTATTTAAAATAATATCCATAAAGTTTTGAAGGAGAATTGCTCTTGAGCCTTCCTTAAAGTCTTATCATCGTTATTTCCTTTTATCGTATGAGAAAAATACGTTGGGAATTTTATTCTTTATATCTTATATATTGTAAATTTCGAAGAATCCTTCTTTTTCATACAAATGGATTCGAGGAGTTGAAATAATGGACGAACTTAATAAAAATGTACAGAATTGACATCCAGTTTTTGCGACTTTATTGTTTTAAGACAATAAAAAGTTTTAGGACAATGAAATTTTTTTTTCAATAATTTCGTCAAAATTTGAAATCAAAGTCCTGAAAGATGACGGTAATCAGTAAATAGGACGGTTATCCTTAAATTAGACACTAATCTATAAAGTAGACGGTAATGCGCAAGTTAGCCAGTAATTCCTAAGGTAGGCGGTAATCCGTAAAGAAGACGGTAAGCCATAAATTAGAAGTAATGCGTAAAATAGACGGTAGTCCGTAAAGTAGACGGTAATCCGTAAACAGGACGGTAATCGGTGAAGAGAACGGTAATCCGTAAATTAGACAGTAATCCGTAAAACAGACGATATTCTGTAAATTCGATGGTATCCATAAAGTAGACGGTAATCCGTGAAAAGAAAGGTTATTCATAAAAAGGAGTATAATCTGTAAATGTAGACAGTAATTCGCATAGAAGACGGTAATCCGTAAAATAGACAATATTCGGTTAATTAGTCAATATCAATTAAGGAGACGGTAATCCGCAAAGAGGACTATTCTCAATACATTTTTGTTATCCATAAACGAAAAGATTACTCATAAAGTAGACGGTAACCCGTCATATAGACTGTTATACGAAATGTGGACAATAAACCGTAAGGAAGACGGTAAGCCGTAAAGACGATGATAAACAATATAGAGGACGTTATTCCGAAAATTAGTCAATAATCCTTAAAGATGATGGTAATCAGTAAAGAGGACAGTAACCCGTAAATTAGAAGTAATGCGTAAAATAGACGGTAGTCCGTAAAGTAGACGGTAACCCGTAAACAGGACGGTAATCGGTGAAGAGGGCGGTTATTCTTAAATTAGACAGTAATCTATAAAGTAGACAGTAATGCACAAATTAGCCAGTAATTTCTAAAGTAAACGGTAATCCGTAAAGAAGACGGTAACCCGTAAATTAGGAAATTCGTCGATAATCCGTGAATTACATAATAATTCGTAAAGCAATCGTAATCCGTAAGATAGGTCGTAATCCGTAAAGCAGACGGTCATCCGTAAAGACGGTGATAATCAGTAAAGAGGACGGTAATCCGAGAATTAGACAGTAATCCTTATCGAAGACGGTAAAAATATTATCAAAATTCATTTTTATCATTTTTCTTCCTTAATTTTTTGTTTTAATTCACCTTCACTGAACACGCTTTCGGCTGCATGTATTTCTTTGAAATATACGTTTGATCTCGTTCCTGAAAAAAACTCATTTGGGTCGATAGCTATTCTGCGGAACGAATCAACTTTAATTATGAGTCTCTTCAAAAACGTAATCACGTTCAGACTCTGTCTGCGCGTGACGATAATTAGGCAATAGCACTCTGCTTGGGCAAATGTCGAAGCAAATGAGCCACAGCATTGTTGGCTCTCTCGGCAAAAGCTTTTTCGTTTTGTCTTCTCTTTCGGCATAGAAACACACACACACACACACCAATATGTACATCCCACGATGATGAACATTAAAAGCCAACTCCCTGCCAGTTTTGCTCATCTCGCGAATCGCGTGTTGCAAAATAGTTGTGTTGCAGAATGTATATATTTCGCCCCTTTAGACCGGATGACCGTTGACTGAAACTAATTAAAACTAATGATCCACCTTGGCTCGTTATATTGCGGAATTGATATTCCATTCCTTGTTTTTGCCCATACATATATATATATATAAACGTATATAATAATTAATACGCAAAAGAAAATTCCATCGGTGAGCATGAATCTTTTCTTGAAATAACATTTGACGGTAAACTGAAAATATTTACGTTTCCCATTCGTGAAAGCGAATTCCAAAGGAATATTCATATCTGTAGAATCTACACGGAAGCTGTTATTGATTTCTTTTTAGAGAGCTCCTATATATACACTTGTTATTGGTATGAGGAATTTTTTTTTCTCTCTTTAAATATGAACACACGAGGTATCTTTTTAAATTGATTCAATGTAGTATGAAAATGCCGCAAGGGTAGTCAATTATGTTGTGAATGCGTAACGTTAAAGGAGAAACAAATCTTGAAAAGAAAATCGGTAATCCGCAACGGAATACGTGTACATCTAATTTGGAGAAATTGAAGGAACTGAAGAAATCGGTAAGGAAAAATTATTTTTCAATATTACCAAATGGGGAGGGGGGTAAAAAATAATAGGGAATCAGAAAATGTTACATGAATAAAAGAAGGACTCAGCAAAGTCATTACCGGGAGTTTTCCTGACGTCAACCCTAATGATTTGTAGGAAATTTTTTAAAAACAGATTTTTGTTCATGGATATTGTTATTTCCAAGGGGAAGGAAATTATATATAAGAATTATTTGGGGAGTTAATTTTAATAGCTCAGAAATTCACCTGAAAAACCTTATTCACCTGGAAAGCCGGGAGAACAATGTCTCCCTTTCGTCAATTTTTTGATTCCGTTCGGGGATCCTTCCTGTTCGTTAGTCCCTCGACAACTGACGCCAACTGAATACTTACCCAATTTCTTCGCTTCGCCAGCAAACAATTTCAACTGGAGATTTCGACATTTGAAAATGGAAACAGAAAAGAAGACTTTTCAAAGTTGATTGATACCCCAATTGCCGATGGAGTAATCCTAATAAAAATTAAAAAGGAATTCCAAATGGTAATTCCGGAAGGAAATGGATGTTCCCAAAGGGCATTAGGTTCGAATGAACCTACTTTGGCACGTGGATGAGAATAAGTCGACAGGTCCACTAAAGATTATCAGAATATATTCTTTAAAAATGATCCACAAACAAACCCCTATGATTATGTCATTAGATGATACCTAGAGAAAACAGCTCCTTAAGCTAATTACACAAAGTAGAAACAAAAGAAACGGTAATCCGTTAGGAGAGCATAATCCCAAAAGGGGTCGGTAATAGCAGAGGATTTGCAATTCCCCTAAAGATACAAATCCTCAAAATGGTAATTCCAAAAGAAGTCCTAATCATATAATTAAGTCCTAATCATCAATTACACTATAATGTAATTATTTACTTACGATAGTTTTATACCGACAAGTGAGCAAATTGTTAACGTATCCCCCTACCTAGAAAAATCAGAAACCCAGTAATTCTTTGAAGGCAATAAAACCTGAATCGAGTAATTTCTTCGAAATTGTAAATTCATGAAAAGGGGTAATTCTCTTTTTCAACGGAAAGTAAAATAAAAATAATTCCCTCAAAACCAGTAACAAAGTTAGCAACACACTTTTTAAATTCGTCTATAAAACTCAGAAGAATCGAGAGAAGCGAGTGAAGCGAGTGAAACAAATACGCTGAAAGAAACATTGAGGTAGTCAACATTTTCCCCTTTACGATTATGGATATTGCCGAGGAGAATTCCTAATATCGGACGTTACCAAACAGGCATCATATACAGATTTTTTCCTTCACTCTTCGAAAGAAGAAAATCTTATTTGAATTCCCAAGGCACTTTTGATTTAAGAACAATAAAATCTCGGGATTTTTTTCCCTCAGATAGTTAAAGTCAAGTAACGAAATTTGTATAAAATTGACTCTGTAACATTAGGTGGAATTAGCAGCCGGATTGGAACAATTATTCTCACTGCTACGCATGCTAATCACATGAATGTAAATAGAGAGAATACATTATGTCCTTTTGGAAATGTTCATCTCGGGGATCATTCGCGGTATGAGTGAGTTGTCGGATGACCAATGGACGAGCAATAATTTCGCGATCACGTGCTCGCTTCATTGACAACGAGTTGTACAATGTTCGCCCCTCGAATATGCAAATAGAAGCGAGCTCCGTTAATCGACCAGAGAGTCAGAGAGAGAGAGAGAGAGAACACAACACACAAACTATATGCCAGTTTCATGTGTACAATTCAGTCTCCGTGTCACATGATTCCAATTAGTATACCGGTTATTTACGTTCTGTGTCTCTAACTCGAAATCTTTCTTCTCTTTTTTTTCCAAACAGTATTTCATTTCATTTCTAATTAGCTTTTTTTTAAAAAAAAATCTATTTACAGTAGAATTTATTTACGAAATATTCTTTGGCATTTTCCCTTTACTTGATAATATTCTATCTAATTTATAACGATTTCTTCTTTGCGTTTCATTATTAATGAATGTTGAGGGGGGTTTTTTTTTCTTTCGATTGGAAAAACAACTTTGACCTTCTGAAAGACGATCTTCCGCGTAGTTGAGGATGGAATTTTTTTTCTATGAATTATTTTACCTGCGGTTGCTGTTTGACATTTAGGATTAAATGTAATGCTTGAAATGTAGCATATATATTCTAGACAGGGAATAGCGGTTTAGGAATGTATCTAGTACAGGTCGTTACTCAATTTGAATTCTTTCTTGTTAATGGGGAAGATAAAATAATAATTTGTGGAATGTGGAAATCAATTGGATACTAATTTGGTTGATTTTTTTGTTTCTTTGGACAATTAATATCAGTGTCGTGACAACGGGAAAATATTCCCGTGAGTCTGGGGTATTTATCGGGAGTTACTACTGAAAATTTACGGGACATGAATACCGCGTTCCCAGGAATATCAATTCCTGGAGATTTTTTTGGTATGGTAATAATAATAATTTGGGGAATTAATTTTAATAGCTCAGAAATTCACCTTAAAACACCCTTTCATCTGAAAAGCCGGGAGAACAATGTCTCCCTTTCGTCAGTTTTTTGATTCCGTTCAGGGGAAGAAGATCCTTCCTGTTCGGTAGTCCCAGGACAACTGACGTGAACTGAGGAAAAGGATTCGAAATGTCGTTTCGTTTTGAAGAGGGGGGGAATTATATATGGGTGTAAAAATAATTAGGGGAAATAATTTTAATAGCTCAGAAATTCACCTTAGAAAGCCCTTTTCATCTGAAAAGCCGGGAGAACAATGTCTCCCTTTCGTCAGTTTCTTGATTCCGTTCGGAGGAAGTAGATCCTTCCTGTTCGGTAGTCCCAGGACAACTGACGTGAACTGAGAAAAAGGATTCAGGGAAGTACATCCTTCCTGCTCGGTATTCCTTGATCAACTGACGTCGACTGAGCGGTAGAGGTTCGCAAATTCCGTCTCGTGCCTTTCGGCTAAATCCATTTCTCCAAACCTTTGAAGCAAAAATTGTGTCGTCATCGATTTCAAAGTGTAATCTTAACGAAACAATTTGTGTATCATTCCAAGTTTCGCCAAACATTGCAAAAGCAATTTGATGACCCTTTCAAAGTGGATTAACCAACTTCTGTTTGAATTCGACAAAGATTATCCTTCAGTAAATCCCTCGACACTATTCATGACTGCAAAAGTTTGCAGAACTTCGACAATTTGCCAAAAGACTACCTCGTCTAGATTTTTAACGACCCCTACCTTACAATTAGGAAAAGAGTTCCTAAATGAGAAGCGGAAGATGATGAATATCGTCGAAAGGAGTAGATTGTGAATAAATATCCACTGATGCACCCTTTCCATTCGAAATGCCAATGAATAAAAAATCCCACATGCAGTAGTTTAAAGGTCAATTTCTTCACAGGGAACAATTAGGTCACATAAGAGACAATCACATTCACTAGTTTCTCGTGAAAATAATTCATTCATTTTATTTGTTGAACATAGTTATAATTTAGACCCACAAATAATCATCTAATTGCATAAAGGCTTATTGCAATTCCCCTTGATTTGCATTCGTTTCGAAATTTTCATTTCGTCTTTAATTAAAACAACTTTGACCCGCGCATAACCCCTTTGAAAGATGAGACGTTATAATATCTTTTGGGGAGTGGGCTTCCGGGTGTTCAATGCCGGAAGAGCTATGCGAATCACGATTTCCATGGTCGACCACATCTTTACGTCCCATCTGGACAATTAAATTACACAAACCATAAATGCCGGGATATAAATCAGCTGTGCGAGTTGTAACTTTTAACAGTGGTTCTTGGCAAGTTGTGTATAGATATATATAATGTTTAAGTAGCTTCACTTATATGAATATATAGTTTGCTGATTAACAATCAGTGTTGAAAAGTGCACAGTTTGCATAAATGTTGAACATATATATATATATAAATCGATCGTGTGCGTGTGCATGTGCAAATTTAACATATAGGTGAAAATCTGCCTTCAGATGATGACTTTACGAGCGCCTCTTAAGCAGTAAATCAACCCTCTAAAGCGACAGGTGTAGCGATACGACAACCGGAATTTCGCGCGCTGTTGACTGTCCAGATTGTAATTAAGATTCGAGGATTATACTGAAATTCATGTTCTTAACTTGGAAAGTAAAAATTTAATTATAAAACTCTGATCCAAATCAGATAATGATAATGCAATCCGGTAAGTTGAAGATTTAAGAAGAAGCTACTACTGGGAGCTGAGATTTCTTCATGAATATGTTTCAACTCGAAAAATATTGAAATCTCTTTTTTTTCAGAAATTTTGTAAAACAGTTTACGTTCGTGTCTTAATTTTAAATTTGAAAAATTATCGTTTTTTGTCGACCTTTAGCAGATTCAAGATGGCGGATCCAATATGGCGGACAAAATTACTGAAACATCGGTTTCACAATTTGTTATTTAATGTCGTTGATTACGAATTTTGAGTCAGATTTTTGAAATCAAAAATGGCGGATCCAATATGGCGGTAATTTTTTTAAAAATTGATCAGTTTTATTTAAAAATCATTTCGATATTTAAATTCTAATTGGTAACAGAGCTTGATTATTCTTTTTTTCGACACTAAATTCCAATTTCTCTAATAAGGGAAAAATATAAAAAAAAATTCAATTAAATAAACAATAAATTATATGGTTGTTATTTTTTTTTTTTTTGCAATAATTACTTACTTAGTGGAGGAGTTATTTTTTTTTCATTTTGATGCTAGGCTAGGAGGTGCGGGAAGTGGGGGAGGGGGGATTTTTTTTTCTCCGCAAATCTCGAGTGCTCGAAAAGCCGAGACTCAATTAACGTGGCAGAGAGTACATTAAACAGATGAGAAAAACTGACGAGCTGATGATTAAGCGTGCATTTTCTTCAAGGTTTAACCTCGCCTTAAAAACGATTGGAGTTGATGTTCTTGTAAATGCTTGTGAAATAAAAAAAAAGGATGAGAGAAACTCTAAAAACACAAGTGGAGTAAAGAGAGGGCGGTGAGGGGGGGGGGGTAATTAATTGAAGCCGTAGCGGGATCAGAAACCGGTGCAACGAATTTCTACTTTTTTTTGCATTGACAGTGAAGAAAGGTCGAGAGCGGTTTGGGTATAGAATATATATATATATTACCTTACTATTCTGAGGAGAAAACCGCTCGCGCTTGAAGCTGGTGTCCATTACTGTTTACAAAGTTTATTTCCCTCCCTCCCTCCCTCCCTCCCCCCCTTTTTCACCCCCTTTTACGTTCCTGGTCACATTTTTCATAAAATAACGCCTGTCACGACACGAATCTACTTCGCTTCGTCGGACAATGGGTGTCGCCTTCCATTATTATTACTATACGCCTTTTCCTCTATTTCTCCTTTTTAACTTATAAAATGTGTACAAAAACATGACAAAACTTGTTTCACTCTTAAAAAAGAAAGAGAAAAAGAAAAAAAAAAGTGAACATAGAAGAAAAAAAGTGACAAGTCAGAATATTTGAATTCCTTTCTCTTGAAAGTGTTTTTTGTCTCAAATAAAAAAATAAAAGAGTATTTACATAGATTTATATTGTAAAAATTTTCCTTTCAGAGAAAAGAAAAGAATTGAAGAAATTTTTATTTGTAACATTTTTTTTTTTTTTTTTGGCAAAATTGAAATATTTCAAATAAAATTTAAATTCTGTTATTATTAAAATTATAAATCCATTGGAATCTTTTATAACATTGAAAAATTGAAAATTATTATTATCTGCTAAATGAAATACGCAAATTTCTCCAAGAAATACGTTATCACAAATACTTTTGAGTTCAATAATATGCAAACTAAGCTGTTATTTGTTCCCCCTCAATTATTGGCTTAAAGTCAGCAATTTTCAGTAGAAGACGAGGAATAAAAAAAGGAGGCGCATTTTTATTAAAGATCGTGAATGAAAAATTGAGGAAGAAGAAAAAACTGTTTCCCCTGAATATTGCTCTTTAGCTTCAATTTCAATTTCTCCCCATTTTTTTTCACAAGGGAAAAATTATAATAATATTATGTACTTTAAAAAACAAATTTTTTTTTTGATTGAAAAAAATGATGATTGGACTTTTATGAGAATCTTGAATATAGGTTTTTGTGTGTGTGTGTGTGATGGATTTTCCTGTCGATAATATACCATATCTCAGTTTCTTTTATGATAAAGGATACCATATTTCACCTATCTTCCTTCCACCAAACATTTTTTGAACGGTTTGTAATATCTGAAAGGTCACCATTACTTGGGGAGGTGGGTTTGGGGGGGCAGAGGCTTTGGAAAGTAGATGCTCCAGTGTTATATTGGATAAGAAAAACATTACCCCTTTTAGAAATGAGAAAAAATGGTAAATAGATGATGTAAATTTATTATTTGGTGCTCATAAAGCAATCGATTCAAATTTTTATGTTCGTCTTTATATTTTTCCATTTTTTTATTATCGATTGAGAAAAGTAGATTTCTACATTACCGGTAAAAATGGCATTTCGTGTTTTAGGAATAGAATATCGACCGCGAAAATCTTGTTTCTACTTTACCGACAAGGCTGTTAGTAGTAAATGTTAATCTACTGTTAAAAGAAGATTTCTACATTACCGGTAAAAATGGCACTTCGTGTTTTAGGAACAGAATATTGATCGAGAAAAATCGATTTCTACTTTACCGACGAGGGTGTTAGTACTAGATGTTAATCTACTGTAAAAAAGTAGATTTCTACATTACCGATAAAAATGGAATTTCGTGTTTTAAGAACAGAATTTCAATCGAGGAAATTTTATTTCTACTTTACCGACGAGGCTGTTAGTTACTAAATAACGCCTTAGGTGGGGGAGGGTCTAAAAGTATTTGTGTACTATTAAGAAATTTTTTTTTTCAAAAATGATAAATGTACCGACTGAGTAAACTAGATTTCCACTTTACCGACTAAGCTATTTGAGAAGTTATTAAACTAGATGCTAAACTACCCCTTAGGGTCATTAAAACGTTCTACTTCTTTACCCTTCAGGAGGACCTTTTTTTACCTTCAGTGTACATTTACCGACTGAGAAAAGCAGATTCTACCTTACCGACGTAGCATCCTCTCATCATGGAAAAAAAGGATAATTAAATTTACCCTGATAATTAAAACACAAATCTCCCATTTTTATTTTCCTTTAGCCATTGTTATCGGTAAAATAGAAATCTACTTTTCCTATGGTCGGTAATTTAGTAATTCAAATGATTTTCAGGTAAAAATATCAAAAAATATTAAAATTCACAAAGACACGCAAGATATAAAGCATAAAAAAGATGATACAAAGCATAAGGTGTAATGTCAAAGTTAGTGAGCGAAGGACGCGCGTAAAAATGTAATCCTTAAATCGCATTATGCAAAAATGACTGTCCATATAAAGCATAAACATAAGCCATAATGCTTAAAATTCGTAACAAAAATAAAAGGAGAGAAAAAAAAATGATATAAGTAAATAAAATGCAAAGAAAGAGAAGAAGAAGACGAAGAAGAACAACATAAAACGTAAGTCATAAAACGTAATGATGCTTTCAGAGAAAATTTTAGATTACAGAATATAACATTTCAACGGATTATGTCGGAGCACTTTAAACGCTTTAAAAAAGATCTAAATTTCCAAGTCAATTTTCAAACGATAAATATATATATATATATAGAAGAGACAAAATTTTCATGCAAGTTTTCTTTTCTCTCGCTGTACTGATGGAACTTGAAGACATCATGAAAATTTGAATATAAAATTATATTATTGTTGACAATCTACTTATTAGACATATATTACGTTTTATTTTCAGATTTTCTAACGGCCCCCAAATAAGGGCCTTTACGTTACATTAAAATTTAGGTCAAATTTGGTCTGTTTTTTACTAAAATAGGTTTAGGTGTAATTCAACAGTTGAAGGATTTTCTTGATATGAGGCATTTTACGTGAAATGTCCTAAGTTGAAATTTCAACTTCTTGAAAAAAATTGAAACTCGAGGAATTTGTTGTTCTATCAAGTAGAAATGTGACCCAAAAAATATTTTTGATTTTTTCGAAAAATTGAAGGGGGTAGAGGGGGGTCAATTTGACCAATTTTGCCAACATCGGCTACTTTGTGATTTTTTTCTGAACATACTTGTAATGGGAAAAATTTTTTAGAATATGTTTCTGAAAGGTTTTTTCGTCCTCTTTCCAATAATGTATTTTTTTTTTAATATTTTAAAAATTTACCCTAATTTTTGATAATTTATATTTAATTTTCAATTTCCCAAAAATCGGTCCGTTTTTTTCTTAAATAAATTATTGCAAACGAAAGCTGAGGTTTTTTCCTATCGGCATGTAAATTTTCAGAATGCCCTTTTTTTTGTTTTTGAGTTATTGAATTTCAAAGAATAAATTGCGGCGCGCTGCGTCGCGGTTGCACTGAGCCGCGTGGCAACCCATGGCAACCGGCGTGAGACGAGGCGCCCGGGACGCTGCGCGCCGCAATTTATTCTTTGAAATTCAATAACTCAAAAACAAAAAAAAAGGGCATTCTGAAAATTTACATGCCGATAGGAAAAAACCTCAGCTTTCGTTTGCAATAATTTATTTAAAAAAAAAACGGACCGATTTTTGGGAAATTGAAAATTAAATATAAATTATCAAAAATTAGGGTAAATTTTTAAAATATTAAAAAATAAAATACACTATTGGAAAGAGGACGAAAAAACCTTTCAGAAACATATTCTAAAAAATTTTTCCCATTACAAGTATGTTCAGAAAAAAATCACAAAGTAGCCGATGTTGGCAAAATTGGTCAAATTGACCCCCCTCTACCCCCTTCAATTTTTCGAAAAAATCAAAAATATTTTTTGGGTCACATTTCTACTTGATAGAACAACAAATTCCTCGAGTTTCAATTTTTTTCAAGAAGTTGAAATTTCAACTTAGGACATTTCACGTAAAATGCCTCATATGTGAAAATAAGGTCAAATTTGACCTCTCATTGTCCTAAAGGCAAAGACCTTTACGAAATGTCTAAATTTAGGTCAATATTGACCTAATTTTACCTGTTTTTTTAAAATAGGTTAATGAAGGTCCAACTTGACCTGGTTTTTACCTACAGTTGAAGGGCCTTTACGATACGTCAAAATATAGGTCAAATTTGACCTCTTATTGGCGTTAAGTCAAGGACCTTTACGAAAGGTCTAAATTTAGGTCAAGTTTGGCACATGTTTTTTTACCTAAGTACAAGAGCCTTTACTATAGGTCAAAATGAAGGTCAACTTGACCTGATTTTTACCTACAGTTGAAGGGCCTTTACGATACGTCAAAATATAGGTCAAATTTAACCTCTTGTTGACCTAAGAATCAAGGAACTTTAAGAAACGTCTAAATTTAGGTCAAGTTTTACCTGTTGTTTTACCTAAAGTTCAAGAACCCTAACGATATATCAAAACGTATGTCAAAATTGATCTCTTTTTGCCTACTGGTCAAGGGCTTTTACCTTACATCAAACTTTAGGTCAAATTTTACCTGGTTTTGACCTGCAGTCAAGGGTCTGCACGATACGTCTAAAATTATGTCAAACTTGACCTCTTTTTGCCCTTCAAAATTACAGATCAAGGGTTAAGTAAAAACCTTTCGTCGAATTTCAGGTCAAATTTAATCTGCTTTTGACCTGCAGTTAACGACATTCACGTTACGTCAAAATTAAGGTCAATTTTGCCCTCTATTTTACCTACAGATCAAGGGAAAGAAAGTAGACCTTTTATCGAAGTTCAGGTCAAATTTAACCTGTTTTTGACCTAAAGTTAATGGACTTGACTATACGACAAAATTGAGGTCAATTGTGACCTGTTTCTTAGCTACAGTGCATGGGCGTTTACATTACGTCAAAATTTTGGTCAAATTTGACCTCTTTTGGACCTATAGGTCAAGGAACTTTACATTACGTCAAAATTAAAGTCAAATTGACCTATTTTTGACCTACAGGGACGAGAAAAAATTTAACATTAATGAGATGAAAAAAGTTAAAGACCTTGACATAAGGTCAAAATTAAAGTCAAATTGACCTATTTTTGACCTACAGGACCAAGATAAAATTATAGACAATTGAAAAGAAAAAAATTATCTCGTCACTAATGAAACTGTTGTCATCTTTATCTGCTTCCAAAAGACATTATTTGGAAACCAATTTTTTTTTCTTTTCTCGAAAGAAGCTGGAGAAGAAGAAAAAAAAAATTCTCGAGACGAAAAAAATACGAGCGGAAGGAATGAAACTCAATCCACAGAAGCGTTAATTTCCCTTTTTGGTTCAATTCAAGTCAGGTGGCTCTCTCTCTCTCTCTCCCTCTATTTCTCTCCGTTTTCCAATCCGTTCAAATTATTGTCCGAATGGTCTTAGGGGCAGAATTTAACGCTTTATCGGAGTCTATATGTTGGGCAAGTGACCTCGCAAATTTTACCTTGGACAAGGCTAACGGAAAATCCTTACGACAAATTAAAACCAATGGCGATAAATCGAAAAAAGAGAAAGAGGGAGATTGCATTACATGATTTTCTATAAATGGACTTTGGAAAATAATTTAATCTTCAACTAATTATTGTCACATTTTTTTTCAAGTATTATAAAGACGAATTTGAAATTATTATTTTTGAAAATAGTTTCAAATTTTATTAGATTTATTTATTTATTTCAACTCATTTGGCCATAATGAAGCCACCATTTTGAATTTTTAGAATCTGACTTCATATTCGTAATCAGCGACCCCAAAAATCCCCGAGTAACAAGTTTTATGTGAAACAAAAGAACTTTTACATAACTCGTCCGCCATATTGGATCCGCCATTTTGAATTTTTAGAATCTGTCTTCATATTTGTATTTAGAAACCCCAACAACCTCCGAGGATCAAGTTTCGTCCGAATTCAAAGAATTTTTATATAACTTGTCCGACATATTGGATCCGCCATTTTGAATTTTAAAAATCTGACTTCGTATTCATAATTAGTGACTAAAAAAATACCAAAAACCTGCAAGTGACTAATTTCAGGAAAATTCGATTGAATTTGAACTATTTTTTCAGCCATATTGAGCCCGCCATTTTGAATCTTTAAAATCTAACTTCAAATTCATAATCAGCGACCTAAAAAACCCATGAGTAACAAGTTTCGTGCGAATCCGAAGAATTTTTATATAACTCGTACGCCATATTGGATCTGCCATTTTGAATTTTTAGAATCTGGCCTTATATTCGTAATCAGCGACCCCAAAAACCCCCGAGTAACAAGTTTCACGCTAATTCGAGTGATTTTAAAATTTTTTCGTCCGCCATATTGGATCCGACATTTTGAATTTTTTGAATCTTACCTCATATTTGTAATCAGCGACCCCAAAAATCCCCGAGTAACAAGTTTCATGTAAATCTGAGTGATATTTATATTTTTTTCAGACGCCATGTTGGATCCGACATTTTGAATTTTTAAAAACAAACTTTAGATTCCCAATCAGTGACCTTGAAAAACCTCCGAGTAGCAAGTTTTAGGCAATAATAAAATAATAACACAGGAATACGAGGTTCTGAATTTCAGCAACAAAAAACCAGTTTCTTAATAGAAAGTCACAATCTACTTTTATTTTTTGTTGTGCTAGTTACAAATCCGATGTTTGTTTTTAACAATTCAAAATGGCGGATCTAACATGGCGGCTAAAAATATAAATATCACTCAGATTTACATGAAATTTGTTACACGGGGGTTTTTGGGGTCGCTGATTACGAATATGAGGTCAGATTCCAAAAATTCAAAATGTCGGATCCAATATGGCGGACGAACAAATTTAAAAATCACTCGAATTGGCTTGAAATTTGTTACTCAGGGGTTTTTGGGGTCGCTGATTACGAATATGAAGCCAGATTTAAAAAAATTCAAAATGGCGGATCCAATATGGCGGACGAGTTATGTAAAAATTCTTCGGAATTACATGAAACTTGTTACTCGGGGGTTTTCGGGGTAGCTGATTACGAATATGAGGTCAGATTTCAAAAATTCAAAATGGCAGATACAATATGGCGAACGAACAAATTTAAAAATCACTCTAATTGGCTTGAAACTTAATACTCGGGGGTTTTTGGGGTCGTTGATTACGAATATGAAGTCAGATTTAAAAAATTCAAAATGGCGGATCCAATATGGCGGACGAGTTATGTAAAAGTTCTTCGGATATACAGGAAACTTGTTACTCGGGGGTTTTTCGGGTCGCTGATTATGAATCTGAGGCCAGATTCTAAAAATTCAAAATGGCGGATCCAATATGGCGGATTTATTTTTTAAAATTGATCGAATTCACTTAAAACTTGTTACTCAGGGATTTTTTGGGTCGCTGATTACGAATATGAAGTCGGATTCTTGAAATTTTAAATAATAGATTCAATATTGTTGACAAAATAGTAATGAATCAATTGAATTTGTACGAAACTTGTCATTTGGGGATTTTTTAACATTTCTGGTTACGAATATCGGACATTTTTAATTTTTTAAAGTGAACTTTAGATTATTACCGTTTTAGGTCCAAAACTTGACCTAAATTTCTTTTCAAGAAACAGTAATATTTTTGGTAATAAGTGTAATAATAGCGTAATAATCGTAGTTTACTTTCTAAAATATAGCAAAATTCCCTCCTAATAAATATAGTTTTAGGAAAAAAAAGAAGAAAAATTAGAAATACGTCCTATTAGAATACACGTGAGTAATATTATCAAGTGTAATATATTTTCTTAGTAACATGCTGGTTAGTGTCTATAAATATCGATATGCCTGAAACTTATAAATCAAGTGTCTAAATTCGCACGATTCCTTTTAGTCAGTTTCTTTCTCTCTCTTTCTCTCTCTTTTTCTCTCTTTTTCTATCTTCTGATGTCTATGATGTTGGTGTATATATATATAAACGTAACTCACATTGCTCAATGCAGAATGGACGCAAAACGAGTTTTCATTGAGAGAAGCGAAAGCTGTATGCAGCTTCGTGGTGGGGAAAAAAGAGGGGGAGGGTTTTCAGTTCAACCGCGACTCAGATTTGCATACCCGCTGTCAACTGGTGCCAAGCACGAGTGCTGAGGTTGTTCACATCTCGATATGTTTTGTCTTTTAGCACTATTCCATTTTTTTCTTCTGCTTTCCCAATTCTTTAATTTTTTTTCTCTTTTTTTTAAGGGAAATAAGGGTTTAAAAAAAATTTGTTTTTTTCCTGTCTTATGAACTTGTTATTTAATTTCATTTCGTAAAACCAGTTCAGAATAAAAAATTTCAATAGATTTTATACCATTTTGCTTCCTCTAACTCTTCTTTATACCATTTTGCTTCTTCTAACTCTTCTTTCCCCCATTTTTTCTAAAAATTAATAAAATAAAACGACGAGTTGCTAAGACCATCTTCTTTTGAGCATAAATAGCATATAAATAAAAGGCAATGAAAAAATGAAAAGCATTTATAGAATAAGTGCAAAAAAAATAAAAATAAAAGAAAAACCTTTTTCAACTTTTTCATCTCTCCTTTTATCATATTCTCCTCAATAACTCCTCTTTCCTTTAGACATTTCCCCACCTTTTTCATCTTCAACTCCTTTGAACTTTCTTTCCTCAATTTTCAAAGGAAGGAAAAGTTTTTCTCTATATTTAACGAGTTTACTCATTCACATAAACATTAAAATATCCTCCCCCATTAAAAAAGAAGAAAAAAAAGAAATTGACTTCTCAGGAGTTTAAAAATTTCAAAAAGACAGTGAATGCGGGAAATAAACAAATATATTATATACCTACGTGAAAAGAAAGGTGCTAAAGTGAAAATAAAAATTATTTTTAATGAGGAAAAGCTGCCCTTTTCTATATGTAATGTTCTGCATAATATTCTAAAAAACTAATTTTTCATTTTGTATAGAAAAAAAATTAATTTTCCATGAATAATAAATTTTTTATAAGAAATAAAAAAAAATAAAAGTATTTAATTAAAAAAAAATATTAACTCTAGAAAAGAAATATAATTTTTAAAACCCGCTAATGGAAAACAGGGGTGGTTTGTTAGAATTAAAACATTTGTGAAAAGGTTTTTATTCTAAACTTTTATTTTTTTTTTCTATTTTAAATATTTTATTTTTATTAAAAAGCTGTTTAGTATAGACAATTTTTTTCATTTTTTTAGCAAGGAAGACGTGATGATATTCTTCATGTTTTTAAAAAGTTGGTATAAACATAAATTTAAAAAAAAGTCGAAAAAAAACAAAATATAAAACAAAAATTTCTCAAAATTAAACATTTTTTTTATTAAAAAATTGTAGTTTTTCAAAAAATTGATCAATTTAAAAAATTTCTGTAAATTTTGAAAGCTAAATAGAAGCACTTTAGGAGAAAATTATTCAAATTTGATTTATTGCAAAAAAAAAATAGTTATTTGAACAGATGAAAAGTGACTAGAATCCAATAATTGAATTCTGATAATTGATTTAAAAAAAATTTTCAGTTAAAATTTTTCGAAAATAATTGAATATTTAAAAGCGTTATATAACAGGAATTTTATAAATTAATGAAATATTAAAAAAATTATCAATTATATTCTTTGAAAATTTAAAGGAAGCAAAAGTATAAAAATAATTAAATGTTTATTTTAAAAAATTATTAATTACATTATTTTTCTTTAAAATTTTTTTAATTTTTTAATAATGTTATTAAAAAATCCTAAAAAATTAGAAATTCTTAAAAAAACTATGTTTTTGAAAAATAGTAATGAACATTTTTTTTTTAAGATATTCTTGAATTCTCGAAAATAATTTTTTAAAAATTAAATTGGAAATTTGGTAAAATTTTCTTAAGTTATTTATTTTATAGAATTTTATTTTTCCATCTTTAAAAATTATCTATAAATTAAATTTGTATTTTCGAAAATACTTTATTTTATGAAGTTACAAAAATTATTGTAATTAAATAATTTTTAAAGAATTTTAAAAATTAATTAAATTTTAAAAGATTTTTAACTTAAATTCTTTGAAAATTTAAGGGCAAAAAATTATAAAAATATTTAAATTTTTATTGAAAAAAAAATTATGAATTAAATACATTATTTTTCTTTAAAAATTTTTTAATTTTTGAGTAATTTTATTCAAAAGTTGTAAGAAAATAATTGAATTTTGGAAAAATCACCGTTGCAATCTTTAGAAATAATTGAATTTCAAAAGGTTTTTCATTTAAATCATTTCAAATTTTAATGTATTGTGAAAAAATAAATAAGAAATTTTAAAATTTTTGTTTTATATAAAAAAAAATTTTTATTTTATTTTATTCAAAAAAAATTTTGTTGAAGTTTTGAATAATTTAATTTAGAAATTCCAAAGAAATTTGTTTCTGCGAAAAATGTAATTAAAATTTTGCAATTTTTAAAAATAATTAAATTTCAGAAGGTTTTTCATTAAAATTATTTGAAATTTTAATTCCTGTGCGGAAAAATAAATAAGAATATAAGTTTTTAAATTTTTGTTTAACAAAAAAGTATTGATGTTTTAAATAATTTAATTTAGAAATTCCGAAAAAATTTGTTTCTTAAAAAAATGTAATGAAATGTTTTTAAAAATAATTCTATTTCCGAATTTAATAATTTGAATTTTTTTACCAAAAAATATTCTTTATGGGGAAAATATTTAGTCTTCGGTTTAGAATATTATTTTTGTTCGAGTAAAACTAATGAGTTTTAATTTGTTTTTTTTTTAATTTTAAAAAAAAAATTTTTTTTTAATTTTTTTAAAAATTTTCTTTTTTTGTTTTTTTTAATTTTTAATTTAGTTTTTAATTCAGATGACAATTTTTTTACAGTGAAACAAATTAATTTTTAGATTTATATGCTGATAATAAGCGCCAAGTAAAATATATATGCGTATCTGTGATTATATGAAAAAGAAAATTTTTTTTTTTCTAAAGAGATAAAAATTCACATGCGGTAAATGAAGGTATATTATATTTGCATGAGGGGGAGGAATGTTTTTTTGATAAACTCGGCCTCCGAATAATAAGTACAATGGTTCTCTTGAGTCTCGTGTATAGCACCTACTTGCTGTTAAGTGGGTCATTCAGGCAAGAGAACTTAGAAAGTACACTTTGTACCGATAAGGCTATCTCACTGTTGGCAATGCAAGCACCATGCTGTTTAAAGTTTTACTCACAAGTGGCCAAGTCCTAGGAACCCTCGCCTAATTATACGCCAGAGGTATACACAATATAAATTGCCCAATATTATATGCATTAATATTCTCCGTTTATACAAATAGCCTATGCTTTTAATATTCTTTTTATTATCTTTCACAATTCTTTTTTTTTAAATCTTGCTTTAAATATTCAATGTTTTTTAAATCTTTTTTTAATTCAATTTTTTTAAACTTTTTTAAATTCGACTGTTTTAATCTTCTTTGGATTCGATTTTTTTAAAATTATTAACAATTAGATTGTTAATTAAAGGAAATGTTAACATTTTAAGTTAATCTAGTTGTCAAGGTTTATTTATTTTATTTTGTTATTCTGTTATTTTGTTAATATGTTATTTTGTTATTTTGTTATTTTATTATTCAGTTATTTTGTTAATTTATTATTTTGTTATTCAGTTATTTTGTTATTTAGTTAATTATTTATTTTGTTATTTTATTATTCAGTTATTTTGTTAATTTATTATTTTGTTATTCAGTTATTTTGTTATTTAGTTAATTAGTTATTTAGTTATTTAGTCATTTAGTTATTTAGTTATTTAGCTATTTTGTTATTTTGTTATTTTGTTATTTTGTTATTTTGTTATTTTGTTATTTTGTTATTTTGTTATTTTGTTATTTTGTTATTTTGTTATTTTGTTATTTCGTTTTTTTGTTCTTTTGTTATCTTGTTATTTTGTTATTTTGTTATTTTGTTATTTTGTTATTTTGTTATTTTATTATTCAGTTATTTTGTTAATTTATTATTTTGTTATTCAGTTATTTTGTTATTTAGTTAATTAGTTATTTAGTTATTTAGTCATTTAGTTATTTAGTTATTTAGCTATTTAGTTATTTAGTTATTTCGTTATTTTGTTATTTTGTTATTTTGTTATTTTGTTATTTTGTTATTTAGTTATTTAGTTAATTAGTTATTTAGTTATTTAGTCATTTAGTTATTTAGTTATTTAGCTATTTAGTTATTTAGTTATTTAGTTATTTCGTTTTTTTGTTATTTTGTTATTTTGTTATTTTGTTATTTTGTTATTTTGTTATTTTGTTATTTTGTTATTTTGTTATTTTCTTATTTTGTTATTTTGTTATTTTGTTATTTTGTTATTTTGTTATTTTGTTATTTTGATATTTTGTTATTTTGTTATTTTGTTATTCACAATAAAGTCAGTGAGACGTGACACAAAAATAAGTAGAGGAATAGCAATAATTTCCTTTTTTTGTGCAAAAATAATTGACTCTTGATTTTGTGGAGAAGAGAAAAATAAATTCAAAAGCTAATTATAATTTGTAAATATGATAATTAGCGATGATGAATGGAATGAATTGAAGAGTATACCATCATAAACATATAAAATGCAGTGAACAAGTTAATTTGGCTTTCAAATACGAGAAAGCTTCTAAAATGTCTATTCAATGAACACTCAAAAGTCATAGTTTCGGTGAAGACGAAGTTGAATGGCAGTAATAAGTTTATTAATTCTGCAATTTGATTTTATGCGCAGGTTATCAATAATAAATAGAGAATATTTTATATACATATATATTGATAAAAACAAAGATGGTTGAGGAGGGTTTTTGTATGAAAATAAAAGAAATCAAAACATCTCTCTCTCTCTCTATCTCTCTTTCTCTCTTTCGAAAGCTACGCTAAAGTTGGGAGAATGCAATTAATTGAAAGCAATTCTCTCTGACTCAAAGGCTGCTGCATTGCTCCTCTCTTCGTTTTCGTATTCCAGCATCAAGGATAAAATAAACATGCACCAGTAAAACTCTATTTAATTCTCCGGTATAAATGAGTTTTCTTTTTTTATCCTCTATTTTTTTTGCAAATAAGACACTAATGAATTAACATGTTTCCCTTCAATTTAGATATAGTGAGGGGAATAGATTTTTTAATAAATTATTCATATTCCAGATTCCATATTTCATAATTCACTTTACTTGTACTTCACTTCACTTTCACTTTATTTTCACTTCACTTTCACTTTACTTTCACTTAATTTCACAACACTTTCACCTCACATTCACTTCACTCCAACTCACTTACACTTCATCTTACTTTCACACAACTTCACCACTTTCACCTCACATTCCCTTCACTTTCACTTTACTTCACTTCACTTAAATTTCAATTTACTTCATTACACATTCACTTAACTGCACTTTTAATTTACTCTTACTTTACTTTCGCTTTACTCTCACTTTAATCTCACTTTACTCTCACTTTACTCTCACTTCACTTTCACTTCACTCTCATTTTACATTCATCTCACTTCACTTTGACTTTACTTTCACTTAACTTCACCTTATATTCACTTTAATTTCACTTCACAACACTTCGCCTCACATTTACTTCACTTTCATCTTACTTTCACTTCACATTCAATTTGCTTTCATTTTATATTCACTTCACTTTACTTTACTTTCACTTCACTTTCACTTTAGTTTCACTTTAATTTCACTTTACTTTCACTTCACCTTCACTTTACTTTCACTTCACCGTCACTTTAGTTTCACTTCACCTTCACTTTAGTTTCACTTTACTTTCACTTTACTTTCACTTCATTTTCACTTTAGATTCACTTTACCTTCACTTTCCACTTATTATCATTTCACATTCACTTCTATTTCACTTTACTTTTAATTCATTATCATTTCAGTTTCAGTTCAGTTTCACTTCACCTTCACTTTGAATTAATTTTACCTTTACTTTCACTTCACTTTCACTGTACTTTCACTTTGATAGAAAGTAACAATGTAAATCGGTCAAAGTGAAAATGAAAGTGAAGTTAAAATGAAATTACGTCGATTACGTAATTTCATTTTAACTTCACTTTCATTTTCACTTTCATTTTTACTATTTATTTTCTTTCATTACTTGCACCTTACTCTTGGAAATTGGGAATGAAAGTGAGAATGAATGTGAAAGTTAAAGTTAAAATGAAAGTGATAATGAATGTAAAAGTTAAAATGAAAATGAAAGTGAGAATGAATGTGAAATTTAAAGTGAAAATGAAAGTAAAAGCTAAAGTTGAAATGAAAGTGAGAATGAATGTGAGAATGAATGTGAAAGTTAAAGTAAAAATAAAAGTGAGAATGAATGTCAGAATGAATGTGAAAGTTAAAGTTAAAATGAAAGTGATAATGAATTTAAAAGTTAAAATGAAAATGAAAGTGAGAATGAATGTGAAATTTAAAGTGAAAATGAAAGTAAAAGCTAAATTTAAAATGAAAGTGAGAATGAATGTGAGAATGAATGCGAACGCTAAAGTTAAAATGAAATTGGGAATGAAAGTGAGAATGAATGTGAAAGTTAAAGTGATAATAAAAGTGAGATTGAATGTGAAATTTAAAGTGAAAATGAAAGTAAGAATGAATATGAAAAGGACAGTGAAAAAGCAATACACGAGTCTAAGGTTTGCAATTGACAATTATAATCTTTTAACAATTTATTTAATTTTAATTCTAATTAACAAAATTAACAATAAGAGTAAAACTTGTATTAATGGATTAATTTGAATTTGGCTCCTTTAGTAAAATTTTTTTCAACAGTATTACAAATGTTTTAAATCTGATTTCTTTTACAAATGGTATTTTTAATTCAATGTTTAAATGGACGGTTTTTTCAACAACAACAAAAAAAAGGTTTCTTTTTTATAGAGAGAGAGAATTATGTTTTGCTCCTAATTAGCAAGTAGAGAGAGGATTCATTAAACAAGTTTTCGGTAGAAACAGCATTACCAGTTTTAGGATATATAGAAGAGGGGCAAAAAAAAAGTGTATCGAATCGAGACAACCACTCACTGCGGGGAATATGCGTCACGCTGGGATATATGGAGTTTTATTTCAAGTCCGTGACCTGAGAGCCCTGTTTTCTAGCAGCGACCTCACCATCCACGACCTCAGTTTTACGTTCCGCGTTCTTTCCCACTTGTAACCACCTCTGGACTCGTCTCGCTTTGCTGGACACAATGTACGAGCCAATCTATACACAAGTTCTTTTTTGGTTCTCTTTTTTAATTTTTTTTTTTTGGTTCCTAAAAATGATAATGTTAATGATGATGATGATAAAGATAAAGATGGTAATGATAATGATAAAGTAAACGATGATAAAGATGGTAATGAATAAGTTAATGATGATCATAATAATGATAACGATGATGATGATAATGATAATTATGGTAATGATAAAGCTAATGATGATGACGATAATGATGATAAAGATAATGATGGTAATGATAAAGTTAACGATGATAAAGATGATAATGAATAAGTTAATGATGATGATGATAATGATAACTATGATGATGATAATGATAATTATGGTAATGATAATGATAACAATGATGATAATAATGATGGTAATGATAATGATAACGATAATGATGATAATGATAATTATGGTAACGATAAAGCTAATGATGATGACGATAATGATGATAAAGATAAAGATGGTAATGATAAAGTTAACGATGATAAAGATGATAATGAATAAATTAATGATGTTGATGATGATAATGATAAAGATGACAATGATAAAGCTAATAATGATGACCATGATGATAATGATGATAAAAATAAAGATGGTAATGATAAAGATAACGATAATGATGATGATAAACATAAAGATGGCAATGATAAAGGAAACGATGATTATGATAATAAAAATAAAGATGGTAATGATAAAAATAACGATGATGATGATGATAAAGATAAAGATGGTAATGATAAAGATAACGATAATGCTGATAATGATAATTATGGTAATGACAACTGCAATGGTTAATAACAGCGATGATGATGAGGATGATGATGATAATGAAAAATTGAGAGTATCGAATAGTGGACTAGTTGATGAAGTTGGAAACCAAAATTGTCTAGAGTTTCGTTGGTTCCGGATGTGTTCACAACTTGATTGCTAATGCCGCTCCTAAATCAACGTCGCTTCTCGGATTAGCCATTAAGCGCCAGCGTTGAGAGGACACACAAAGCGTTCCCGCTTTCCGCTACTAATTCTATGTCAATAGAGACTATAATAAACGTGCCTTAAGTAAACGTCAAAATTCACCGAACACACTGCCAGCAAATACTTAATAATTGTTACCTAACCCTGACAGAGAATTGTTCACGGCAAGATGATAACACCTCCCAAGACTACAATCAAAATTTACTGCTTCCCATTATGTTTTCTACTCAAGTGAAAAGAAAATTACTAATTTTACCAAAAAAGACCTTTTGTTATTGGATAATTTAATGGAAAAATTCACATTAATTTTTACTTCCATTTCCACTTTCAGTTTAGTTTTCGCTTTCATTTTTACTTTCACTTCCACTTTAATTAATTTTCACTTCCCTTTACACTTTATTTAATTATCACTTCCACTGTCACTTCCCCTTTTTTATACCTTAATTCATTTTCACTTCCCTTTGAAAGTAGAAAGGGAAGTGAAAAATAATTAAAGTGGAATAAAAGTGGAAGTGAGACTTAATAAGGAAGTGAAATCAAATGTATAAGTAAAACTGAAAAGAAAAGTGAAAATTATTTAAAGTAAAACTTTAAAAGTTAAATGAAAATGAATTTAAATTGAATCAAAAATAAAAGTTTCAGGGAGAGGGGGAATTAAAGTAAAATTACACAATCGACCCCCAAAATAAAAAATACCATCACATAGACATTTACCTAAACTTCAGTGTCATGAATATTGAATTTAAGACCAAAATAGCTAAGAACTTGTGTAAAAGTGCAAGAGGTGAGAGAAAATTACTTATCACAAAATTACACTAAATTTTGCAGACTGAACGAGGTCACACTCTTGATACTTGATACGGCTCTCTCGCGCATAAAGCAGAGAATTCATTCACAAGAGTGTGGATGGTGAATGGCAGCTGAGAATCTGTGGGCGTAAAAGAGCGGGTGTTTGGAGGAAGGAGGGGGGGGGGCTCGCGGAGAGGAAACTCTATGCCAGATTCTTTTTCATGAATGAATTCACGCACTTCCTCAACACTTCTTTTTTATTCTTCGCTTCACTTTTTCTACTCTTGTCTGTTTTTTTGCCCCTAACTACTCGTTTGGGAAGACATCAGAATTTAGTACATGTTGTAAATGGTGTTATGCACATTAATTTTTTTATTCCCGGCAAAATTTTGGCAGGGACTCACGATAAATAAAATTAAAATTACATTCACTTCACTTTCAACTTAGTTTAACTTCACTCTCAATACACTTTCACTTTAAATTCACTTCACTTTCAATTCAGTTTCACTTCATTATCACATCACATTCACTTTACATTTACTTCACTTTCAATTCATTTTCACTTCATTATCACATCACTTTCACTTTACATTCACTTCACTTTCAATTCATTTTTACTTCATTATCACATCACTTTCAATTCATTTTCACTTCATTATAACTTTTCTTTCATTTCACTTTCACTTTACATACACTTCACTTTCAATTCATATTCATTTCATTATCACTTCACTCTCAATACACTTTCACTTTAAATTCATTTCACTTTCAATTCATTTTCACTTCTTTATCACTCCACTTTCAATACACTTTCACTTTCAATTCATTTTCACTTTACTTTCAATTCGTTTTCACTTCATTATCACTACACTTTCATTACACTTTCACTTCACTTTCCATTCATTTTCACTTCATTATCACATCACTTTCACTTTACATTTATTTCACTTTCAATTCATTTTCACTTCATTATCACATCACTTTCACTTTACATTCACTTCACTTTAAATTTATTTTCACTTTATTATAACTTCACTTTCATTTTACTGTCACTTTACTTTCAATTTATTATCATTTCCTATCACTTTATTTTCACTCACACCTAACTTTCACTTTTCATTTAATTCACTATTACTTTACTTCACTTTACGTTCTTTCACTGCACTTTGATTTCACTCTCGCTTAACGTTCAATTCACCTGTCACTTTACTTTCACTTCACTTTCACTTAACGTTCACTTTCACATTATGTTTGTTAAATTTCACTTATATTCAAAATTTTAAGAAAATTTGGATTATAAATTAAGTTAATTTCAACAAAAATAAAGTGAAATTAAAAGCGAAGAGAGAAATTTTTAAGTGAGAGTAAAATGAAAGTAAAGTTAAGTGTATGTTAAGTGAGATTAAAGTAAAAGTGAAGTCAAAGTAAGTTGAAAGTGAAGTGAAGTAGATGTAAAGTGAGTTTAAAGTGAAAATGAAGTGGAAGTGAAGGTAAAGTAAAAGTGAAATAAGAGTATAGAGAAAGTGAATTCAAAGTGAAGGTGAAGTGAAACTGTAGTGAAGGTGAAATAAAAATAAAGTGAAAGTGAGATAAAAGTATAGTGAAACTGAAGTGAAAGTAAAGTGACAGTGAAGTGGAAGTAAAACTTAAGTGATGATGAATTCAAAGTGAATTCAAAGTGAAGGTGAAGTGAAACTGTAGTGAAGGTGAAATGAAAATGAAGTGAAAGTGAGGTAAAAGTAAAGTGAAACTGAAGTGAAAGTAAAGTGACAGTGAGAGTGAAGTGGAAGTAAAACTAAAGTGATGATGAATTGAAAGTGAATTGAAAGTAAAGTGAAGGTGAAGTGAAACTGAAGTGAAAGCGAAATGGTAATGAATTGAAAGTGAAGTGAACGTAATTTCTAAGCGAAGGCGAAATGACAATGAAGTGAAAGTGAGGTGAACTGAAAGTGAGACTGACGAGAGAATAAAGTAGAATATTTCCACGAGGAATAAGCTGTAATAAATTCTCAAAAACCTTTCTATAAGTATTAAGATTAAATTTAAAGCCCCGAAGTTTAATACTACGAAATCCTTTAAGGTTCAATATTCCAAAACGCAAAGCAGCTGAAGGGATTCGATGTCATCGTCTGAATGCTTCTGCATTGCCTGGAATTACTGGTGGTTTTGAAGGAAGGGATGAGGGTTGGAGTGAAGGGTGAGAGGAACTCGAGGGGAGGTGGGGGTAGTGTGAGAGATGGTTGGACATCTACAGTGTACAGGATGAATGTTGGGATGAGGGGAAATATTCGCGCTGGAACAGAATCTAATGCTCGTTGTGTTCGTCGGGGTAAACCAACCATGTAATGGAACCTCGCGGGACTCTATGATATGGAGCGCAATCGGAGACACTGGTTACCTCCCCCTCTCTCCTCACTCCCACACATCCCACGAGGGATCACAGTAGACTCTCGAATCTCCTGATCCTAATATGTGTGTGTGTTTGTGTGTGTGTGGCAAGACTATCTTCAAAGCTCACTCTGATTTCACTAAAACTGAATTCCTGAGCGATTTTTAGATATATACTATACTCTTGATGACAATCGAATATGATAATTGGGTAAAGAACTCGAAATTCTTTAGGGAATAATATTGTATTGCTAATTGTACTTCCTGGGTTTTGTCGCTGCAAAACCCTTCGAGTATAACTTACACTTTCACTTTTAGTTTTGCTCCCCTTCCTTTTATTTTTCTTTCCATCCTCACTTTCACTTTCACGTTTAATTTTGCTCCAATTCCTTTTATTTTTCTTTCCATCTTCACTTTCACGTTTAATTTTGCTCCAATTCCTTTTATTCTTTTTTCCATCCTCACTTTCACTTTCACGTTTAATTTTAACTCCAATTCCTTTTATTCTTCTTTCCATTCTCACTTTCACTTTCACATTTAATTTTGCCCCATTTCTTTTTATTTTTCTTTACATTCTCACTTTCACTTTTGAAATCACTTTAATTAATTTTCACTTTCCTTTCCACTTTCACTTACACTTTGATTACACTTTAATTAATTTTCATTTCCCTTTTTCCTTTCACTTCCACTTTAATTAATTTTCACTTCCCTATTTACTTTCACTTCCACTTTAATTAATTTTTCCTCCCTTTCTCCTTTCATTTCCACAATCACTTTCATTATAATTTATTTACTCTTCCCTATTTACTTTTTCCTTTAATTAATTTTTACTTCTCTTTCCACTTTCATTTTCACTTTCACTAAAATTAATTTTCAATTCTTTTTCCATTTTCATTAAAAGTGAAAAGGGAAGTGAAAAATAATTAAAGTGAAAGTGAAAATAGAAAAGGAATTAAAAATTAATTAACGGAATTAAAAGCAGAAGTGAAAGTTGAAAAAGAGGTGGATCATAATATTAATAATAATATTCAAAAAATATTTTCAATAACAAAAAATCAGCAAAAGTTACAGTAGACTTATTTACTTATAACCACGAGGTAGTATGGAGATAATTGTTTTTGACGGAAAGGGTGAAGAGAAGAAATTAATTAATTAATTATTACGCAATTATGTAATGAGGTATTTCCTAAATAGACAATTCGTCCTTTATTTCATTGAACTATAATTTCCACAAGGCAGAAATAATAATTTTAAGGATCGCTGTATATATATATATATATATATATATATACGGAATATAGTGTACACCAGATGCCAAGGGTAATTAACTGCTCCATCTGAATTGTATTGCAGTGCATTAAATCGTACTTTACTGCATCGTTATATATTATACACGACTATTCTACATAACATTATGCATTAATACACTAATAGCTTGCTTTTGTTGGTTTAATAACTGCTAAATATTGCATCATTACACTTAACGCATCAAATGCCAACAAAATTTTATTCACCGCACAATCTTTTTTTTTTAATACTTGAAATTTCATTCCAAATCTTTATTATTAACTATATTAATTAATTATTAATTAATAATTAATTAATTATTTATTAATTAATAATTAATTAATTATTAATTAATTAATAATTAATTAATTATTAATTAATAATTAATTAATTATTTATTAATTAATAATTAATTAATTATTTATTAATTAATAATTAATTAATTAATTAATAATTAATTAATTAATTATTAATTAATTAGCAGGGAGAAGTTAGCAGGAAGCTTGCCGCTTGCTAGCCGCAAGCTTCCTGCTGACTTTTCCCTGCTAATTTTTTTTATTAAATTCCCCCTCCTCTCCTCTTCCCTAATTTTGAATAGAAATAATATAGAATAGAAATAAGAGGAAAAAAATGAGATAAAAATAAGTGATTGGAGGAAAAGGGAGTGCTGAACTCGCAGGCAAACTCTTTTTTTTTTGTTTTATTTTTCGACCGCATCAGAAATGCATCCCGAGTCTCTTGAGTGTTGTCTAGTACTTGTGTTTTTCTCCGGAAGCAGTTTGAGGTGGAATGTGAACTCCAGGTCAGGGTAAATGAGCAGGCTAGGGGGAATTCTTTCTCTCTCTCTCTCTTTCTTTCTCTTGACTAGTGCAGGAAAAACATTGGCAAACTTAATACACTTTCGGGACTGCAAATAGATCGACTCCAAGTAGGTGGTTTCATTCTTTTGCGTTCTCCACTTTCTTCTATCTCTCGTATCTTCAAGGGAAAAAAAACTCCTATACACGGCACAAATGAGAGTACCTTTTTTAAAATCAAGAACTTGAAGATTTTTCTTAAATGGTCTGTTAAAAAGTTTTGCGCACTGAAACTCTTGGGAATGAATCAAGGAAGAAGAAATTTTTTGTATTTAAAAAATATTAAAGGATGAAATAGCACAAAATATGTTGTGAGGAATATTGCAGAAATATTGCACGGCAATGTTTAAGAAAAAATAAGACTATTACTTTAACTTTTCATTTACTTGCACTTTACATTCACTTCACTTTACGTTCAATTTACTTTCACTTTATTCTCACTTTACATTCACTTTACTATCAATTTGCTTTCACTTCACTATCACTTTACTCTCATTTTACATTTACTTCACTTTACATTCACTTTACTTTCAATTTGCTCTCACTTTACTCTCACTTGACATTTACTTCACTTTCACTTCACTTAACTTTCACTTTACTCTCACTTTACATTCACTTTATATACACATTACTTTACTTTCACTTTACGTTCTATTTACTTTCACTTCACTTTCACTTTACTCTCTTTTGACATTCACTGTCACGTCACTTTAAATTTACTTTCACTTCACTATCACTTTACTCTAACTTTACATTCACTTCACTTTCACTTTATATACACATTACTTTACTTTCACTTTACTTTCTATTTACTTTCACTTTACTCTCTTTTGACATTCACTGTCACTCCACTTTAAATTTACTTTCACTTCACTATCACTTTACTCTAACTTTACATTCACTTCACTTTCACTTTATATACACATTACTTTACTTTCACTTTACTTTCTATTTACTTTCAATTTACTCTCTTTTTACATTCACTGTCACTCTACTTTAAATTTACTTTCACTTCACTTTTACTTTACTCTTACTTTACATTCACTTAGATTGCACTTTACTTTACTTTCAGTGTTTCACTTCGCTTTTACTTCACTCTCACTTCACATTTATCTCACTTCGCTTTCAATGTCACTTTATTTTTATTGAATTTAACTTTATTTACAATCCAAATTCTCTTAAAATCTTGAAGATAAGTTAAAATCAACAAAAATAAAGTGAAGTTAAAGTGAATTTAAAGTGAAGGTGAATGGAAAGTGAATTTAAAGTGAAGTGTAAGTAAAATAATAATGAATTAAAAGTGAAGTGATAGTGAAATGATAATGAATTGAAAGTAAAGGGAGAGTGAAGTGAAAGTAAAGTAAAGGAGGAATGAGAGTGAAGTGAAAGTGAATTCGAAGTAAAGGTGAATGTAAAATGAAGTAAAAGTGTAATGATAATGAATTGAAAGTGAAGTGATAGTGAAATGATAATGAATTAAATGTTAAGTGAGAGTGAAGTGAAAGTGGGGTGAAAGTAAAGTGAAGGTGAAGTGAAAATGGGGTGAAAGTAAAGTGAAGGTGAAGTGAAAGTGGAGTGAAAGTAAAGTGAAGGTGAAGTGAATCTAAAGTGAAAGTAAAATGATAGTGAATTGAAACTGAAGTGAAAGTTAAATGATAGTGAATTTAAATTGAAGTGGAAGTGAAACAAAACTGAAAGTAAAATAATAATGAATTGAAAATGAAATGCAAGGGAAACGGTTAAGTAAAAATTATCCACTACAATAGTTACATGAATTTCTAAAGTTCCCAAAAAGAAAGAAGAAACTTATTGTAAAGAATGAAATTTCTTTTATACACAATTAATTAATTGTAATGATTCTGCGCTCTCATTTCTTAAGTGTGTATATCACTTCTTTTCCGGAAAGCTTTCCCACTAATTTCACACAATAATCTCGAGAACCTAAAAGCCGTAGATCCCACAAGCGACGACGAGAGATGAGAAACCAATTAAGCTGCTTTCATGGCTTACCTCTATCATGGACACTAGTGGCCCCTTTTCTTTTCTCTGCTCTGGAAATCACCCAACACGACGTAAAGTTCAATTCCTTGAGGATTTCTCATTCCATTTTGCGCCTTACTTTTACAACCTGGCATTTATGTTCCTTAGCACGTATCTCACTCGTGTCCTCCTCTTGCAAGATCGTTGTTCAAATTCCATTCGACGAGTGGATTCCCCTAAGACCTCTGCGCGACATATCCGTCAAACGACCGAGATGTCCCTTTTTTTATCTTTTTTTTCTTTTCTCTTTCCCTTTTTTTCACACTCTACAATTTTTCTTTAGTTTTCATTTTTTCCAATCTTTTAAATTTTCCCTCGCGCCCCTCGTTTTAAATTGGATTTATTTCATGTTACAATATTTTTTCTTTCAGTGCGATTAAAATGAAAATAAATTATTATTTTTAAAATTATTTTAGTGTTTACTACATTAAATTAGAAATTAGAAATTCTATTAGAAGTAAAAATAGTTCTTAAATTCCATTCAGAGGTGCTATTCTGTAATTTAAATTCCCTTCACTTTCACATCACTTTCACTTTACATTCACTTTACTATCACTTTATATTCACTTTACTATCACTTTACATTCACTTTACTATCACTTTACAACCTCTTTACTGTCACTTTAAAATTCACTTCATTTTTACTTTACATATACTTTACTTCACCTTCACTTTACTATCACTTAAACATTCACTTCACTTTCACTTTACTCATTTTAACATTCACTTCACTTCACCTTCCTTTCACTTTACATTCACTTTCACTTTACTCTCACTTTAAAATTCACTTCACTTCACCTTCATTTTCACTTTACATTCACTTTACTCTCACTTCAAAAATTCACTTCACCTTCACTTTCACTTTACATTCACTTTACTCTCACTTTAACATTCACTTCACTTCACCTTCACTTTCACTTTGCATTCACTTTACTCTCAGTTTCAACTCATTCTCACTTCGCTTACAATGTCACTTTGTTTTTGTTAAATCTAATTTCATTTACAATTTCAATTCTCTTCTAAATTGAAAGGTAATTCAGTTTCTTCAAATTTTTGAAGATAAGTTAAATTCAAGAAAAATAAAGTGAAGTGAGAGTAAAGTGCAGGTAAATTGACAGTAAAATGAAAGTGAAGTGAAAGTGAAGTGAAAGTGAAGTGAATTTAAAGTGAGAATAAAATAAAGTGAAGTGAAAGTAATATGAAAGTGAAGTGAATATTAAGTGAGAATACATTGAAGTAAAGTGAAGTGAATGTAAATTGAAAATAAAGTAAAGTGAAAGTGGAGTGAAAGTAAAGTGAAAGTAAAAATAAAGTGAAGTGAATCTAAAGTGAAAGTAAATTCAATATGAAGTGAAAGTAAAGTAAAAGTAATATGAAAGTGAAGTGAATGTTAAGTGAGAGTGGAGCGAAAGTAAATAAAAAGTGAAGTGAATGTAAAGTGAGAATAAATTGAAGTAAAGTGAAGTGAATGTAAATTGAAAATAAAGTGAAGTGAAAGTGAGGTGAGAGTGAAGTTGATGTAAAGTGAAAGTAAAGTGAAAGTAAAGTGAATGTAAAGTGAAGTGAGAGTAAAGTGAAAGTAAAGTGAATATGAAGTGAAATTACAAACTCGCAGCCTAGAAAATAGAAAGAAAACTTCAGAAAAATGTGAAACATTGTAATCATAGCTAAAAAAAGTCATAAATTAATAATTTATCCTCTCATCAATTATTAGTATCGATATGACGATAATAATCAGCGAAATTAATTCCGAAGCATTTTGCTTTGCTTTAATGGTCAATCTGATGGAATCGGCAATATTGGGTTTCATTGGTAACTACTGGAAATCCTTAGTGAAACACTTGGGAGCACGAGTCCCTTTATGTAACTAGGCTTAAGCGCTCCAGGATAGGACATGCTTGAGCAGTCGTTTCAACATTCGGGAAACGTATATGCGCCAGTGGCAAATCTAGAGCAGTAGATTTCCATCAATGTGTTCCTAAAGGGACATCCGCCACTGCAGTATCTCACAGCTTTGATAGTAGATTGGGTCATCATCTGATGAGGAAATCATTAGAGACGTGCTGGACATAATCACCTATTCTCTGATAGACATCCAGATATAGTTGATCGTTAATGCAAACACGGACAAGGAATATTAATTCCAAATATCATGCTTTCAGGTTTCTAATTTTCTATTCCCTTTCTTCTATATTCCTGTGAGAGAATGAAAGAACTTTCTTTCCCCATAATATTAATTGAAGAAAAGACTATTTTCTATTTTGCAGAAAAAATCTTTTTGATTTTTTTTCAACATGATGAGAATTTCAGTTGGCTTGAAAAAATATTCTTCTTCCCCCTCATCAATATATTATTCTAGAAACTAAAATTAAACTAAAAACACAATTTTGCCAGGTGCTTTTTTGATTTCCCTCGAGGACGGACAACAATTTTCGATTTGCGTATAAATAATTTCAAACTTTGGCTCCATTTTCATGATAAACATTTCATATTCAGTTTAATTGCACTAGGCAAAAGTTGAGAGTTGAAATAAATCTAAATCGACAGAAATGGAGGAAAAAAGAGATAAATTAGGAAGCGAAATGATATTCGGTGTTTTAAATTCGAAAGATTCATTATACTAATCGGAGCTCGGAAATGGAATAAAGTTTTAAACAGAATTTCCCTCGGAATTTCCGATTTAGAATGAATTTTATAATTCTAATATATTTCCGAAAAATTCCACTAGAATTCAAACCGATATAAAAAATGGGTGCTATTCTCACTTCACTTCACTTTAACTCACCAACACTTCACTTTCACTTCACATTCACTTTACAATCACTTTACATTCACTTCATTTTCACTTTAATCTCACTTTACATTTACTTCACTTTCACTTTAATCTTACTTTACATTCACTTCACTTTCACTTTAATCTTACTTTACATTTACTTCACTTCACTTTTACTTTCCATTCACTTCAATTGCACTTTACTCTCACATTACATACAATTCACTTTCAATTTACTCTCACTTTACATTTATTTCGCTTTACTTTCCATTTACTTTCAATTCACTTTTATTTCACTTTCACTTGAATCTCACTTGATTTTCACTTCACATTTATTTCACTCTCACTTCACTTTCACTTCACTTTAACATCATTTTAATCTCACATCATTTTCATTTCATTTTCATTTTACATTCACTTCACTATATTTTTGAACAATTTAACTTATCTTCAAAAGTTTAAGAAAAATAATCAACTTTCAAATCTTAAGAGAATTTGAACTGTAAATAAATTTAAATTAAACACAAATAAAGTGAGAATGAAACTGAAGTTAGAATGAGTTGAAAGTGAAGTGATTGTAATGTGAGAGTAAAGTAAAAGTGAAGTGAAGTGAATGTAAAGTGAGAGTAAAATGAACGTGAAGTGAAAGTAAAGTGAAGTGAAGGTGAAGTAAGAGTAAAATGAAAATGAAGTGAAGGCGATGTGAATGTAAAGTGAACATTAATGTAAAGTGAGAGTGAAGTGAAAGTGAAGTGAGAGTGAAGTGAAAGTGAAGTGAAAGTGAAGTGAAAGTGAAGTGAAAGTGAAGTGAAAATGAAGTAAAAGTAAAGTGATATTAAAATGAAAAAGAAGTGACAGTGAAGTGAAAGTGAATTGAGAGTGAAATGACAGTGAAGTTAAAATGAAGTGAGAGTGAAATAAAAATGAAGTGAGAGAGACCCCAGAGCTATAATAATATTCATTTAACAATTAATGAACTTCTGAAAGTTTTTCGAATTTATTTATCATTTGCAGATTATAATTTTAGCTGAAATCAAAAGTCCAACAAAATTCCAATTTGCAAATGAAACAATTATTCTGAATATTGAAAATATACTTTTAAAAATTCAAATTTTATTTTTCAAAAATAAAAACTAGTACTTTTGATAAAATTAGCTGAAACAGATTTTTTGAATGGATTACATTCTCCGAATAGATGTATAGGTTTGGAGCTTTCTTTCTTCACAGTGTAAAATCAATTTCGGAACATCAATCCTGGAATCGTCGAGGGACCGCAAGAGAGCGAAAAGACATTCGAGATCCTGAAAGTAACATAGTGCTGCGCATACAAAGAAGGAGACATCTAACTTTAAATCTTTCTTTCCCGCAACATTTGGAGCATCAAACACTTGAAAATTGTACAATCTCGAAAAAGTCGTTGTTTTGCTCGAAACTTTTAAATAAAATTTCTTTATTTCTTTTATAGAAAAATTTGATGAATTATTTTTCAAGTTATATTCCATTCATAGAAATATTATTTTTTCTTAGTATTAGTATTAGTATTAGTATTAGTATTAGTATTAGTATTAGTATTAGTATTAGTATTAGTATTAGTATTAGTATTAGTATTAGTATTAGTATTAGTATTAGTATTAGTATTAGTATTAGTATTAGTATTAGTATTAGTATTAGTATTAGTATTAGTATTAGTATTAGTATTAGTATTAGTATTAATATTAGTACTAGTACTAGTATTAGTATAAAAAAATTTTCTTTTTCCCTGCTTTTTATTGAATTCGCGGGGCTAAAAATAATGCTGACCTGTAATAAACATTTAAAGAAGTCTAGACGTGGAAAATTTAAGGATTAGTTAAACTTTAACGATTGAGTTTTTTTCTTCGAAATGCTTGAGTGCCAATTGGATATTTACTATATATGTATATACTATATGTATAAGGTGTGAATAAGTGACGTGTAGCACTGAATTGTAAATGTCATTTAACCAATACGAGAGATGAACATCTTTATTACATGACATTCTGCGAGTTTCGCGTCGTAAAAGATCCGTCTTATTGCGTGTTCAATTTATTACAGTCGCAGATATCCGATACTTTCTTGACAACACGAGGAAAAAAATACACACACACAAACACAAATATGTACCTACATGAGAAAGGAAAGAAATTCCGACTTTTTTTTCTTTTTGCTTTTGCATTGATCGTCTTCGCTTTTCTCTGTAAAAATCCACACATGAATTTGAGATTCGATTTGTATTTGGATATAAGGAAAGTTTGATTTCTCGATTGGATAGATAAAACTTTTCAGAGAAAAAAGAGACATTTTTTTTGTTTTTAATTTTTTTTGGGAAGATTTTCTCCTGGGGTTCGATTTTGTAACTTCACGTCACTTTCACTTTACAGTCACTTCACTTTTACTTTATTGTCACTTTACTGTCACTTTACTGTCACTATACTTTCAGTTCGCTCTCACTTTACATTCACTTTCACTCTACTTTCACATCGCATTTACTTCACAAAACTTTACTTTCACTTCATTTTCAACTTACTCTCACTTTACATTTACTTCACTTCACTTTATTTTTACTTCACTTTCACTTCACTCTCACTTCACTCTCACTTTATATCCACTTTCACTTCACTTTCTTATCGCATTCACTTCACTTTCATTATACTCTCACTTTACCTACACTTCACTTTCATTTCACTCTCACTTTACATTCACTTCACTTCAAAGTGAAAGTGAAGTGAAAGTGAAAGTGAAAGAGACACAATATATAACTTAAAGTGACAGTGAAAGGAAAATGAAGTGAGACTGAAGTGAAAGTGAAGTGACATAACTCTTAATTAAATTGTATAATGAACGGTTCTAATTAGATATAAAATTCCTTTTTTCATCACGAATAAGATTTATCTAAAACAATTTTCTCGCTCAATTGGACGAATCATAATTTTTAATTAGTAACAAAGAGTTTTTTCTCCAACAGCAGCAAAAGAGAATGGACAAAAAAGGAAAATACCTGTTGTCCCATACATTATTGTATTAGAAGCAAACGTGAATTTGTTAGACGATGTTAGGCAGGAACGGCATGTATTATGCCCTGTTTTGTGCATGCATGAAAGGCCTCGGGCATTGTTTTCTAACAAATTATGCAGGTTGTTTTCCGAGATACGCAAGGCGATATCAAGCGAGGTTAATGGAGACAAGTTCATTGTGCACCTAGTAACTGGGGAGGGTCGCTAATGAGTCTGGGTTGGTCCTGCGAAAATCGTGGAGGACAGTGAAGAGCCCACCGAGACTGGATGATTACTTGTTAATGCTAATCGTTATCCCCACAGAGCTTAAATTACCTTTTGCATTAAATACATATATACAGAGAGGGAGAGGGAAAGGGAGAGGTGACATCCTTCTCTTACTCGACCGTTAGCAGATTAAATTCTCCCCGCCACTCGCCTTTTTATCGAGTCGTAAAAATAAAATTCACGACAGTGTAAATATTTCAAATTTTCAATTTCACTCCTGTCCTTTCTCTAAACGTACTTTTAATCTTCGTGTTTTTAAAATTCATGAACGGGTAAGAGCAACAACATAAACACGAAAGTTTCGAATTGCACACGATGCAGGAATATTGCGTTAACATTCCACTGCAATATTGGAAATATTCCACGGAAACATTAAAGCAAAACTATGGTCGATTCTGTCACTTCACTTTCACTTTACTCTCACCTTAACATTCACTTCACTTCACTTCACTTCACTTCACTTCACTCCACTTTCACTTCAACATTCACTTTAAATTTACTTTACAATCACTTAAACATTCACTTCACTTCACCTTCACTTTGCATTCACTTTACTCTCACTTTAACATTCACTTCACTTTCACTCTAAATTCTCTTCATCTTCACTTTGCATTCACTTTACTCTCACTTTAACATACACTTCACCTTCACTTTACACTCACTTTACATTCATTTCACTTTCACTTTAATCTCACTTTACATTCACTTCACTTTCACTTTACTATCACTTAAACATTCACTTTACATTCACTTTACTCTGACTTTAACATTAACTTTACTTTACTTTAAGATTTACTTCACTTTACATTCACTTTACAATTACTTAAACATTTACTTTCCTTTTATCATTTACTTCACTTTCACTTCACATTCACTTTACATTTATTTCACTTTCATCTCACTTTAACATTCACTTCGCTATCACTTTTTATTCACTTAACCTTCACTTTACATTCACTTCACCTTCACTTTACTCTCACTTTACATTCACTTCACCTTCACTTTACTCTCACTTTAACATTCACTTCACTTTCACTTTACATTAACTTTATATTCACTTCACGTTCACTTTACTATGACTTAAACATTCACTTTACTATCACTTAAACATTCACTTTACTATCACTTAAAAATTCACTCTATATTCACTTTACTCCGACTTTAACATTCACTTTACTTTACTTTAAGATTTACTTCACTTCACGTTCACTTTACTGTGACTTAAACATTAACTTTACTATCACTTAAACATTCACTTTACTATTACTTAAATATTCACTCTACATTCACTTTACTCTGACTTTAACATTCACTTTACTTTACTTTAAGATTTACTTCACTTTACATTCACTTTACTATCACTTAAACATTCACTTTCATTTTATCATTCACTTCACTTTTACTTTACATTTATTTGACTTTTATCTCACTTAAACATGCACTTCATTTTCACTTTTTATTCACTTAACCTTCACTTTAACATTCACTTCACTTTACATTTACTTCACTTTTACTTTTTATTCACTTCACTTTCACTTTACATTCACTTCACTTTTACTTTACATTTATTTCACTTTCATCTCACTTTAATATTCACTTCACTTTCACTTTTTATTCACTTCACTTTCACTTTACATTCACTTTACTTTCACTTTAACATTCACTTCACTTTCACTTTACATTAACTTTACTTTCACTTTACATTCTCTTTACTCTCACTTTAACATTCACTTTTTCTTCACTTTACATTCACTTTACTTTTACTTTAAGAGTCACTTCACTTCACTCTTATTTCGTTTCCGGTCGAATATTCGAAATTTATTTCAAAAGTAATTTTTAACTCTGGAGGAAATTTCGGATTCCGAAGGAAATTTCGGTTCTCGTGTGAAACATTCTATGAGGAGAACTTTTGTTGAGGAAAATAATAAAAATATCAATAAATAAAAAATGAAATGAGAAGTTGGCTCAATGAAAAAGAATGGAGAAAGTTTTTTTCTGCATTCTCATACAAAATTGCAGACCATAATAAGGAAAAGAAAATATTTTTTTTATTTATGTATTTATAGTAGTCGCCTGGCCCCGCAGTGTTCGATTAATAAATGCATGATTCCGCCTACACGTCGACTGCTGAGTTACGCTTTGAAAACGATAAATAGGCAAATGTGATTCACGCCCACGTTCTTCTCTCACTTCATGAATGAAATTTTAAAGATGTGTGTAGGCAATGCGACCTAACGGGAACAGTAGCAATATCGCGTTGACGATATCATGACGCCCATTGAAATACTGCCGAGTTGACTTCTTACACTCAATATGTCGTCTGGTGTCAATGATCTATTATTAATTCCATCATGTAAATGCAAATATACAACTCAAAGTGAAAGTTTTTCTCTCCTCCACTCATTCAAGAAATATCGACACTTTCAATGATGATAATAATAATAACAACTAATCGCAACATGAAATATTGAGCGTAAATAAATTATTATTTTCATTCAATTTGCAAAAGAGAAAATAAAAAAAATTCCATTTGGAATCATAAATTCAATAGAATTTATGATTTCAAATGGAATTTTTAAAATAATTTTTAACTTACCAAAAAGTATAATAATTTTCGAACTAAAACAAACGAGAAATAAAAAAAATAAGTTTATCTTTAAAATTCCAATTTCAGTAAACAAGACGAAAATCTCTGTGCCGACTCTCTTGAGAGAAAGAATCCAAATGAATTAACGAACCTTATATTTAAAAACACGAGAGAAAACTTTTTAATTTCCACTGACGTTCTTTTCCATGACAAAATGTTCGCTTCCCTTAATTCCTCTTAATCCCTTTCCTTTCTCATCATTCAAGTTTCAAAAAAAAAAAAAAAAAAATAGAGAGTTTTTACCTTCGACTTTTTGTTCTAAAAAACAAAAGCTCTGTAAATTAACAGGAGATTGCTCTTTTGTCCCATGAAATAAGTCTGAATGAAATTCAACTTGCCCGCCAATTCGTCCTCTAATCTTGACATTACGAGACTAATTGCAACAACAAAAATCTGCCAGAAGAAATTTTTTTTATTAATTTTACGATATTAAATTATTTTCTTCTGTTTTTCTTTCCCCTATTATTCTTCACCCGCAAATCTAATTTGGATCATTTTATTTTAAAATCAAATTTCTTTGGGGGAATTTTTTTATTATTTTCTAAAACAACAAATAAATTAAAACAAGAATTTAAAAAAAATTATGTGATGACTTTTTTTCTTTCGTACAAAGACTGTAAATGATGAATGTCTTTTGTTTTTCTGTTCTAGGTAAGAATTTCTGGCACGATGATGTTGGAGAAGAATCGGCGTTTTATAAAATTCCGCTGACCAACCGTAAGTAGTGTTTTTATGATCCATGAATTTCTCGGTCGGTATAAGCGGAAAAGTGCTGGATGGAAAATATTTGGACGATTTGGTTTTCTTTGTATGGGAGAAAAAGAAGAAGGCACGTGCCATTCGAGTTGTGATAGGTAGTTAACTTAGAAATAAGGAAACTTATATTTTTAGTGCACATAACTTCATCAACAAGTCAAATGGCAAACGATTTAAGTCAAACTGAAGTTAATTTAAGTTTTCTACGAAATAGGAACAATCGATTATATTTCTGATTTGGAAAAGTTCACCTAAAAATGAAGCTGAAAATTTCGATAATTTTCCCCTGAATTCCACTTAGAGTAGTAACAGATTTTCGATATAAAATATAAATTCTACGAATTTCCGACAAAATCTCCGATTTCCGATGTCAATTCCTATTCTGACTAAAATTTTTCTTCAAAATCAGCGATTTCCGTTGAGAATTCCTATTCTGACTTACATTTTCCGATGCAATCACCGATTTCCGATGGCAATTCCTATTCTGACTGAAATTTTTCTACAAAATCACCGATTTCCGATGAGAATTCCGATTTTGACTGACATTTTTCGACAAAATCACCGATTTCCGATGAGAATTCCTATTCTGACTTACATTTTTCGATGCAATCACCGATTTCCGATGGCAATTCCTATTCTGACTGAAATTTTTCTACAAAATCACCGATTTCCGATGAGAATTCCGATTTTGACTGACATTTTTCGACAAAATCACCGATTTCCGATGAGAATTCCTATTCTGACTTACATTTTTCGATGCAATCACCGATTTCCGATGGCAATTCCTATTCTGACTGAAATTTTTCTACAAAATCACTGATTTCCGATGAGAATTCCGATTTTGACTGACATTTTTCGACAAAATCACCGATTTCCAATGAGAATTCCGATTTTGACTGACATTTTCCGATGCAATCACCGATTTCCGATGAGAATTCCTATTCTGACTTACATTTTCCGATGCAATCACCGATTTCCGATGGCAATTCCTATTCTGACTGAAATTTTTCTACAGAATCACCGATTTCCGATGGGAATTCCGATTTTGACTGACATTTTCCAATGCAATCACCGATTTCCGATGGCAATTCCTATTCTGACTGAAATTTTTCTACAAAATCACCGATTTCCGATGAGAATTCCTATTCTGACTTACATTTTCCGATGCAATCACCGATTTCCGATGGCAATTCCTATTCTGACTGAAATTTTTCTACAAAATCACCGATTTCCGATAAGAATTCCGATTTTGACTGACATTTTTCGACAAAATCACCGATTTCCGATGAGAATTCCGATTTTGACTGACATTTTCCGATGCAATCACCGATTTCCGATGAGAATTCCTATTCTGACTTACATTTTCCGATGCAATCACCGATTTTCGATGGCAATTCCTATTCTGACTGAAATTTTTCTACAGAATCACCGATTTCCGATGGGAATTCCGATTTCGACTGACATTTTCCGATGCAATCACTGATTTCCGATGGCAATTCCTATTCTGACTAAAATTTTTCGACAAAATCACCGATTTCCGATAAGAATTCCGATTCTGACTGAAATTTTCCGACAAAATCTCTAATTTCCGATGGAAATTTGTGATTCCGGTCAGAATACTAAATAGATATTTTATTCCGAGAGCAATTTCCGATTATGTCTGAATAAAATTCTGATTTTGATTTCCGATTCTAAATAGAATAGAATTTTTATTCTGGATAAACATTTACGGTTCCTGTTGGAATTTATCACTCCGGATAGCAATTTGAATTCGATTCCAAATAGAAATAGGATAAAAGTTTTGATTCCCTGTTGGAATTTTGGATCAGGATGGAATTTCCATCCTATTTCCGACACAATTTCCAATTCCGTTATAAACCAAACGTTATCCCGACTTCAGAGAAATTATTCTTCTCCGAACTCCGTCGAAAATCCGATGGAAATTATTCTATCGAAATCAGAAATGAATCTTCTCAAGTGCGAAGTGCAATTTTTAATTACTTTCTTCAAAAAGAAAATTGCAGCTAGAGAAGGTAAAAAAAAATTCCCCTCCGGGCCGTAACTTTCTCATATTTTGACGTTCATTTGACTTTAAATCATCTACTTTGACATTAAGTGTTTCCAACATGTATCAAAAAGTTCTCCCAAAGTTTTCCGTTTTTTTGTGTGTGTGAGGAGAAAGGAGTGGAGGGCACACATAAAATCTAGTGGATAATATTTTATTTTCCACAATTACCTTCCACTTTTTTTTCCTAGAGCGAAACTAATGTTTCTCTTTTAGGAAAACAAGTTTTGTCAAACATAATCCTTAGGTGCGTGTTTTAGTGTTGGGGACGACGTTCATTATAATTAAAATCTGGTCCAGTTACTCATAATATACATCCTTTTTGCATGGAGCACCAGCTGAGTCCCTTATTATTAAATCAAAGCACGTTGAATAAAGCGACTCGTGGATGTAGTCACGTTTCCACTTATGTTATTACCGTATCGCGAAATGCTTCCGCAGGAGAGCATTTTAGACTTAGCATAATAAATATCATCATCAAAGTTATTATACGGAACCAAGTTTCTCCATATATATATATAAAGGAGAAAATTTTCCCTCAGCCAAAGCAAATAATCCACTTTTGAATATGACGATTGACTAACGACACATCTGCCGAGTCGTGGATAATTATCTCCCGTATTATACAATGAGGGGAGGGAGAAACTTTGCAAATTCAAGTTTAGATCGCAACTGGAGACGACAATTTTGATAGGAAAGTTGAATTAATATATCGTCAAGTTATTTCGTCAGAGGATGAAAATTCCGAAAGCTAATTCCATTTTGGATGTATTTAATCAAGTAGTGGTTCGTGGGATTTTAATGTGGAATCAGTAATACGTAGATTGGAAGTTGGGAGAGATTTCCCGTTGGGGTATCCGGTCGGAAAGCGGATCGACTGGAATGAAAATTACCATATCGAAAACCTCATGAGGAAAATGAAAATATTACTGGAATTGTGATGGAGTTTTTAGGGAGCACCTAGTGGAGCGGATTTGTAAATACCTTCCGCAAAGTTCTCCTAAATATTCCCGAAGGATTCCTTTTGGATTTGCAAAAAAAACTTTAGAAATGTTTCCGGTAATGTACTCCTGGAGGTTTCCATTAAATTCCTTCCGATTTCCAAAGGAAATCCGTTAAAAATAAAGAAATCTGTTGAAATCCCTTTGACAATATGATGGATACGACGAAAATCTCATCATACAGCACAGCCATCGTAGTCGCGCACAACTGGCAGGCAGAGGAAGAATGACGACAGCGCACGCAGTCCGCGCAGGTCTCTCCCCCCCACCACTCACTCTCGACGCGCCTTATAAGTCGCTCCCCCAATTTTTTCTGACAGTTCGCCATCAGACCCGCCTCGATGCACATCTCGGAACATGTTAACGTATACAGTTTGCAGAATACTCCGACTCCTCTACAGCGTCCCCTTTTTGAATCCCAACCCAAAAATTCATTCGCTAATTGAATTTGAATTCCACCAAAAAACCTGTCCATACAATTAAATTACAAGGAGGTCTTTAATAACAATTTCCCGGAAGTGAAATCGAATTTGTGTATAAATTCCGGTTATTCGACGATATCCAATTATGGAATTATGACGAATTACCCTAATTTTAGGAACTGTGCGGAATTATTCGAAACTATTCGAAAAATGTTCCTAAACACCAAAGTGGAAACTGGAAAAGAATTCCGTAATGCAACTCCCTAGAATACTCTCTGCCTTATCCAGCTTTTCCAATTTAAAGTCTAAAAAACCAGTCTTCATAAAAAGAATTTCCCTCACTTAAATTCTTTTCCATCCCCTCAGGGAGTTTTGCGATTTTCACAAGGGCATTAATACCCACCCTTCTGTTTAGTAATTACGAATTTCATTTCACCTTTGAGTCTCTCAAGACAAAAAGCGAAGCCACTTGTAAATTAACAAGAAATTTCGTGTTTTGTCCCCGTGTCCCGTTAAAGTGGATAAGTAATTTTATTTTTCCCCACCCTAATTGTTAAGGTGTTCCTTTAAGCTCTCATCTAATTACCATTTTTTTACTTCACACACACACCCAAAAAAAGACTACGGATAAACTTACAAAACTATTTACCCCGCGTCTTAATTACTTTAGTAATTAGATTTCTCCCTTTTTTTACTTGCAAGGAAATATTAAGGAAAGGGTACCTTTTCCCTTTAACATAAACTTTATTTTCATGAACCTTTTTAAAAACTCTTAATCCAGTTTTCTTTTTCCTCAAAGCAATCTTATGCTTGATGATTTAATAAAAAAAAAATAAAAGTATACTATATATATATATATGAGATTGAGAGACTTACCTTTCTATCACGTTGGTTTGATTATCGTGAAAAGTTCCTCTGCGGACGTTTCCTTCAAAGGTACTTTTCCACATTTCCGCTACATCGACGTTTGGCAAACTTGTCCATTAACCAAATATCCTCCTCGTTCGAAAGTCCATTAGCGAGAGTGATATTGATCAATATAGTTTTACGTTTTGACTTTTTACCTTTAGCTCCCCACCACTGATCACCTATCCAACTTGCGCTAAATCCATTTCTTTCTATAAAATCGTAGGAGATTAATTAATATTTTTATATGATTATTTTTTGCAATCAGTTTCTAAACGGAGAACTTAAATTTCTTCTGAGTTTACTATTAGGATTAATTCTTTAAAGTGGATGTTTTAATTAACTTCGGATGGAAAATCGACTGTCAGTAATGCAGGGATCTTTGTCACCATTGACAAACAGTCCTAAAGGTTTTCTTAGATCTAACACCTACCCCTAATTAACTGATTCTACTAATACTTTAAGTACTCCTAATGCTCCTAATACGTCTAATTCTCTTCAGGACCCTGTTTTACTTCTGTTACTCCTAATACTTTTAATCCAATACTTTTATTGGAATATCGACCATCGGTAAGTTAGGGTTCCGTGTCACCACTGCCAATTAATCAAAAGTGCTTAACATTTTATTTTTCTAGTCAATTCATCTTGATACCTCCTCCTGTAATTCTTGATTAATTAAAATGATTACATACCCTAGATAATTCTTTTAAAAAAAAGTTTCTGTTTGGAGCAAAATAATAATCACCAGACTGATATTATAATTAGGTCGACAACGATTGGAAAAAGAAAAGGTAACGAGTGAAAAGTTTTCACAACTGGAAAGAAATCAGTATTAATTTAATATTCTTCAAGAATTGTAATCATCGGTCTTTCCTGTTGGATTCGCCAGTTAGTAGAAACTCTTTATTGAATTAGAGGACTCCTAAAGACTTCCTCGAATCGTCTATGTGTCGATTCCTTTTTCTCCTCTTCTCAATTCCTTTACTCTGGTGAACACCGACAAACACCTTTTTGATCTAAACGGAAAATTCTTTAGAGATCTCTAAAAACTCTGGGATGACCTTTTGATGATTTTAATTAACGAAGAGAATAAAATGTCCCCTAAGATAATGATGATTTTATTAGAAACAAATCTTCTTCTGCAAAAGTTCTCCTACAAATCTGATGCATACTTGACTTTGAACATTGATAAGTGAAGATTTAATTAGATCTTTACTTCATATTAGCAGTCGTTTTCAACCTGGCAAGGGGAACCTTTAAAGTTTTATGGTTTGTTTCAAAGTCTCAAGCGACGATAGCGACCCTTTGTCACAGTGTGCTTTGCGACTCATTATCTCGAGGCGACCCAGTTTCCTTAATGAGTATATCTCTGGAGGGAGTTAAAGAATGCCAGAGGTGAAAAAAAAATATTCTAAAGTCTCAATTTCGAACTGAAATTTATCTCTTTAAAGTTTAACTTTCGAGAGGGAAAAAAATAATTCCAAATTATTATAAATTGCCCAGAAGAAATGTCAATTTGGTTAAAAAATTCTCCTCCAAAAAAAAAACCTTCTGGTAGTAAACCCCCTTGCAGAAAATCTGAAAAATTCATGATAAAATTTTTTTTTTAGGCTAACCTCCCTTTTGAAGACGAACACTTTAAAGACCACACTCAGTTTATTAGCCACTGGAGCTTCTCCTCTTCTTCGTGTAGTGTGAGAAAGAATCGTCTCAGAAAAAAAATCCCACGAGGTAGGGATGAAAGTATCTTGCAAGTGAAATACAAAAAGGAAAACAAGGCAGAAAGTTCAGGGTCGAACTCACGAGATTTATTCGACATTTATTCTGATAAATTGTTTACCTGCCTCTAGAGGCGAATTTTTTTCCCTTCTACCAAATTACCACTGACCTGTGATTTCATCGATACATCCTGGAGGTTTTTCCAGCGAAACATTGTTGGCGTTGGGGGAGAACAATTCTATTTGAAAAAGAATTGATTCAAGAGGTGATGAGAATATCACCCAATTTGTTGATTAGATATTTGTCTGGTAATTCAGGAATCATTTGGGGGAAAAGAATAAAACAAACAAGATTCGACAAATTTTTTTTGCAGAAAGAATTACGTGGGGAATTTAATTTCCAGGCGATTTTATTGATGAGTTGAATTCAAAGTAATCAAACTTGTATTTTTTGGAACGTTTTAAAAAACCTCCTAAAGAATGTGCCCTAAAGGATCTCCTAAAGATTTTGTATTTATTTGGAACATTTTTATTGTGAATTTGCTGATGTTTAGATGGGTTTTCTGAAGAATTTAGCGCTTAGCCAATCAGGAGCAAGGTTCCCCCTACTCCTACGTCAGTTGCTGAGTATATAAGCATTCGTCTGGACCGAGAGAGCTCAGTCGGTGCCGAGCGCTACTTCTTTTAACACTCTCCTTAAATTGTAGAATTTCGGAATTATTTTGATATAAAAAGAATAGATATGCGAATTAGGTAAACGAATAATGATAAACATTACTTCCACTATTGTCACGCATGCGCAGAAGCATTCTATCGTAGCAACGCATGCGCAATAGTGTTCTATGGTAGTTACTCATGCGCAGTAGTGTTCTATCACCGTTACACATGCGCAGAAATATTATATCGCAGTCATACCTGCGCAGTAGTGTTACAGCGGAAAATATTCATGCGCAGATAAATTATAACCTCGTTACACATGCGCAGAAGTGTTCTATCGAAATATTACATGCGCAATAGTGTTAGAATGGGTAACAATCAAGCGCAAAAAATTTTTTTATCATTGTTACACATGCGCAGAAGTATTCTATCACAATAATTCATGCGCAGTAGTGTTACAACGGCGAATATTGATGCGCAGAAGAATTTAATTATTGATACACATGCGCAGAAGTCTTCTATTCCATTAATACATGCGCAAGAGGAGTCTTTCGTAATATCACATGCGCAGAAGAATATTTACGGTAGTTACACATGCGCAGAAATGTGTTAATGCATTTACACAAGCGCAGTAGTGTTATAATGGAATTCAATCATGCGCAGAAGTATTAAATCGTTGCTACACTTGCGCAATAGTTTTATAACAATAGTTATTCATGCGCAGTAGTATCCTGCCATAATAACATACAAAAATATGTTCCATGACAATTCACTTTCAAACAAACTAATTCCCTTTGTAAAAAAAACATCAATTCGAATTTGTAAATAAATAAAAATCTCGAATCTCAAAAAGAGCATCGATATTGAGCATTATTGTTATTTATCGAAGTTTAATGGTAACACCTGTTTTTATCTGAGGACCACCTGTATGCGATTAAGACTCACACACTGTATATATAAATTCTCTGACAAGAATATGAACAAGGGAGATCGACGACCACACGATCCATAAGATTGATCGATCTCAAAGCGGATGCAGAAGTTGCCAAACGTGTTTTCTTCGAGGGTCTATTAAAAAGTTTATATTTTATTTGGGTCACAGGGTTGAGAAGCGAGTGTCCCACGCTGATCACCAAATGAAGTCAATGAGAAAAAAGCACGGTGGATAAAAAAATTTATTTCGAAAGAGAAATGAAAAATGCGACGGTCAGTGCAATGCACTGAGCGTTGGCAAACTTGAATTCAAACCCACGCGGAATATTTATTTTTTTTTCAAATCTTATCTCATCGATAGGTTCATTCTCCGCGGCTTTGTTCATAATAGCATTTAGTGTACATATCATGATTAGCCATCTTGATATATACAACTCGCTGAGAGTTCAACTAACAGTTTGATTTTTTAACTTTTTAATTAATTTAATTAGTTATCTGCTTGATTGAATAGTCTGATTATAACCTAGGTGAATATATTTGCAATTTTTTTTTTACTCTTGAAGAATTATAAATTATTTATTTGCACTTTTGGATTAATTCGAATAATGTATGGTGGTGGATTTTTCTTTTTCGTATTGCAACTGGCTTTAAGAAATTGCTCTCGATTATTTGTGTTGATTATTAAATGCACACAATCAAGGATTTGATATGAATATTCAACATAGGAAAAAGCCGCACAGTTAATATTGGTCAGACAGTTTTATGTGCGGTTGTTGCTGGAGCATTCCCCAACTATCCGCGATCGTATATTTCTCGTACTTCTCGAGAGAGGAGAGAGAGAGGGAGAGAGAGAGAAAAAAAAGGTAAAAAAATCAATGGCAAATAATACCATGCTTTTGTTTCTTTAGTCTCTTTTTATTGCTGATCAATTTTTCTCAATATTAAAACGATACAATTTGAATACTTTTGCATAAAATTGATAAAAAATACTGTTTGGACACTTTGGGGATTTTTTTAATATTCTCATTTTTTAAGCACAGGGGAAAAGTAATTTTTGCGTATAATATATTACAGAGAATCAAGAAGCTAAAATTTCTGAGACATTTGTGTTTATAAAGCGGCGTTGGTCTGTCATTATATTCCATTACGGTAATAATCCCATTATCGTTTCCAAACAGTCGCACGCAAAGAGACCACAAAGAGATATTCGAAGGGAGAAAGATAGAGTGAGATGTTGAATATATACGCGCAGAAGAGGAAAAGAGTGAGAGACAAAGAGGGAGAGAGAGAGGGAGATGAATAGCGTTATTCGCAAAGGCGCGCACAGTGAGATTGTCGGGATTATATTGCAACCAAGCCGAATGTAATTCCGCTTAACGACACTTGCAATGTTTGCACACTGAATATGGATATAGAAGAATTTTCAATATGTGATATTTCTTGGTAAATATTTTATAGTGTTTTTATTTTGTTTTCGGTTAAGAGAGAAGAGTTGGGATTTTTCAATTTTCTTAATAACTTTTATTGTGTCCTTGGAGACGTAGCCGTAGGGTTTTGGTTTTCATCAAGATAGAGTGCAGGTACTTCTGGTGCTTCTAATAATCTGCACTCCTGATACCTTAATACTCCTAATAATCTTAATTCTCCTAATGTCCTAACACTCCTAATCATCTTAAAACTCCTAACACCTTAATAATCCTAATCATCTTCATCCTCCTAATAATCTTCATCCTCCTAATAATCTTCTTACTCCTAATACCTTAATACTCCAATTCATTTTAATGCTCCTAATAATTTTCTTACTTTTAATACCATAATACTTCTAATACTCCTAATAGCTTAATCTCCTAGTCATCTTAATAGTCTTTATACCCTAATACTCCTGGTACTTCTAATAATCTACACTCCTGATACCTTAATACTTCTAATCATTTTATTACTTCTAATACTCTTAATATTCCTAATCATCTTAATCCTTCTAATAATCTTCTTACCCCTAATAACTTAATACTACTATTCATCTTAATCCTCCTAATAATCTTCTTACCCCTAATAACTTAATACTCCTATTCATCTTAATCCTCCTAATAATCTTCTTACCCCTAATAACTTAATACTCCTATTCATCTTAATGCTCCTAATAATCTTCTTACTCCTAATACCTTAATACTCCTAATCATCTTAAACCTCCTAATAATCTTCTTACTTTTAATACCTCAATACTTCTAATCATCTTTAATACTCCTAATAATCTTAATACTTCTAAAACCTTAATTCTCCTAATCATCTTAATACTTCTAATATTCTTAATACTCCTAGCCTTCATAATACTTCTTATAATCCTAATATTCCTAATATCTCAATACTCCTGACACTTCTAAAAATCTGCACTCCTGATACCTTAATACACCTAAACTTCTTAATACTTCTAATAATTTTAATACTCCTAATCATCTTCATAGTTCTATTATTCATAATACTCCTAATGCCTTAATACTCCTAATCGTCTGAATACTTCTAACGATTCTAATACTCCTAATTATCTTCATAGGTCTAATATTCATAATACTCCTGATACCTTAATTCTCCTAATAATCATATTACTCCTAATATATTGAACATTTTTAATACATCTAATATTTTTTAGATTGGTTTAATTGGTTTAATTTTAATTGGTTTAATAACAAAATTTTAAAACTCCTAATACTTTTAACTCTTTGAGTACTCCTAATAATCTGAATAGTTCTAATAGTCCTAATACTTCTAATGATCCTAATAGATCTAATAAACCGAAAAACTCTTCCAAATTGTAATGCTCCTAATAACGTTCATACTTCTAATGATGTAAATAATTCTCGTCTTCCTAAAAATTCTTAATATCTTCTAACTTCTGATGCTCCTAATACCTCTGAACGTCTTACATTTCTAATGATGCTAGAACTTTTCATAGTCTTTATAATCCTAATAGATTAGATCCTAATAGATTAGATCCTAATAGAGAATATAATCCTAGTATTCTCAATAATCTTAAAACTATTCCAAATTCGGATACTCCTAATAACGTTAACACTCCTAATGATTGCAATAGTTTCATTAGCTCTAATGCTCCTAATAAGCTCAATAACTTTTAATAGTCCTTAATTCTAAGGAAATTCTTTTTTCTATTCTATTTTAGTTTAATTGTTTTTAAACTTCTATAAATTCTAGTACTTCCAATGCTCCTAATGTTCAAAAACGTCTTATTAGTTTTAATACGCCTAATACTTTTAATACTGCTAATGATCCTAGTACTTCTAATACTTTTAATGATCCCAATAGTTCCCAACTGCTAATGGTCCACATAAGTCTAATACTCTTCATAATCTTATAACTTCTACAAATTCTAATACTCCCAATAGTTCTAATACTTCTTAATTTTTATGTCTCAGAAAGAAACTAAACATATCCTAAATTTATTTATTTAAATTGTCCGGCATCGGTGATTCAAACCTGATTTATTCACAGAGCGAAAGATTTTGATATTAAGGGGCAGGTTTTAAGAAAAAATAACTGTTAAACTGAAATTAAATTATTAGAGTTTTTATTTGAATCCTTTACAATTAGAATTAGAGAGAAAGAGTAGATCCAGATGTCTTCAGGAACACTGAAACAAAATTAAAACTTTGGGTAATCAATCGAGAATTTAAATGGTGTCAAAATTTAAAAATATTAGTTACTAACTTTTAAAAATTATTGTTAGTCGTAGATATAACAAGTGATACTTCCTAGCGGAAAGAGAGAATGCAGTAGATTTCCCTCGAACTGTTTTCGGGACAGCAAAAGTGAAGGGTCCTGAGTCCAGGTGTCGATGTGAATTAAATAAAACACCCCTCAGTCTAGGAGTGACTGAATTTTTTATTTGACGTTGATGTCAAGACCGGTATGATCTAAACGTCTTTGGTTTTTGCTGATAACGAAGTTAACAAATAAGTTCAAAAACATCAAAAGTGTATTTCGTTATTTATATTTTATTTTCTTTAAACGAGAATTGGAGAGAGAGTGAGAGGAAGAGGAAGAGAAAAAAAAGATGATGAGTAAGATAGAGGTAGAGAGTGAATTTTTCTTATATTTCATGAATAAACTGCCAAAATTTGATTAGTTATTCATGAAGAATTTTCTGCTCCCATGTCTTATAATCTTGGCAATTTTCGAACTCCTTTTCATCCGTTCTTTAAAACTCCGACCACTGCCTCGATTCCTACTTATTCATTCTCGACTCCTTCTGTTTATCTCTCACTTGGATACGCCTCACTCCCCTTTTGACTGACTTCTCTCCTTCTCTCTCTCTCACTCTCTGTCTCGGCGAGTCGGCGTGTTTTAATAATTTTACCCAGTAGCTGATGCTTCTTTATTTTTCGCTCGCTATAAAATTCAGAGACGGGAGGAAATGAAAGCGTCATTTCGTCAGAGGGATGCCGCTCTCTTTTTGGAGAAATGGATGGAAATAAATATATATATAAACATAGATGTATTATATACAAATCAAAAGTCCGCCTTTTGCAAACATACCCCGTAGGTTTAATCAAAAAGTTTTTTCTGCAAATGAAAAATTATTTGATACTTACTTTTTGGTATTTTGAATCTTGCTATAAATTAATCTCACAATATATTAATAATAGTGTAATTTCATTGAAAATTTAAGTTCCAATTCAATTTAAAAATAGGATCTAGCTTCATTTTTGACGGAGTTATCAGTGTTTTTGTAAATAACGTACAAAAGTATTAAAGCACTCTCTAATGAATAAATTTCATCAACTTTATTGTTTGCATCTTCCTTTTTGTTTAATTAATTTTTCTCGACAGCAAGAAAAAGTTTTGCTTCAAAATTCACCACACATTTACGTTTCCGGTCTGTACTGCTCGCGTACTTCCTTGGAACTTAATGAAAGTGACGTGAATAGTTTTCTATTATCACTAAAAAGTATTTACATGCAATCGTAAATGGCGCTACTTTGATACAACTAAGAAACCCGAGGTGTCCCGTCCGTACTGACTCTCCCTTATTAAGATTAATATTTATTATTATTATTATTTTTTTGCTCAGGGACTTTTGGGAAATCTGCCTACAGATACCTTGGATTCCGCACTCCACGGTTATGTGGGGTTGGTACAATGAAACAAAAAAAGAATTATAAAAAAAGGTTAAATAAATAAATATTATAATAATTTTAATAAACTGGCGACTACTGTCGTGTCTGGCAGTGAACCCACTTCTCCCAGCTCATCAAAGAAATCGATGATGTTCGGCAGTGGATCCACTTCTCCCAGCACATCAAAGAAATCAATGACATTTGGCAGTGGATCCGCTTCTCCCAGCACGTTAAAGACATCGATGATGTTCGGTAGTGGACAACAATCGGCGGGGATGATTATTATTATTATTATTATAAAAATAATATTAGTAATAAATAGCGAAGTCAATAACTTACGTCTTAATAAATAAAATAGTCAACTTGATAAGAAAAGCAGTATAAAAATTACGAGGGCTTTATGTAAAATCTATTATTCCGTTTTTTAATAGTTGGCTCTCGCACAACTACATATCTAGAAGTGTTTGATTAGAATTCGCAAACTAAGTTATGTCGGAAAATCACAGGCTACCGCGTTGCGCGCATTAAACCTAATCTGCCTAACTTCCGCTCGTTCCTAACGCTAACTATGGCACTTAGGACATGGCTGGCTCTACTCTATGCAAACGTGAGCCACCACCGCCTTGCACGAAACTTACATTATCCGCTGAGCCCAGATGTTCTGTGCAATATGTACTGTCAGTGTAACATATCTCCTATATACTGTCGTTATACTACTGTATATGTCTAAGAGAGAGAGAGAGAGAGAGGTTTTCCTCCGAAAACTCATTGCTCCAAACCCCTACCCACCCATATCAACAACTGAAGCCACAAATTCCCTACTCCCATTACTCAACACTGATTCACTAAAGTATACGTTCCGCACGTTCAATGTATATATTTAGCTCTATGTACATCTGTAAAGCAATTTTGTAAATTAATTTTTATCTCTACAGCTCTACTGTTTTAGTACCTACTATTTTTATACTCTGTAAATTCACTTTAAAGAATTTGGCATTAGTTTCAAAAATTCAAAATGGCGGATCCAATACGGCGGACAGTTTTAAAAATTAAACTACTCGGGAGTTTTTAGGGGGCGCATGATTATTCCCCAAATGTCATTTTTCCAAAATGTCATTTTACCGAACTGCACTTTTGCGAATACTCATTTTTGCGAATACTCATTTTTGCGAAAAGCCAATTTTGCGAAATGCCACTTTTGCGAATTGTCATTTTTTCGAAAAATACAATAGAAAACTTGTAGGTCTATAAATTCACTATTGTATTTTTCGCAAAAATGACAATTCGCAAAAATGACTTTTCGGAAAAATGACAATTCGTAAAAATGGCGATTCGCAAAAATGACTTTTCGGAAAATTGACAATTCGTAAAAATGTCGATTCGCAAAAATGACAATTCGCAAAAATAGCTTTTCGCAAAAATGACAATTCGTAAAAATGACATTTCGCAAAAATGACTATTCGCAAAAATGACAATTCGTAAAAATGGCTATTCGTAAAAATGGCGATTCGCAAAAATGACTTTTCGGAAAATTGACAATTCGTAAAAATGTCGATTTGCAAAAATGACAATTCGCAAAAATGTCATTTCTTTAAAATGACCATTCGCAAAAATGGCAATTCGTGAAAATGACTTTTCGCAAAAATGGCTTTTCGCAAAAATGACATTTCACAAAAATGTCTTTTCGTAAAAATGACAATTCGCAAAAATGAGTTTTCGAAAAATTGACAAATCGTAAAAAAGACGATTCGCAAAAATGACTTTTCAGAAAATTGACAATTCGTAAAAATGGCTATTCGCAAAAATGACAATTCGCAAAAATAGCTTTTCGCAAAAATGACAATTCGCAAAAGTGACATTTCGCAAAATTGGCTTTTCGCAAAAATGACTATTCGCAAAAGTGCAGTTCGGTAAAATGACATTTCGGAAAAATGACATTTGGGGAATAATCATGCGTCCCAGTTTTTAGTATCGTTGATTAATAATTTGAAAGTTTAATATGGTTCAGCAGACATTAATTATCATTTTAAGGACACGAAATATTTTTGTGACGAATAATAATTTAAATGATTCTCCCGTGTGGTACAATCAATTTTTGTTTAATTTAATGTTCTCTTATTATAATTTATTTCTTTTCTTTTTTTGATTTCAACTCCAGCATATACAGTGAGAAGTTCAGAGATCATCGAAGTTGTGAGCTGGCGATTAAGCTGCGAAATTTGTGAAGAAAAGAAGAAAAGAAAAAAAAAAGTTGCTGCAAAATTCAAGCAGATTAATTGCCCGTGTGTTGGTGAAAAATTACGTTAGCTGAGTGTGTTGGCGAATCGAGAGATGTAAAGAGGAGCCGCGCGAAAATGAAGGCACGCGAAAGTCGAACGGAACGACGACGACGACGGCTGCGGCACGGCGGCGGTTCTTTTTTCTTTGTGGCGATTTCTCGCGGCGTTACGTTGGAAGCAATAATCGTGTCTTGCTAAAATATATAGATATACATGCATAAGACTGGTTTTGACAGTGGTTGACCGCCACTCATGAAAAATCTGCCTGTCATCGTACTCGAAAAATTCGCTTAAACATGCACGTGGACGCTAATTTGTTTTCTCCTCTCTCTCTCTCGTCCTCTCTCATTTGTATTACAAACCACAATCATATTAACTATAAAGAACTCCTGTAAATTTCACACAGAAATTTCTCAACAACCTCTTATTGTCAATTAGCTTGTGACTTAATTAATTTCATTGAATCACAATTACTTCTCAATTTTTTTTTCTTTTTGCCTTTTTTGAAAGTAACTTGTAAAAAAAAAGTGTCACCTTTATGGTCATTTTGGAGAAATTCAAATTAAAAACTGAAAATTTATCTCTCTCTCTCTTTCTCTTAAAGAAATAAATACGCAACACTCAAAATGTTATCAGTAATTCTAATGGTTCTAACACTTCTAATGATCTCAATAATTATTATTAATTAATAATTAAAATAAATAATAAAATAATAAATAATAATAATAAAATAAATACCAAATAAAATAAATAATTCAAATATAAATTAATTATTAATTATTATTAGCTATTTTTTGGCTGGAGTTTGAGAGTGACGGTCGCAATTGGTTGAAATACGATGATGGCGGTCGCTATTGGCTGAAATAATTTCAAATTTTTGTGCGCGCGCAGTTTTGAGGTTATAATTTATTCCACGTGGTCGAGTGCGAGTATTATACATGATACATGATGAATATTACAGAGAATTACAGTTTACAAAGTGAAGAACACGTGTTTTTTTCTTAACCTTTAGAGGGCCGGAAAATTTTTAAAAAGTTTACTAGTTTTTTATTAAGTAAAATTAAATAAAAAGTCAATTCGATGAAAATAGTAGTGAAAATTAATGGTGGCCACTATAGTGGCCACCCCGGCCCTGTCGAGGTTAAATATAAATATTCTTCATCATTCTTAATAATATTCTTAATATACAATATGGAATGATAAAAAGTGAAAAGTGACAAAACAATAAAAAAAATATATATAAAATATCATAAGTGATCAGAAGTGAAAAAAGTTTTGGGATTAAAATAAGGATAAGGAGGACTGGAGGATATAGGTAAGTTTTTAAAAATTATATGTAAAATACTACTTTTTAGTGACAAGAATAATTTTTTCTTTTTGTAAGTAATTGCAATTAATAAACAAAACATCTTTCCCGTCTAAGTCACTGAAACTTAATCTATTTTTTCAGTAATTAAACTTATAATAAAGAAATTTAAGTATCTTTTTAGAATCAGTTAAAAAATTCTTGAGTTTGCCTTTGTTTAATTAAAATATTAAAATTAATATAATTTCTGAAATACTTTACATATTTTAATATTTTTTTTTAATAAAATTTAAACAAGCACCCAGATTTTATTTTTAAAATATAATGTTATTTTACATTATATTTTACATTATAATTAATATTATAATATAATATAAGTAAAAATATAATAAAAGTTTTAATAAACTGATGAAAAAAAAATCTGTAGTGTTATTACTTTGTAATTTACATATAAAATTTTTACAAAAATTGTTAAAAATAATTGATTTAAAGAAGAATTTTAGTTAAAAAGACTAAAACAATATTGAATTTTAGAAAAACTATAGAAATGCGATTGCAGAAATTCAATTATATTCAGAAATAATCAAATTCAATTATTTTCATAAATAATAAAATTCATCGGAGAATTTCAATTATTTTTAACAAAATTTTAATCGAATTAATTCGTAATTATTCTTAAAAATGTTGTATTTCAGTTTCGTCAAAAGAATTCAATTATTTAAAAATTTATTGATAAAATTCTTCATGAGCATTCGATTTTTATACACATATTCAATTATTCAATAAATTATTTATTTTTGTGTTTAAATTATAAACAATTGAATTCACGTAGAATTTTTAGAAATAATGGAATTCTCAAAAAGGTTTCAAAATTGAATTTTTAAAAAAATTATTTATAGTTGTTATTTTCTAATATATTTTTAATTAAAGAATTTCGGAATACTTGAAATTTTACGTAAAATTGAATAGTTAACAAATGGATTTGAAAATTCTTATATAAATTTTTACAAATATGTTTAAAACTAATTGATTTGAAAAAGATTTTTAATTGAAAAGACTAAAAAAAATAGGATTAAATTTTGCAAAAATTATAAATAATTGTAGAAATTCAATTATTTTCAAAAATAATAAAATTCTCGTCAATATTTCAATTGTTTTCAAAATATTTCAATGATTCACAGATTTTCAATTTTATTTTAATAAAATTCTAAGCAAACATTTAATTATTTTTATAAATAATAAAACTTTTCACAAGGATTCAATTATTTTTTATAAATAATCAAATTCATTCTAGGAATTTAATTATTTTCATAAATAATGAAACTCATCACAAAATTTCAATTATTTTTTAATACAATTTTAATTGAATTCCTCATAAATTTGTAATTGTTTTTAAAAATTTTATTAAGTTTCGTGAAAAGAATTCAATTATTTAGAATTTGTTGATAAACCTCTTCAATGAGTATTCAATGTTGATATACATTTAATTATTTAAAAAATTTTTTTTTCTATTTAAATAATTGAATTTTCAAAGAATTTTTAGAAATAATTGAATTTTTAAAAGATTTCAAAATTAATATCTTTGAAAATTTGAATTTTTCATATACTTTTAACTAACAATTCATTAAAATTAATTTTTTTTAAAAAAGTTTAATTGAATTTTTTTTTTTTTTTAATTATTTGAAGTTTTTATTTTCTAATATATTTCTAATTGAAGAATTTTCGAATAATTGAAATTTTATGTAAAAATGAATAGTAAACAAATAGATTTGAAAATTTTTAAAGAAGAACTTTTTCAAAAATTATTAAAAAGAATTGATTTAAAGAAGAATTTTAGTTATAAAAATTCTAGAAAATAATAATTGAATTGAAATGATGAGAATAATTTTGAAAAAGTTACAGTAATGAATAAATCGGAATAAAAATAAAGGCAAATAAACATTTTTAAAAAATTTTTTAAAAAAATTTTTTTTTTTAAATTTAAAAAAAAAATTTTTTTTTAATTTTTTTTAATTGACAATTGCAAACGTGTTTCTGTGTGCACTTTTTGCTTATTTTATTCGCGACGTCCAAAGGAGGCCTTAAAAAATCCTCTAAATCATTCTCTCCCTGTAAACAGTTCTTTAATTAAGAATTTATTTCGCAGGTTAAAAACACGATTCCATCCACAGAGTGGAACACACGTAAAGAATATAAGCGAGCAAGAGAGTCGAGAACAGAAGAAGAAGAGAGAAAAAGAGAGAGAAAGAGAGAGAGAGGGAGAGTTTTCTCCTAAGATTCATCGTAACTTACGGTAGTTAGCAAGAGTACACCGTGGTAACTTCATTCGTTAAATTATACGGGAGTTAAAAGCATCTGCCGTCGTCTTCGTCGTCGCACTGCAATAACTTAAGTTCTTTTTTTTCGCGTCCAGGGCACTTTCTAGTTTCTCCCTCAAACTCCAAAAAAAACTTTCTCTCCCCCTGCCTCTCTTCTCTCTCTTTATCTTTCTTGAGAAACTTTGTAAATAAGTTTTAACAAATAGAACTACCTGTTATCCTATTATCAAATTTATTTTATTTTATTATTTATATTCAACAAATTTTATATATTATGTTCTTTAAAAAAAATTTTGTTTTTTTACAAGAAGCCATTTATTTGAGAAATTCGAAAAAGTTTTATAAATCTGCTAATAAATATTTTCGCGTCCTGGCAAATTTTAGTTTACATTTTTACAGGGTTGTCACAAAAATTTAATTTTGCTTTTCCCTGATTTCTAGACAAATTTTTCACTTTTACTGAAAGAATTTTTTCTGAAGAATATTCCTGAAGAATATTTTCTGATTCACTAAATAAAATAAATATATAAATAGTTGAAAGTGAATCGCTGTATGAGAATGTCTTCTCTCTATTTTAAATTTTATTCTTATAAGTGTGGAATGATTTTTTATTATATTTTGACGAAATTTTAATCTTTGACGTGTTAGCATGTGTTCGATGTTCTAACAAAATTTAGCCTAATGAGGTTGGCAAACCCTAGCCAACGAAACGTTGCTCTTTTAACGACACACTTTTGAATTTTTATTCAAATCTTACCTTCCCAAGATCATATACATTATCAACATTAACAAACTATTGAAGGATATATTTCTAAAAAAGTAAAAACTTACCAAATATATAAATAATTATTTAATCATTATTATTTTTCCATGGGAACTAAGATTTTCAAAATTTCTAATTCTAATAATTATACGAATATTATTATAAAACATGAAGATTATTATTTTCATCATTTCAATTCAATTATTATTTTCGACAATTTTTTAATAGAATTCTTTTTAAAATCAATTATTATTTTTAACAATGTTCGACAAAGTTCTTTTTTGTAAAAAAAAATTGGTTCCATATAATTCTTAATTAAAAGAATATAAAATTCTGATATTCAAAGATTTTAATTTGAAAACCTTTTACAAAATTCAATTATTATATTCTAAAACTTTATCTCAAATTAATTTTTTTTAAATAAATTTTTATTAGAAAATTCTACTAGAATTCAATTATTTAATTATATAAACATAGATAATTTATTAAATAATTGAATGTTTTTTAAAATTAAATTCTTGTACATAATTTTATCAACAAATTTTTTAATACTTGAATTCTTTCAACTAATTTTAATAAAAAAAATTTTAAATAATTACATTTTTCGAGGAATTTGATTCATAATTGTATTAAAAATTATTGAAGTTTTACAAAAAGTTTTATTATTTATGAAAATAATTGAATTACAGCAAAGAATTTAATGCGAAATTTTAAAAAATTTGCAATTTTAAAACATTTGTTTTTTTCGAAAAAATTTGTGCAAATTCTATTTTAAACAATTGAATTGCTTTGGAATTTTTATTTTTTTGGAAAATAATTGAATGTTCGTGTAGAATATTATTAAATTCTTTTTTTAATAATTGAATTCTTTTGGAAAATTTTATTAAAATAGTAGAATATTAAAAATCATTGAATAAGGAAAATTTTTTGAAAATAATTGAAATTTTGACATGAATTTTATTAAAATTTTTTAAATAATTCAATTTTGTTGCTTTTTAAAAATAATTGAATTTTGCAATGAATTTACAAAAATTCTTAAAAATAATTGAATTTTACAATGAATTTTATTAAAATTCTTGAAAATAATTGAATTTTGTCGTAGAATTTCGCTATTCATTTATAAAGATAATCAAAATGTTAACATTTTTTTTTGAATTTTTTAAAAATAATTGAATTTTTGCAAAGAATTTAATTAATTTTAAAAATAATTGAATTCCTGTGATGAAAACTATTATTCCCGAAAAAAATTGAATTTTACAATGAATTTGATTAAAATTCCTAAAAATAATTGAATTTTTTGAAAAATAATTGAAATGTTAACAATTTTCTTTTTGAATTTTTTGAAAATAATTGAATTTTTACAAAGAATTTTATTAATTTTAAAAATAATTGAAATGTTAACAATTTATTTGAATTTTTTGGAAATAATTGAATTTTAGTAAAGAATTTTATTAATTTTAAAAATAATTGAATTCCTGTGGTGAAAACTATTATTCATGAAAATAATTAAATTTTTACAAAGAATTTTATTAATTTTAAAAATAATTGAAATGTTAACAATTTATTTGAATTTTTTGGAAATAATTGAATTTTAGTAAAGAATTTTATTAATTTTAAAAATAATTGAATTCCTGTGGTGAAAACTATTATTCATGAAAATAATTAAATTTTACAATGAATTTTATTAAAATTCCTTAAAATAATTGAATTTTGTCGTAGAGTTTATTTAAAATAATTGAAATGTTAACAATTTTTTTTGAATTTTTTGAAAATAATTGAATTTTATAATGAATTTAATTAATTTTAAAAATAATTGAATTCCTGTGATGAAAACTATTATTCCCGAAAAAAATTGAATTTTACAATGAATTTGATTAAAATTCCTAAAAATAATTGAATTTTTTGAAAAATAATTGAAATGTTAACAATTTTCTTTTTGAATTTTTTGAAAATAATTGAATTTTTACAAAGAATTTTATTAATTTTAAAAATAATTGAAATGTTAACAATTTATTTGAATTTTTTGGAAATAATTGAATTTTAGTAAAGAATTTTATTAATTTTAAAAATAATTGAATTCCTGTGGTGAAAACTATTATTCATGAAAATAATTAAATTTTACAATGAATTTTATTAAAATTCCTTAAAATAATTGAATTTTGTCGTAGAGTTTATTTAAAATAATTGAAATGTTAACAATTTTTTTTGAATTTTTTGAAAATAATTGAATTTTATAATGAATTTTATTAATTTTAAAATAATTGAATTCCTGTAATGAAAACTATTATTCATGAAAATAATTGAATTTTACAATGAATTTTATTAAAATTCCTTAAAATAATTGAATTTTGTCGTAGAATTTTTTCAAGAATAATTGAAATTTTATCAATTTTTTTTTTAATTTTTCGAAAATAATTAAAATTTAGTGAAGAATTTTATTAATTTTGAAAATAATTGAATTCTTGTGGTGAAAACTATTATTTATAAAAATAATTGAATTTTACAATGAATTTGATTAAAATTCCTAAAAATAATTTAATTTTATCGTAGAATTTTTTCAGAAGTAATTGAAATTTCAACAATTTTTTTTTAATTTTTCGAAAATAATTAAAACTTAGTAAAGAATTTTATTAATTTTGAAAATAATTGAATTTTGTCGCAGAATTTTTTTAAAAATAATTGAAATGCTAACAATTTTTTTTGAATTTTTTGAAAATAATTGAATTTTAGTGCAGAATATTATTAATTTTAAAATAATTGAATTACTGTAATGAAAACTATTATTCATGAAAATAATTGAATTTTACAATGAATTTTATTAAAATTCCTTAAAATAATCAAATTTTGTCGTAGAATTTTTTCAGAAATAATTGAAATTTTAACAATTTTTTTTTGAATTTTTTGAAAATAATTAAAATTTAGTGAAGAATTTTATTAATTTTGTAAATAATTGAATTCTTGTGGTGAAAACTATTATTCATGAAAATAATTGAATTTTAATGAATTTTATTAAAATTCCTTAAAATAATTGAATTTTGTGAAGAATTTGATTAATTTTGAAAATAATTGAATTTTGTGTAGAATTTTATTAATTTTGAAAATAATTGAATTTTGTAAAGAATTTTATTAATTTTGAAAATAATTGTAATTACACATTACTTCTGAATGTAGTAAAATTCTTTGACAGGAAGAAATAATTTTTCCTCAAAACACATTTTTTCATAAATAAATATTTTAAAATATTTATACTCGGTTTATATTTCAAAAAAAAAAGAAAATGAAAGAAATACGAAAAGGCAAAGTTCGTCCAGCAGATGGGCTTCTGCAGGGTAGATGATTCCCCCTCGTTAATTGTCCACTGATTGCTGCAATCTCCTCTCGATGATGGAAGAGAAAATTGCTTCTGCGAAATGCTACGTTGCTTTGCGAATGGGGTTTAGTGTCAACTATGTCAAATGTCTCAAACCAAATTTCTCAATTACAAACCTCTGTAAATTACAACTTTACTTGTTAAGTTGTGTATTTAAAAACGATATCACAATTTTCATAATTCTCATATTTTTAATATTCAAATTTTATTTTTTTATCTCCTCCAATAATAAACGCGGTCATTTCAACAAGAAATATTATTTATTTTAATTTAGAAATAGAATTTATTTATTATTATTAATTTATATAATACTAATATAAATATATTATTATAAAATAGTTATTATTAATTTTTATTTTTTAAACAATTATTATTATTATTTCCTATCCTCCTCTCTCTCAAAAAAAAAAAAAATTATTATTATTATTATCGGAATTCTTATGAAACTTTTAAGGGAACTTTTCTATTTTTTTTTAAAATGTAAATGTAAAATATATTATTAAACTTATTTGAATTTTTTTTCTGTTTCAGGTAAGCGACTAAATATTTGGTACAGAGAAATTTCGCAAACCATTATCGTAAGTTTTACGAAAGAAATTAAAAATTTTTTTAATTAAAAAATTAATTAAAATTTTTTTACTATTATTTTTGCTTTGACTAATAATTACTTTGTAAATTTTAATTAGTAAAAATGTTTACTAACTTGAATTATTAAAAATGTTTATTAATTTGAATTAGTAACAGATAATAAAAAAATAGTAACACTAAAAATAACAATTACATTATAATTTTATAATATTTTATAAATTCTCTAAAATATTTAAAAAATTAATAATTATTTACTATTAAATTAAGTTTTTCATTTTCATTTGTTTTTCTAAAAATAAAATTAACATTTTTTTTCAAAAATATACAGTAAACCTCATATTATGAAAATTCTGTGTTCGGTATAAAATAGAAGAAGGGGGAGGGGGCGACTGGGGATGGAGTGGGACGGTGGGGGGAAGGGATGGGGGTTTGAAGAGAGGGGGTCAGGATGCTTTGTTACTTATTGTCATCGACTCATATTCCCGTGACTTGACGCGTGTGATGTGATTAATTTTGCACACGAAATGGGAATTCCACGTATACTAGTATCCCTGTATAATGGAATTATCGAATGCAAACTAGGAGGCTTGTATATGTGTTTGTCTATATTTGTGTGTGTGTGTGTGCGTGTGTGTTGTGTCAGTACGTCAAATGCAATTTTATTTATAACCCATTCCACATTTGCTTTTACAATATTGCAATACTGATTACATATCAAATTACTTCGGCTGATCAAATACCATCGTGTTTCGTTTTGATCTATCACATGCTGCACACAAACACAAACACACTATAAATTAAACTTTAATTTTCATTATATTTTCATTTCGTTTATTTATTTATTTATATATTCATTCATTTATGTTAAATTTTGTTTTTTAATGTAATTAATTTTCAATTCAATGATATATTTAATTAAAAGTCAAGTGCGGTAAAGTAAGAAAACGAATTTACTGTGCAGGCGCACATTTTCACTGCGTATGCGCAATTTTGACATTTTTGAAAATATCTTTTTTTCCATTAAATATATTGTTAAGAAGAATTAATCAAATTCCAAATGTGAATAGTGATTTTTGAAGGGTTTTTCACGAGCTACAAGGTGGCGATGGAAAAAATTTATTTTCAGTCCATTTGACCTTGAAATTCAAGGTCAATTTCTTAATTTCAATGTATCTCAAAATCGTTTTTTTTTAATTTTTTTCTAAACTATCCCAATGGAAAGCTTACCTTTTTTCCTATGAGCCATGTAAAAATCAAAGTGGGACTTTCGAAAGTTTTGCAGAAAATCATAATTTATTATTACTTTATAGGGAAAATGATGATTTTCTGCAAAAATTTTCAAGGTCCCACTTTAATTTTTACATGGCTCATAGGAAAAAAGGTAAGCTTTCCATTGGGATAGGTTAGAAAATAAAATAAAAGACCGATTTTGAGATATATTGAAATTAAGAATTTGAACTTGAATTTCAAGGTCAAATTAAAAGAAAATCATTTTTTTTCACCAGCAGCTTGTAGCTCGTGAAAAACCCTTCAAAAAGCACTATTCACACTTGTAATTTGATTAATTGATCAATTATAAATCATCATTTTCCTTATAAAATAATTATAAAGTATGATTTTCTGCAAAACTTTTCAAGTTCCCACTCTAATCTTTACATGGTTCATAGGAAAAAAGGTAAGCTTTCCATTGGGATAGGTTAGAAAAAGAATAGAAAACCGACTTTAAAATATATTAAAATTGAGAATTTCACCTTGAATTTCAAGGTCAAATTAAATGAAAATCATTTTTTGTCATCACCAGCTTGTAGCTCGTGAAAAACCCTTCAAAAATCACTATTCACATTTGGAATTTGATTAATTAATCGACTATAAATCATCATTTGCCTTATAAAATTATGATAATTTATGATTTTCTGCAAAAATTTTCAAGCTCCCACTCTAATCTTTACATTGCTCATAGGAAAAAAGGTAAGCTATCCATTCAGATAGGTTAGAAAAATAATAAAAAAAACCGATTTTGAGATACATTGAAATTAAGAATTTGACCTTGAATTTCAAGGTCAAATTAAATTAAAATCATTGTTTGTCATCACCAGCTTGTAGCTCGTGAAAAACCCTTCAAAAATCACTATTCACATTTGGAATTTGATTAATTAATCGACTTTAATTATCATTTTCCTTATAAAATTATGATAATTTATGATTTACTGCAAAAATTTTCAAGGTCCCACTCTAATTTTTACATTACTCATAGGAAAAAAGGTAAGCTTTCCATTCAGATAGGTTAGAAAGAAATAAAAAATAACCGATTTTGAGATACATTGAAATTAAGAATTTGACCTTGAATTTCAAGGTCAAATTAAATTAAAATCATTGTTTGTCATCACCAGCTTGTAGCTCGTGAAAAACCCTTCAAAAATCACTATTCACATTTGGAATTTGATTAATTCTACTTAACAATATGTTTAATCGAAAAAAAGATATTTTTAAAAATGTCAAAATTTTGAAATTCCGTAATATACCGTAATATTTCGTAAATATTTTAGCAAATTTAAGAATAATTATTATTTAAATTTCTTATAATAATAGTAAAATTTTAGCAAAGTTTAAAGAAAATCTATTTTTGATCCGGACAGATGAGGAATTTTGCTCCATTTATTTTAATTTCTTTTATTTTTTTTTTTAATTTGAAAATCTTACTTAATATTATATATTAACAATTAATGTAAAATTTCTCATAACATCGAACATAAATGTAATTTAAATAAAATATTATTTTTTAATTACATTATAATAAATCTGAGTAATTGACATTAATTTCTTATCATTTTATTATAATACATTAAATTAATTGCGAGTAATTAAAATGAATGAATTAAATTAGATTTAATTAATTAAAGTAATAATAAATTTAAAAATTAAAACAAAATTAATTTGAATCAATTTTCATATTAATTGTAATGGAAACAATTTCTGTAGTTATCAATTATTAATTAAATAATATTTAATAAATTAATAATTATTATTTTGACTTATAATATTCAATATGTTATTTTGAATTTGAATTAGTAAATTTTACTAATATTAATTTTTTCCGTTTGCTATGATTTACTTGATTTTCGAACATTGATTTAAATATTTTTCTCCTAATTAAAAAATGAAAATTTTTTGCAAAATTTATTTTTCCAATAAAAAAAGAATACTATTACTATTAAGTAGGAAAAATGTTATTGCGACTTATTTTTCTCAATTACAATAAAAAAAAGAAGAAAAAAAATGTTTGCGGTAATTATTTTCTCTTCAATTATAGTAATTAAAATATATTCATAAAAATCAAAAATTTGTAATAATTGTCTAGTAAAAAAAAATAATTGGCAAATATGCGAAAATAGTTTTTCAATTCACGTTTCAATAGAAAATTCCACTAGTGTTTTCAACCTAAAAGCAATTAGCCTCCTTTTATTATTACCGTACATTTCTCTTCGACTATTTCTGTTATTTTTTTGTTTCATTATTTTTATTTTCCTTCTACTTCTTCTTTTTTTTCGTTTTTTTTAATAGCACGTGTTTCGTTTGTTCCGTTACAAATTTTCAAGATCACACATTCTGGTAACGTTGTCTCGTAACTTAAAGTCCGCTCTGTTCTCGGAATACAAAGACGATAATCGCGCGCACAAAACCTGCTCGAGATTTACACACTGATTGCAAATGCACATACTTAGGAGGACTTTCAATATTTTTTTCTTTTTTTTTTTTTTGGCCACAGTAAAAAGATCATATTTCGTGAAAAAAAAGAGTCTCGCGTGTCGTATAACGACGAAATAAAATTAACTTGTCTTCTTTTCATAAATATACACATATATTGTATATGTACAATGGTCAGATGAATTATTTCCACTTTAGAGAATATTTATCGAATAAAATATATAATTTCTGTGAGGAATGTTCTATATATATATATCTGTAGAAAAAAAATGAGGTGTCGCAATTTATGATTTCACAGCATGCGAGTTTTTTTTAGAATGTATGAAAAATACGTAAATATGAGTTATATATTTTTTTAAGGGAGGGGGAAATAATTCATTTTTTAAAAAATATCTTACTTTCAGAATATATTGTATATGTGTATTTTTCATTTTCTTTCAATGAGAAGTCACTTTATGAATAGAAAGACATAAATTTCGACTTTTTCACGATTAATGTGGTTTGTTCTTTAAAAACTTGGGAGAAAATTTTCTGCGCAATGGAATTATGAAAATAAATTCCAATAGAATTATATCGAGAAATTGAGAAAATTTCCTATTGAATTCCGATTGGAACACTACTTTTAATTCGACTTTCATTTTTAATTTCACTTTGAAAAAATTTTTATTATTCAGTAAAAATGAAAATGAAAATTTTTCAGATTGTTATTTTCACATTTTCATTTTCACTTTTATAAAATTCTACTTTTAATTTTATTTTCACTTTAACTTCCACGGATTTTTATTATCATTTTTCTTTTCACTTTGAAAAATTTTTATTTTCACTTACATTATTATTTTCACGCACTACTTCTAATTCAATTTTCATTTTTACTTTAAGTATGAACAATTTTTATTTTTACTTTTATTTTTACTTATTTTTATTTTTACATTAATTTTCACTTTTATAAAATTCTATTTTTAATTATATTTTCACTTTAACTTCCACGGATTTTTATTGTTACTTTTTTTCTTACTTTGGAAAATTTTTATTTTCCCTTTATTTTTCCTTTATTAGATTTTTATTTTTACTTTCATTTTTACTTTGATAGATTTTTATTTACACTTTCACTCAGATGGATTAAATGTAAAAGTAAAAATAATCTATCAAAGTAAAAATGAAGAGAAAAAAATATGTCAAAGTGAAAGTAAAAATGAAAATTAAATTAAAAAATCTGTCAAAGTGAAAAAAAAATGAAAAAAAATTATCAAAGTGAAAGTGACAATTAGAGTCAAAGTAAAAAATAAAAGTGAAAATAGAAGATAAAAATTTAAAGTGAAAGTGAAATTTAAAGTAAAAGAAAAAATGAAATTACATAATTAAATTTTAGAAGAACTTTAACTGGGAGTTAATTATGTAATTTCACTTTCACTTCACTTTCACTTCACTTCACTTTCACTTCACTTTCACTTCACTTTCACTTCACTTTCACTTCACTTTCACTTCACTTTCACTTCACTTTCAGTTCACCTCGATTTCCCTTCACTTCACTTTTATTTACCTTAATTTCACTTTCAAATGCTTCACTTTCACTTCACCTCGCTTTCACTCCACTTTTATGTGAAATATAACATTCACTTCATTTTTATGGGAAATGAAAGCTAGATGAAGTGAAGTGAAAGTGAAGAAAAAGTGAAGTTAAAGTGAAAGTGTATTGAAGTGAAATCAAGGTAAAGTGTAAATAAAGGGAAAGTGGAATTTAAAGACAAGTAAAAATGAAATTACATAATAGACTTTTAGAAAACTTTAACTGGTTGTTAATTTTATAATTTCACTTCACTTTACACTTTTACTCCATTTTCACTTCACGTTCACTTCACTCTAACACCAGTTTAATTTTTTTTTCACTTCACTTTCACATAACATTCACTTCACTGTCACTTTACATGTACTTTACATTCACTTCACTTTCACTTTCCATTAACTTTATATTCACTTCACGTTCAATATCTATTCATTTTACATTCACTTTTAATTTCCATTCACTTTACATTCACTTCACTTTATCTCACTTTCAATTCACCTCAATTTTCTTTCACTTCACTTTTACTTACCTCACTTTCACTTTCTCATCACTTTACCACGCTTTCACTTCGCTTTTATGTGAAATTAAACATTCAATTCACTTTATCCCGGTTACACTTCACTTTTATGTGGAATGAAAACGAGATGAAGTGAAGTGATAGTGAAGTGAAAGTAAAGTGAAAGTAAAGTGAAAGTAAAGTGAAAGTAAAGTGAAAGTAAAGTGAAAGTAAAGTGAAATCGAAGTGAAGTTAAAGTGAAGTAAAATCAAAATGAAGTGAATGTGGTGTTAGAGAGAAGTGAAAATGAAGTGAAAGTGAAGTGAAAGTGAAGTGAAAGTGAAGTGAAAGTAGAGTGATAGTAAAGTAAAAGTGAAGTGAAAATGATGTTAGAAAGAAGTAAAGTGAAGTAAAATCGAAATGAAGTGAAAATGAAGCGAATGTGGTGTTAGAGACAAGTGAAGTGAAAGTAGAGTGATAGTAAAGTAAAAGTGAAGTGAAAATGATGTTAGAAAGAAGTGAAGTTAAAGTAAAGTGAAGTAAAATCGAAATGGAGTGAAAATGAAGTGAATGTGGTGTTAGAGACATGTGAAGTGAAAGTGAAGTGAAAATACAGAGTATCACCCCTGAAACTTTAAACACTTAAATCTCGCAGTGTAATTTTCTCAAAATCCCAAACATTATAATCTCGTCACACTCGCAATTTTCTCAAAACTACAATTCCTCGCAAACAATAAAAATAATAATAATAACAATAATAATTTCAACACGCGAACAATAATCTCGAAGAAAAAGAAAAAAACGAAAAAAAAGAGCAGTGGCGAAGGAAATTAAAAATCGTGCTTTTCGTTGAAATGCAGTTTGACGCGTCCAGAAAATTGCAAGGAGGCCGGAATAGCGATAATAATCGTAATTTTATGCAGTCTACTATATAGTCTACTGCCGGGAATGATAATGGCGGGTGCGCTAACTTACGAGCCTCGTTATTTGCATACGGCGGCGTTAGTGGCTGGCATCGCATATAGAAAGGAAAAAGAAACGAATGACGTAATACCTGTTGACGAGCAGAGGCGGGTGAGTGCTTTAGATATATATATATATATATATATATATATATATGTATATGTATAGACGAAACGAGGAACTAATGACCAGCCACACACACCCTACTTGAAGAATATGGTCGAGCCATCAAAAAGCCTCCCGTGTATGCGCGCATATTATGCGAGTTTCTGTAACAGACCAAAGAGTGGCTTCCTTCAACCCTCTCTTTATGCAAATCATTCTACGAACAATCTCCTTTTGACCGATCTCATTAGCATTATATCCCCTCTGAGAATCTAATACTCCTTTATTATTTCCCAAGGAATTCAATCGGAATTCCATTTTTTTCTATTTTCACATATTTTTCAAATTTCATCAATAATTCTACTTCGAAATTTCGATTTTAATCGGAAATATTCCCGAAAAGTTTATTTCTTCTATTATTATTATTATTTTAATTATCATATTCCTGAAAATCATTCGATTTCCGCCATGTTGGACCCGACATTTTGAATTTTCGAAATCTGATGTCAGATTCGTACTCAGCGACCCCGAAAACCCCCGAGTAACAAGTTTCAAGCGAAACGGTTGAGTTTTTTTTTTAAAGGCCGCCATATTGGATCCGCCATTTTGAATTTTTGATATCCGACTTCAGATTCGTAATCAGCGAGCCCAAAAACCCCCGAGTAACAAGTTTCAAGCGAATCCCGTGAGTTTTGAAAAATACCGCCATATTGGATCCGCCATTTTGAATATTGCAATTCTGTCATCAAACACATAATCGTTGATAAATCTGAAAATTCGAATGATGATATCTCAGAGACAAATTACAATTTTTTGTCAGTTTCAAAAGAGTTTTTAAAGAGGAAAAATAGTACTTTCATCAAAAAACGCTACAAACTTTTTTTGATTTTAATTTATTAATAGAAATTATGGACAAGATTGATTTTAGTTTTTTCTCTTAATTTTACATTTTTATACCATATTTTTTGTGCTATTTTGGGAGGAAATTTATGATTCCCTCCCTCCTTAAAAAAATAGAATTTTAATTATTTTTTCAAATTTCAAATTTTAATTCATCGAAAACAATTTTATTTTTATTTATTTTTTGCTTGGCAATCGTGGAGTCTTTGGTCCTTGCCGCGATTAAGTGAGAATTTGTGTTTGGTGCTTTTGAACGCGAAGGAAATAGAAATTCCTTTATCGAAACTATTCATGTTTATTATTATGCCACAAGGAAAAAGTAGATATTCGAGTTTCGCTCACCTTCCGAATTTCTTGAAATGAGATTCCTTTTATGGGCGCAAATCTTTGCGAAAGGAAGTTATATTTTGGAACCACTTTATTTTTAAATTATCGAGAATGAAACGAAAGAAACTGGTTTTTTAGAATTGGAAACGAATTTTTAGTTTTTTATAAATGGCATGAGGAGAAAAAGGGATAATATGCTCTCTGCTCATCAATGTTGTAGTTCAATTTCAACGATTTCTTCACTGATATGACGAAATATAGAATTTTTATTTTTTTCTCTCGTCCTATATTAATAAAACCTTTAACAAGATTTTAACTCTTTGTAATCATAAAATTCTTTAAAATCTTGATAGTCCCAATAGTTCTAATACTTCTAATAATGATAATACTCCTGATACCTCTAATAATTCTGAGCCTCCTAATACTCTTAATAATTAAGGGACAGGTTTTGAGAAAAAGTAACTGTTAAATTGAAATTAGAAAGTTTAGAAGCATTAAAAGTATTAGGAGCATAATAAATATTAGGAGCTAGATGTATTAGGAGTGTTAAAGGTATTAGAAGCATTAGAAGCATAAGAAATATAAATAGCACCAGAAGTATTAGAAGCATTAAAAGTATAAGAAGCATCAAAAATATTAGGAGCATCAGAAGTATTAGGAGCATCAGAAATATTAAAAGCATCAAAAATATTAGGAGCATTAGAAGTATTAGAAGTGTTAAAGGTATTAGGAGCATCAGAAGCATTATAAATAATAAGAGGAGCAGAAGTATTAGAAGCCTTAGAAGTATTAATAGCATCAGAAATATTAGGAGCATCAGAAGTATTAGGAGCATCAGAAATATTAGAAGCTAAATGTATTAGGAGTGTAAAGGTAATAGGAGCATTAGAAGCATAAGAAATATTAAGAGCTTCAGAAGTATTAGAAGCATTAAATGTATTAGGATCACCAGAAGTATTAGGAGCATTAGAAGTATTAGAAGCATTAGAAGTATTAGGAGTGTTAAAGGTATTAAGATCATCAGAAGGATTATAAATATTAGGAGCATTAGAAGTATTACAAGTATTATAAGCGTAAGAAGTATTAAGAGCATCATAAATATTAGGAGCATTATAAGTATTAGTTGTATTAAAGTCGTTAGGAGCATCAAAAGTATAAGAAGCATTAAAAGTGTTTGGAATATCAGAAATATTAGGAGCATCAGAAGTATTAGGAGTGTTAGAAGCATGAAAAGTATTAGAAGCATAATAAATATTAGGAGCTAGATGTATTAGGAGTGTTAAAGGTATTAGGTGCATTAGAAGCATAAGAAATATAAACAGCACCAGAAGTATTGAAAGCATTAAAAGTATTAGGAGCATTAAAAATATTAGGAGCATCAGAAGTATTAGGAGCATCAGAAGTATTAGGAGCATTAGAAGTATTAAGAATATTAAAGGTATTAGGAGCATCAGAAGTATTAGAGGCATTAAAAGCATTAGAAGCATCAGAAATATTAGGAACTGGATGTATTAGGAGTGTTAAAGGTATTAGGAGCATTAGAAGCATAAGAAATATTAAGAGCATCAGAAGTATTAAAAGCATTAAAAGTATTAGGAGCATCAGAAATATTAGGAGCGTCATAAATATTATTATAATCAGAAGTATTAGACAGACATCTAACGCCACATCAATTGAAATTAAAGTAGTACTAGCCGCGCACAACGCCCTGAATCAACTGTTAGATAAAATGAATTATAGTAAGAGTCAAAAAGGGTCGTTCCCATCACTAGACGCACTAAACTAAGTGGGGTATTAAAAACTCCTAAATAGAAATTTTTCATACTTTTGCCAATTTTTGTACATTTGAAACAATTGAATGTGTATTGATTTCCCTGATGATGTTTCATAGAAAATTATTGAATAACTCCTTTTGAAAGACACGATCTTGTCCTTTCATTTTGTATTTAGCACCTAAAGTGCAGATGAGCGAGAAAGATATCGAATTGCGATAGGTAGGTGGTACCAATGTATAGTTTAGAAATAAGGTGGAGGAATGATACTAAGATAAATTGCACGTCAGGCCTAGGCACTCGGTTTTCCCAGTTGAATTGCGCTCGACATCGTTCTAGTGCGATTTTCAGGTTCATTCCCTTGAGAAAACAGAGAAAAGTGGTTTCACTCTTTTTCCCGAATGAAAGGAGACAAGTAATTTCTCTCCAAAAAAAGAGAAAGAAGTAAATTCAAAAATTTTTTAAAAAATTTAATTTGTAAAAAAAATGTTGTTTTGGTCAAAATTATTAACTATACGAGACTTTTATTTATTATTCTTAAGCTTGGAAATATTAATTTCAATTTCATAACGAACTTGGTAAATTTCAAGCACTGCTGAATTCTCTTCCTTTCTTTTTTTTCTTCATTGAAACAAAATTGGAGTACCACTCTTGAGAATTGACTAGCCTTATAGAAATCTCGGAGAATTTTTTTTGCAAAAACAATTTCATTCATTAGAATTTGTGGAAAATGGCAAAAAAAAATCTTTTCAAATTCTCTCAATGGAAAGGACGAGTTTACAAAAAAATGAGTTTAAAAACAAATAGAAAAAAACCGAAATATAAATATACGAAATAAGTTTATGTATAGAGAATAGAGACATAAGAATAGAGTTTGTAAAGAAATTAATAAAATTAAGTTCTCATTGAAATTATCGGATAAGGAGAAATCGATGTTCTCCACAGTTGGGCTTCCGTGTAGTAGCATCCACATCTTGGTGGTATTACTTGAAGAGAATCCAGAGTTGCAAGCTCTCTTTATGACTGGAAGGCACAACTTCCGAAACTTTAGGGAAGGAAACGGTGGCTGTGTTTACATGAAACACTCGATTCTCAAGTTGCCGTAGAATAGAGTCAACAAGTTTGTACCCGAGACTACACAGGAATCAAATTCCATGGAGGGAAACTTTGTATCCGTAAACAGAATATAAGTCGGAATATTATTTTCCCAAAAAAAAGAAAATTTTTTCCTCTGTTTATTGTTTATTGGGAATAGAGTTCCATTGGAAAGTTAATTTCAGAAAAATTATTAATTGTTTGCTTAGGATGATAATTAAATTTATTGAATCATATTTGTTTTTAGATAAAAATGTACTAGCTCCGCCTGTTTAGTTAATTGCTCCGCCCATTCAATTAATTAAAAAGAGAAGAAAGGACCGGCTAGTGTTGAAAGTTAAGGGTTAAGGTAGAGTCTAACTTCTAAAAGGCGTGGCTTAAGGGTTGCTAAGAAGCCCAAAGGGCGGGGTAAGTAGAGTATAGGAACGGTTACTAATTAATAATGGGCATTGTTCTTCGCAGAATTTTGAAAAGTATTCAAGCACTTTAAATGCAAAGAGTGATGAGAGAGCAATGATGGTGAAATAGGAATGAGTCCCAGACTGAGAATCACAAAGCCAGCCGCCAAACGTTTCACAATTTAGTGCAGACTTGGAGTGAAAGGAGGTGCTCGACTCTCGAGGCTGAATCGTCCCGAGTGCAATCTTGCAACAGGAATTGCTCAGCAAATAACTCGCTTCCCCCCTTCGTGGCACTGTTGGCCATTCCTCCCTATCCTTCTTTTACCACTCGACTCTCTCTCTCTCTCTCTCTCTCTCTCTGCCTGTCTTCAGAAGCGCTTTGATGCAAGATCGGCAAACACGAAAGCGTTGAAGGTAATTTCCTAGCAAATTCCATTAAAAGCCACCATCCGGTGTGACAATAGATACCAAATCTGAAATGATGGGAAGTGGAGTCGAATAAGAGACAAAGAAAAAGAGAGAAAGATAGAGGAAGGGAGAGAGAAACATAATTGGTTAATTTGAAAAAGTTATTATATTTCTCCTTTTGGCTTTTAACGACTCTTTTTTCTGAAAAGACCTTTTTAAATTTGTTTCATCGCGTGAAGAATTGGATTCAAAAGTGCATGGTTGGTTTTTTGTTGGACGTGAAACGCTCTAAAGTCGTTAACACCTGCTCGTACTTGGCGGAAGAAACGAGCATCGAAAACGCAAGCACATGACTTTACGACTTGCCATGTTGCCTGCCAGAACGCGGGAGGAAAAAAGATCTTTCTATTACTTTCCGTCTGACATGTAATATCGCTTTAACGGCAAGCAAAGAGAAACAATAGCCACTTCTTCATCGCCTTTTTTGCCAGCCGTTCTCTCTCTCTCTCTCTCTCTCTCTGCTTCCCTTCATCGTAAACAGGATCTTATGTAATTTCAGTGATCAAAAATATCATTCCATTGTTGCTTCTCTCATGCCCTTCTGGTTCCACTCTGAAATAGTTAAATCGTGCTTGATTAATTCACAAAACAACATGATCTATTGCAATAGTTTATTTGCAATTTTAATTATTGTTAACATATGACTAAGCGGTGTATGAAGAAACTCCACTTTAAGAGTATGGGAAAATACATTTCTAAATTGATAGCATTTGGATTATTAGATTAGAAGAATAACAACGACGAGAGTTAGCAATGAGGGAATTATTAGAAGCACCACAAAAGAAAATCTTCCCACAACTCCCAAAATGTGTCAAAAACTGGTATTATTACAAATATATTATAAGAATTATTAACGCTTTCAATGTTCCTGATGGTTCTAATGCTCCTAATACTTCTAATAAGCCTTAAAATTCTAATGAACCCAATACTTCTCATGTTCCTAATGCTCCAAATACTCCTAATACTACCAATGCTCCTAATACTACTAAAACTTTTAATGCTCCTAATACTTCTGATGTTTCTAATATTCTTGATGCTCCTAATATTTATGATGCTCCTAATACTTCTAATTCTTCTAACACTTCTGATCCTCCTATTACTTCTAATACTTCTAATGAACCCAATACTTCTAATGCTCCTAATGCTCCTAATACTATCAATGCTCCTAATACTTTTAATGCTCCTAATACTTCTGATGATTCTAATATTCTTTATGCTCCTAATATTTCTGATGCTCCTAATACGTCTAATGAACCTAATACTTCTAATGCTCCCAATACTTCTAATGCTTCTAATGCTTCTTACAATTCTTATGATCCTAAAATTTCTGTTGCTCCTAATACTTCTAATGTTTCTGATACTTCTTATGCTCTTAAAAATTTATGTTGCTCCTAATACTTCTAATACTTTTAATTCTTCTAATGCTCCTAATACTTCCGATGTTACTAATATTCTTTATGCTCCTAATATTTCTGATGCTCCTAATAATTCTAATGAACCTAATACTTCTAATGCTCCTAATACTTCAGATGTTTCTAATATTCTTGATGCTCCTAATATTTATGATGCTCCTAATACTTCTAATGCTTCTAACACTTCTGATCCTCCTATTACTTCTAATACTTCTGATGAACCTATTACTTCTAATGCTCCTAATGCTCGTAATACTATCAATGCTCCTAATACTTTTAATGCTCCTAATACTTCCGATCTTTTTAATATTCTTGATGCTCCTAATATTTCTGATGGTCCTAATAATTCTAATGAACCTAATACTTCTAATGCCCCTAATACTTCTAATGCTTCTAACAATTCTGATGCTCCTAATACTTCAGATGTTTCTATTACTTGTGATATTAGAAGCATTAGGAGCAATAGAAGAATTAGAAGTAATAGGAGCATTGGTAATATTACAAGTATTAAGAGCATTAGAAGCATTAGGAGTATTAGAAGCATTAGGAGCAATAGAAGTAGTAGAAGTATTATTAGGAGCATCAGAATTATTAGGAGCATTAGAAACATTAGAATAATTAGAAGTATTAGGAGCATTAGAAGTACTAGAAGCATTAGAAGTATTAGAAGCATTAGAAGTAGTAGGAGAATTAGAAATATTAGGAGCATTAGAAGCATTAGAAGTATTAGGAGCATCAGAAAAATTAGGAGCATAAAGAATATTAGAATCATCAGAAGTATTAGGGTCATCAAAAATATTAGGAGCATAAGAAGTAGTAGAAACATTAGAAGTAGTAGAAGCATCAGAAATATTAAGAGCATTAGAAGTATTAGAAGCATCAGAAATATTAGGAGCATAGGAAGTAGTAGTAGCATTTGAAGTATCAAAGCTAGTAGAAGCCTTAGAATCAGAAAATCGTAATGGACTTTAAAGAAGTAATGTCTGAAAGTTAGTAATTAATAACATACCATCTAGTCCCATTATCCCTTAACTTTATCAATTTTGTCGACAATCGATTAAATATTAACCGTTTTGATACGCACTAGTCACCACTGAATATGTCGAAAACGTTTCATTTATCAGGAAATTTATCTGCAATTTAGTCTATTTAGTACTTAACCTCTGGAATTTATCACCACGCCTATTCAGAGTGTTCTGACCATCATCATATGTGACTCGTCAAAGTGCACGGTAATAATTTTGTTGTCACACATGTTTTAACTGGTGCACTCACAACACAAAACAGTGGAATATCGCTCTCGCTTTAGTACAGAAAACACAACAGCAAACGATACCAATAAGGTGTAGTAAAACTACCAAAATTTATGGAACGAACCTTTTAGTGCAGCAACTACTCCAAGAGTATAAAGGAAGTTTGTTATTGTCACCATTATTGCTCCAAAAGTCAAGTATTATTACTTCACTCTAGACAAAAAGAAATTCCTATTCTTTCTTATTCAAGTCCAACAATTTTAGAGAAACTTAAAAAAACCTGTGCTTTTAATTTCTATTTCACTAGATCCCTAAATTTAAAATTCTAACACTTATATACTTTTTTGTTCTCTCACTTTTACCCTCAGTACAAAAAAAACCCATGTTTAAGAATAAATTTTAATAGCAGAATAATTTCTACCGAAGGATACAAATTTAAAACATTTCTCTCAATTGGAGAATTGAATTCTTGTCGGAAAATTGATTTAAATAATACCTTTAACGGTTGATCGAACAATGGACTACAAACGTAAACAATGTAAATTTCTTGCGCATTGACGATTTACACAATCAAATCAATCAATCAGCATTGCAGAATAACAATAACAGTGAAGAATTTGCATTCCAAACGTTTGCGCCAAATATAGGTACTACTATACAGTTTTGTTGGTTTTTGAAAAATATTTGTCAGATTGTTAATTTAACTATATATGTGACGCTCCACGAGAAAAGGGACCTTATTTACTCTTGTCATAAGGTCCCTTTTCTCGTGGAGCGTCACATATAGATTATGTATTTATATAGATAGAGAGAAAATGTAAAATTCAAATGAGAAGGTTGTTGTTAAAATGGATTATATGTAGGGGACTGTCAACTTAGATATGTATCTGAGTATATTAATACAGCTGTACACGTGGTTGACAATGGAGATGTACGCCAAAGATTGTGGGATGCAGACAATGGTATTTAGAGATGATGGCGTAATTGCAAAAAATTATGTAACGAAAATTGATGATTTGAACTTTATCTGTTGGTTATTTGTCAAGTCTTGAATTACCCTCGGAATTACCCAAATTCTATCTAAAAATTCTAATAGCTCCACTACTGATAATAATTGTAGAACTCTCAATAATAAGCATAGTTTTCTTAGCAGTTTTGCTGCATCTTATAATTCTGATACTTCTAATAGTTATGCCACGTCTAATAGTTATGCTACTTCTAATATTTCTGCTACTGGTAATTATACTTCTAATAATCGATGTAGTCCTAATATTTTTGTTACTGCTAATAGCTTCATTTCTCCAAATTGTTATTGTATTCATAATAGTTCTACAACCCCTGACAGTTTAGCCTGTCTTAATAATCATAGGACTCCTAATAGTTCTGCTACTCCCAATAATCACAGTACTCCTAATAATTCGTCTACTCCTAATAATCCTAGGACTCCTAATAGTTCTGCTAATTTTAATAATCGTAGGACCCCTAATAGTTTTGCTACTCCCAATAATCGTATGACTCCTAATAATTCTGCTACTCCTAATAATCGTAGGACCTGTAATAGTTCTTCTACTCCTAATAATCACAGTACTCCTAATAGATCGTCATAAGGTTCTTCCGAAAGGTTAAATATCTCTGGGTTTTTAGCATCTTTATTACTTTGATACTCAGTTCTCCTTATAGAGTTTCCTCGAAAAAAAGAGAAGAATATGAACTCTTCTTTTTCTGTTACATTGACACCATTGAACAAGTAGCAAATCAGCCTCTTATTTAAGCCTTCAATACATCATTTTCCTAGTCAATCTCTCTTTCTCTAGACTTTTTTAGTCTGTCACAAAATTCATCTGGGGAAAACAAATCCCTCAATAAAATTACAAGTCGCTCTTTGTTTCCGCTTCATAGTTAAGCTTAGATTTCTCTTTGATTTCGTTAATTAGCAATTTTCAAGTTCTTTATGTTCTTATTAATTGTTAAACTGCTGTTCTTTTGATCAGCATTTTACCGACTTCTTGACGATCCCATTCTTTGTTATAGCAGGAGCGATGTCCTTTGCTGATAGTGTCATTGAAAACGGATTTGCAAACATAAGGATTCAAGGTGCTCTTTGTATCTTCACTTCTGTCTTTTTCGGTTAGCTCCAATTGTTATTTATGGTCGTTACAGGATAGGGTGGCATTGTATCAATTGGGATCATTAGGAACGTTAGAATTATTGGGATCATCAGATGTACTAGAACTATTAGGATCATTAGAAGCATTAGAACTATTGGGATCATTACAAGAATTAGAACTATTGTGATCATTAGCAGTATTAGAATAATTATGGTCACTAGGATAATGTTATAACTATTGTAATCATTAGGAGTGTTAAAATTTTTAGGAGTATCAAAAGTCAGAAGAGTTTTTGGATTATTAGAATTATTTGAAATATTCGGACGATTAAGAGTTTTAAATGTATTAAGAGTATTGTAAGTATTAGAAGCATTAGAAGCAAAGAAGTATTTGAAGCATTGGAAATAGTAAAAGTATTAGGGATATAAGAAGTTAGATGACTTTTGAACTTATTAGGAGCATTAAAATTATGCAGATTATTCGGAGTATTGATGTTATTTGAAGAATCAGAAGTTTTAAGACTTTGAAATACAAGTATTAGAAGTAGAAAAACAACTGGAATCAATGGGATTTTTCGAACTATTAAAACTATTGAGATCATAAGAGGTATTAGAAGTATTAAGAGCATTAGAAGTATACAAATAATTGGGGTATTAAAAGTTTTACGAGCATTAGAAATATAAGGTGTGATAGGAGCTAAAAGTATTAGAAATATTCGGAGAATTGGAGGCATTAGAAGTATTAGGAGCATTAGAAGTTTTAAAAGTATTAGGAGCATTAGAAGCATTAGAGTTATTAGAAGTATTAGTAGTGTTAAATGTATTAGGAGCATTTAAATCATTAGGGTCATTAGATGTATTAGAAGTATTAGGAGCACTAAAAGTATTAGGGGCTTAAAAAAAATTAGAAGCATTTGAAGCATTAGGAGTATAAGAAGTATTAGGATCATTAGAAGTATTAGAATAATTAGAAGTATTAGGGACATCAGAAGAATTAGGAGCATTAGAAGTATTAGAAGCATCTGTTGCTTTAGAAGTATTAGAAATATTAGAAGTATTAGGAGCATTAGAGGTATTAAGAGTATTAGAAATATTAGTAGCATTAGAAGTATTAGGGTCATTAGATGTATTAGAAGTATTAGGAGCATTAAAAAAATTAGAAGCATTTGAAGCATTAGGAGTATAAGAAGTATTAGGAGCATTAGAAATATTAGAAGAATTAGAAGAATTAGGGGCATCAGAAGTATTAGGAGCATTAGAAGTATTAGAATCATTAGAAGTATTAGGGTCATTAGATGTATAAGAAGTATCAGGAGCATTAGATGTATAAGAAGTATCAGGAGCATTAGAAGTATTAAAAGTATTAGGATCATTAGAAGCATTAGGGTCATTTGAAGTATTAGGAGTGTTAAAGGTATTAGGATCATTTGAAGCATTAGGGTCATTAGATCTATTAGAAGTATGTGGAGCATTTAAATCCTTAGAAGCATAAAAAGTATTAGGAGCATAAGTAGTATTAGGAGCATTAGAAGTATTAAAAGCATTAGAAATATTAAGGGCATCAGAAGTATTAGGAGCATTAGAAGTATTAGGAGCATTTGTTGCATTAGAGGTATTAGAAATATTAGAAGTATTAGGAGCATTAGAGGTATTAAATGTATTAGAACTGTTAGTAGCATTAGAAGTATTAGAATCATTAGAAGTATTAGGGTCATTAGATGTACTAGAAGTATTAGGAGCATTAGAAGTATTAAAAATATTAGGAGCATTAGAAGCATTACGGTCATTGGAAGTATTAGGAGTGTTAAAGGTATTAGGATCATTAGATCTATTAGAAGTATGTGGAGCATTTAAATCATTAGAAGCATAAGAAGTATTAGGAGCATTAGAAGTATTAGAAGTGGTAAATGTATTAGGAGCATTTACCATTTAATTTATTAGGAGCATGAGAAGTATTAAGAGCATTAGAAGTATTAAAAGCATTAGAAGTATTAGGGGCATCAGAAGTATTAGGAGCATTAAAAGTATTAGGAGCATTTGTTGCATTAGAAGTATTAGAAATATTAGAAGTATTAGGAGCATTAGAGGTATTAGAACTATTAGTAGCATTAGCAGTATTAGAATCATTAGAAGTATTAGGGTCATTAGATGTATTAGAAGTATTAGGAGTATTAGAAGCATTACGGTCATTCAAAGTATTAGGAGTGTTAAAGGTATTAGGATCATTTGAAGCATAAGGGTCATCAGATCTATTAGAAGTATGTGTAGCATTTAAATCATTAGAAGCGTAAAAAGTATTAGGAGCATTAGAAGTATTAGGAGTGGTAAAGGTATTAGGAGCTTTTGATGCATTAGAATCATTAGATGTATTAGAAATTTTAGGAGTATTAGAAGTATTAAAATTATTAAAATTATTAGGAGCATCAGAAGTATTAAGAGCATTTAAAGCATTCGGAGCATAATATAAGAAGTATTAGGAGCATTATAAGCATTATAAGTATTGAAAGCATTAGAACTATTAGTAGCATTAGAAGTATTAGAATCGTTAGAAGTATTAGGAGCATTAAGGGTATTAGAAGTGTTAGGAGCATTGGAAGTATTAAAAGTATTAGAAGCATTAGAAGCATTAGAAGCATTAGGGTCATTAGAAGTATTAAGAGTGTTAAAGGTATTAGAGCATTTGAAGCATTAGGGTCATTAGAAGTATTAGGAGCATTAGAAGTATTAAAAGTATTAGAACTATTAGAACTATTTGGAGCATTAGAATTATTAGAATCATTAAAAAGAGTAAAAGTATCAGGAGAGTTAAAGGTGTTCCTTAGCATATTAACTGAATATAATGATAATATTTTTAGTAGCACTACAATTATAAGTAATAGCAGAACTTTATTAGGAATACTACGATTAATAGACGAAATAAAATATTAGGAGTAGAAGCTCTATTATAAGTGAAAAGAATTTTTAAGTTTTCTAGAATTATTAGTATCATTGGTAGTGTCAGAACTATAAGAACAATTGGAATTATCAGAAGCATAGGAAGAGTTAAATGTATCAGAATAGTTAAAGTCTTTAGAAAAATAAAAGTTACTGAGATTTCGATGTTCGAAAAAAGCGAGAAAATAACGTGTCTGGAACTAGAGTTAGAAAGTTAAGTAAAGGAGAGAGGAATGAGCATACATACATACTTCACACACGTTGAGGAAAACTGAATTTTGGAGGCTCCTGACGATGGCACAGGTCTTGTCAGAGCAAACCCTGCGGTCTGCAATGTCCACGTACAAGTCCGTTGAACCAAGTTTAGACCCTAGTTTATTGAGTATATCTATATGTATACATAATATACATATATAGGTATGTGTGTACCAAGGATTTACGTGACGCCATGAAGGATCGCGTGCGGTGCCAGGAAGTTGGGAGCAAAAGCGAGCCATCCTCGGACGAGGATTCGAAAGCGTTAGTTGGCAGGGTTGAAGCTATAGTAAATAGAGAGAGAGAGTGAGAGAGGGAGGGAAGCAAGCCTCGGCTCGAAACGTCACTCACGAGAAATGTGAACAATACAAGTGCACGCGTTGTTTTAAAAAAATGGGCACTGCAATTCTCTACAGGGAATAAATGGTCTATTTTTTCAATTTTACTCTCTTTATGAATCATCTCTCTTAGTGTGAATACAAAGAGCCTACAACCAGAGGCAAAAGTGCACTTCTAAAGATGAAAGTCAAACAATACTATATACTTCTTCCTCTATTTTTTTATTACTTTTTTTCCTCTAACAATAAGAATTGTCGGAATTTACTCTCTCTCTTTCTCTCTCTTTCTCTTTACCCGTTGGCTCACATATTGGGTTTCATACATTATATATTTTTATACCTCATATGATCCATACAAACACAGGGTTACATAATAGGTGCGACGCTGCATATATACAGTGCGAGTGTTATGTGGCATTTCTTACGTTTTACGGTTGGCTTTCAAACTTTATGCGAAATGGGGTCTTAAATTATGTCTTTTTATTTCATTTGCATAAAGTTTTTGTGATTTATGATTTATAATTCAGGGTTTTTTTTCTGAATAGCTGTCATTGTAGACTTGGAACTTTTCATTGTCTTCTGGTTTTTATCTCTTTGTGTTTATTGAGACTTATTCTGATTAAGCTGAGCATTCAAGCAAATAATTTAAGTTCGGTGACTTTATTAAAATTCAAAATGGCGGATCCAAGATGTCGGACAAATTTTCCAAAACCGCGAAATTTAAAATTTTTATTATCGATTTTCGATTTCAAACGAAAAGTCTTATCGTAACACATTAGAATTATTAAACTCTCGTGGAAAATAGTTTTTCTGAAATATCTATAATTGAGAGTAATCAGGAATTGTGATGAAATGACTGATGGTAATCGTGATGGGAGTAAAGTTGTGTGGTTGCATATATCGCATGCGCTGTGACTTAATGCATATATATATGTGAACAATGCAAGTTCTTCGACCCTTCCATATAATCGTCCGTGCTCAATCGTTCGATATATGCTAATATTGAAATATTGTTTCCGCGTGCGGTCTCTCTTTCCTCGCCGGCAACTCTATGTACTTTCTTCTCTTTCTCATTTACATTATTATACGTCACATACTCCGCAGGCGGTTCTCAATTCTCGACGCCCATCATCGAGAGATATCACACAGCAGATTTTAGTGTATAATATGTGATATATTGTCGTTGCCGAAGAGAATATTTTTTAAGGCGTCAATTGAGCATGAAGAAACATTCATTCTGTGTCTTGTTGCGCATGTAATGCTACAAAAGATATGAGATAAAGAGAATAATATATATATACGAAAATGCATTAACGTTAAAATGAGGACTCAATCTTGAAAAATGAAAGAATAAAAAAAAGGATAAAAATAAAATTGCTTAAGGTGGAGAAAAGATAATAAAGTCATCAATTCTTTTTGTTAACAAAAAGAAGCTGCAGAAAGTAAAGAAAAAAATTTTATTTTTGGAAAAAATTCAGGACTCGAACCAATGAAAGTATTTTAAAATACGGACCAAAAATGAAAAATTACGGACCATTTGCAGACAAAAATATAAATAAAAGAACATTTTACTTAAAACTAGAAATTAAATTTTTTTATAACTATAAAACGTGAAGATATCGACCACTCCGAGTCTTCGACTCGGAATAATCGATTTCTTCATGTTTTACAATTATTAAAGAAATTAAATTATTTCTCAAAATTCACGCTATATTGCTTTTAATATTTAATTACAATCTAACATTTCAACTGAAATTCATTTTTAAATCAATTTTTATTAAAAAAATTCTACTAGAATTCAATTATTTAAATAGAAAAATAAATAATTTATTGAATAATTGAATTAAAATTGAATTCCGATAAAGAATTTTATTCACAAATTTTTAAATAATTAAATTCTTTTGATGAATTTCAATAAAATTTTTAAGAATAATTTCATTTTTCCACAAATTTGATTAAAATATTGTTTTTAAAAATAATTGAAATTCTGCGGTGAGCTTTATTATTTATGAAAATCATTAAATTGAGGGAAATTTTTGAAAATAATTAAAATTTTTGAAAATAATTTAAATTTTGACAAAAATTTTATTAAAATTCTTGAAAATAATTTAAATTTTGACAAAAATTTTATTAAAATTCTTGAAAATAATTTAAATTTTGCTAAAATAATTGAAATTTTAACAAAAATCCCTGTAAAAATTTTGTTATTTATGAAAATCGTTAAATTGAGGAAATTTTTTAAAAATAATTAAAATTTATTAAAATAATTGAAATTTTGACTAAAATTTCATTAAAATTATTGAAAATAATTGAAATTTTGACGAAAATTTTATTAAAATTTTTGAAAATAATTGAAATTTTTACCAAAATTTTATTCAAATTATTGCCGATATTAAAACTTTTAAAAATAATTGAATTTTCCAGCAGAATTTTATTATTTCTAAAAATAATTAAAATAATTGAATTTATGCAATCATTTGTAATTTCTCTGAAATTCTCCAAAATTATATCATACGATTTACGAAATTTTCATACTTTTTCTATCTAATTACGTACTTAACGGACCTTTTTTTTAAAAAAACTGACATAAGATTCGTAATCAGCGACCCCGAAAACCCCCGAATAACAAGTTTCAATTAAATCCGTTGAGTTTTTAGAAATTTATCCGCCATATTAGATCCGACATTTTGTATTTTTAAAAACTAATATCAAATTCGTAATCAGCGACCTCGAAAACCCCCGAGTGACAAGTTTTAAGTGAATACGGCAATTTTCCAAAAATTCATCCGCCATATTGGATCCGCCATTTTGAATTTTTAGAATCTGGCCTTACATTCGTAATATCAGTTACTCGAAATTTAAAATGGCGGATTCAATATGACTGGAAATTTTTTTGCAAGTCACGAGAATCGATTGAAACTTTTTACTCAGGGGTTTTCGGGGTCGCTGATTACGAATTTGAACTCAGTTTTTAGAAATACAAAATGGCGGATCCAATATGGCGGACAAATTTTTAAAAACTGAACGGATTTACTTGAAACTTGTTACTCGGGGGTTTTCGGGGTCGCTGATTACGAATTTGAACTCAGTTTTTAAAAATACAAAATGGCGGATCCAATATGGCGGACAAATTTTTAAAAACTGAACGGATTTGCTAGAAACTTATTACTCGGGGGTTTTCGGGGTCGCTGATTACGAATTTGAACTCAGTTTTTAAAAATACAAAATGGCGGATCCAATATGGCAGTCGAATTTTTAAAAACAGAAGGTATTTACTTGAAACTTGTTACTCGGGGGTTTTTGAGGTCGCTGATTACGAATTTAATGTTAGTTTTTAAAAATACAAAATGCAAAACCTAAATAATTATATTTAAAAACTAAAAGAATGCCTTCGATAAAATGTGAAAACTATTAAATAGTACATAAAAATACGAAATCAGAAAAGAGACATAAGAAATTACACTATTAACCCGCTTGTCAAGAAATAGAGTGCAATTTTAAAAAAAATTGTCCATGTCCAATGAATGTAATCACAAAATAAAAGGAATCAGAGAATGGCAACGCACGCGAGAGTATTATTTCAATTTCACGGACGACCCACCCACGCAAAATGAATCGTCTGCTTTCGCCTAATGAGCCACGTGATTGTCCCTCGCTGAGAGAAACGAATTGAGAGCAATAGCGTATCGACATAACGCTTTCGCTACGCTCAACTCTATTTTCCGAACGAGAATCGTATACCGTTTTCTTCATTAATCTCCAGAGAGAATAGATTCTTTCTCGAATTTTCTCTCTTCTTCCTGATCCACGTTTAATCACGTCCTATAAGTCGCGGATCAATTTGTCTCGAATATCTCAGCGAAAAACGCAAAAAAAAAACCCTTTTCTGAAAGTCATTATAAAATGAGAGGAAGATGAAAAACAAAACAATAATACCCGAGTGTTGTAATATTTAAAATTCTTTATTTTTGTCACATTTCCATTGGGAATCGGAAATTATTTTCGGAATTCGAATTCTACTTGTAATCGGAAATCCTACTTATATAAAAATAATTATTATTTTTCTGTAATTTTTATTATTATTTTTTTTAATAATTTTTATTATTTTTTTTAATAACTTTTATTATTTTTTTTAATAATTTTTATTATTATTATAATTGTTAGAATAACAATTATTATACATCAAGAGTGAATATAAATTCACAAGAATTAAAGAAAGAATGAAAAAAAAGGAAATTCTGTTAGAGAGGATGAGAGAGGATTTAAAGAGAAAATGAACGAAAGCAAACACCAGCGTAGCAGAGGCCAGAGGCACATAGTGAGGGTGGACGATGAGGAATACAAGTGGGTGCGAGGGAAAGAGTAGGAGGATATTTTAACCAATGTTCTAGATTCTTGTAAAGTTTTCTTTAAACATAAGTAGCACTGTCCCAAATTAGTAATGTAGTTTCAAAGTTTAAAGTGCACTTAAAATATTTCTTTTCTAGAACAACAAAACGTTCCACTCTTCTATATTTGGCCGAGTAACTAAAAAAATATTTTTTCTTAATTCTACAATAATAATAATAATAATTATTATAATAGTAATAATAATAATAATAATAATAATAATAATAATAGTAATAATAATAATAATAATAATAATAATAATAATAAAAATAATAAAAAATTGAAAAAAATTAATAATAAGCAAAAAAATTTGATTAATTTAACCATTTCGTGTCTCCGGGACACATATGTCCCACCATGTCCCACTTAGAAAAATTTATGTTATTCTTATAAAAGTCAACCAATTAATTTGCGGTAAATTTCTTTCTACTCCGAATGTCCGCTGTTACAATTTGAAAGAAATAATAAATTACACAGTACGATTATAATTATTATAAACAATAGGTAAACAAATTTATAAGAAAATATCGAAATCTAATTTTTCAAAAAATTTCCTCAAAGTCGCTTAAAAACTTCTTAGTCCGGGGTTTTCGGGGTCGCTGATTATGAATTTAAAGTCAGATTTTCGAAATTCAAAATGGTGGATATTTTTTTTCGAATCTGGTCTTGTTTTTCGGAGGTTTTCAAGGTCACCGTTATGAATTTTTTTTAAATATAGCTTCAAATTCGTAATTACCGACCCCGAAAACTCCCAAGCCAGAAGTTTTATGTAGAGCTATTTTTAAAAAAATATCCGCCATATTGGATCCGCCATTTTGAATTTACAAAATTTCGAAAATCTGACTTTAGATTCATAAACCCCAAAAACCACTGAGTTACAAAAGTTGCAACAAAATCAATTCGCTGGGTTTCTCAAGGGCACGAAAGGGTTTAAGAAAGAAAAATTATTTTTGATTTTCAAAATTCGGAAAAAAAAAAAAAAAAAAAAAAAAAATTCTATAGAAATACGAATGTAATAAAATTTTTATTGATTTTAAATTAAAATTTTTAATTGCAATATTCTATGTATTTGTTTCTTATGAATGAATTAATGAATTGTAATATTCTACCCGCATGTTTGTATGTGTATAAAAAAAGGAAGAATAAAAAGAAGGTGGAAAAAAAGGGACGAGATGAAGTGAAGTGAAGTAAAGAGGGACCCAGATATATAATAATATACATAGGAGGAGGGTCTCTCTCTCTCTCTCTCAAATACTGGCAAGCACTATACAACACACGGATGGACAGAGACATCGGAGTAAGGTTAAACGGCTGAACTCTTTGAGTGGGGACCTTTGCGGGTCAAATGCCTAAATTGCCACGTCACAGACCATAAGACAAGCGACGTCATTTTATCCGAGCGTAACCAAATGGAATCCTATCATGTCGTAAAAAGAAAAATGCAAAATCACCATCTCTTACTTGCAAGTGTCACGAAAATGTTTCCGGAGTTTGGCAAAAAAAAAAAAAACATACTACCTATTATAAGAGAGAACAGGAGATGTGAAACGAAAAAAAAACAACAACAACCAATTTAAAACTATATCATAAAATTACAAAAAAAAAAAAAAAAAAAAATTTACAAAAAATAAAACAAATATTTTTTAGAAGAAGCTCTTTAATAAAACATCTCTAATTTGATGAAAAAAGCACAAATTTGATAAACGACTCCAAAAATTGTTTTAGAAAATTGTCTAGACCAGCGTCGTTTTTCAAGACACAAATTTTTTTGTAAATTGAAAATAAATCTTAAAAAAGTTCTGAGTATTTCCGTGTTTCGGAAAAAGCTCTTCTTTAATAAAAAAAAACTCTAATTTTATGAAAAAAAGCCCAAATTTTATAATCGACTCCAAAAATTGTTAAAAAAAATTGTCAACATCAGCATCGTTTTTCATGACACGAATTTTTTCTGAGCCAGAAATAAATTATAAAAAAGTTCTGAGTAGTTAGAAAAAAAAATTTTTTTTTAAGTCAAGTAAATTCGGCCAAAGTCAAGTAAATTTTTTTAATGAATGTAGGTACTTAATAATTTAATAATAATTAAAGGAATTTGCCTGAAAATAAAAGAAAAATGTTGAATTTTGAGAATTTACGATTTTCGTTGCTAGAGGTCAAAGTATAAGCCTTATAAACTATGAAATTGACAAAAATTCTAATATAAACCCTTCAATTTTTTCTATTTTTGACAATAATTCATTTTTGAATAACTTCCCATAAATTCAATTATATGTTAAAAAATTTTTAAAAATAATTCTCGTCAAGATTTCAATTATCTTTATAAATAATGAAATTCTTCTCAAAAATTCAATTATTTTCATAAAAAATTTAATGAAATTCTTCTCAAAATCTCAAAATTTTTCTCATTTCAATTATTTTTAATATCTATTTTAATAAATTTTTTCAAAATTTTTCAAAAATTCTATTATTTAAACAAAATTTTAATAAAAATTTAACAGGAATTTAATTACTTACCAATTTTTTTTTTTTATAAATTTCTTCGCATCAATTCAATTATAGGTCAAATTTTTTAACGAAATTTCTCGAAAGAATTCAATTATATATAAAGAGAATTGAAAATGTTTGTAAAACTATTCGAATTCAATTTTTTTTCAAAAAATAAACATTTTCACAGGAATTTAATTATTTAAAAAAATTTTTTTTTATTTTTGTCAGATTTCAATTATTTTTAATTTTTTTAATGAAATTTTTTCTAGATGAAATTTTTTTTTTTTAAGTTTTTAAAAATTCTGAAAAAAATTCAATTATTTAAAATAATTTTGAATAAAATTCGCTTCACTATAAGAAATTAACTATTTTCATAAATAATAATTATTTTTCTCTGGAATTCAATTATTTTCACAAAAATAAAATTCTTCACAGAAATTCAGTTCTTTAAAAAGATTTTCAATAAAAATTCGTTGCAAGAATTCAATTATTTTCATAAATAACAAAACTTATCGCAGAATTTTAATTATTTATTTTGTAAAATTTTTAATAAAATGATAGAAAATTGCATTTATTCTTACAATTTTTTTTTTAAATTCGCCGAAAGAATTTAATTATTATTAAAAATTTTGATAAAATTCTTCATAAAAATTCAATTTTAAATAATATATGCAATTACTGAATAAATATACTTGAACAATAATATTTATTTTATTATAAAAAGAGTTAAAAATTATAATATTGTAGATACCAGTTTCTTTAATCAAATGACAAATTGGAATTATTTTTTGATGGATCAAAAAAATTATTTTTTTTAAATTTTAGTGAAATTTTTAAATTATTGAATATTGAAAAGCAAAATATGGAAAATTCAAGGACAAAAGTTCAAAATCCAGGACATTTAAGGACATTTCAGGACAATTTTTTCAAAATCCAGGACATTTCCAGGAATTCCAAGACTTCAAGAACCAGTAGACACCCTGTAGTGGTCAAAGTAGTTTTTTCAACCAGAAGGTGAAGTTTAAAAAGCAAATAAGTATTTTTGACGAGCCTAAAAACTATTAAAGCAATTTGCCGTAAAATAAAAGAAAAATGTTGAATTTCAAGAATTTTCAATTTTTTGTACTTAGTAGTCAAGGTATTATTTTGCCCAAAGGGTAAAATTTAAGAAGCGAGTAAAGTATTTTTCAAGAGCCCAAAAATAGTGAATCAATTTGCCTTTAAATAAAAGAAAAATTTTGAATTTTATAAATTTTCGATTTTTGTTGCTAGTGGTCAGAGCAGTTTTTTTGGCCAAAGAGTAAAGTTTGAAAAAGCGAGTAAAGTATTTTTGAAGAGCCCAAAAATATTAAAGCAATTTGCCTTGAAAATTTGTGTGTCTACATGAATCCGCAGTAATTGGTACACATTTTAACCTAGTTTCACGAGAGTTGATAAAAAAAAGGAAAATACTTAAAACATGACACATTCTGAAACCAGGGCATAAAATGAGAGATGAAAATGAAATGTAAAGTGTAGCAAAATGGGAATTTAATAGAAATGTTAGGGTCGTGTTTAGCGATTCGTTTCGAGTTTGAAGAGCGTGTCACCGTGTTTGGTGTCTACATATATATATATATACGTATGTTATTTGGTTCTTGAGTTTTGATTAGTTTGAAGCGCACGTTGTGTGTCCCGCGCGCGAACATGTACTACACTCAGCACTAAATTCCCTTGCAATGCAACGAGTTCTCCTCCTGCATCTTTTTGGAGGTAAACTAGTCGAAAACTGGAATTCATCATCTATACGTATAGAAAGAGAGAGAGAGAGAGAGAGAGAGAGAGAGAGAGAGAGAGAGAGAGAGAGAGAGTCGTTAAATTCAGGAGCAGTTTGAGAAAGGGGAAGAGGAATATGGAGTGAGGAGAGTTGCCGGAAACAATTTGCCGGGAGCGTCAATCTGGAAAAACATTTGGCGCAAATTTCATAAAACAAGTTAATTAAAGCACTTCTCCATCTGATTCGTATAGAAGAACTGACTCTTCGCCTTATAGTTTTGTAATTTCCCCTATTATAATTATGAGAAGTGCTTCTCTTCATACTCCTCTTTCTCTCTCTCTCTCTCTCTGTCTTATATTTCTGAAGATTAAAAAAAAGAAGAAAAAAAAATACTTCATAATTAGTTAATTGTTCAAAGAGATGTAAAATTTAGTTCTGAAAAGTGAGAAAATCGAAAGTTCGAATAAAAATAAATAAAAAAAAAAAAAAAAATGTTCTTCATTAAAAAAAATAATTTCACTTCACAGCGAGGAAATAATTTTTTATCCCAAAGCGTTGATGGTAAATTTAAGTATATGGTGAAAGTTAAATGAAAATCATATTAATACCATAGAGGTAAACAATTGTGACGCAATGTTTAGGTGCTTTATTCTAGTTTATCATATATGGCGAGGGGTTGAAAGAAAGTTATAATAAAAAAAAAAAAAAATGAAGATCATGAACTTTTGCACCTGTGTTTTTGCGCAAAACTTTGTTAATTATTGTGTCATGTTTTCTGGCGTCCCGATATAAGTAAAGTTTAGCTTGGCAAAACATTGTATATATTCTCTTATTATTATACTCCCGCTCGACTATACTTTTATCCTCTCGCAAACGCTAAAGCGTGTTTACCGCTTATACAAACCTTTTTTTTGAAAATAAAGAAATATACATGTATGTAATTATGTAATTATGGAATAAATTGTAATTTATTCTATAAATAATACAAATAAACTATACAATTTTTAAAAATTTAATTTTTTTTTTTATTACTTTTATTAGAATTATTGCGAGGCAACAATTTTAAAACGTTTTTTTTTGTCTCAATTTGATATCCTTAGAAAAACTGTGTTATTAAATAATGACATTTATTATTTTTATAATTTATTTATTTTGCTACTTATTTATTTCTTTATTTATTTATTAAAAAAAATAAGTTTATCACGAGGCATAATTATCAGTGCAAACTTTATAGAGCAAAAGGCAAATTTATATAAAAACTTCGCGCTTTTTGTAAATATTGCACTCGACGTTTCGATTATTACTCTTTGTCGTAGTATATAACACACACACACACAAACAAATATATAGAGATATATTTTATATCTGCGCTTTCGTCAATTGGCACGAGCCAATAAAAACTTTACGAGCCTTTAATTGACCACCGGCTTTGAGTCGCTTTAATTGTTTATTATTATCTGACAAAAACATATTCGCCTTATACAAGATATATATGTATATATATTAAATATTTTTTAAAAAAATTTTATATATATATATGAACTATTTTTAAAAAGAATTTTTTTTAAAGAGAGAAAGAATGGACAGACGTGACTTTTATACGAAAAAAAACTAATGACGTTTTTACTTTTCCATTACTTGTAATTATTTTTCACTTTAGCTTTAGTAAGACTAAAAAAACGTTTCATTTTAATTTAAATTTTATAAAAATTTATTTCATAGAAAATATTTATTTTTATAAAAATTTATTTCATGGAAAATATTTATTTTTATACAAAAATTTTGCCTTAAAAAAATGAAAAAAATACAAATTTTTCAAAAGTAAAAATAAGAGTGAATATGAAAGTCTGACAAAGTGAAAGTGAAAATGAAAATGAAAATGAAAATGAAAATGAAAATGAAAATGAAAATGAAAATGAAAATGAAAATGAAAATGAAAATGAAAATGAAAATGAAAATGAAAATGAAAATGAAAATGAAAATGAAAATGAAAATGAAAATGAAAATGAAAATGAAAATGAAAATGAAAATGAAAATGAAAATGAAAATGAAAATGAAAATGAAAATGAAAATGAAAATGAAAATGAAAATGAAAATGAAAATGAAAATGAAAATGAAAATGAAAATGAAAATGAAAATGAAAATGAAAATGAAAATGAAAATGAAAATGAAAATGAAAATGAAAATGAAAATGAAAATGAAAATGAAAATGAAAATGAAAATGAAAATGAAAATGAAAATGAAAATGAAAATGAAAATGAAAATGAAAATGAAAATGAAAATGAAAATGAAAATGAAAATGAAAATGAAAATGAAAATGAAAATGAAAATGAAAATGAAAATGAAAATGAAAATGAAAATGAAAATGCAAGTTGAAATGGAAATCTGTCAAAGTTGAAAATAAAAAAAAAGCTTTTATTTTCATTTCCACTTTCACTTTTACATACTTTAATATTAACTTTCACTGTTATTTTTACTTTCATTTTAAAATGTACTTTCACTTTGACTATATAAATTTTCAAATTCAATGATTTTAATTTTTCTTTATCTTTAACTTTGACAGATTTTCATTTTTACATTCATTTTTATTTTCACTGACCATAAAATTTTTTCATTTTCACGTTGTTAGCGTTTCATATTTACTGTTATTTTTACTTTAAAAAATTTCAATTTTTTTTTTTTTTTATATTAACATTATTTTAATTATTTTGCATTTATTTTGCAAAAAAAGAGGAAATAATAATTAATATCAAAATATATTTCTCACTGCACTCCCTTTTTTATTCAATTAAAAAAAAATCAAATGTGAGGTATAAAAATTTTTCAGAATATTCATTGAAACGAGTAATTTTTTTCAGTAAATAGAAAAAATTTAAATTAAAAGTCAACAATTCGGAAAAGCTTTACAACCATAGTATCTGTACTGCGACAGGAAAAAGAGAGCGAGAGAGAAGAAGAAAAAGTCCATATGTTTAAACGAGTAAATGTGTGGCCTGTTAAAAACATTTTTTTTTAACGAGCCAAAATGGATTCTTTTATTCGTGAAATAATCGAGATCTTGTTTCACGTCATAATAAACTCCCCACTGATAAAATTGCCTTCTGTCCTCAGCGGGGAGTTTTTTTTTTTTTTTTTTTTTTTTTTTTTTTGAATTAGAAAAAACAATATATTTCTCTCAGAAATGAAAAGAATTAAACATTAAAAGAAAAAAAGAAGTCTCAAAGAATTCTAATTTTGCATGTAAAAATTAATATGAATCTCGCAGAGTATCGTGAATTAAAAATATCTTTCTTAAAGTATCTTTTAATCTGATTATTCCTTTATAATCCGGTTAAAACTCTTTTCGTAAAATTTAACAGGATTTTGATCTTACAGAGATTATAGTAGTTAATTTATAATTTATTATTCGCATTAAAATATATTCTTAGTTTTAAAAGAGTGTACGTGATAAGAATAAAAAAATATACTTAAAAAATGTTTATTTTTATATGTATAATAAAAAAAAATTATTGGAATTTTTTTTCTGTTTCAGGTAAGAGACTGAATATTTTGTGCAGGAGAATTTTCGCAAACATTTATCGTAAGTTTCAAAAAAAAATAAAAAATTATTAATATTATAGTTAATAAAAATTTTTATTAAAAAAAAAAAAAAAAAACAATTAAAAAATTTATTAAAAAATTTTTATTGATCACAATATTAATAATTTTTATTAAAATATCAGTATCATAATTAATAATAACTTATTAATATTATTTTACTATTAAAAAATCATCAATGTTAGATATAAATAAAAAAAAATTCAATATTCAAATGCATAAAAGTCTTAAAATACTACAATTAATGACTAATGATTAATATACTAGATCTAAAAAGAAATTAATGAATGAACGAGTGATTAATTAACCCTCGATATGCAAAAAAAAAAAGAGAAAAATTTTAATAAATTTTTCCACAAGTAGGATTATGGCGCACCCACAAGTATATATATAAATGTTGTGTATATTTTCCAACATTAATGTCTACTATAAAGCCCTAATAATAACGATAATTTGAATTTCATAAATTTACCGCAGCCTAAAGCCGTTTCTCTTTACGCACGAGTTTCGCAAGTTACGTCTGTCTTACTATATGAAACTGAATGAAGAAGGAAGCGGAAAAGCGAGTGGGTTGGCATTCGCAATAAATTCTAAAACTTTTCAGCCAATTCACCTAACTTGTATACTTTCAACTTAAAACCAATTCACGTATATATCGATTTATACACATACACAGAGAGAGAGAGAGAAAAGAGATATTATTTTATAATCTCAAATCTATAATGAGGAAAAACGTTTTCATAAAATGAGAATAAAAAAGTGAAAATAAATACGCTCTTTAATTTATTCAAATTTTTTTTTTTTGATAAATTTCATTACGTTTATTTTTAAATAATTTTTCAAAAGAAAAAATTATTTAAGATATAAAAAAATACAAATTTTAAAAAATTTTGTTGACGCCATCTTTTCTAAATAGAGGTAATTAAAATTAATAAGTAATTAATATAATGTATTGAGATAAAAACCACAAATGTTTTGCAATTATTAGATTTCTAATTTACCGACAGTCGATAATGTAGAAACTGACTTTACCGACTGTCGATAAACCCACAATTTACGACAAACGATTTTAACAAAAGATTTTTTTTTTATTTTAACTAATGTTAAATCAAAGTTAAATTTTAAATCAATCTTAAATGAATATTACCCAAGTATAAAATAAAAAGTATAAAATATATAATTAAGGTATTATAAAAATTAATATAAACAGAAAACTACTTCGCCGACCATCGATAAAACAAAATACAAAATTATCGACCGCTGATAACTAAGTGATCTACATGATAGCAGAAATGAATGTCAATTTTTTAAGTTGAGCCCTTTGGGAAATTCACGAGTCAATAAAAATTATATTAAACTTAATTTTATGTATGGCGATCGATAAATTAGTAATCCACTCTACCGACTGTTAATAATTTTCTAAATAAAGGATACATTACGTGACACTAATAAATATTGAATCAATATTAAATTATTGTTACTTTAATCTAAAAGTGATATTAAATTGATATCGCTAAATGACTATAAATTTTAATGTTTTAATTTATGTCAAAATTGATTCTCAATTTATTGTAAGAGGAAAAAAATTCATTAACGATATAACAAGTAGAAAACAAACAAAACCTATACTATTAGAAACTAGAAAACGACTTTACCGACTGCTAATAAATGAAAATACTTTACCGACTGTGGATAAAGCTAAAAACTACTTTATCGACTGTTGATAAAGCTAAAAACTACTTTACCGACTGTTGATAAAGCTAAAAACTACTTTATCGGCTTGTGGTTTTCTGCTTTTATCAATAATTGAGATGTCAATTAATTAAAATTGTTTTTTAAAAAACAAATAACATCTTTTACTAAAATTGTTTACTTTCATTAACATTCATCAAAGTAAAGTATCTTTTTTTATTGATTTTTATATAAACTGTAAATACTGCATTTTGGTAAGGAATTTTTGAAAAATTTTATCATAAAATTTTTTTTGTGGTTAGGGAGAAAGGGGGGGGGAGTAAAAATCAAAAATATTTTTTAGGGATCACACTTTAAGGGCAAAAGGGGGATGGTAAAAAATTGTGTGACGTAATATAAAGATGGCGGCTTCTATTGTTTTATAAAATTTAAATTCATTGAAATAAGAAATAAATAAAATTTCTCTCTCTCTCTCTCTTGTCTTATCTCACTAAATATATATTAACGATGATTAATGTTGATGTACACAAGTAAATATCCGCTATATTCAGAAAAGTAATAATTCAACTTTTCATTTCTCCTCTCATAATTTCAATAATTTGGTATATCAAAGTGTACCTATATATATACATATATATAAATATAAAACTGTGTTATACCGTTATTGATTGGAGAGAAGTAATATTTTTTAAAATGAAACTCGTTGTGGACGCTATATTTAAGCCTGCCGGCATTATATGGACTCGCCTTCAATTGTATGAAGTCCGAAAGAAAAAGATGATGAAGAAGAAGAAGAAGAAGATGGAGAATAAGGAAAAAAAAAAAAGAAAGAAATAGCCGTGAGAGGATGTACAGAGCGAAAGAGGGAGGGAGGGGGGAAGAGATTCACGATGTATGATCCACTGGCAAGCGAAATAATGGAAATAACGAGGCCAGTATGGTCGTCTCGTTGTACAGATACCCTACCGATTGTAGCAAGAAGGTGGTGCCGAGTAGCCGGAGGGCTCCCTCTTCTCCTTATGCTTCATTGAACTAAACCCGAGCCATACCGGAAGTAGATATCCTCTCTTGGGGTTATTAGAGAGAGAGAGAGAGAGAGAGAGAGAGAGAGAGGACTTTGAAAAACGTTGGTGGTCAAACGACCGACTTATGTGTTTATATGTGGAATATGAATGTGACGGTAAACAATGTGCGTATTATCGTAATAACAAAATAATAATTGATAATGTTGATATTCTTGTATTTCAAGTACATTGCAGTGTAAAATTTGACAAAATGACAATTATTAGTGTTAATCAGTTAGTTTGGGTGCAAATTGTTGTTAGTGCGCAGCTGTAGAAGGAGCCAGAAGCTAGTGCGCAGCTTTAGATGATTTACAGTTCTATTGCGCAGCTATAGAACGAGTTAGAAGTTAGTGCGCAGCTTCATTTGATATATAGTTCTACTGCGCAGCTATAGAACGAGTTAGAAGTTAGTGTGCAGCTTTATTTGATATATAGTTCTACTGCGCAGCTATAGAACGAGTTAGAAATTAGTGCGCAGCTTCAGATGACATACAGTACTATTGCGCAGCTATAGAACGAGTTAGAAGTTAGTGCGCAGCTTTAGATGATATACAGTTCTACTGCGCAGCTTTAGAAATAGCCGAAAGGTAATGCGCAGGTAAGGCCACTTTTGAATGTTACTGTGCAACCCTAGACGATTTTTAGTGGTACTGTGCATCCATTGAAGCAATCAGACACTGGTGCGCAAGTTTAAGAACTTTCGAATGCTACTGCGCAGCCTTACATGATATATAGTTCCATTGCGCAGCTATAGAACGAGTTAGAAGTTAGTGCGCAGCTTTAAATTATATACAGTTCTACTGCGCAACTGTAGAAGTAACAAGAAGATAATTCGCACGTATGGGCACTCTTGAGTGTTACTGCTCATCCTTAGACGATTTTTAGCACTACTGTGCAGCATCTGTAAAAGTTGTCAGATACCTGTGCGCAAGTTTAGGCACTTTAGAATGCTTCTGCGCAGTTTTACATGATATATAGTTCTACTGCGCAGCTATAGGGCAAGTTAGAAGTTAGTGCGCAACTTTAGATGAAATAAATTTCTATTGCGCAGCTCTAGAAGTAGCCGTAAAGTAATGCGCAGGTATCGGCACTTTTAAATGTCACTGCACAGCCTTAGACGATTTTTAGTGCTACTTTTGTAATTTCACGTGACTTACAATACGTAACTTACAATACGTAACACGTGACTTACATTCTGCACAGTTATTACCATAATAGAATATTTCTGCACATGTGTAAAATTATATGACAATTCACCACTTAGACATACGTCCCATATGATCACACTGCGCAGAAAAATATCTACCCCAACATTACTGCGCATACAACATTAATAATACCGACTTTAGCTGCGCAGAACTATCTAAATTATCATTTTTATGCGCAGTTGCTTTTTTTGCACAATATCCACGTTGATAAGTAATATAAAAATTATTTCCTTTCACAGAAGTGTTAATAAATGCAAATAACATTTGAAAACAAATAAAAGCCAATACTTTTTCACCAAAAATTTCAAGGTGAGCTTATGACCCTTTTAGAAAATGTAGAGGGTTTAACCCCTACATTTTCTAAACGGGTCATAAGTTGATGTCTATTTTGTATTTTCAAAATCTGAGTTCAAATTCGTCATCAGCGACCACGAAAAACCCCGAGTGACAAGTTTTAAGTGAATACGGCAATTTTCTAAAAATTCATCCGCCATATTGGATCCACCATTTTGAATTTTCAAAATCTGACTACGCATTCGTAATATCAGTTATTCGAAATTCCAAATGGCGGATGCAGTATGACTGGAAATTTTTTTACAAGTCATCATAATCGATTGAAACTTGTTACACGGAGGTTTTCGGGGTCCCTGATTACGAATTTGAACTCAGTTTTTAGAAATACAAAATGGCGGATCCAATATGGTGGTCGAATTTTTAAAAACAGAAGGAATTTACTTGAAACTTGTTACTTGGGGGGTTTTTGGGGTCGCTGATTACAAATTTGAACTCAGTTTTTAAAAATACAAAATGGCGGATCCAATATGGCTGCTGAAGTTTTAAAAAGTGACGATTATCGCTTGAAATTTGTTACTCGGGGTTTTTACGGTCGCTGATGACAAATTTGAACTCAGTTTTTAAAAATACAAAATGGCGGATCCAATATGGCTGCTTAAGTTTTAAAAAGTGACGATTATCGCTTAAAATTTGTTACTCGGGGGTTTTTAGGGTCGCTGATGACAAATTTAAACTCAGTTTTTAAAAATACAAAATGGCGGATCCAATATGGCGGACAAATTTCTAAAAACTGAATAGATTTACTTAAATCTTGTTACTCGGGGGTTTCCAGGGTCGCTGATTACGAATCCAAAACCTGAATTCTAAAATTCAAAATGGTGAATGCAATATGGCGGACATTTTTTTAAAATTCGTTAAAATTGACTTAAAAGTTGTTACTTGTGGGTTTTTGGGGTCGCTGATTACGAATTTCATGTCAGTTTATAAAAATTAAAAATGGCGGATCCAATATAGAGGGCAGGTTTTTTAAAAATTTGTGTAATTCACTTAAAAATCGTTACTCGGGGGTTTTTAAGGTCGCTGATTACGAATCTGAAATCAGATTTTAAAAATTCATAATATCAAATCCAATCCAATATGAAATTTTAAAATTTTATTATTTGACATTATTATCATATGTAACTATTTGGCATAAAAAAATGTCAAAACTCAAGGTACAAAAAAGGGGTATTTTTTTCGCTGTGAAGCCCTTTTAACATCAGAGAACTTGTGTCAAAACATAAATTGCAGAAACATGTGAAGATGGAGAAAAAAAATCGATTCGTGTTTTGCTGTTAAAATTTAAGGACATTTAAAAGCGAAACGACGACTAACTGCTGTATATACGGTGTACTCATGAACGAAGAAGTGTACGAACACAAGTACTTGTACTCGTTTATGATAAACAGCGAGAGAAATGTTCCGTGAGGGGTTTTTTGGTCTTGAAGCGTGCCACATTACTGCCAAGTTGTAGATCTTAACTCGAGACAGACAAGTCGAGGCTCTTACAGTAAATCAACTCTGTTCGCTGTTCTGTTCTGTTTCCGAGTATCTCAGCACTTCTTATATATTCTCAATCCCATTGGTCGTCTTCTTTCCGCAAATTCGAATAGTCACCGCATTCTATATATCCCATTTCACCTTATTTTCACCAATGTCACGTGTTATCTCTCTTTAATTTTTATTCGTTTCTAAATTTTCTTTTCATTTACAAAAAAAAGTAAAATTACTACTTCTAACACCGCATTTTTTTTTCTTTAAAAAAAATTATTTTCATTTGTATTATTTTTTACCCATAGGTACATTTTTTTATTAAAAAAAAATGAATTTCAATATTAGAAAACATTTTTTTATAAAGTGTACCTATAATTTTTAAAAAATTATTTAACAAATTATTTTGTATTTATTAAAAAAATCAATTTTTAATATCAGAAAGAAATTTTTATACAAAAATAATGGAAAAATACATTTTTCAAACTAAAAGTATGAAGGATGCTCTTTTTCAGGATATTTATTAAATAATTGAAGGATTTTTAAATTAAAATCTTTATTTAATATTTCAAAAAAATTTTAAAAAGTCTTATTTTTTTATGAAGTAAAAAGAGTTAGTGAATCAATAATGATTTCAATATTTAATGAACCATGTCCGAGAGTACAGGCAATTAATTATTCCATCCAAGAACGGTAAATGCAGCCAACTAGTTCTTGTCTATTATTATTCGCTCGATCAAGCGTGATCACTATTGTGATTCTTCTCCTTCGACATATTGTATATATATACTTTGTATACAATAACGTTTAACAAAGGTAAAAATAGTTGAAAAACGAGGTCTCTGGAACATTCACGAGATACATCTTTTTATAGAATCAAGTTCAAAAACAAATTATAAATACTTTTCTTGTTCAGTGAAACTCGGTCGGTAGATTTTTTATAATATTGACATTTAGTTGTCAATATTAATAATAATACGTATCTTATAGAAAAAGTCTTTATAGATCAAGAAAAAAAAATATTCTCTATGAGAAAAAATTTATAGGACGTGAAAATTTATAAGAAAATATTTGGAAAAAAATATTTATAAGGAATAAAAAATTATCTAGTTTGGGTCAAGTAAAAAACTACTTTACCAACTATCGATTAGGTAGGAAACTACTTTACCGACTGTGACAAAGTAGAATGCCAAGTAAACTGCAAATGTGATCGATATTTTCAACTTTATTATAAAACAAAATAATCTGATGTGGATATAGTGGAAAAATACTTTAGCCACTATCGGTATGGTAGGAAACTATTTTACCATCTGTGGCAGTAATCTACAATATAAAAACTATTTCAAAAACCATGGTAAGTAGAAAAATTCTTCTAGTAGTCAGTAAAGTAGGGAGTTACTTTTATCGATAAACAATGAAACTACTTTATCAACTGTTAGCAAGATTTTACCAACTGTGGCAAAGTAGAAGGCCTCTTTAAGTAAAAATTATCTTATGTTTATATAAGAAAAAAATACTTTATTAACTATCGGTTAAGTAGGAAACTATTTTACAACTGTGACAGTAGTCAGCAAATATAGAAAACTACTTTACTAGCCATAGTAAGCAGAAAGATACTACTAGAAGTCGGTAAAGTAGAAAGTTACTATTATCGATAATAAACAAAACTATTTTATCAAATATCGGCAAGATAGGCGAATATTTTACCAACTGTGGCAAAGTAAAAGAACTTTGTAAGTAAGCAAAATAATTATCTTACGTGGATATAAGGGAAAAATACATTAGCAACTATCGGTAAAGTAGAAAACCATTTTACTAACTGTGACAGTAGTCGGTAGTATAGAAAACTATATTACAAGCTATGGCAAGCAGAAAATTTTTTTTAATCGTCTAGTATTAGTAGAAACTACTTTATCAAGTGGGGGTCGTTCAAAAAATACGTAACGCTATTTTTCTGAAATTTTGACCCCCCCCCCTCCCCCCATGTAACGCAATATTGTATACATTAGCGCCATTTTTACGGCTGACCGTAATAAATAGCTTCACCCCCCCTCCCCCTAAAAAGCGTTACGTATTTTTTGAACGGCCCCCTGTGGGTAAGATAGGGAATAATTTTTTACCTATTAATAAATTACTTAAAGTATTATCCGCAAAGGGAAAATTATTTTGTCAATTATCGGTAAGGTAGAAAACTATTTTACCAATTATAGCAAGGCAGAATGACACTTTTAGTAAATGGTTAAGCAGAAAACTACTTTAAGAATTATCGGTAAACTAAAATATTATTTTATCAACTGTAGATAAAGTAGAAAACTAATTTACTAACTACGGAAAGCCTTTCCTAGTCATCGGTAAAGTAATTAACTACTTTTTCCATTGTCGATTAACTACAAAACCAACTATTGACGATGTAAAAAAGTATTTCACTATAATTATCTCAAGACAAAACGATATATTTCGTTACACTAAAAGTAGGAACCTACTTAAGGGAGAGGAGCGGGCGGGGCGGGGGAGGGAGATTACCGGTAAAGTAGAAAATTATTTTATCGGCTTTGCTTAACGCAGAAAGCGGCTTTGGAAAGCTAAAAATGAATTTTGTGGCAATGGTAAAGTGGAAAATTATTTTTCCGGTTGTGGAAAATGCGAAACCTTATTGGCAGTCGGTAAAGTAGGAAACTATGATAAATTTACCTTGTTTGCGTACGAAATAAGAGATTATTATTGTCTACTGTGACAGACAGACATTGTTAAAGTAGAAATTAATTTTTCGACTGTCGGTAAGGTAGAAATATGTCTTACCATCAATCGGACAGGTAGATAGCTAGTTTTCTAACTACGATTTTTGTAAAATTAGTGATTTTTTCTTTGTTAAACTGGTAATTTTTAATTATTTGGTAATAAAAGTGAAAAACAAAAGTAAATTTGGGAAGATAAGTAATTTCCATTTAAGAAAATGAAAAGAATTTTTTTTTTGCATTTCGTGACTTGTGATCGTTGAAGTGGTCATTATTGATTGAGTGGAGGAATATATGGACACGCCTAGATATTTTACATATGAAAAGGTTGTCTACTCGATCGCTATTATTATCATCATCGTCATCATCATCATCATCATCATTTGGTGAAATTGCCCGGAGGCTTGTGGTCTTATTTTTTTTCCAATGGTTGGCAGGCAATAAGAAGAGGAAAAGGAAGGGAGGCAAGCAAGGCCTTCTTTCATATTCAACTCAAGGGCCAAATTGAAAATGTTTGTTGAAGGAGAACATCTCTCGAAAATCTAGATGCAGACTGGTTAAGGTACGATGGTGCGACCCCCGTCATTCTTTTTTAATTCCAGTAGTACTCGTGAAAAGGAAGAAGCGTGTGCGCAAAAGAGGGTTTTTTTCGTCTCGAGTAGAGAGAGGGAGAGAGAGAAGTAGAGAATTTCGCAGAGGGGATTGAATACCGAAAACCCCATATTCTGTGAAAACTGAAATTTTACGTTTTGCAGATGAAAGAAAAAGAAAATTAATGCATAACGAGAAATTGGAATAAATTTACAAAAGAGAAAATAATCTTATTTATTTCTGGGAATAAAATTCTTGACTGGAAATTTCGTAGGAATTCCTCCCGAATTCCAATTCGGGAATTCAAAATGAGTTCGAAATCCAATTTTTCCGATGGGATCGGAATTCCTTGGAAGGTCCGAATTATAATCGGAATTCTAACTGAATGCTCATGGGGTACCTTGGGAATTCCAACGGAAATCCCAAAAAAAAAAATTCCGACGGCAATTTCAAGAAGCACATACTTGGAAATCATTTTAATCGGAAATTCGATAGAATTTCACTGGAATTCGACAGGAATTTTAATAGAATTCTAACCGTAATCTGAATTCTGACTCTAGTCGAATTAATTTCGGATGTTTGATAAAATTTTTTTGGTACTTCACTTTGAATTTTCCAAAGGAAATTCGTCGGAAATTCGTCAGAAATTTGTCGTTTCATTTATAAACACATATTATTTTTAATTTATTTATATGTATCTACATATATAAATATGAACAATAACTTCTTAATGCTCGTTTTTGCCACGCAGGGACACCCTTTCCAAAGTGACGTTGCAGAAAATACTTGAAATTTATCAGATCTATCGATACATATCTTGCACTCGCTCCCTCGATTCGTGTGCGTATTTATCGTTATTCTGCAACGTCAAGCCTGTTACGATTGCAGTAAATCAATTATTTTATTACAAACGCTTCCCGTCCAGAGAAACTCCCATTATTATCTTCGATAATCGTCAAAAAAACGAGACACATAAAACTTCTGTAAGAAAAGAGAAAAATAAATTGTTTTATACTCTTTATTTTGTAAATATAAATATGGTATAAATAAATTATAATTTTATATGTACGTGTAGAGCAAAAAATTTTTTTTGTCGAAATTCTATTTTTAGAGTTGATTTCTATTCTTATTGTGAGAGTTTTCAAAATATTTCCCTCAGCATTTCTGATAATATTCTAATTTTTCTTTGAATTCGGTGGATTTTCTGCGCAACGGAAATTGAATTTTTGGAGGAATTTCAATGGAATTTTTATGAATTTTGATTGAAATTCTATCTGCGAATTCTTTTGAATATTCATTGGAAAGTCGGAAATTCCAGTTAAATTCCAAGGGGATTTTCCATCGGAATTCCAACTGAATTTTTAGCTTTAATTTTCTAAAAAAATTTTTTTTTTAATTATAAATCTCAAATGTAATATTATTCTAAGTTGAAATTTATTTTCTGTTTCAGGTAAGAGAGTAAATATTTCGTTCAGGGAATTTTCGCAAACATTGATGATCGTAAGTTTAAAAAAAAACTTAAAACTCTTTTTTAAAATACATTTAATCAAGAACAACAAAAATTAATTATTTATATGAATGCTTTTTGTGGTTTTTTAATATATTAATTTAAAGAATTTTTCAGGCCAATTGGAAATTGGCCTAAAAAAATTCTTAAAGAAATTTAAGAAATTTAAAGAATTTTTTAGTCCAATTTCCATATGGAAATTGGCCTAAAAAAATTCTTTAAATTAAAAATTAATTATTTTTGCTTTTTACATTTAAATCGATTGTTTAGTTATTTTAACGAATTTCTATATATGAAAATCGGTTATTCTTTTGAACTTATTTTCTTGTATATTATTTTAACACTATATATATTGTTTTTTTTATAATCCTCGTGAAATTAATGTGAAAATAGTGTTTGGGAAAGGGATAAGAAAGGAAATTGAACTAATGTTGAACAAACTCATTTTGCTGAATACTCATAAGGAGGTAAAACTTTCTAGGAAGTGATAATTTAACAAGAGCTTGAGTGGCATTTTCGTTGGAATTATTCCCAGTTTACAAGGCTGAAGTCTGAAATTATCATCTAGACGTATCTTTACTTGAAACTACGCGAACAATTATTATCGATCTGCCAACAGAAAATTTCCATCTTGACTGTATATAGGCTAATCAGTGACATCCGGTATTTATACATGCACATAAGGAAAATTCACTATGTGGACCCTAAAAAACTATTTTTAATTTTTTTTCAACCTCCTCTTTATTCTTCATTTTTTGAAAACTTCCCTTGAATGTGAACCTTTGGAAATTCGAATTTTTCGATTGGCAATTAATAAAAATATTTTCAAATTTTATTATTTTCTACATTCCGATAAAAAATCTGGTTAAAGTTTCAATTTTCACATCGGAATTCTCAATTAGAGACGAAAATTCTTTTTACAATCAAAAACTTTATTATTGGAAATCCTTTTTGTACAAAATTTTTCCCACAAAATTGTGAAATTCAGAAAGAAATTATTATCGGAATTCTGATAAAATCATTATTAAAATTCCAACCCTAACGGAATTCTAATTGAAATTCTGTTATAATTAAAATCCGAACGGAATTCTAATTAAAATTAACGTATAATTTGATCCGAAAGCAATTCCAATTCAAATTTTGATAAAATTCCAATTTTAGAATTGGAATTCCAATTCATATTCTGATAAAATTCCAATTTTAGAATTGGAATTCCAATTATAATTCTGTAAAAATTAAAAATTAAACGGAATTCTAACTAAAATTCAAATCGAAACGGAATTCCAAATCAAATTCCGATAAAATTCCAATTGAAATTCCGATATAATTTAAATCAGAACGGAATTCCAATATAATTCAAATCCCAACGGAAATCTAATTAAAATTAACATATAATTTTTATCCAAAAGTAATTCCAATTCAAATTCTGATAAAATTCCAATTTTAGAATCGGAATTCCAATTATAATTCTGTAAAAATTAAACGGAATTCTAACTAAAATTCAAATCCAAGCGGAATTCCAAATCAAATTCCGATAAAATTCCAATTGAAATTCCGATATAATTTAAATAAAAACGGAATTCTAATATAATTCAAATTCCAACGGAATTCTAATTAAAATTAACGTATAATTTGATCCGAAAGCAATTCCAATTCAAATTTTGATAAAATTCCAATTTTAGAATTGGAATTCCAATTCATATTCTGATAAAATTCCAATTTTAGAATTGGATTTCCAATTATAATTCTGTAAAAATTAAAAATTAAACGGAATTCAAACTAAAATTCAAATCCAAACGGAATTCCAAATCAAATTCCGATAAAATTCCAATTGAAATTCCGATATAATTTAAATCAGAACGGAATTCTAATTAAAATTAACATATAATTTTGATCCAAAAGGAATTCTAATTCAAATTGTGATAAAATTCCAATTTTAGAATCGGAATTCCAATTATAATTCTGTAAAAATTAAACGGAATTCTAACTAAAATTCAAAACGAAACGGAATTTCAAATCAAATTCTAATATAATTCAAATTCGAACGGAATTTTAATTAAAATTAACATTTAATTTTGATCCGAACGAAATTCTGATACAATTCCAATTTTAGAATCGGAATTCTAAATATAATTCCGTAAAAATTAAAAATTACACGGAATTCTAACTAAAATTTAAATAAAATTCAAATCGAAATGGAATTCCAAATGAAATTTTGATATATTTCCGATTGAAAAGAAACTCCAATTGACATTCCGATATAATTCCAATTAAAACGGAATTCTAATTGAATTCTAATATAATTCAAATCCCAACGGAATTCTAATTAAAATTAACATATAATTTTGATCCAAAAGGAATTCCAATTCAAATTTTGGTAAAATTCTAATATTAGAATCGGAATTCCAATTATAATTCTGTAAAAATTAAACGGAATTCTAAATAAAATTCAAAACGAAACGGAATTTCAAATCAAATTCTAATATAATTCAAATTCAAACGGAATTTTAATTAAAATTAACATTTAATTTTGATCCGAACGAAATTCTGATACAATTCCAATTTTAGAATCGGAATTCTAAATATAATTCCGTAAAAATTAAAAATTACACGGAATTCTAACTAAAATTTAAATAAAATTCAAATCGAAATGGAATTCCAAATGAAATTTTGATATATTTCCGATTGAAAAGAAACTCCAATTGACATTCCGATATAATTCCAATTAAAACGGAATTCTAATTGAATTCTAATATAATTCGAATCCGAACGGAATTCTAATTAAAATTAACATTTAATTTTAATCCGAACGAAATTCTAATACAATTCCAATTTTAGAATCGGAATTCCAATTATAATTCCGTAAAAATTAAAAATTACACGGAATTCTAACTAAAATTCAAATAATAACGGAATTCCAACTTAAATTCCGATATAATCCATGTGGAACGAAATTCTAATTAAAATTTCGACATAATTCCGATTGAAACGGAATTCAGTTTGAAATTCAGATATTATTTCAATCCGAATTGGCATCAGAATTGAAATTTCGATTAGAATATTTAATTATAATTATAATTATAATTATAATTATTTTTAATTTTCACTCGTTAATTGCATTCCAATGTTGAAATTCCGATTTTTATTCATCAATTCGTTATATTTTTGCTAATTTCCAACGAAATTAGGAATAAACAAGAAAAAAGGAATTCCAAAATGACAAATGACAATTGCAATCGTTGGTAGTTGGTAATAACAATGTGGTGAGTCGAGCAACTAATTTTGCATTGTATATGAGACGCAAAGCGATTACGTTACGCTTACGCGTGACGAACTTCGGCCACCACCGAGCCGAATTCGAGAAGAGAGCAGGAGAGACAAGTCGATGAAGTCGCATTACACGAAACTTGCAACTCCCCAATGTCCTCATTCACCGGATGACCCTGATTAACGTCACACGGTCTGTCAATTGGCTTCTCCGTATATACACTCGAAAAAGAAACAAAAATTCTTCCCTTAAATTTCGATGTATATATGTGAATCTTAAATAATTCTAAATATTTTAAATATAGCTCTACGTCTATATAATATCTAGATCCAAGTCAAAGCCTAATAAACGTCTAGATATAAATCTTGATCTAACTTACGGTCCAAATCTACTTTTAAATTTTAATCTACTTTTTCATCTAGATTTGGAATTAGGTTTTAATCTAGATTTTACATCGATTTTGATTATAGATTTCGACGTTGATTCAGATGTAGATTTTGATCTAGATTTTAATCTAGATTTTAATCTAGAATTTATCTAGAATTTGATCTAGATTTGAATTTAGATTTTAATCTATATCTAGATTTATATCTAGATTTTAATCTAGATCTAAATTTATATCTTGACTTTAATCTAGATCTAGATTTATATCTGGATTAGAATCAACGACAAGATCTAGATAAAAAAAATCTAGATCAAAAACTAGGTCAAAATATAGATCGAAAGCTTGATTAAAATTTAATTCAAAATATAGATCAAGAGGTAAATTAAAATCTAGATCAATATTTAGGTGAAAGTGAAAATTAGAAATTAGGTTAAAATCTATATTTTGACGTTGATTTTATGATCTAGGTTTTGATACAGATTTTTAATCTAGTTTTTGACCTAGATTCTGATACAATTTCAATATAGATTTCGACGTTGATTCAGATATAGATTTTGATCTAGATTTGAATCTAGATTTTTACTCGATCTAGATTTATATCTGGATTAGAATCAACGCCAAGATCTAGATAAAAATCTAGATCAAAAACTAGATCAAAATATAGATCGAAAGCTTGATTAAAATTTAATTTAAAATGTAGATCAAGAGGTAGATTAAAATCTAGATCAATATTTAGGTTAAAGTGAAAATTAGAATTTAGATTAAAATCTATATTTCGACGTTGATTTTATGATCTAGGTTTTGATTCAAATTTTAAATCTAGCTTTTGACCTAGATTTTGATACATTTTTAATATAGATTTCGACATTGATTCAGATATATGATCAGGTCGAGTTTTAGGACTAAGTTCTAGTTTAGGTCAATTCTTAGATTTAGGTCAAAGTTCATAATTAGGTCGGATTTTAGGACTAAGTCAGTCTTTAGGTCAATTTTTAGGTTTTGATCTAAATTTAGATTCAGGTTTATTTTTAGAATTTAGTCCAGCTTAAGGTTAAATTTTTTGTTCAGGTCAAAATGTAGTATTAGGTCGAATGTTAAGATTAAGATCAGATCTATGTTTAAGTCAAATTGTAGATCAAGGTCAAATCTTAAATTTAGGTTATATTTTAAATTTAGGTTTACTTATAGATCTAAGTCTAGAATCGAATCTAGGTCAAGGTATAGGTCTAGGTCACTTTTGACCTAAATTTTGACGCATGGTAACGACTTCTTAAAGAGCCTACAAGTTAAGAAGAGGCCTCATAAGTATCCTTTAAAGGGTCAATATTCTAGGTCAAAATTTAGGTCAATTTTCACTTATTTTTAACATATAGGTCGAAAAATTGGTCAATTGTGACCTAAATTTTTGAATTTTCAAGGGGCTAAGGAAAGGCTCTAATGGGGTCGCTATTTTGACGTGTAGGTTAAATTTGTGAATAATAATGGTAATAATATTAATATTAGTAATAATAATAATAATAATAATGTACATCTCTTTAGAGCCGAATGAAATATCTATGTTCTCGCAAAATGCCGACGCTTCAGACGTTATACAAGCTACAATAAAACACAACCGTAATATAATGCATTTTGCTTATTTTTTTTATCCCTCTCTCTCTCTCTCTCTCTCTCTCTCTCTCTCTCTCACTCTCTCTCTCTGAGACCAAGGGAAATTTCTCGATTAAATTTTTCCTTATTTTTCTGTCGCGAATCAAGCCTTGACTTGACATCGCATCGCCGTCTCGCGACTCGTCTCATTTTCTTTTTTTTTTTTTTTTTTTATTGTTATAAATTACGCTCACCAACATATTAATGTCTGGTAGTGTGGGATATAAAAAAAAAATTTTTTTTTTCTTACTTCTCTCATAGTGGAGAGAGTGAGAGGAGAGTTGCATCTTGGAAAGTACAACTATGGTGGGAGCTTTTATTAAATCCGGCAGGATAGGCGAAATGGCAAAACTTCTTGGAGGTCTTGTTGCCATCAGGGCTGTTGCAACGTATAGGTTATTTGATGGTAAGGGTTTGAGGGTGGAAAAGGAGGGAGGCAAAGACGAGGGGTTTTACAACTAGCGTTAATCCAGAGCCGCAGCTGGCACTCGAGTTTTCAGGTTAAAAGAGATATGACGTAAAATATGAGTCGACGTGCATCGACACAATCTCGTTAGACACGATTATGGACCACTTTTATTTTCCCTCTAATCATGAATCTAACTTACACCTTAAACACTAGTTTTGGCAATTTGAAATTATTTTCAATTTTGGTAAAATATAATAATTCATCTAATTTGCTCAAAGTCTCGTTAAGAAACTTTTATTATTTAGGTACTTGACCTAAAAATCGATCTCAATTTAATCAAATACCTCAACATAGATCTTCACCTAGAAATCGACATAAATTTTTTATCTAGATTGTAACCTAAATTTTTATCTAGATTTTAATCTACATTTAGATCTAGATTTTAATCAAGCATTTGATCTAGATTTTGATCTACTTTTTTATCTAGATTTTTTACTTAGATTTTAATCTAGATTTCTATCTAGACTTTAATCTAGATTTGGATCTATATTTGGATCTATGATGGCATCCAGATTTTAAAATAGATTTTAATCTAGCTTCAGATCCAGATTTTTACCTACGTTTGGATCTAGATTTTAATCTAGGGTAAGAATTTCTGAAGTGGGCCCCTATTTTTTATTGGTTTGGTGGATTTTTCTCATTCTTATATGTTTCGATAGCCTATGATGGCATAATAAAAACTTGTAAATAGTTTTCCGAAATTCGAATATTTGCCAAAGTTATTCAAGGTCAAAGTTATTTGTAGCGTTTTAGTAAATAGCTAATTACTCGCGATCGGATGAACCGATTTTAATAAAAGTTGGAGGAGAGTTTACCTAAAGAATTGTACTTTAGATAAATGATCAAAATTTTAATTAAAAAATATAATTTGTTTAAATAAATTAACTTTTTAATTTTTGGGGTTAAAAAAAAATTTGTTCTCCATCTTTTTTTTGGATTTTTTTTAAATAATCAAATAGAGAATACTTGTAAGATTTTGTTTCAACAATAAAAAAGTGGGATTCTCTATCACTTTAGAAAATATAATATTTTTAGTTACAAAATTTTTTGAAAAGTTAAAGAAATTTGAAGCAAAACAAATGAATGAACTAAACTTGGTTGGTTAAAATTGTCGAGTTTAGTTCATTCATTTGTTTTGCTTCAAATTTCTTTAACTTTCCAAAAAAATTTGTAACTAAAAATATTATATTTTCTAAAGTGATAGAGAATCCCACTTTTTTATTGTTAAAATAAAATCTTAAAAGTATTCTCTATTTGATTATTAAAAAAAAATCCAAAAAAAAGATGGAGAACAAATTTTTTTTTAACCCCAAAAATTGAAAAGTTAATTTATTTAAACAAATTTTATTTTTTAATTAAAATTTTGATCATTTATCTAAAGTACAATTCTTCAGGTAAACTCTTCTCCAATTTTTATTAAAATCGGTTCATCCAATCGCGAGTAATTAGCTATTTACTAAAACGCTACAAATTACTTTGACCTTGAATAACTTTGGCAAATATTCGAATTTCGGAAAACTATTTACAGGTTTTTATTATACCATCATAGGCTATCGAAACATATAAGAATGAGAAAAATCCACCAACCCAATGAAAAATAGGGGCCCACTTCAGGAATTCTTACCCTCTAGATTTCTATCTAGACTTTTACTTAGATTTTAATCTAGATTTCGATCTAGATTTTTGCTTAGATTTTAAGCTAGATTTTAATCTGGATTTTAATCTAGATTTTAATCAAGATTTTAACATAGATTTTAACATAGATTTTAATCTAGCTTCCGATCTAGATTTTTACCTAGGTTTGGATCTAGATTTTAATCTAGATTTCTATCTAGACTTTTACTTAGATTTTAATCTAGATTTCGATCTAGATTTTTGCTTAGATTTTAATCTAGATTTTAATCTAGATTTTAATCTGGATTTTAATCTAGATTTTAATCAAGATTTTAACATAGATTTTAACATAGATTTTAATCTAGCTTCAGATCTAGATTTTTACCTAGGTTTGGATCTAGATTTTAATCTATCTTTTGATCTAGATTTTTATTTAGATTTTAATCTAGATTTCGATCTAGACTTTTACTTTGATTTTAATCTTGATTTGGATCTAGATTTGGATCTATGATTGCATCTAGATTTTAACATAGATTTTAATCTAGCTTCAGATCCAGATTTTTACCTAGGTTTGGATCTAGATTTTAATTTAGCTTTCGATCTGGATTTTGATCTAGATTTTTACTTAGATTTTAATGTAGAATTTTGATCTAGATTTTTTACTTAGATTTTAATCTAGTTTTCGATCTAGATTTTTGCTTAGATTTTAATCAAGATTGTAATCTAGATTTCGATCTAGATTTGGATCTATGATTACATCTAGATTTTAACATAGACTTTAATCTAGCTTTAGATCCAGATTTTTATCTAGGTTTAAATCTAGATTTTAATCTAGCTTTCGATCTAGACTTATTTAGGATCCCCTTATTTGTTCTAAATTTAGATTTTGACCTAAAATGAGAGCTTAAGGTTTTTGAATGAAAATAAGAGCTTAAATTAGACTAAGGTATGGTCTTAGATTTTGAATCGGATTTATTCCCAACTCTAGACTTTATCCTAGTTTTAATTTTTGACCTTAATGTAGACCTAGATGTAAACCGAAAAATAGAATTGAATTTTAACGTACTTGACCTAAACTTTGACCTTTTCTAAGACCTTGATTAAGACCTAAAGTTAGGTCTAAAGTGAACTAAAATTGAATTATAGATCCAAGTCCATAATTTAACCTAGATTTTGTCCTAGACCTAGATCAGACCTAGACCTGTAAATTTGACCTATACTTATTTTCTTTAGAGTATTTTATTTATTAAAAAATAGAAATAAATATTTTTGTGCCTAACTTTTTTTTTCGAAGTATTTTCTTCAAAAGAATAAAAAATTTGTCAATTTAGAATTAACTTACCTATATTATATACTGATGGAAAATTGATAATTCCCTTTCATAGAATTTTGAATTGAAATTAATGATCCATTACCGAAAAATCTCGAGCAAAGTTTGTCAGGTGAATAGTCGATTAATTTGAAGATTCGTTACATAATTCATAAAGGAAAAGTTTGAACAAGACGGGTGCACTTGAGAGAGTCACACAAGAGACTCTCGAATTCATGAGATTTTGTGGACTGTAGAATTTATAAAAATTTCCTAACTGTCCTCAAGGCTTCCTTTTTTTACCCTCTATTTTTTTTTTATTTATTTTTTCTTTTGCCGTACTCTCTATACTTTCACAGTGGTATACTTGAGAATTTTTTAATAAATTTCAGACCTTCGTCTCTTGTATACAATATATATAGAATGTGAATTCAATATGATATGAACTCTTCTTCATGTTTAACTTTGTAAAAGTTGAATTGAAATAAAATGACTTTTTTCAATCAATAGAGGAAAATAGAGGACGGGGGGGGGGAATTTAGTGGTTAATAAATTTCAAGGTTAGAGTAAAAAATAACTTAAATAAGTTTTCGTATTTTTGTAGTATATTTTTTTTTAATTTTGAGGTTAGGAACTAGTTCATACGTGGAAATATTTTATTGTTGAGGAAACAAAAGATGGACTTGAATTAAATGGCACCTTGGTCTTCTTTTCATATAATAGTGTTGTGCTTTTGAAAGCTCTTTCAGTTGAATCAACAATGGGTTTCTCCAGCCAATAATATTATTGTTCTCAAATATGTATAACCACATTTGTTCCATTCGAAAATTTCTATTCGTAAAGTTATTAATTGGCAGTTATTATTATTATTATTATTATTATTATTATTATTATTATTATTATTATTATTATTATTATTATTATTATTATTATTATTATTATTATTATTATTATTATTATTATTATTATTATTATTATTATTATTATTATTATTATTAACAATAATAGTTACAATTGTTCCTTTTGAAAAGTTTTGACCTCTAGCTTCCCAACCCTGTCTTCCCCCTCTCAATATTACTCTCAACGACTATTTCGACCTCCAAAGTTTTATCATTCTTAAAAACTGTTACAAAGAAAATTTATTATTTTATTGTTTAATTATTAAATAATATTAGTTAAAAATTAACAATTATTAAGAAAATATCAATAACAAAGGTTTAGAGACCCCAAAATACTATTAATAAGTGTTAATTATTTTTAACTAATAACAATTATTAATTATGTTTAACTAATAATCATTTTAATTTATTTTTATAAATTTTAATTATATTTATAACTTTTAACTACTGTTAACTAATAATAAAGAACGGTTATTAAGGTTAAAATATTATAGCTTCCCAACCTTGCCTTCCCCCTCTGAATATTACTCTCAACGACTATTTCGATCTCTCTAATTTTTTGTTATTAACTTTTTTTCTTAATATAACTGGTAATTATTTTGAATTAGTATTAAATAAGCAATAAATTAATAATAATAATTCAAAATAATTTATAATACGAATAGTACAGAATTATTAAAATTTATTAAAGAAAAAATTAATAAGAAAAGTTGAGAGAGGTTGAAATAGTCGTTGTGAAGAATATTGAGAAGGAGAAGTCAAGGTTGGGAAGCTAAAGTATTTCGATCTTCCGAAACTTTTATTATTGATCTTGTCCTGAATAACTGTTAATTATTTTTAACTAATATTAATTATGCAATAAATTAATAATAATAATAATAATAATAATAATAAAATAATAGTTGGTAATAATTAATAATAACAAATAATAATATTAACAGCTAAAAATCATTAAAAGTTATTTAAAATGAAAATTACAATGAAAAGTTTGGAGAGATCGAAATATTCCTTGACAATAATATAGAGAGGGGGAAGGCAAGGATGGGAAGCTAAAGTATTCCAATCACCAAAAACTTTTGTTATTGCTTTTGTCCCTAATAACTGTTAATTATTTTAAACTAATAATTATAATAATTAATTTCCTACTTAATTAATTTACTATGTTATACATTGTTGAGAGTAATATTGAGAATGGAATGGCAAGGTTGAGAAACTATGAATCGAAACTTTTCGATCAATTCTCAGAAATATTACACGAGCCAATCAAAAACGTTCTTTAATTTTCTCAGGATTTTTCATTTCATTTTATTGCAAACGACAATGAGACACTGTTTTTTTTTTAAGACTTGTTTAATAAACCATTCAAAGTTGTTATGAACTTACCTTAAAAGTGAAATACAACAGGAAGAGAGTAAAAGAATAATAAACAATTTTTATATACTGCTCATAAAAAAAAAGTATTAAGATAGTGCTGAACTGCCAAGTTCTCTCAATTCTACGTATATATAATAAAAGTTTTACAATAAAAAAAATAAAAGCAAAATATTTTCCGAGCAAAAAAAAAACAGGGAATTCGTCATAAAATGATCCAGAAATACTGATAGTTGTCATCATGGCATGGCGGTTCCATTTTCACGCGATTGTGAATTTTATTTCATCTTTTATCAAGAATATTTGTGTGATTCTGCAAGAAACGAGAATTGCTTTTTTTTCCTGAGAGAAGGGGAAAGCAGGGCTGGGAAGTTACGTGTTTCTGTGATTTATTGCCACATTTGTGTGATTCTGCAATAAAAAATAATTCGAGTTTAGAAAAGCAAGGTTGGGAAGTTAGATATTTAATGTTTTTGAATGACGAACACATTTGGGTGATTCTGCAATAAAAGATGAAATTTTCTTTTAGAAAAAAAACAAGGTTGGGAAGTTAAGTGTTAAGAGTCACAATTTCGGAAAGAATTTACAATAATTTCTTCTAAATACAGATTTTTAACAAATGTCAAATAAGTTAAAGAATTCATGAAAATTTTATTTTTTTATTGTTTTCTTTCTACAATGGCTTTTTTCTTATCTCAAGTACTTTCTCTTGTGTGTGTTTTTTTTTCAATAGCTTCCAGGTTTGATTAATCTTTTACAGGTTCGTAGGGTGGCTCATAAAATCTGCTACCACCGTCGTTGAAAGAGATTAATCTTTTATCTGAACGCCTTCTACTCTAGGTTATTACATTGCGTTGTAATCGAAACAAGATAAGAAAACGACACAAACACACATGAGGGACATTTAAATCGATTCTTTGCAATTTAAAAAAAAAATTTTATATGTTAAGGTTATGTTCTCTTGATAATTTAAAAAATATATTTTCAACGCCTTATTCTCTACGATCTGTTAATGTTTAATGTTAGGTTATATTCACACTTATTATGGCAGCTATTAATTTTTTTATCTTAATTTGAGGTTATGTTTGACTCGAGAATGACGTTCGCGAAGGTGAACTTCATCTAAAGAGCTACAAAAAAAAAAAATAAAAAGTGGTAATGAACGAAGCTGACAAAAGTAAAACAGGGTTGGGGAGCGATGCATCGAAAGCTATTCCGATTGGCTCGTAATATTACTGGAAATATTACGAGCCAATGAGAAATAAACATTCGACTCCTCGTTAAATCCAGTTTGGTTTATTTTTTCTCTATTAACGAGAGCAATGTGAATAAAGCAAAAAAAAAATTGTTTTATATTATTTTCAACATTAAAAAATTCTTCTTAAATAAAACTTTTTTTATAAACTCTTCTCTAATAAAAAATCTTTAAAAATATTTTTCTTTCTATACTAAAAAAAAGTGAGGTTATGTTTTTACCCAACACTGTTTATATTGAATTCGCAATGGTGCAAAAAGGGAAAAAAATTGAAATGGAGCAATAATCACGTCGTAATACCTTCTGGTTCTCTCTCTCTCTCTCTCTCTCTCTCTCTCTCTCTCTCTCTCTCCGCGTAGTCTTTTAAGATTTTTACAGATAGCACAGTGTCTGATACATCGTAAATGGCCCTATTTCGCATTAGAGACCCGTAAAGTATATTATTACAGTGCGCGCGCGAAGCAGGGTGGGGTAGGGGCGTTTTGAACGTGATATTAATAGCCAAGTAAAAGAGAAGATCGGGGAATGGTTGTTACGCAGTACACGTAGTTGCAAATGAGTGTAAAGATACACCGTTAAACAGCACTTTGCAACTCTGGTCATACGTTACATGTATATACATATATACGTACACACATACATATAAACATTACGCTGCGGTCCAGAAAATTTATTAAACATTTCTAAATACAGATATAGCATTAATATTGTATACGAAGTAATCATGAGAAATGACTCTCGAAGGAGAAAATTCTAAATTATTTCTAAGAAAATTGAAACATTAGGAAGAATTATTTTTTTTAACGTAAAATACAATACTAATAATAAATTATTGCGTTGTAACGTAATAAACGTAAAGTAAGATAATTATCGTAATGATGCGCTATTAAGTTTTAGTTAAGATATTTACATAAAGACGCATAATTACGTTTTATTTTCATAACAAACGTAGCAATTAACGTAATTATTACGTTATTATGTTTTATTAACGTAATGATTACGTTATTACGTTTTATTAACGTAACGATTACGTTATTACGTTTTAGTAACGTAATGATTACATTATTACCTTTTATTAACGTAATGATTACGATATTACGTTTTATTAACGTAATGATTACATTATTACCTTTTATTAACGTAATGATTACGTTATTACGTTTTATTAACGTAATGATTACGTTAATACGTCTTATTTACGTAATGATTACGTTATTACGTTTTGTTAACGTAATGATTACGTTATTACGTTTTGTTAACGTAATGATTACGTTATTACGTTTTAGTAACGTAATGATTACATTATTACCTTTTATTAACGTAATGATTACGATATTACGTTTTATTAACGTAATGATTACATTATTACCTTTTATTAACGTAATGATTACGTTATTATGTTTTATTAACGTAATGATTACGTTATTATGTTTTATTAACGTAATGATTACGTTATTACGTTTTATTAACGTAACGATTACGTTATTACGTTTTAGTAACGTAATGATTACGTTATTACGTTTTGTTAACGTAATGATTACGTTATAACATGTCTTTAACGTAATGCTTGCGTTATTACGTTTTATTAACGTAATTATTACGTTAATACGTCTTATTTACGTAATTAGTAAGTTATTACGATTTATTAACGTAATTCAACATACTCTGGGCTCGAACCAGTGAAAGTATTTAAAAATACGTTTAAATATATATTATAGAAAATAAAAAATTCAATTAAACTTTTTCAAAAAAAAAATTAATTCTACAGAATTGTTAGTTAAAAGTATGAAAAATTCAAATGTTCCAAAAATTTTAATATACAACCTTTTTAAAATTCAATTATTGCTAAAAAAAATTCACGCTGTATAATGCTTTTAATATTCCATTATTGTCTCAAATTTTAACTAAAATTCATTTTTAAATCAATTTTTATTAGAAAATTCCACGAGAATTTAAATAAGTTTATTACAATTTTTAAAAATAATTGAATTTCTTTAAAGAATTTTGAAAAAAATTTTTTAAATAATTTAAATCCTATTAAGAATTTTGTTCTTTATAAAAATAATTGAATTCTGATGAAGAATTTTGTTATTTACAAAGATAATTGAATTTTTGTGAAGAAATTTATTAAAAGTTTTAAAAATAATTGAATTTTTGCGAAGAATTTTATGATAATTTTTGAAACTAATTGAATTCCTGCTAAAAATTTGTTATTTTTGAAAATAATTGAATTTTAAATGTCTACGAAGAATTTTAATATTTATAATGATAATAATTGAATTCTTGACAAGAATTGTATTACAATTTTTAAAAATAATTGAATTTCTTTGACGAATTTTGTAAAAAAAATTTTTAAATAATTTAATTTTTACCAAGAATTTTATTCTTTATAAAAATAATTGAATTCTTATGAAGAATTTTGTTATTGACAAAGATAATTGAATTTTTGTCATGAACTTTATTAAAAGTTTTAAAAATAATTGAATTTTTGCGAAGAATTTTATGATAATTTTTGAAACTAATTGAATTCCTGCTGAAAATTTTGTTATTTTTAAAAATAATTGAATTTCTGCGAAGAATTTTATAAAATAAATGTTTAAATAATTGCATTTTTCCGAAGAATTTTGTTAATTATGAAGATTTTTGTTATTTAATTATTGATGAAAGTAATGGAGCTTTTATAAAGAATTTAAACAAAAAATTATAAATAATTGAATTCCTGTGAAATTTTTATTGTTTATGTAAATAGTTAAATGTTTACGTAGAATTTTATTAAATTTTTTTTTTTTTTTTTTTGAATAATTGAATTCTTTTGGAAAATTTTACTAAAATAATAGACATTGAATTAAGGGAAATTTTTTAAAATAATTGACATTTTGTCAAGAACATAGGAAAAGTGTAAATTTCTATTTTTTCTTTATTTTTCAATGTAGGTAAAATGAAATTTCAGAAACAAAACATTTAACATTTATTTACACACATTTTTTACGCTAAAAACGGAGATATACAGAAATACGGAAAAAAAAAATTCGAAACAGAATGTGTAGGGCAAAATCCGTTAATAGGATTTGATAAAATTCCAGATGAAAAAAATATATAATCCAAAAAAACAAAAAAAGTGAAAAATGAAAAATGAAAAAAAAGAAAGAGAAAAAAGAAAAAAAGAGTGTGAGAGAGTAGAAAAGGTGGGAGGTAGATAGACAGAAAGACAGACAGAAGAGAAAAAGTGGATTTGTGGACCATAACTCCCATTTAGAAAAGCAATTCGCTGATAACTTGAAATTGAATTATACGTAAAAAATAAAGGTGAAATGCATTCACAGAGAGGTTTCGTGTTTACATTTTTTTCAAAGCATTGTTTTTATATATATATATGAAATAGCTTCCCTTCATATTGTGGTTTATGAAACAAAAAAAAAGAAGCTGAATTTTTTTTTAAAGCAATCAGTAAACACAAATACATAAATGAGAATTGACGTCTCCCTTTAGGACGCGTGAACAGAAAAATAAATATTACTGTCATATATATGTAATAATAGACAGCGTTAAAAATTCGTTTTGAACTGAATTGATTGAAAGCACTGGCATTGCAATCTAAATCTTATTAAAATTCAACGTTCATTTATTTTTTCTCTCATTTTGAATTTGATTGACAATTTTTTGCTTTTGCATTGATTTCTACTCTTATTTTAACGTGGACCTAGATTTTGACCTAAATTCAGACTGTGACTTAGACCTACACTTAGATATTTTATCTAAACTAGGAATGGTACTCTAATCTTTTACTTAGACCGGTACCTAGATGTTGACCTAAATTTAGACCTAAAACTATACCTGGACCTAAAGATTTCTAATTGACCTGGATTGATAGCCTTGACCTAAATTTAAATTTAATTTGACCTAGAAATAGACCATAAGTTAGACCTTTCATTTGACCTAATTATAAAATTAAACCCTAACTTAGTAATATCCCAGTAATATTTTGACCTAAATATACAACTTTGACCAGACCGAGACCATATCCTGATCTAAAGTTCGATTTATGCATTGACCTAAATTTTTACTTTCATCTATATTTTGACATTGTTTTAGACTTCGAACTAAACTATAAAACTTATAAATAGAATTAGACCTTAATTTAAAATTAGACATAGACCTAAACTTTGACCTGAAATGTCACCTATTAATCTTATTTTTATTTCAATTTAAAATGAAAACTCACACTTAAAATCAAAATGTAAGTGTAAAAAAAAATTGAAAATAAAATTAAACGTTTGCAGAACAGTTTTTTTTAATTTTAGATTTTAATTTCTACGTTTTGAATAATTTTTCCAATTTAGACAAAAATATTATGTTAATTTCAATATAAAAGGGAAATATTTGCCAACGTGATTTTTTTCCTTGTGTTATTGTTTTCAATCAACAATTTTATAACATTGTCAAAGAGTTCTCTATATATTTATTTTTGTGTATATTTAAATTTTTTTATTTCTAGTTCCTATACTTTTTTTTTTATTTTGCAATCTATTTTCATGTTTAAAATTCATTGCCATTCTCATCCAATTTCAACGCAGGGAAAGGTACAAATTTTTTTTTTTCATTTTTTTGATTACATTATTTTAGCCAATTTTGTTCCATATTCTCTTTTACACAGTTCTATAAGAGTACTTGTGAAATTATATTTTTTGTTCTGGAAAAAAATGAAAATATTTTCTTTTTAATAAACTTACTCATTTTTTGTGGGAGGTAAATCTGAATATTGAAATATCAAAAAAAAAAAAAAAAAGTAGTAAAAAATAATTGAAAAAATCGTGAAAAATGTTAAATTTGTATAATTGAATTTAGAAAAAAAAGAATGAAAATAGAAAAAAGTAAATGAAAACAGTAAAACAAGTAACGAATCCACTTAACAAAATTTATTATCCGCATTTAAAAAAAAAAGGAAAAAAATGTCATTAAACTGTGAGTTACATGAAAAACGTGCGAGGTACTGCATTCAGATCCATAAACGTATTCCTTATGGGCTTCCTGGGTCACGTTCGCCCTGCACTCCAGAAGTGAAAACACTTTTCTGTCTTCCTTCAATGACCTCTATTTCGATAGATTTTATTACTTTAAATTTAAACTGCAGCATAGGATCTTAATCTTAACACCTCCAGATGAAAGTCAATTATATTAATTAAATTTAATTTCGCGAAAAACTCAATTACCTAATTAATGTCTCATTTATGTCTTCCCCTTTTCACTTTTCACTTTTAAGAGTTTCCTGAGAAATAAAATATGTTCTTAGCTTTCAATAGAGTACATTTTATTTTTAGCAAACAGTTTGAAACTGAAAAACACTAACTGCTGAGTCAAAAACTAACCGAATTTTTTCCAAACTTTTAAAAATTATTTTCGAATTTCTGCATTGTGGAGAGCATTTTAAAAACTATTTTTCTAAACTTGGAGGAAATAAATTATAAAATTACTCCTTTGAGGTACTTCAGAAAAAAGTAGACATTTTTTTCTCAGATGCACAAGATAATTAAAAATGTCTTTTCTGAACTGCAAAACAACTAATTTTTTCTACAAATTTTTTATTTTTTTAAAAAATAATTGAAAATGTCTTTTCTGAACTACAAAACAACTAATTTTTTCTCAAATCTAAAAATGAATTAAGAATGCCTTTTCTGAACTGCAAAACAACTAATTTTTTCTGAAATCTAAAAAATAATTGAAAGTGTCTTTTCTGGACTGCAAAATAACTAATTTTTTCTGAAAACTAAAAAAAATTGAAAATGTCTTTTCTAAACTGCAAAACAACTAATTTTTCTAAAATTATTTATTTATCTAATAAAAAATAATTGAAAATGTCTTTTTTGAACTGCAAAACAACTAATTTTTTATGAAATCTAAAAAATAATTGAAAATGTCTTTTCTGAACTGTAAAACAACTAATTTTTTCTAAAATTTATTTATTTACATATCTAAAAAATAATTAAAAATGTCTTTTCTGAATTGCAAAACAACTATTTTTTTGTATTTTAAAAATAATTAAAAATGTCTTTTTTGGACTACAAAACAATTAATTTTTTTATTTATCTAAAAAATAATTGAAAATGTCTTTTCTTAACTGCAAAACAACTAATTTTTCTAAAATTATTTATTTATCTAATAAAAAATAATTTAAAATGTCTTTTTTGAACTGCAAAACAACTAATTTTTTATGAAATCTAAAAAATAATTGAAAATGTCTTTTTTGAACTGCAAAACAACTAATTTTTTATGAAATCTAAAAAATAATTGAAAATGTCTTTTCTAAACTGCAAAACAACTAATTTTTCTAAAATTATTTATTTATCTAATAAAAAATAATTTAAAATGTCTTTTTTGAACTGCAAAACAACTATTTTTTTGTATTTTAAAAATAATTGAAAATGTCTTTTTTGGACTACAAAACAATTAATTTTTTTATTTATCTAAAAAATAATTGAAAATGTCTTTTCTAAACTGCAAAACAACTAATTTTTCTAAAATTATTTATTTATCTAATAAAAAATAATTTAAAATGTCTTTTTTGAACTGCAAAACAACTAATTTTTTATGAAATCTAAAAAATAATTGAAAATGTCTTTTTTGAACTGCAAAACAACTAATTTTTTATGAAATCTAAAAAATAATTGAAAATGTCTTTTCTAAACTGCAAAACAACTAATTTTTCTAAAATTATTTATTTATCTAATAAAAAATAATTTAAAATGTCTTTTTTGAACTGCAAAACAACTAATTTTTTATGAAATCTAAAAAATAATTGAAAATTTCTTTTTTGAACTGCAAAACAACTAATTTTTTATGAAATCTAAAAAATAATTGAAAATGTCTTTTCTGAACTGTAAAACAACTAATTTTTTCTAAAATTTATTTATTTACATATCTAAAAAATAATTAAAAATGTCTTTTCTGAATTGCAAAACAACTATTTTTTTATATTTTAAAAATAATTGAAAATGTCTTTTTTGGACTACAAAACAATTAATTTTTTTATTTATCTAAAAAATAATTGAAAATGTCTTTTCTGAACTGCAAAACAACTATTTAGGAATGCAATTTTTTTTTAATTAATGCTTATAATAAACATTATCTTCATTTTTCAAATTTTATTAAAAAATTACCCAAACACTTCACGCAGATTGAATATAATGCCACCCATATAATATTCAATCTAAAAACTTTGTTTTCTGTTTAGAAGTAAAGTTTTCAATAAATAAGTAAGTGAAGGGGATTCGGTAAAAAATGGAAGATAAAATTAACTGAGACAAAGTTTTAAAAAGTGTTTCTGCCTAGAAGTCGGTTGATTACTTCAAGAGAGATACAGAGAGAGAGAGAGGGGGGGGGAGGGAAAATAAGGTGGATGGGTGAACGAAACTTTCTTAAAATGACAAGTCGATGGGCGCGCTTTCCATGCAAATTGCCTTTTTGAACGCTAGCACTCCAAAGAGACGTAGGATCCACTCTCGTGTCTTGAAAAACGAAAGAGGGATGTTCGTTTAGTCACTTGCGGTACTGCATTTGAAAAATTCGCTGACGACCGACAATCGATATTCGACATCAAGATAATTCACGGCTCATTAATTATAAAATATGCTGATGGAAGGTAAAATTCTAATCAAGACGACAAATTATTCGTCGTGTCAGCGGAAGAGAAGAATTTATAACTGTTTGGATTTTAAAATAATTTTCATGACGGTTTTTTTTTTAATGCACTTTCAGTCAACATTAATAAACTCTCAAATAAAAAATTTAAAAAATATAAATTAAAACGACATTAAAAAATATGTAGGTGTATGTGTAAAAAATAAATATATATAAAAATATAAAAGAATTCTATTTAAATTGAAAGTAGTTTTTAATTTGAAAGTAGTTTTTTATTTCCTCTTGGGAATTTATTTATTGCTCTGAAAAATTATTTTAGATGATTTAAAGAAAATGATGGTTAATGAAGTTTGTATTAACAAGAAGGGGTTAGAAAAATATTATTTTTGAAGTGAGTTGAAATTTTGTATGCGTGCCAGACGGGAATCTCTCTTCTTTTATGTCCATTTTGCGATGCTTCAGACCCTCGGTTTTCCACTTATGCAGGATTCACTATATATATATACCATAAAGAGATGATCTATACCATCGCAGTAACCGTGCCAAGGTGCGGTCGAATAATAATGATCGATGGTAACGATATTCCGCGTTCTCCTCTTCAAGACATAGATGCGGTTCACTAACGCACCATTTGCATTCTATTTACTGCTTTAATAACCTCCAATGATGTTATTCATTATATTTATTTCTTTCACTTTAAAATAATTTTCCATACTGCTTCTGTTATGTATATTCTTAAGATAGTGGATATTATTTTTTAGATACTCCTTCTTCCCAACATTTATTGCCATAACTCAATTCATAAGTTTCTTAAATAAAATTTGCGGATTCTTCGGTCCTGGGGGTCCTGGGATCTTCTGATAATCAAAAATTCCTACTTCCGGTCAAGCTTTTTCCTCTTCAACTGTCACTCCTTTTTCCTGACACTTTTTCATCAACAACAAACACTTTTCCCTAGTTTTCAATTCTAGCCCGATCATTCTAAATCCTTTGGTCTGAAACTTCTTCTAAACTCGAAAATAGAAATTTTTCAATATATCACACATGCAGAAGGTATTGGAAGGGTTGGGAGACGAGAAAAATATCACATGTGAAATTATCAGAGACGCTTTAGTATGAAAAATGATCTCTGTTTTGAGATCGGACTCCATAGAAAGAGTGTGTGTATATATAAGGATGTGTCGCGCGAGTTTGTGTATAAACATCGGGTGATCGATGACCGTCACGAATCCTTTCAAAAACGCATTCAGTCCATGCACACACTGTTCCACGTCGCGCCATAACGTCTCTCGTTTGAATTCATCCGTTCTTTGACATCATGTCGTTTCAGGCCCGATCGATTCCTTCTCGCCCTCCAAAATATAACGTCATCCTTTTCTTTAAGCACTCTGATCGTCCCAACACCACCTGACCTACTTATCAATTTTTATTACAACATCATTAATCATCCACAATTCTGGCATCAAAAGATTTCGCCGCTTCTGATATTGTATCATCTGTTCAAATTGTAGCAGGAACAAAAAGTTACACAACTTTATTTCATTTCGTTGATAAGGTAGCAGTCCAAACAGTCTATGATTTTAGTTTCATGACTATGAATTACGCTGGATCAGAACCCGTAAGATAAAAATAGTTCACCAATTATAAGATTGAAATCTAGGTTTATGAACACTTTTTTGTAACTATTCAGAACGTAACAAATGACAGGAGTGACTCATTTTTTTTTTTGTATTTCAAGTGAAATGAAAATTAATCACAGCCGCGAGTGGTGAGTCTCATTTAGCTGTTCAACGGCGATAAAATTAGCGGAAGCTGAAAGCCGTATAGCCTCCCAATTATATCTCTTTCAATTACCATCACGATGAGAGACACAGGGTACTGGGCGGGATATTCAACGGACGACTCACTGTGCATACCACCGAATAATTAATTGGTCCATCCCGTATTCCGCCAGGTCCTAAGAAGCTCGTTCCCTCTCTTTTCTTTTCATGTTCTCATCTTGCCTTTTTTTCCCTCCCTTTCTTTTGTTTGCTTCTCATCTTATCATCTCTGTCTCTCATGCAAATGAAAACTTTACCCATCTTTTTACATTTACACTCAACTCTCCCTCTCTCCTATCACCAACAGATGTAATCAAGCCTAATTCCTCAGGATGTTTTCCAAGCAGGCCTTGGGAATTCTTTTGTGGAGGATGAAAGATTGAAATAAAGCAAAAACCAACCTCACACTAAAGAAACGTGACCCGAGATTTTGCTTATGGAGAAAATTTTTACCTTCTACCGCAACTAAATGAAGATTAATTTATGTTCACCATAAAGTTTGCTATTAATTAAAAACTCCCGCAGTATGAAATGTACGTGAGGTTGATTATAATTTAAGATGACATTTTGATATTAAATAAAGGGAAACATTGAAAAAGTATGACAAAATTTTTCTTTGAATTTCCGAGTGGAAATAATCACACTAGGAATAGTTGGGGAAATTGAAGAAAAATTCTGGAAACTAGATTCGAATTAGTAGAAGTAATAAAAAAAGAAAAGTTGTCCTGATATGAAATTGAGTTATGTCCATTGGAAAGACGTAAATCATTCGTATGTCAGGAGAAGTCACAGTGCATAGTAGATGGCCGACTGCCAGTTTTCATGAAGACTCACGACACGTCCAAACGAGTTTGATTCTATCCCCGTTTATCCTCGGAGTGGCGCGACTCAGCACCAGCAACCAGCTGCTACACGCACTCATTTAACTGACCCACAGTTTACATTACATGTTGTGATTCGCATAAATTCAAGCCGAACAGATGGCAGACCTTACAAAGAATGCAAAGCATAACTTTCGGGGCTTCAAACAATAAAAAAAAATTTCTTAGTCTCCTTTTTTCTACATTCCTCACATAACAATATGTCTGACTAATAATAATTCATTACATATTCCTTTAGGGTGTGTAAAACACGATCAACATTTTTTATCGTATACGTTCTCGAAAGCATTCTCAAGGTCATTGACTACACAAAGAATTTTTTAATATCCACCTACACAACTTTTGAATTTTTGAAGTTAAGCCTAGATTTGAATTTAATAATTTAGCAACTATTTTAAATTCAAAGGTTAATTAAAATAAAATGTGATGGAAACTTGAAAGGAATAAAAGTTCATTATCAAATACTAAATAGAAATCGTTTGCACCTTGATTTGAACCCCCTTGAAATTCGCTGAGAAAATGATTAAGGGAATTTCCAATTTTCGTCCACTTGGTTATTATTTTTGCATTTTATGTTTTGACAGTTTGAGATTATAACTATTTTATCTACTTGTTAGATTTGACAGCTAATTTCATCAAGATGTCTTTGCCCCCACATTGACTATTTATTTCTTGTCACACTGAAACATTTGTAATTCTGTAGATTTCCAAACCCCTTGAAATTCGTTGAGAAAATGATTTAAGGAATTTCCAATTTTCGTCCAATTGGTTGTTATTTTTGCATTTTATTTTTTGTCAGTTTGAGATTATAACTATTTTATCTACTTGTTAGATTTGACAGCTAATTTCATCAATATGTCTTTGCCCCCCACATTGACTATTTATTTCTTGTTACACTGAAACATTTGTAATTCTGTAGATTTCCAAACCCCTTGAAATTCGTTGAGAAAATGATTTAAGGAATTTCCAATTTTCGTTCACTCGGTTGTTATTTTTGCATTTTATTTTTTGACAGTTTGAGATTATAACCACTTTATCTACTTGTTAGATTTGACAGCTAATTTCATCAAGATGTCTTTGCCCTCGCATTAACTATTTATTTCCTCTTACACTGAATCATTTTTAATTCTCTAAATTTCCAAACCTCTTGAAATTCGTTGAGAAAATGATTGAAGGAATTTCCAATTTTCGTTCACTTGGTTGTTATTTTTCCATTTTATTTTTTGACAGTTTGAGATTATAACCACTTTATCTACTTGTTAGATTTGACAGCTAATTTCATCAAGATGTCTTTGCCCTCGCATTAACTATTTATTTCCTCTTACACTGAATCATTTTTAATTCTCTAAATTTCCAAACCCCCTGAAATTCGTTGAGAAAATGATTTAAGGAATTTCCAATTTTCGTCCACTTGGTTATTATTTTTGCATTTTATTTCTTGACAGTTTGAGATTATAACCATTTTATCTACTTGTTAGATTTGACAGCTAATTTCATCAAGTTGTCTTTGCCCCCACATTGACTATTTATTTCTTGTTACACTGAAACATTTGTAATTCTGTAAATTTCCAAAAACAATTAATTTAATTAATTGTATTGTCAACGTCCTTTCGCTGCAAATACCAAAATGTAAATGAGCTGTCGGGAGCGTATGTGTCTGCTGAGTGGTTTCCTCCTTCGATAATTATTTCCCAACCATGAGTAAAGTAGAGTTCTGAGTTATCATGTAGCACTATAATACCCTTTCTGCACCTGTGAAAAAAAATTAGAAATAGATTAATTTTAAATTTATAATTGACAATTTAAGATTATTTCATGATTGAGGGGATTTTATAAAATATACTTCATGAAAAAATAATATTTACAAATTGTTGCACTTCAAAAATAATTGTACATAAATTTTCCAGTTCATTGGAATAAGGGACAAATGTTGTGAGTATTACTATGTCGTCACAAAACTAAAACACCTCCCGTCTGCAGACTGATGAAAACCTCAATGATTTCCGGTCTGTATATATTGAAACAGCAAAGTAATTACATGGAAATAGTCACAGATTCTGCGGTAATCTCTGTGTGTGCTTACAACGGATAATGAACCCGAACTCTCTAAGTACTTTGCAAATTCTCATCCTTCAGTTATCTCAAGTGAATAATAGATTCACGCACTATCATTTGCAATTTACTTACCTGCCAGCTGCTACCCTATTTAAATTCATTTGCCTTCAGTAATGAGAAGATAAAAAAGAATTTTTTTTCCCCATAGATTGAAATTGTTACAATTTCTCAATTTAAATTCACAAAATTTTAAATTTATATCGGTATATAAATTTTACGTATTATTAATTTATTTACGAGTGAATTTCGACAGGAGGAAGTATTTTTTTTGTAAATATTATTTTACACTACTTTTTCAATTTATTTCGTAACATCTGGTTCATTAAAAATTTCATCACATTAATATAATCGACCCTAACTACCTGCAGGACATAATTTTACTCGTGCATAAAATTTTCGGCTTATGACTCCTTAATGTCGGTTTTAACGAACATTTTACGACCTGACAAATATTTAGCTTGTAAATAAACACTGAATCGAAAAATGTTTATGACATCGGCAACAATATGGAATTAAAATTTCACAAGCTTTTAATCAGAGATCATAAAATTTCGCTTTGTTTTAATGGAGCATATTTTTTATTGAATTGAAAATTATAATTTAATATATGATAATTAGAGTCGTAAAAACAAACGGTATGCTTATATTAAAGGGTTTAATGTCAGCAGTGTTTAATATTACTTTTATGTAAAATTATCCTTTCTGAACTGCAGAACTATTCGTTGCTGTTGTCCCCTTTCTAGATGATCGGAAACAATAGGATATTGTGCAATCGAGTGGAATACAAAGAAGTTTTGGTTTCTTTCCATGAGAAAATATTTCAATGTCAATGTTAGAAGTGTTCCAATCGATGTAATAAATGAAATGTTGGGGTTCAAGTTGAAAATTGAAGAAAATCTGTTGGTTAATGTGCGGTTTAACAAAACGCTGATTAACCACAGAGATAAAAGGTATTTTGGCCAGGAACCGCAGCGATTGTATGGTCAGCCCACCCCCTTCGACAAATGGAATAGGCTGTTGTGGTGGGGGTGCCAAGGTGGTTATTGGAGCAAGAGTGCATCGAAACAGGCATAATGGCAGGATTCTATATATATATAATGCAGAGGCTGATCAGTGCTTTTCGTCGGTCAGCGAGGATAAAGACCACCATTACACACCTCGCCATGTACCATGAAACCACCAAAGAGAGCAGCTAATTTCATTAGTCTTTGATGTTTGCTCGACGCCGCGCACACTTTACGTATAGCGTATATTCTCATTTCTCCTTTCCGTCCAGATGTATAACGCCCTCAGCCTCAATTTTAATTCAGTTTTGCACGAAAATTCTCGGGCAAAGTGTTTCGCGATGCATGACGGTACAATGCCTCCAAAAGCACAGGAATACCTTCACTCACTCTCTCCATATATTTATACATGATATCTTGTTATATTATCTTTATTTCAATCAGTGAATTCTCGCTTATGTGAAATGGAACTATTTTACTTAAATTTATCTCACTACATTGTACCAAAAATCTTATCTGAAACAGAGTAACAATTTTATAAAACAATTTTTTCGTAATATTTTATGAAAATTTTAGACTTTTTGTTTAAGATTCCTCGAAATTTTTTTTTCAAACTTAAAAATTTATCCCTATTTTTCGAAAATCGTAATAAAGTCATATTTTAAATTTTTAATCAAAATCGCCATCAAAATGCTTTATAAGAAAAATTTTCAATCTCAGATCTATTTTACCTTCTGAATATTCTGCAAATTTATACGTTTGGAGAAATCGTTATTACGCTCAATTGAATCTGTTCAACGTGATTTTCTGTTTTACTTTTCATTGACAAAAAAGGCAAATAATTTTCATCGTTTGATCTCAATATTAATGAAAAATAAATTGTGACATTTTTATATTTACGTTATGAAGTTGGCATTTCATAGAGAAAATATTTTTCTTCTTGTGAAATATTTGTTTTAATATTTATGCAGTATCCTAAGTATACAATACTATTTTTTAAAAATATTTATTGACTAATTTATTTATACCCATTAGAGTTTTAATATTTATCTCTCATTTTGTTATATATAATATTAAATACTAATTTTTAAGTTCTTCTAAATAATCTATTAGTTACGTTCGCATATTATTTATTTCTATTTCTTTTGTATAGGAAACGATTATTTACTGTTAACCTTAAACTAAATAAATCACCGGGGTAACGAGACTGAAATCTTTACATTATTGTATATAATTGATCAAGTGGAAGAAAACAAAGTCAACGTAATTATATAGAATTGAATTTTCCAATCGTGATTAAGAACCTTTTCAATGTATAATAATAATGTAAGATAGATCTTTTTACCCCTCCCTTTTACACTCGAGGTTGATAGGCCAAGGATAAGTTGTGTTAATTGATGCCTTTCATTCAGGTTTGAAACTATACAATACAGAGTCTGTTGATATTTTTTCTCCAGTGGTATCATGCATGTAGGGAAATGTATCCACTTTCTTTTTAATTTCTAATAGAAGTTAATTTTAGTGTGAATTAATATTACTTTTATGGAATCATGTATTATTTTTCTGCATTGAAATATTTTCTCTTAGATATATAGACATTTGTAGCGAAAAGAGAAAGGCTTCATCCAATCAAATAGACGTAAAATTCTTCATTTGTATGAATGTAATTAATATGGTAGAAATATTATTTGATATGTTAATTATGATATCGGACACAATACTTGTTATCTGCAACTTCTACTAATTAATTAATTAATTAGTTTTATAAATTATAAATATTAAAAATATTTCTCATATGTGCGTTTATTTCGTTTACTCTAGTACTTGCGATAATTAATAGTTTAAAATCAACAATTCGTCAAAAAATAAATATTAATACACCCATACATTGTAGCCATATAGAATATGAGGGAGAAAAATTTTAAGAAGATTTTTCTAAACTTCGAGAAAATAATTTACAAAATTTCTCATACTACTTCATAGAAAAGTAAAAATTTTCTTCTCAGGTCTAAAAAATAATTAAAAATGTCTTTGCTGAATTCCAAAGCAACTATTTCTAAATGTAATTTTAATTAATGCTTATAAGAAACATTATTTTCATTTTCCAATTTTATTAACAAAGTTTTTCTAAACTTCCAGTTTTTTGAGATTTAAAAAATAATTGAAAATGTCTTTTCTGAACTGCAAAACAACTAATTTTTTCTAAAAATTTTTATTTATCTAAAAAAATAATTGAAAATGTCTTTTTTGAATTACGAAACAACTAATTTTTTCTAAAATCTAAAAAATAATTGAAAATGTCTTTTTTGAACTGCAAAACAACTAATTTTTTCTGAGGTTTAAAAAATAATTGAAAATGTCTTTTCTGAACTGCAAAACAACTATTTATGAGTTTAATTTTAATTAATGCTTATAAGAAGCTTTATTTTCATTGTCGAATTTTATTAAAAAAATTACCTAAATACCCTTTGATTTCACTCTGGAAGTAAGCCTTGTCGAAGTTAATCCGCAGCAACAATGATTCCTTTTGGCGTCTAGCTGTAAGAAAAACAAAAATTATATTATTAAATTTAAAAGTGAACCAAAAAATAAAAAAGAACAACCAACATTCAAATTTGGTGAATAGTTCAAAAACCCCCAATATTTATAAATATTTGTATACACATTCTTAAATAAAAATATTATTCCATTCTCAGAAATGCTTAAGAAGATTATAATCCAACTAATACCGAATTTTTCGAAAATTTATATATGAAAACTTTGAAGTTGACTAAGAAATTGAGTTGGTTGCATACATAAATTGTGGCTTTGTCACTGTATGAGTTTTGCACGAAAGTAAACACTGTGCCTGAAGCGTTAGGTGCTTCGAATTTGAAGGATATACACTGTAAATATCCTTTTGGCTTTCGAGAAACGCTTCCAGCAAAACTATTCGAATGTGAAATTCTAGAGCGCATAAACTCAAGAGATCTTTCAACCACAGCTTTTATATATATACATATATATGTATAAAATACACTTTTGCCCACCGGCAGGTTGTACATATATGTATATAATATAAAACACCTGAAAATGTTAACAAAAACCGGAAAGAATTTTTTCGGTACACAAAAGGTTATGTACGGTTTATTGAAATTTCTATTACATTCTCATTATTTTTCTTTTGTTTTCCTTTCATTCAATTATGCGTTTTTCAAAAGAACGATGTAGGAGAAAAATGAATTTTTGTTTATCCCCTGACTTTTTAATATAAAAAAAATGCTATAATGGAAAAGTGATTCAAAAAAAGAATCAGAAATTTTCTCATCGTATTCTAACCTAACTTTTACCTTTTTCATTACCGCCAGATTTCTCCGTCACTTCGCAATAACAGAACTTTCCACAAAACTACCATTAATGACAAAATATATTTTTTATCTGCCAAAAAAAACTTACAAGAACTCTTTTTCTTCTTTTCTAGCGCCTTTTTGAAATTTCGTTGGCTATTAATTTCTCGTTTTTTTTTTCTTTTGCATTTTAACTTGAGAGAGTTAACGAAGCAACGTTATTAATGCTTCTCTCGCGTTTCACTTGGATGGAATGAAATTACGTCGTGTGGTACCTCTCGTAAAGTCGTTCAACAGTCACACTAGAAAAAGATGCCACATTCATAAAGTATATAGAGGGCCGTGTGCGTTTGATATGCAAATATAAAGTCACGTCTACACTATATACACTCAAAACGATTCAACATATGAGAGACCCTCCACTGTATATAGGCCATTAATTATTTTACATTCCTTTTCTAACAAATTATGCTGATGAGATACAAGTAATAAGGATCCCAATGTAAATACACCATCCGACAAGAGAATTAGGAAGTTCCCTCTCTTTAAAATCATGGAAACATTCATTTTCATTTCATTTACATATGTATACATTATTTTCTTTTTCTATTATATACTGTACAATTCACTTTTGAGCCAAAAATATCAACTTTTTCTCTCACTCAAAAAAGTCATGTTAATATAAAAAGAAGAGTACATTCAATGTGAGGTGGAAATGAGAATTTTCTTTTGTCACTTTTTTGGAATTTAATCAAAAAGTGGTAATTTTCTTATCCACGTTCAAATTTTGGGCAAATATATAGGAAACTTCAACCGGATATAGGTTAACTATTCGACTGTTTACTTATTGCGTTCGTAGCCTTTGTTTCTTTTAACTAAATATAAGAGAGAAAAGCAGTCTTATATTTCTATCCCTGTTACACTCGGTTGACAAAAAAAACGAGAATTTCATCTAGCAAGGTTGGGAAGTTGGTAAATTTGTTTATCATTTTAGCCACGAACTGAAAATTATAATAGAAGGTTGGGTAGTTGGTAAGAAAAAGTTACAAATTTTATCTAGCAAGGTTGGGTAGTTGCCAAAGAGACATTTGACAAATGACGCATTTGGGACGTTGTTCATTATTAAATAATGGTAAATTTACAATTCTAAAAATGTATACAAACCATAAGGACAGCATATAAGCAGTTACCTGTATCTTAGGATAAACAGACAAGAAACGAGACATTTGACAATTGACGCATTTGGAATGTTGACTATTATTAAATAAAGGCATATTTACAATTTGCAAAGTCGCAGGAAAGAATTAAATTTGTAGATGGAGCAGCTGTTGCAAATGCTAATATTAGCGCTCACTTTTAAACTGAATCTTGCAATTTATGCCAAAAAAGACGTTATTCAGTGCAAGACAATAATTTTGTTGTAAAAATAGTTTTGAAGGTTATAAAATTAGAAGTTGATGTGAATGGGATTCGAGAGAGACAAGTGTAATATGACAACAGGCTACTTCGAAAGACCATACGTATATATAAATATAGTATATCATAACCCCGTCGCGTATAAAGATATGTGTTAGTGTGTACGCGTCTATAACAGGAGGACAGATATATCCACACGAGATATCCAACTCCATTTGTCCCAGTAGATATTTCCCTCATATCCATGCGGGTCGTATAACTCGTCAGATAACGTCGCCGCAGTCCCTTTCCATTAAACGCGTTGCAGTGGCAATTTCCCGAACACTGACTACTATCGCCAGTTTTGTACGTACAACTCTGTGAAACAGTTTAACTAGACCATTCTTTTTTAGGCTTCATCGTTTTTGGTTATATTTTACACTTAACTTTACAACTATATGCCAAAGTAATAGAAACAAACAATGCGAACATTTTCTGCACACAAAACTATTTATTTTATTGCTTTGTGTATTTTTAGTGAACTGACCTGTTATACTTTACTTTGGTAGCGAGTTATTGCTGGGAGTTGACAAATGCGCCACTTTTTTTTAACTGCCCAACCTTGCTTATTGAAATTTAAATGTCAGCCAACAAGGTTGGGCAGTTAGTAATCTTTATTGTAAACGGACCTTAATAATCGATCCGCCATATTGTACACCGAAACGCACATATGCTGTCCTACCGGTCTGACGAAATTTTGAAGTCGTGACATTTCTGTCAAAATGTATTTAGTTCATGACATATGAATATACAATCCTTACGCCACGAACTACAAATATTTGATAGAAATGACACGACTATTCAAAATTCCGTCAAACCAGCAGGACAGCATATATGCATTTGGGTGTACAATATGGCGGATCTATTAAGGTCCGTTTACAATAAGGACAGAATATGTGCATTTGGGAAAAGTGTACATTTTTTAACGCAGTAGAGAGAGAGAGAGAGAGAGAGAGAGAGAGAGAGAGAGAGAGAGAGAGAGAGAGCGCGCTTTCACCAAGGTGTGCAGAACTTGTATAGTGCGTGTAGCACGTGTCACATGCGACGGGATAATCGATCACAGCGTGGAGGAATTTCTCGGAAGCCGCCAGCGAGTCTCTCGAGTTTCTTTCTCGTGATGGATTAAGAGTCGGATTAAGAAATCACTGCGAGACAGGACGACGCTACTCCGCCCTCGACAATCCCGTTCCGACTACAAAGGCTGAGAGAGAGGGAGAGGGAATTAAAAATAATTCATTTCATCTCTGACAATGATAAGAGATTTTTCTCCGTCAATATTCAAGACTTGCTCATGTGGTCCCTTATGCTACTTCTGCAATAACTTTTTTTTTCATCAGACACGAACAAAATGCATTGTCAGAATGATGCGCACAGAACGAAAATTGTTGAGCTCGCATAAATTGACAGTGCATTTTGTTCGTGTCGATGAAAAAAAGGTTATTGTAGATGAGCCATTACTTTTTATCGATAAATCGATTTATGAGGCGGTAACTTCCCGAAAGAACCACTTGCTCATATGCCTCGGCTTTTTCTTAACTACCCACCTCTGTTAGACGAAAAAATTGTCCAGAACGAGTTAGAGAAGGATAAACAATGTACTTATTCTTCTCTAACTCTGTCTTTTGTTTACAATTGCGATTATTTCCTCTACCAGGGTTGGTTAACTAACAAAAAAATTGTTTTTATTGATTTTTGTTGGTTAGTTGTGGTCACTTGACAAAAAAGTTACCACCAGGGTTGAGTACTGAAACCTTATATTTTAAAGGTCTATACACACCAAATTCGCAAATAAAAAGAATTTAGAAAAGGACAGTGATACATTTGCATTCTTTTCTTTCTCACGCCATTTGGCAAATAATAAAAAAGTTAATTACATCTTCGTCCTTTTCTATCTCATTTTAATTCCTCTAACAAATTTATTATCCTATGGCCATAATGGCAATGTTTCCAAGCAAGTTTATATTTTGATCCGAAAAACATAAAACAAATTTCTCAACATAACCTAAATTTACCAACAGATCACAAACATTCTTCAGTTATTAAATTTTGGAATACAATTTCAACTTCAAAGAGGCAATAATTTTAAATGGATTGTTGCTGTTAAATAATGCAGTTAATTAAATATCTAATTAATATTTTGTGTAGATGCAAAAATAAATTTAAAATACGCCTTTGAATACTAATGAGATTAATTACAAACTTTTCATTACATTGTTAATTGAATTATACTTGATAATTTCCTGTGCTTATTTTTCATACTTATTTTTCATTTTCTTGTACAACATTTCTGTAGAAATTAATTAAATCCACATAAATTAAGGTTTGTTTACAATTCTATATTTTACAAAAATTATGTTTAGCTCTAACGGAAAATTTCTCGTTCCATTGGATCCAGCCTATTAAATTCTGCATCTGATTCAATATATATATAAAATTGTCAGGGTGAGGAATGTTCAATTTAATAAAGGAAGGCAAATAAAACGAAAACAATCGGACAATGAATAAAACCAAAGATAGTAGTAACAAAAATAATAATAACAAAAAATAAATAAATAATAATAAAAATCATAGTAATAATAGTAATAATTTGAACTTGAGAATGTTAATAGAATAGGATTTTCTCATTTTTATCGTTGTTGCTTTGAATTTCCAATATTGAAAAAAAATGCGCTTAACTAGCCACATGGCGATACAGGAGCTTCCGCTCGAGCCCAAACCAATTAGAGCAGACTTTACTGACACGCTGCTCGTTAATTAAAGTATCACCGGCAAATCTATTTTCACCGTTATTGAATTGATTTTCTAGGCAATATGACTGGGAATAAAAAAAAACCCGTATGAATAATCTCACTAAAGGAAAAATAGCATCAAAACCACGTGAAAACAGTAGATGAAATATTTACGCAATCATTTTTCAAGCGAAACATTCCTCGTGTTACAATTCGTATAAGTCAGATTTATACAAATTGATTACATATTTGGATATACCAGACATTTTTTTTTATTTTTTAAAAAAAAATTTAAAGATACACTAACTTAAATAGTATTATTTAGAAAATAATTTTACACTCGGATTATTATTTTAACTAAGGTTAGAATTTTTATATATTTTTAGTGTTGATAATAGTATAGGCAACAGCGGCTCCACCTAGTATTAAAATTATTGCTTGCAACTTTGTATATTGTAAATTTACCTTTATTTACTGAGAAGTTAGTTCTAAAAAACGCCACTGGTGTAATTGCGTTTTGTACTAACTGCCCAACCTTGCCTAGAGGAATTTTTTAATTTTCTTTTCACCAGGTTGGATAGTAGACGAGAAGTTGAAAATTTCATTCAGCAGTGTTAGGCAGTTGCCAGCAGAATTGTAAATGTGACCAGTGGCACATTTGGGTAGTTACCACATAAAATTGTAATGGAACGTCCACAATTCACGTAACAAAGAAATCATACTCTCCAACCTATGATAAAGGGTCATTCACACCTCTAGGCCCCAAAAAAAATTTGTCAAATAGCCAAATGCGCCATTTTCTGTTGACTGCCCAACCTTGTTTATTAAAATTTTAAAAAAGTTGCGAAAATTCCAACCAGCAAGGTTGGGCAGTTAGAAAAAAAAGCTTAAAAAATTTCCTTTAGCAAAATTTAAACGGGACCTTGTTTCAAGTATTAGGTGAAAAGTGAAATATATTATTTTAAAATTAACTCTCTCGCGAGATAAATATATATATTTAAGGAACGCAATTCGTTCGGGTTTGTCTTTATGGATGAGACTGCAGCAGGCCACCCAAGAAATAAAATGAGACCACTCGACAATAATAATCTCTAGGTTCTCGGCCATTTACACGATCCTCTTCAAGTGTCAGCTTAACTGGCTTTCATGTTTCATCTACTTATGTGCGATGAGACAGGCAGCTTCCAACAAATGACGCGACTCGACGCGTGCTATTCTCTCTTCCAAATATCTTCCCCCCTCAGACATCTTCTTATATCACAAAAAAAAGACGCATCCCGATTTTAATTTGAATATTATTGATGTTAATAATAAAAAAAATAATTTTACGATTTTTTATTTAAAGGAAGTAAATTTGTTTGTCACTGTTGAAATTAGACGAATGGCATACATGCAGTTACCTGTACAACTTAAATTCTTCTTTGCTTCATTGCAAATTTGCCATTATGTAATACTATGTAACGTCCCAAATGCGTCATTTGTCAAAATGTCTGTTTGACAACTACCCAACCTTGCCAGATGAAATATCTTTTTGTTATTAACTACTCAACCTTGCTTTAACGAAACTTACGAAAACTACACTCAAATGCATGTATGCTGTCCTTCCGGTTTGACGGAATTTTGAAAAGTGTCATTTGTAATGTTTTTAGTTGATGACATTATACAATCGTTACGCCACGAACTAAAAATTATAGAAATGACACGAATTTTCAATATTCCGTCCGACCGGTAGGACCGCATATATGCATTTGATTGTAGTTTTCGTAAATTCTGTCAAAGCAAGGTTGGGTAGTTGATAACAACAAGTTAAAAATTTCATCTAGCAAGGTTGGCTTGTTGCCAAAGAGACATTTGACAAATGACGCATTTGAGACGTTGTGCATTATTAAATAATAGCAAATTTACAATTCTAAAAATGTATACAAACCATAAGGACAGCATATAACCAGTTGCCTGTAGATAACCAAAAATTAAAAATAATCCGTTTGCTCTAAATTTTGTAAAAAATTATGGCCAGTTTACACTGCAGGATAAAAATATGAATATCCCAGACACCTAACCTGAAATAATTATTTTTAAAAACTCATTTTTAATGGAATCGTTCTATTATTTCAGGAGCAATAAAAAGTATATATTTACAAATAAATTTGACTTATTTTCATTTAAATATTCAAGAGCATTCGACGTGAATGTATAATAGTTTGGAAATTATTTATAGGATTGCAATTCGTGTGAAATTATTTATTAGTGACATAATTTGTATGAGAGGGTGGTAGTAGGGAGAGAGAGAGAGAGAATTATTAATCGTTTGGTAATATCTAGAGAGAATCGTTTATTAACTCTTGTGTGTTCTGAGCGTTGCGCGTCGCTCGATCTCAATGGTTATCACGCGCAGATGCAGCTTTTGAGGTGAGCAACAATCAATTTCAACCGAAAACTGATATTGAACCCGCGCGCGCGAACCACGGGGTGGAACCAATGGGGGTTCCCTCGATTGTTCCTCGCATAAATCCTTCTCTCCATATAAATTTACCGTGACCTACGTTGCTTTATATGTGTGTGAGTGTGCGGAGCCCCATTGCATTTTGCCTACCACAATCGACGCCGAAACGAATTCGAATATCCGCAATTAAAAGCCGGATAATAGGGGCAATGTATCTTTTCAAAAAGAGTATACAAGGAACAAAAAAAAATTGTAGCTGTAGTTTCCCCTACATTTCCATGTTATATTAACGCTAATTAATGTTCATTTTGGTTTTTTGCATTGTTAAATTTGTTTTGTAGACTGACCTTAAAAAAATTGGGATTTTTCTTGTTTCAAAGTTTAAGGAGCAAGAAATTCTTGAAATGAGATAGAAAAGAATGGAGACATCTCTTTTTTCTCAATACTCTGTTCTTGTAAATTGGCCTTAATGTTGAAAACCGCGTCATTTCTATCACAATTTTAAGTTCGTGACTAAAATGATAATTTACCACGAACTAATAATATAATAGTAGAAATGCCACGGTTTTAAAAAATGTATGCAATCCGCAGGATAACATAGAAGCAGTTACCTGTATTTTAAGTTTTGATTACACTTTAATAACCTCCCAAATGCGACAACTAGTCAAATGATTAATTTTGCTGTCAACTGCCCAACCTTGCTCGACGACACATTTGTCAGTTTCGTTTTGTAAAGTTGGGGATCCCCAAAGTTGAATAATTGACAAAAGATATTTTGTCGAACAGGGTTGGGCAGTTGAAAAATCATTGAATAAAGGCTAATTTACAATTCACAAAATTGAAAGCAAGAATTTAAGTTGTAGATAGAGCAGGTGTTGCTAATACTAACATTTTGGCGCCAACTTTAAAATCTAAAATATCAAACCTACTTATAAATTAAATAATTATTAATTACTTATAAATTAAATAAATCCATAATTGTAGGTACTAAAATAATCAGTAATAATTAAATAACAGACTATTTCCCAAATTCACAGATATCGACAGAAAAAAATTTTATCTTTCAATTTAATTTCTATTTTTTTGTTTATGTACCTATGGTTTTAGTTATCAACTAATCCTTTGATGTTATTATCACTGTAAATACATAGAAATGTAAATAAATATGGTTGAATAATTTTGATTTTGATCAAAGCCCATTATTAAACACACACTTTAGATAAATATACATGCATGTACATACATAATCTTTATTGTTGTATAATAAAGTATTTAGAATATAAAAGCTGATGGAAACTTTTATAAAAATCAATTTTCCTGTTAGCGCTTTGCTATTGTGTTTATCAAAATATTTCACGCACTTTAACGATATTGTTGTAGTTATAAAATGAAAATTATAAAATTTTCACGAATTATTCATGAAATTCATAAATTTATATTCCTTTATAGATATTTATTGTCTTGCATATTTAATTTATTCTCGCGCCAGTGCATTAAAGGTTCAATAATAGAAAAAAGGAGAAACAAAAGTCTGAGAAATAAATTATTATTAAGTAAAATGTCAGAAAACAAATAGCTCCAGAGAGAATTTATTTCTCTTAATTTATGTTTAAATAAATTAATAATAAATTCATTAATTAATAAAAAATGAATAATAAATAAAAAATAAATATTAAATACTAAATATAAAATAAAATGAATAATCATAAATAAATAAATAAAAATGCAAAAATTAATTATTATTATCGTTATTTAAAAAAATAAAAATTTGTTTTAAAGAAATTCTATTTAAATTCCTTTTATAAAAGAAGAAAAATTTCTTTTATTAATTTTTTATTTTTGTTTTCGCCATACTGCTAAATTGAAATTAATTCCTTAATATCGATAATTTTTTACTCACATAGCGATAGTGTTAGAGCGATAAAAGACGTCAACTTTAATATATTTATGTGTCGGCTGGCATAAAGATGCTCCCGCTTGACTCTTTTTATCGCTAATGAACCTTCATCGTGAGTTCATCGACATCGATATCAAATTTATGCAACTTTAACATAAATCATTTTTAAAAAACCGGAAGTAATATAATTCTTCATGACCAAAAAAAAATCTTATATCAATGAAGAAAATATAACCCTGCAAATTTTAGGTCAAACGGTAAATAGAATTTTCGTAATAGAGAAGAATTTATAGTCAAAAGTCACAGGTCAAGATAAACAAAACGAAATTGAAAACATAGATTAATCAATCTACTCTATTTTTGAGGTTATGTTCATAATTTTTAAATTTATTTATTATTCATTATTATTTTTATTTATTATTATTTTTCTTTACTCTGTTCAAGATGCGAACAAGAGGCATGTGAGAGAAAAGGACACAAATATATCTCTATCCTTTTCTAACTCATCCTTGACTTTTGCGAGTCTATTGTGCGTTGACCTTTAAATTCTCAAAAGTTTGTGGTACTTCTACACCGGTGTCGACAGAAAAAAAATGTCGAAATCGCGCTTAAACTCAGTTATAATAGTGTTTCTACAATAGCCCTAAAAGATAATAATTTTTAAGTGTGAAATTCACAATTCAATTGACGAACATAACCTCAAAATTTACAGGCCAATTGACTGTAAAATCTAAAAATTTGTTGTCAATTGTAAATAAGAAACATAAGTTACTGTTTTATACCTCTTAAAAACCTTTGAAAGTTCATTTCTATATAGTTTTATTATTTTTAAATCGAAAAATATAAGGTTATCTAGAGATGGTTGAAACTTTATTTCAAGGTAAATTTTTATCAGCAAGAAAACTTTTCAATGGAACAAATTTCTTTCTCTGATGAGGTGATACTTTTAAAGTTTCTTTTGTTGAAATTGCTTTTTTTTCTTATGTTATCAAGAACAGTTTATTCTCTCTTGATTCTAAATTGTATATTTATTGTCACAATTACTCTTTTATCGTTTTCTCGAAAATCAAGATGGCGTCCAATTCCGGACATTTCATTTTCCTTAACAAAAAAGCTTTACACTTTTTGGACGCAAAAAGAGTATTAAAAATAAAATAAAAATTGGAGTTTTTGTAAATAATAAAAGTTTATTTTAATGATTAGATTTAATTTATTTCTATATTAAAATAATAAATATTTTATTTTTTTATATTGAAATAAATAGAATTGACAATATTAATCAACCCGAGATAAGAAACTTGAAAAGTATTATTTTTATTTGAAAAAATAAGTAAATTAAAGTTGGGGGCCTAGACAGAATAATTTTTACATGAGAGAGAAAAAGACAGAAGTATCTCTTTTCTTTTTCTGGAAAAAGACAAACAGTATCTCTATCCTTTACTCTCTCGTGTAAATATTAAAATATCCGATTTAGAATTTTTATTCTCCTTACAGGTCTCTTTTAAAAAAAAATAGAACATGTCATTCTAATGGTGCGATGTATGTCCGATAAAATTTTCGTTTAAGAATTCAGACGTTGATTTTCAGCTTTAGAGAAAGAGAGGTTGAAATTGATGTTGTTCTAAAGTAAAAGAGGTTGAGTTTAAATTTCCATTATGAAGCGGTTTTGAAACAAGTGTGCTTTAGGAAATACACGGAGGGTGATTTTGCTCTCTATATCCCCTGTGCTCTCTCTTTCTCTATATAGAGAGGGAGAGGATAAAATCAGCATAAACGCATTCGAGGGGAACAGTGTCAGACGAATAGACTCCGGTTAGAACCACCTACTTGTGCTCAATTACGCGATGAAGTGAAACAACCATATCCCTCTTCTTATCCAAAGGGGAAGATCATTAAAGTTCATCCTTTAATATTAAGTTATACTCGTAATATATTTTGTCACATATATAACTATTTGTATGTCGAAAAAAATAATTTCACTTTTTATAAAAAAAAAATAATGTTTCGTTTTTCTTTATATTATTAAATATATAATTTTTTTTATTTCATTCTTAAAACAAATGAAAAAAAAACATTTTCTTAAAACATTAGATATGACACGACTTTTCAATATTCCGTCCGACCGGTAGGACCGCATTTATGCAATTGATTGTAGTTTTCGTAAATTCTGTCAAAGCAAGGTTGGGTAGTTGATAACAAAAAGTTACTACCCAAGCTTGCTAGATAACATTTGTAACTTTTTTTACCAACTACCCAACCTTGCTTTGACAAAATTTACAAAAACTACACCCAAATGCATGTATTCTTTCCTACCGGTCTAAAGGAATTTTGAAAAGTCGTGTCGTTTCTGTCTAAATTCTTTTAGTTCATGACATACGAATATACAATCCTTACGCCACGAACTAAAAATTATAGAAATGACCCGACTTTTCAAAATTCCGTGAGACCAGTAGGAAAGCATACATGCATTTGGGTGTAGTTCTCGTAAATTGTGTCCAAGCAAGGTTGGGTAGCTAATAAAAAAAAGTTACAAATTTCATCTAGCAAGGTTGGGAAGTTAAAAATTAAACATTTGAGAAATTACGCATTTGGGACGTTACACATTATGAAATAATGGCAACTTTACAATTTGCAGTGTCGCGACGAAGAATTTAAGTTGTACAGGTAACTGCAGGTTTGCACACCATTTTGAAAACGATGTCATTTCTATTATAATCTTTAGTTCGTGACTAAAATAATAAATAAATTTTTCCACGAACTAATAAAATAATTGTAGAAATGCCACAATTTTCAAAAATTTATGCAAACCGGAGGGACAGCATATAAGCAGTTGCATGTACTATTAAGGGTACAATAAAGGCCAATTCACAATACCTTTACGAAAGTTGTTCGCAAACGTGAAGCATGAGTTAGAAAAGGACTGACATATATTTCTGTCCTTTTCTATCTCCTGGATTCATTCTTACCTGGCTGTAAAGGTACTTTTACAATAGCTCGCAAATGCAAATTCAGCATTAATTCTTCAAAATTCAAAATGGCGGATCCAATATGGCGTTTTTTAAAAAAATCTCTCGGATTTACTCGAAAATTGTTACTTGGGGGTTTTCGGGGGCGCTGATTACGAATTCGACCTTAGTTTCTCAAAATCCAAAATGGCGGATCCAATATGGCGACTTTTTAAAAAAAAATCACTCGGATTTGCTCGAAACATGTTACTCGGGGGTTTTCGGGGGCGCTGATTACGAATTCGACCTTAGTTTCTCAAAATCCAAAATGGCGGATCCAATATGGCGCTTTATTTTCAAAAATCGCTTGGATTCGATCGCAGCTTCCTTCTCAGGGGTTTTCGAGGTCGCTGATTACGAATTCGGCGTCAGATTTTAAAAATTCAAAATAGTATCTCGAATACGACGGTAATATTTGTCATTTTATATATAATTATATATAAAAACAAATTAATTTTACTTCTTTTGTAATTCTTATACCAATTTTACTATTTTGAATATATTTTGATCAAATTTTCGTCATTTTGACATTTGGATGAGGTTTCTGGGAAAATTTTCGTCGATGGTAAACTGTAACGATCGAAGTATGTATACATATATATATAACGGACAGGAAGGTTGAAGATAGTAAAGAGAGATAGTATGAGATAGTATGTGGGAAGGAGGGCGAAACCTTAAGTATTATACGAGAGATGCGAGAACTTTACTCGAAGCAAGCCACATAATGCGATCACATCAATAATGATGTATAGTTGAAACCACATTCATAATGAATATATAAACTTTATAAAATGTACACGTAAAATAATATAATTTATTTCCATTCATTTCGCGATGAATATATTTGTCTCTATATTGTCCCACATACACCAATTTTTTTTTTCTTTTTCCATTAAATTTATTATTTTTGGGCAAAAAAAGCAGAGAATGAACCTAATGGATTTCAAAGGACAAATTATTATTTATCATTTTTTATTAAAAATTTTTTTTTTCTCTCCTTTTTCACCTTGATGATAAATTAACATTTGTAAATTTATATACATATAGGTATATATGAAAATGTGTTAAAACTTGCTTGACACGTTCAATTCTCATGAGAATAATAAACTCGAATAAAATTTGCTGTAATGAGAATTGATGATAATAATTCGTAATATTTACGAGTATTAATTTCTTGATTTATGACATTGGTGAAAGCGGAAATTCCATTTCGAAATTAATGTACAACTTTCCGCCAATAATGATAATTTGTTTTATATTAAATTATTTGTTTATTACATTTCAGGTTATTATTGCAAAAAAAAAAAACTGGTAATTAATGACAATTATCATTGTTTTTAATTACAAAAAAAAATTATTTTGTAATTTTATAATTCTTATAGCATTCATAAGAAAAATATTATATTATCGTTATAAACAATATAATTAAATGTAAAAAAATAAATTATAAAAAATATTTATTAAATTCTGGTTTTAATAATTAAAAAAATTAAAAAATGATGAAAAAATTAATTTTTGTTTTTCTTGACGTTTTGTTGCAGGAAATATAAAAACAAAAGCTGTTTTGGATGTGGAAACAAAAAGGGGCTACTGGCTGACGGTTTACGCACAGGATCACGGTGTGGTTCCACTGAGTTCAAAACAAGAAGTAAGTCTAAAATTTATATCCAGATTTTATCGTTCCCTCGCATCTTTGAAACAGTTTTTTTTCTTCTCTTCTTTTTGCTACCTTTCTTTCTATTTTACGATTTACCTCCTTCTTTTTTTATCATGTTCTTATTTTTTTTTCGACCACCTTTTCATCCTCAGTTCCGACAACCTTTTATTAACCCCCCTACCCTCCAACCACCCCTTCTTTTCTTTCTACTTCCTCTTTAAGTCTTTTTTTCTTTTGGTCATTTTTCCTCTATTCAATTTCTTTTGTTTTTCTCTTTTACACCTTTCTTTTCCTCATCTCTTTCTCTCTCCTTTCTCTCTCCTTTCTCTCTCTTTTTTCTCTTTTTTTCTCTTTTTTATATCTTAGGAATTTTTCATGTTTTTATATTTTTTTAACACTTTTTCTAAATTCAACCTCATTTTCTCTATTTATGTAGGGTATCTTAGAAATTTTTAAATCTAAAGTTTATTTTTTAAGATGCAATACTTTTTCTCACTTTATTGGAGAGAAATGATTTTAAATTCTCTTTCTTCTTTAAGAATTTTTATACTGTTTGCGATTTAATTATTTTCTTCGTTTATGGTTTTTACTTTTTTTAATAATTGAATATCTGCTGTGAGTGTAAATAATTTTTTTTTTTCATATTCTCATACTCTATTTGAAATCTGAAGTTTAAAAAGAATTCTTACTAGTATTCATAAAGCTGTCTCTTTATTTAATTTAATAACAAAAAATTTTTAATAACATCTTTCTTCTCTTCTTTCTCGTTTCTCAGTATTTACTTCTTTCTTTTTATTTTTACTTTCTAGATAATTATTTTGTGTTTTAATTTGAAAATTTTTTATGTTCATTGACAGATTCGTAATTTTTATTTTCTGTTTTACTTTATAGTAAAATTTTCATTTTTCATTTCCATTTTTACTTAAAGTAAAAAAATTACATTTCAAAGTGACGCGATTTAATGGTAGAATGAATTTTTTTTTTGTGTCCTTCTTTTCCAATAATTTGTGTTAAATTTAAGTTCTTTTTTTGTCTGTGTTAAGGTGTACATTGAAGTCTTGGATGAAAACGACAATATTCCTCTCACTGAACTGCCTGTCTATTATCCTTCAGTACCTGAAAACTCACCAGCTGGCGTGAATGTAGTTCAAATACGAGCATTAGATCGTGATGTTTCGTCTCAGCAATTCACTTTTTCTATCACAAGTGGCAATCCAGAAGGCTATTTTCTCATCAACTCTACGACCGGTAAGTGCCACTTGTCCTAACCACATATCTTATTTTTCCACTTATTTCCCCTTCTCACCTATATCAATATATATGACATTTTATTATTAAGAAATATTTTACTCTCGGATAAATCGAATTTTATTGAGTAATATAATATTTTTATTAATTAATTTCTTACTTCTGTTGTATAATATTATTTATGAGTTACTTTATGTTTCAAATTTCGCGCCAATATTAGCGTAAGCAATACCAGCTCCACCTACAACTTGAATTATTGCCTCCGACTTTGGAAATTGTAAATCTGCCTTTATAATAGAAGGTAACATCCCAAATGCGACACATAGATTTTTTCATTTTTCCCAACTGCCCAACCTTGCTAGACTTTTATCTTTACATTGCTTTACATGAAATAAAACAGAAGGAAAGACATTTCTATTCTTTTCTCTCTCATTCATAAATTTCGAATTACGAATTTTCAGTAATTAATTTTAATTTTGAACAATTTGCAAACAATTTGGAATAAATAAAAATATTTCTCATGGAAAAATTAGTATTACATTCGTCAAGATTGAAAAATTGTTATAAAAAGAAAATTTTAACAAATCGAATAATAAAGTTAAATTGAATTTAAGATTTTTGATGAAATTATTGTGCGGATGAGAAAAGAGAATTGACGTGTCCGGTCCTGTGGGGATCTTATCAAGGAAACTAAAGTCAAAAGGGTTGAATACGGTAAGGGCGGATACTATACCTCCACCATGATAACAAACGCATTTTCCCACAACCTTCGACCAGGTAAATTCTACAGTCGTAATTTCCGCTGCCTACCACAAGAGGGCGTGTCGCCTATCTGAATTCTTGATTTAGAATGACAAGAACGAAATTTCCGCATCTTTTTCGTCTGCTATAATCTTTTCTTTTTTATCATTCACTATAACTTTCTTAGAAAAAAAAAAATTTTTTTTCCAAATTTTATGTTAATATTAGCGTAAAATTTAATTAAGTCTCTGTTATTTTTCCCACTAATTCACTAATAATGTTAGTTTTTCCAAAATTCACATTTCGGGCGTTAATTTTGACTTGAGGTTTAAAGCTAGATGTGAACTCCCCTTTAATTGAGCAGTGGTATTTCGCGCGGAAAAATGTAGCAGACGACGAAAGCACGTTTTCAATATAGTTTGATGAGAGATGTTGATGAGAGAAGACGTCACGTCATTCGGAATAACAAAATTTATGTCAAAGAATTTTTTTCAACAAAGTGAAAAATATTTTAAAAGACGATTCTATTAGAATTAGAATTTCTTTATTTTGTCCCAGGAGAACTATGAGAACAACAATTGATTTACAACAAATACAATATATGTATATAATACAAACAGTAGAGAATTATACAGATCACGAAAAGAAATTTTAAACCAAAAGAATCACAGGTAATAAGGATTATAATGTCACAGAACAAAGTCGCAAGACTTGCAGCTTTAATACAATGAGCATCTTGATATAAAGATTACACCTAATATCTGAATATTTCAGTTCTAAACCTCCTAGAAACTTATGATATTCAATAGAATCTGATTTATCACAAGCATATAACTGTAGAATACAAATTAACGCAAATAAATTCTAATATAAATTATATAAGTACAGAATCAGATAAAAATTAATACAAGAAACTAAACAAAACAATTAAACTCAATCTTAAATAGTATTTCGAAATATAAAAATTATGTGAAATGAAATTTCGCAAACATACAAATTGAATGTGAATTAATTTTAGGTTATGTAGTCATTCAGAAGATTAATAATAATTATGACAAATAGTCATTCGGAATAACAAAATTTATGTCAAAGAATTTTTCAACTCAAACATTGTTTCAAAGCAGGATAATTCTATTATTTGAATATTAGGATAAATAATTATTCGAATAATTAAAAACTAGCAACAATTCGCGCGCTGAAGTGCGCGAGGCTAACTTCTTACTGCTTTTTTTAAATAAAATTAGCAATTTTAAAAATAATAGAATTTGAAAACTTTCTAATTCAAATTTTTGTTGAAAACACTAAAAAAAAAATTCAATTTTGGAGAAATTACAAATAATTGCAGAAATTCAACTATTTAAAAAAAATAAATAAATAAAATTCTTCTTATAAAATTCAACTATGTACAAAATTTGAAAAAAAAATTTGTAAAAATCCCAATTATCTTTATAAGTAACAAAATTCTTCTCCAAAGTTTAATTATTTTCCTAAATGTCAAAAAAATTCTTGTTCTAATATCAATTATTTTCAAAAATAAAATGCATTTTTCTAATTTCACTGATTTTCAATATCTACTATTTCAATAAAATTTCTCAAAAAAAAAATGTTAATAAAATTGTATGCAAACATTTAATTATTTTCATAAATAATAAAAATTTCACAGGAATTCAATTATTATTTTTATAAATAATAAATTTTTTTAAGGAATTCAATTATTTTCATAAAAAAATAATTTAAAATTCTAGAAAATAATAATTAAATTAAAATGATGAAAATAATTTTCATGAAGTTACAGTAACAATATTCTTATAATAATATAAAATAATGATTTTATTACTTGGTCATCTTTAATTATTATAAAAAATGAAGAGATCGATCACTCCGAGTCTTCGACTCAGAGCAATCGATATCTTCATATTTTATAACAAAATAATTTTATAAGTTGTTTAATTTAAAAAAGGTTTGAATTCGAAATTTTTGAATGTCTTAATTCCTTAAGGAAAATCCTGTTCCAAAAATAAGATTAAAAAAAATAGGAATTTCGCAAATATTTTTCTTCTTTCTTTAAAACAAAATAATAATTTTGTTAAAAAAAAATTGTGATTCATAAACAAAAATAATGCAAAATAAATGGCATTATTATTAACTTTTTTTATAATTTTTCTTTTCAAATATTTTCAATTTTAAAAATTAATATATTGAAAATCATCGAATTGTTGCAAAGAATTTAAAAAAAAAAATTTGATGATAATAGAATTCCTTCAAAGAATTTTATTATTTATAGGAAAATAACTGAATTCTCACAAAGAATTTTATTAAAATTTTTTAAAATCCTAATTAAATTTCTTTTGAAGAATTTCTTTGAATTTTTTTTTTAAAACTAATGGAGTTTCTTTAATAATTTTAATTGAAAATTTTGAAAGCATTTAAATTTTATGAAGAAGAATTTTATTAAAAGTGAATTAAAAATAATTGAATTCTTTTGCGGAAAATTTTACTAATATTTATAAAAATTGTTTTGAAGAATTTATTAAAATTTTTGGACATAATTGAAATTTATGGAAATATTTCAAAATACTTGAATTCATCCGAGGAATTCAATTAAAATTGTTTTAAAAATCATTGGATTTTTGTAAAGATTTTACTATTGAAAAAACAAAATTGAATATTGTTTAGAAAGATTTTACTATTTATAAAAAAATAATTAAAATGTTTCGCGAGAATTTTTAAAAATTTATAAGAAATAATTAAATTGTTATGAAAAATTTTATAGAAATATTTTTAAATAATGAAATTTTTTCGAGAAATTCAATTAAAGTTGTTTCGAAAATAATGGAATTTCTTTAAAGAATTTTTATTAAAATTATGTATATATTTAAAATCATTGAATTCATCACAAGAATTTTATTACTTTTTTGAAAATAATTGAATTCTTTCAATTTTTTTGACGAATATATTTAAAAATTGCATTGAAAGTAATTTAATTTTTATATAAAATTTTTAAAAAAATTTTTGAGAATAATTGAATTATTTTTAGAGAATTCTAAATTCTTGTTAAAATTGCATTTTATGGAAATTTTTGAAAATAATTAAATTCTTTCATGTAATTTTATTAAAATTTGATTAAAAATAATTAAATTCGTATATGAAGAATTTTACTGTATTTATAAAAATAATTGAACTTTTTCGAAGGATTTATTAAAATTTTAGAAAATATGAACAGTAATAATTAATTTTGTACTTAATAAGTGAATATTGTTTTAATTTTGATTATGAAATTATTTTAAAAATTTATATTTGAAAATTAAAAATATTTGTAATTTGCATAAGAATAATAAATTGAATATCACGTTCAGCGCGTAAAATTTTCTAGTAATAATATAATATACAATTAATCTAAAGATAACAAAAACAAAAGTATAAATAAAAGACAACTTCAGAGTGTGAGGGACAGAAAAAGTGAATGAATGCAAAAATGAAAGAACATTCAAATTAATATAGTTAATAGTTAATTATGTTCAATGGTATTTCGAAATATGAAAATTATGTCAAATGCTTCGATAATAAGAATTTCGATTTTTTGAAAATTATGAAATTGAAATTTGGGGATTAATCATTTGCCCCTTCTAAGTTTTCCTTTTTTTTTGGTTAATTTTCCCCCACGGAACTTCCTTTGAGATATTTTTCTGTTATTTATTAGCTAGAGATTTGACTTCTATTTTTGTTAATTTTTCAAGATAAAATCGACCTATTTTTTTATTTGTGACGAATAAGGGAAAAGCTTTAGGGGGTTTAATAATAATTCACCTCGACATTTAGTTTATAGTGAAAAGTAGACAATTTTCTTTCAAACTGCAAAATTCTTCGAAATTGTTACACAACCGCAGTGTATCTTTTCTGAACTGTGAAATTCTCCAAAGTCTTAGGATAAGCGTATAACGAACTTATTAATTATAATGTCAGAATTTTGAGAAATCTCAGGATCGATAAACATTTTAGGGGGTAGAGAGAATGTTAGATTTGGAAAGTTTCTGTTTATGAACCCTCGGGGGGGTTATAAATTCCAAATTGAAGAATTTATTATCGGCTGCTATCAACTATAACTTTGAAACACGATATAAAAATGAATATAGATAACTTGATGAATAGACTTGATGGATAATTATTTTAACTTTGTAAACAAATTTTCGCTGAATACTTTCTCTCCTTATTATGGTAAAGAAAATATTTTGCGAAAATTATTACGAATTTTTATTTTCTACTTCAACTGAATAAGTAGCGAGGTATTTTTTTTTTAAATTGAAAGAGGGAAAATACTTTTGTTTTGTGTTTTTGTTGAGATATTTTCTTGTAGCAACTAATGATGTGATTTAGATGATGTATAAGATAAATTTAACGGAGGTTCAGTCACCTTTGAAGAAGGTCGAAATCAAGCAACCAAGGGTGGCGAGTAACGATAAGGAGAAGCATATAGTGTTATTCAGAGGGGCTTATTGCGCACATAGGACCGAATTAGGTTACATAAATCTTGACCCCTTCGCTTAAAGGAACGAGGGGATGGATGTCACGAGAGATGTGTTTATAAATTTCTTCTTTCCACGCACCTCGTTTCATTTCATGAAATATAACCATCTCTGGATAAATTTATTTTTAAACCATTCCCCGAATCTTTTAACCTTTCTTCGAAATTTATCATAAAGAATTACCCCAACTGCGAGAGCTTATTGGTCAAAAAAACATAATTTCGTTTTCCACCTACTTTTCAACCTATCACCTCAACTTTTAAAACCAAATTTCGTAAAATATAGGTGCAGTTGGATAGTAGATAAGTTTCGGCAAAAAGGATTCTTTTTTGCACATTTAATAAAAATTCCCGCAAGGTTATCAAATTTACATTTAGATGAATCAAATATAATCTCTTGAACCATAAAAGATAATCTAACATAATCATATAGCTAGGACAAACTGAATTACATTTGCGGAATTATTATTATCATTATCATCATCATCATCATCATGATCATCGATTTTCGAATACGATGAATCGTAATCGTAAAATGTTGAAAGGGGCAGGAAATCTTGTTAGACACAAAAACATCGTTACGAGTAACAGAAGCCAACGTGAAATAGGTCTTTTAGTGTTAGACGTGATCGAATAACAAAACTTTACTACATTTACGTGCGGATATAAAGCGCCAAAGGGAAACTGAATTTAATATCAAATGGCTTCGTCAAAGTGATAAGCAATCGGCAGGCTTCTTTCTTAGTCATGTTATCGAGAGGCATTTGACCCAAAAAAAAAGAGAAAAAGAAAAAAAAATGAATTTCTCCTGAACAAGGGAAGCCCTATTCTTTTTCTGTGAAAAAAAAAGTGGTTGAAGGATCCTTTGTATTTTGCTACTCTTTACTTCCTCTGACATCCACTTTGACTTCGTATTTCCCTAGTTTTTCTCCAATATCGTTAGGTATTTGATATTTTTTTCCAGTTGGGAAATAGCCTTCTTGTTTTATACTGTACAATGCTTTTTTTTATTGTTTTATGAAAATTTTTTTTAGGGTAATTAGTTTTACTATATAGAATATACTTGTTATTAGGGTAAATTTTTTTTTTGGTGATGTTGATTTATAAAATTTGGTATTATAGTCTGTTTAGTTCTTATCACCGATTCTGTAAAGTACTTTAGGTTTATCTATTGATTGAAGACCCTTTTCGATAATAGGTTCAAATACTTTCACTAATAATTGATTTTTAAATTGATTTTTTTAAAAAAAAAATTTTTGATAAAATTCTAAACAAAAATTCAATTATTTTAATAAATAATAACTCATAGAAGAGTTTTGAATTATTTTTAATACTATTTTAAATTAATTAATAGAAAAATTCAATTATTTTCACTAATAAAGTTTTCCACAAGAATTCAATTATTTTCAAAAATAACAAAATTTTTCACAGAAATTCAATTTTTTAAAAACATTTTAATAAACTTTTTCGAAATAATTCAATTATTTTCATAAATAATAAAATTCTTCTCAGGAATTAAATTATTTTTGAAAATTTAAATAAAATTCTTAGTAACTATTCAATTATTTTCATAAATAATAAAATTCATTGCAGGATTTCAATTACTTTTTTCATACAATTTTTACAAGAATTGCTTAAAAAATGTAATTATTCTTAAAAACATTTAATTTTAATTCCTCGAAAAAATCAATTATTAAAATAAATGTTTTTTTCAATTCTTTGGAAAAATTCAATTATTTACAAAAATTTAAAAATTTTTCACAGAAATTAAAATTATTTTCAAATATTTTAATAAAATTGTTCGAAAGAAGTTAATTATTTTAAATACAATTTTAATTAAATTTTTTTGGAATAATTCAATTATTCTTTTATATTTTAATAAAATTCTTTCCAAGAATTCAATTATTTACATAAATAATTTTTTTGAAAAAAATCAATTATTAAAGATAAATAAAAAATTCTTCCGGAAAATTCAAATATTTTGAGGCATTTTAATAAAATTCTTTGCAAAATTCAATTATTTTCATAAATAACAATATTCATCACAAGAATTCAATTATTTTTAAAAGTAATAAATTTCTTCTTGGAAATTCAATTATTTAACAAAATTCTAATGAAATCTTTCTCAAGAATTCAATTATTTTCATAAATAAATAAAATTTTTCTCAGAAATTCAATTATTTTTAAAAATTTTAATAAAGTTTTTAGCAACTATTCAATTATTTTCATAAATAATTCTTCAAAAGAATTCAATTATTAAAAATAAATAACAAGATTATTCCCGAAAATTCAATTATTTTAAGGCCTTTTAATAAAATTCTTTGCAAAATTCAATTATTTTCATAAATAACAATATTCATCATAAAAATTCAATTATTTTTAAAAAGTAATAAATTTTTTTTTTGAAATTCAATTATTTCATAAAAATTCTAATAAAATCGTTCGCAAGAATTCAATTATTTTCCTAAATAATAAAATTCTTCTCAGGAATTCAATTCTTTTTGAAAATTTTAATTATTCAATTTTTCCTTAAATAATAACATTCATGTCAGGATTTCAATTATTTTCAGTACAATTTTACAGAAATTGCTAAGAAAAAATTTAATTATTCTGCAAAATTTTATTTCGATTCCACGAAAAATTAATTATTAAAAAAAAATTTTTTTTTAAATTCGTTGAAAGTATTCAATTATTTTCAAAAATATTAGAATTTTTCACAGGAATTGAATTATTTTCAAATATTTTAATGAAATTGATCGAAAGATATCAATTATTTTAAATACAATTTTAATTAAAGTTTTTTGAATTATTTAAATAATTCAATTATTCTTTTAGATTTTAATAAAATTCTTCCCATGAATTCAATTATTTAGATAAATAATTCTATTCGAAAGAATTTAATTATTAAAAATAAATAACAAAATTATTAGCGCAAATTCAATTATTTTGAGACATTTTAATCAAATTCTTTCCAAAATTCAATTATTTTCATAAATAACAATATTCATCACAAGAATTCAATTATTTTTAAAAGTAATAAATTTCTTCTTTGAAATTCAATTATTTAAAAAAATTCTAATAAAATAGCGAGAATTTAATTATTTTCATAAATAATAAAATGCTCTTTAGGAATTCAATTATTTTCAAAAAAAATTTAATAAAATCCCACACAGACATTCAATTATTTTCAAAAATTTTAGTAGAATTCTTTGTAAAATTTAATTACTTTTGAAAACTTTTCGCAATTCAATGATTTTAAATATCTACTATTTTCATAAAATTTTCAAACAAAATTCAATTATTTAAAAAATTTTTTGTAAAAATCTTCGTAAGAATTCAATTCTTTTCATGAATAATAAAAATTCTTAGGAATTCAATTATTTAAATTAGAATTCGCATAAAATTAATCGAAATAAATGAATTATTTAAAGTTTTATAAAATTCTTCGCAAGAGTTGAATTATTTTTATAAATATTTAAATTCTTTCACGAAAAATAAAAATTCGTTGCAGGAATTCAATTTATTAACAGGATAAGAAGGAAGTAAATATTTTTGATAAAAATTAGGAAAAAGTCAGGAAAATAAAATATAGAATGAGATTTTTGTCAGTTTTCTTGGGTCTAAAACGAGTTTTTTTGGTCGTTAAATTTAATTTTTCGATAGCCACTTTTTTTACCAATTTTTGTAGTTTCAAAGCTACTTTTTGCTACTTTTTTAAAATTAATCATGGAATGCGAAGTCTGTGAAAGTTGTGAATAGAAATAAAACAAAGTTTCATTTTTTTAAAATTGTAAAAGAACTACTTCTTTTACAATTTTAAAAAAATGAAACTTAACTCAACTTTTAAAAAAAATGAAATGAAATGAAACTTAAAAAAATGAAAAAATATGAAAAATGAAAAAAAAATGAAAAATGAAACTTAACTTAACTTAACTTTTCAGACAGTGTTTATTGAAAAACTGTTGTCTCGATGACGTGACGGAACATTAATGTTTAGAAAACTATCAGTTTTTTGTGTGGCACTAAAGAAATTATTGTTTTTTTCTTTTACAGGTGTCATTACCACCACTGGGAGAAAATTGGATCGTGAAAATCAGGCGGAACATGTACTGGAGGTAAGTTTTAAAATTTTTCACATCATAGGTACTCTATAGGCTTTTATTGAAAGAAACGATCGCAACAATACACTCAACGCTGTTAATAAACTTAATATAGCCGCACTACTGTTTTTGATGATGAAAAAATATTAACTCCTTTAAAGTCTCCGATGAGTATTGGAATTTTATACTCAAGTGTCATACCCATGATAGAGTGTTATATGGCAACGGTTATTATACCGGAAGTCATTTACGGAAGAATGCCTTTAGCCATCGAATTGGAGCGCTCTCGGAGGTCGTTAAAGCTAACCTAAATATCTAAAAGGTCGCGCTGACGGTGCTGTTGATGTCGATAGGACATCCTTCCTTAGAAGCAGTATCTTACCTGCACCTCCTTCTTCTTCTTCTGACTATTCTATATCGACACTTCGTTTCTCGCTTTAGCCCATCCTCTCAATATTGTCAGACTGGAAACGAGGTGGAAAATCGCATCCAACCCCGAGATTGAAAAGTAAAATGAGGCACAGGGTTCCCTTCTTTGTGAATTGAAGAAGCCGGAGAGTGAGAGGGTTCGAGTAAAGAATGGATGAGAGTGAAGATAGGTAGGATGGGGTTTTGGAGTATCGTTCACTATTCTCAAGACTCTTGGGAGTGCATTTCCGTATCGAGACTAACGGAAACGCGTTTAAAAACTCACCTTAAACTTTTTTTTTCACGATAAGAAAAAAAAAGTGTTAGATAGATATTTAAAGTCAGTGAATTTTCAGTATTTCCGTTTCACTTCTTCTTCTTCTTCTTCTTCTTCTTCTCAATCACCCAAGTGTTACACATTGAAAAAAAAACTCGAATCTTATAAATTATATTTTCTTCTATAATGAAATCTCTCAATACACTTAGTAAATATGATTTAATAAACCTTTAACCAAACTCTTTCTTCGAAGAACTTGGGAGTTAATTTTTGTTCGAGACAAAAAAAAATCCCCCGCATCAACTGAAGAAACGATCACTCTTTATGCTTGGATGTGCACTTTCAAGTTCCATGTTACAAAAATCATGGAAGCGTGTATGTATATACAGTCAAAAGTAAATGGAAACTTGGAAAAATTGTCTGAAGGATTCTTCTGTTTCATCGGATCGCATTGTATCAATCAAATATCTGTTCAATGGTCTCCCATATAGTACTCACTTTCTTTACGAGCCTGTAGGAAAAATTTTCGAATCACTAAATCCAAAAATAGAAAACCTCTACTGTAATATTGAGAACCGCTTTTTGATTCTCCAATGATGTATGATATGAGGTTTTTAAATCTTTTTGTAAAAAGAAAGTTCTCGTATCGTAAATATAAAAACTCAAAGGCGCAAAAATAATATAAATGGAAAATAGAGAATATTTTTCGAATATTATAATTTTTGAATGAAAAGGAAAATTTATAATATAAGAGTTATTCTTTTGGAAAGAACAACAATTTTAAGGAGATTTTGTGCAAAAATAATTCCATTAAATTTATAAGAAATATAATTTCCACTTTTGCGAAAAGTCATTTTTACGAATCGTTATTTTGTTCCAAAATGTCATTTTCTCGAATTGTCATGTTTACGAATTGTCACTTCTGTGAATCAACATTTTTACGAATTGTCACTTTTCCGAAAAGTCATTTTTTTGAATTGTCATTTTTGCGAATCGACATTATTACGAATTTACGAAAATAAAAAAAAAAAAATTTATTTATTTTTTATTTTTTATTTTTTTTTACGAAAAGTCATTTTTACGAATTCAGGGTTGCCACAGGTGAGGGAAATCACATAAAAATTTCAATTATTTTCAAAAATTTTTAATAAAATTCTTTGCAAAATTTCAATTATTGTCAAAAGATGTTTACCAATTCAATAATTTTCAATATCTGCTAGTTTAAGAAAATTTTTTCAAAAGAATTCAATTATTTAAAAAAAAAATGTTGTGATAAAATTCTAAGCAAACATTATAAATTATTTTCATAAATAATAAGTATTTCACAGGAATTCAACTATTTACAAATTTCTTTATAAATTTCTTCGCAATAATTCAATTGTTTTCATAAATAATAAAATTTTTTTAAAAGAATTCAATTATTTTCATTGAATTTAAATAAAACTCATCATAGAATTTCAATTATTTTTTAAACATTTCTAATTGAATTCCTCGAAAAATAATAATTCTTCTTGAAAATTTTATTAAAATTCCTCAAAAAAAATTCAATTTTGATGATAAAAAATTCTTTATGATAATTCAATTTCGAGAAATATTCATTTATTCAATAAATTATTTATTTTTGTTGCTAAATAATTGAATTCTCGTAGAATTTTCCAATAAAAAATTAAAAATTGATTTAAAATTGAATTTTAGATAAAAATTTTAGATAATAAAAACATTTTATGGGATTTAGCTTCATTATTTTTGTGCTATTGGAAAATACTTTTCTTATTTAATAGTCTCGACTCTTTGGTAAAAAATCTAAAATTATCAAAAATTCGAAAAAATTCAAAAAACCGAATTTCTTAAAATTCAACATTTTTTCCTCTCTTTTATGGGATTTAGCTTCATTATTTTTGTGCTCTTGGAAAATACTTTACTTATAAAGTAGCCTCGATTCTTTGGTAAAAAATCTAAAATTATCTAAAATTATCAAAATTTCAAAAATCCGAATTTCTTAAAATTCAACATTTTTTCCTCTCTTTTATGGGATTTAGCTTCATTATTTTTGTGCTTTTGGAAAATACTTTACTTATTAAATTGTCTCGACTCTTTGGTAAAAAATCTAAAATTATCAAAAATTCGAAAAAATTCAAAAAACCGAATTTCTTAAAATTCAACATTTTTTCCTCTCTTTTATGGGATTTAGCTTCATTATTTTTGTGCTCTTGGAAAATACTTTACTTATTAAATAGTCTCGACTCTTTAGTAAAAAATCTAAAATTATCTAAAATTATCAAAATTTCAAAAATCCGAATTTCTTAAAATTCAACATTTTTTCCTCTCTTTTATGGAATTTAGCTTCATTATTTTTGTGCTCTTGGAAAATACTTTACTTATTTAATTGTCTCGACTCCTTGGTAAAAAATCCAAAATTATCGAAAATTATCAAAAATTAAAAAAAACCGAATTTCTTAAAATTCAACATTTTCTTTCCTCTTTTATGGGATTTAGCTTCATTATTTTTGTGCTCTTGGAAAATACTTTACTTATTTAATAGTCTCGACTCCTTGGTAAAAAATCCAAAATTATCGAAAATTATCAAAAATTCAAAAAAAACCGAATTTCTTAAAATTCAACATTTTCTTTCGTCTTTTATGGGATTTAGCTTCATTATTTTGTGCTCTTGGAAAATACTTTACTTATTAAATAGTCTCGACTCTTTGGTAAAAAATCTAAAATTCGAAAAAATTCAAAAAACCGAATTTCTTAAAATTCAACATTTTTTCCTCTCTTTTATGGGATTTAGCTTCATTATTTTTGTGCTCTTGGAAAATACTTTACTTATAAAGTAGCCTCGACTCTTTGGTAAAAAATCTAAAATTATCAAAAATTCGAAAAAATTCAAAAAACCGAATTTCTTAAAATTCAACATTTTTTCCTCTCTTTTATGGGATTTAGCTTTATTATTTTTGTGCTCTTGGAAAATACTTTACTTATTAAATAGTCTCGACTCTTTGGTAAAAAATATAAAATTATCAAAAATTCGAAAAAATTCAAAAATTCGAATTTCTTAAAATTCAACATTTTTTCCTCTCTTTTATGGGATTTAGCTTCATTATTTTTGTGCTCTTGAAAAATACTTTACTTATTTAATAGTCTCGACTTTTTGGTAAAAAATCCAAAATTATCGAAAATTATCAAAAATTCAAAAAACCGAATTTCTTAAAATTCAACATTTTTTCCTCTCTTTTATGGGATTTAGCTTCATTATTTTTGTGCTCTTGGAAAATACTTTACTTATTAAATAGTCTCGACTCTTTAGTAAAAAATCTAAAATTATCTAAAATTATCAAAATTTCAAAAATCCGAATTTCTTAAAATTCAACATTTTTTGCTCTCTTTTATGGAATTTAGCTTCATTATTTTTGTGCTCTTGGAAAATACTTTACTTATTTAATTGTCTCGACTCCTTGGTAAAAAATCCAAAATTATCGAAAATTATCAAAAATTAAAAAAAACCGAATTTCTTAAAATTCAACATTTTCTTTCCTCTTTTATGGGATTTAGCTTCATTATTTTTGTGCTCTTGGAAAATACTTTACTTATTTAATAGTCTCGACTCCTTGGTAAAAAATCCAAAATTATCGAAAATTATCAAAAATTCAAAAAAACCGAATTTCTTAAAATTCAACATTTTCTTTCCTCTTTTATGGGATTTAGCTTCATTATTTTTGTGCTCTTGGAAAATACTTTACTTATTAAATAGTCTCGACTCTTTGGTAAAAAATCTAAAATTCGAAAAAATTCAAAAAACCGAATTTCTTAAAATTCAACATTTTTTCCTCTCTTTTATGGGATTTAGCTTCATTATTTTTGTGCTCTTGGAAAATACTTTACTTATAAAGTAGCCTCGACTCTTTGGTAAAAAATCTAAAATTATCAAAAATTCGAAAAAATTCAAAAAACCGAATTTCTTAAAATTCAACATTTTTTCCTCTCTTTTATGGGATTTAGCTTTATTATTTTTGTGCTCTTGGAAAATACTTTACTTATTAAATAGTCTCGACTCTTTGGTAAAAAATATAAAATTATCAAAAATTCGAAAAAATTCAAAAATTCGAATTTCTTAAAATTCAACATTTTTTCCTCTCTTTTATGGGATTTAGCTTCATTATTTTTGTGCTCTTGAAAAATACTTTACTTATTTAATAGTCTCGACTTTTTGGTAAAAAATCCAAAATTATCGAAAATTATCAAAAATTCAAAAAACCGAATTTCTTAAAATTCAACATTTTTTCCTCTCTTTTATGGGATTTAGCTTTATTATTATTTGAATTTCTATTCAAGAGAAAAAATGGAAAACTGAAAAATTTAGAAACTTTTAAAAATTTCAGGCATGATTTTCATGATTTCCAGATTCTGTAGGAACCGTGCTTTTGTCTGACTTTCTTCTAAATTGAATTCTTTCGAAGAATTTTATTACATTTTATTTAAATAATTGAATTCTTTTGAGAACTTTTATTAAAATAGTAAATTTTGAAAATTTTTGAATTTCAACAAAGAATTTCATTGTTTGTGAAATGTAATTGAATTATTGCAAGAAATTTTTGAAGATAATTTCATTTTTCGAGAAATTTACTTAAAATTGTATTAAAAATAAAGTAATTGAAATCCTGTGAAGAATTTTATTATTTATGAAAATAATTGAATTCTTGCAACGAATTGTATTATAATCTTTTAATTATAATATAATAAATATATTTATTTTAAGTATCTTAATTAACAAAAACTTTTAATAACAAAAACGTGTGTTATTTATTCATGAGAAACAAATTTATGAAAAGTTTTATCATCGTTGCTGCTTAATTGCAAAATAATAGATGCACATACACGTACATTGTATGAACGAAATGAATAAAAATAATTAAATTGAAACAGGTATAGGGTACAGGGTATAGGGTATAGGGGGGCAAAACATTATATCGAAGCAAATGTTTTATTAATGTCGAGTCCATTTAAAGAATATTAACTTTACACGAGTCGATAGAGTGCGAGAATATTTTATTTCAAGTCCATTAAGTTCACGGAATAAAACAGTAGATTTCTTTCTAATTAAACAAAAAATAGAAAACAAAAATTATAAAATATAAATTCTATAAATTAATATTCTATAAACTCCAAACAAAGTAAAAGCAAATATATATCTATGTTTATAAAGCATAAAAAAAATTGTACATTTCGTTTTGATAAATTATCAAATAAAACAAATTGTCTGCTATTAAATATAAAATTGAAAAATTGAACTAGAAGACGTGTGCTAATGTATAAAATTAATTAATTAGATTTAAAAAAAAATTAACTAACTTTTTTTCGAATTTCCATTGTCAATATAGAGTAAAGGAACACTCGCCTTTGGTATGAGAGAATATCTGCAGCAAACTCTGAACTTTTAAAAGAATTTCCCACTTTTTTACAGAATGTGAAAAAAAAATTTTTTTTTTCCAAGTTAATTGCGAAAAAGATTAAAAAAGATTTAATCATAATTTACATTTTATGTCATGTACATCATTTTCACCGTAGGAGAAAATTGGACTATAAACTTGATACTTGTCTTTAACTTCATCATCATTTTTCTCCACAACTATTACACACACACATTTCTGTGCTGTAAAAAAAGCATTACTTAAATTTTCAATATAGCCACGACTATCATTTTTATTATATGAAAATAAAAATAAGATTTATTTAAATAAAATTTCAAAAAATGTGCATCAGAAAAGAAATTTAAATAATAAATTTTGTTTTTACACTTTTTAATAATTGCTTTGTGCTTTGTGCTTTTTGTTTTTAATTTTTTGATATCTATAAATTAAGGTCTTAAAGTTGTATTGATATACGATACGAGATAGAGTTAGAGTTCTATGTGTGTATATATATATACATCGAAGTGTTCATTATTCATAGGACGCTTGAAACTTACTTATAAGTCGAGTATTGGATTCTGGAGAATTCTCCTGAATAATTAACACGGAACATGTAAACTGTAACAATCTAAATTTTAATTAAGCCTTGAAAATACATTTTCCTAGAATGATTCTATCAATTTCATCTGCGGTGGCAATGTCATGTCAAATGTAATAACATGCTTTACTTATTGACACAGAAATATGCAAATTTAATAATCACTATTCTGAATTCCACAAATTTGTCGCGAAATTGCACAGTTTAACGGTTTAACTTACATTATTTGTAGATTTAGATTAAATTTTTTATTCTTTAATAGAGTTTAGTAAAAATAATACTTTTTTATTATTTTTTTTTATTTTTTTTTTTTTAAACACAAAAAATAATACTTTTTATAACTTATACTTTTTTATTTTTATACTTTTTTTTTATAAAAAATATTATTACATTTAGTTAGTTACTGGCAACAATTCGCGCGCGGTTGGCTTCTCACTCACTTTTTTTAAAAATAAAATTAGCAATTTTAAAAATAATAGAACGTAAAAATTTTTAATTCAAATTTTTTTTTGTAAAAATAAATTATTTAATGTTGTGTATGTTAAATAAATAAATAAAATGTTAAAATAATTTTACTTAAATATTTCAAAATTAATACTTCAAAACTTCAATTTGAAATTTTATAAAGTTTCAATCTTGAATGAATTTAATTAGAAATTTTAATGAACTTAGATTTTTGAAAAATTTTAATAATTTAAAATCATCTATAAAATTAGTTAAATTTGTCAATATAGGTATAATTAATTAATTATTAAAAATAATGGATTTATAAAAAAATTTTAGTTAAAAACACTAAAAAAAAATTGAATTTTGCAGAAGTTACAAATTGCAGAAATTCAATTTATTATTTTCGAAAGTAATAAAATTCTTATTACAAAATTCAATTAAATGTTTAAAATTTACAAAAAAAAAATCTCGACAAAATCCCAAATTATTATATCTTTATAAATAAAAAAATTCTTCTTCAAAATTCAATTATTTTCAAATATTTTAATAACTTAGAATGTTTTCAGGACCTTAACTTATTTGACAAATATTTTAATAAAATTCTTGTCAAAATTTCAATTATTTTCAAAAATTTTAATAAAATTCTTGTCAAAATTTCAATTATTTTCAAAAATTTTAATAAAATTCTTGTCAAAATTTCAATTATTTTCAAAAATTTTAATAAAATTCTTGTCAAAATTTCAATTATTTTCAAAAATCTTCCTCATTTCAATGATTTTTAATATCTTCTATTTAAAAAAAAATTACCCAAAAGAATTCAATTATTTAAAAAAAATTCTAATAAAATTCTCTGCAAACATTTAATTATTTTCATAAATAATAAAAATTTCACAGGAATTGAAATATTTTACAAATTTTGTATAAGTTTCTTTGTAATAACTTCAATTATTTTCTGAAATAATAAAACTCATCGCAGAATTTCAATTATTTTTAAAACAATTTAAATCGAATTCCTCGAAAAATGTAGATTATTCTAAAAAACAAATTCATTCAAATTCGTCGAAAAAATTCAATTATTTAAAAATTTGTAAATAAAATTCTTTATTTTGAGAAAAATTCAATTATTCAAAAAAATTAGTTTTATATTTAAATAATTGAATTTTCGTGGAATTATCTAAAAAAAATTGATTTAAAAATGAATTTCAGTTAAAATTTATGATTATAATTGAATATTAAAAGCATTATAGAGAATAATTGAATTCTTACAACAAATTTATATAACATTTTTTAAATAATTGAAATCCTGTGAAGAATATTATTATTTATGAAAATAATTGAAATCCTTTGAAGAATATTATTATTTATGAAAATAATTGAATTGTTGCAACGAATTTATATTACATTTTATTTAAATAATTGAATTCTTGTAACGAATTTTTTTTCCTTTTTTTTAAATAATTGAATTCTTGCAATGAATTTTATTACATTTTTTTTTAAATAATTGAAATCCTGTGAAGAATATTATTATTTATGAAAATAATTGAAATCCTTTGAAGAATATTATTATTTATGAAAATAATTGAATTGTTGCAACGAATTTATATTACATTTTATTTAAATAATTGAATTCTTGTAACGAATTTTTTTTCCTTTTTTTTAAATAATTGAATTCTTGCAATGAATTTTATTACATTTTTTTTAAATAATTGAAATCCTGTGAAGAATATTATTATTTATGAAAATAATTGAATTCTCGCAACGTATTTTACATTTTATTTAAATAATTGAAATCCTGTGAAGAATATTATAACTTATGAAAATAATTGAATTCCTGCAATGAATTTTCATTAAATTTTTTTCAAATAATTGAAATCATGTAAAGAATTTTATTATTTATGAAAATAATTGAATTCTTGCATTAAATTTTATTACATTTCTTTTTTAAACTAAATTCTTTTGGGTCAGAACAACTCAACTATGTGTTAAAAAAATTTCATTGATTTTCTAAAATGTTAAAACTTTTATAAAAATCTGTAGTTCACAACAAAACAAACAAACACTTTTAACCGTTTTTTGAAATTAAATTTTTTTTTTTTTTTTGCATTAACAAAATATTACAACTTTTTAAAAAAATTTTAATAACTCATAAGCCGTTTACAATAGATTAATGAAACTTACACTGATTACACAAAATTGTTCACTCTTTTAAATGAAAATATTTACAAGATTGTATATAAATTTAAAAATTCCATATTTTTAATAAACAATTTTATAAATTCATAATTGTTAAGAAGTTACAATATTGTTATTTAACAATATTCTCGTAATTATAAAATAATCATTTTAACACTTGATCCTCTTTAATTATTTTATAAAACATGAAGAAATCGATCACTCCGAGTCGATGACTCGGAGTTATCGTTTTCTTTATGCTTTATAACAATATTTTTAAAGTTGATTAATTTCAAAAAGGATTTGAATTTGAATGTTTTGAAGAATTTTAATTCCTACGGAAAAATAATAATAATTAAATATTTAAAAAAAGAAATTATTGTTTTCGAAAAAATAAATTTTTTAAATAAATTTTTTAATCTTATACTCAGCATTGTGATGGTCTAATAAAATGAATATTAAAATCCGCAAGGGTGTTTTAGAAATAGTAGGATAAAAAATACATGCGCGCAAAATCCACTTTGAAAAGTTGACTCTCATTCATAAAATATTTCTTATTCTTATTCATAACATATTTTAGCCTATAAAGACGACGTTGACGACCAACTGGTATCAGTCACGTTGTTCTAATATATGTAAACAGCGAGGAACATTGCAGCTTCCCTGAGCCATAAAATATGAACGAGAACTTAGCCGCTGGCTAAGCAGAATTTTTAACATCTTTTTATTAATCGTCGTCTATTTCTCTCTTTCTCTGTTTTGCATATTTCTTTTTCACTTTTTCAAAAAAAAAAAAAAATCTTTTTTTGCTTTAATCATTCAAAACATTTTTTTTTTAAATCATTTCAATGTTCTTTACTAAAAGAAAAAAAGAATCAGAGATTTATATTCAATTTTTGAATAGAACGAAAATGGTGAATTAACGATTTTTTCGTACTTTCTATAATTTTTGTTCTTCATTTAAATTATTTACAGTTTTCGTCATCATTAAAAAAAAAAAAAAAAAAAAAAAATTTCTTACCATAAACAAACTTGACTGAAAACTATTTTCCAAATATTGATTGTGCGAGAGCTTCTTTTAAATTATATTAGATCTAAAAAAGTTTTCTCTCCTTAAGCTCTTGAAACTTTATGAGAGCTCTATATTTTGTAAAGGCTTTTGTTTGGCAAAAAAAAATAAGAATAAAAAAAAATAAAGGAAGGAAAGAAAAAAAAAGGAGAAATTCTTCTTTCAAGGGTCTTTCATTGCGCACCAAATGATTCTTAAGCAAATTGCAAAAGTTACAAGCTGTGAGATTTTCTCGAGTTGCACACCGAAACTTTTTGAAAAATAGAAGCTCTCTAGAGGGATTTAATTACCTCCCTGATAAATGCTGAGAGATCTCTTTTATACTCTTGCGCTTAAATAAATTCTGATCACATTCTCAATTCGTAACATTAAATTAGCAATTGTAGAAATACCTTAATCTTGAATTAATATTTTAAACTTCTCTAATTTTCAATATTAAAAAAAAAATTCTCTATTTTCTATATAAAAAAGAAATTCTCTAATTTTCAATATAAAATAAATTCTTCACAGAAATTCAATAATTTTTAGGAATTTTCATAAAATTCTTTACAAAATTCAAATATTTTCATAAGTTACAATATTCATCACAAGAATTCAATTATTTTCAAAAGTAATGAAAGTCTTTGGAGAAATTCAATTATTTTTTAAAAATTTTCACAAATATCTCGTCAAGAATTCAATTATCTTTACAAATAGCAAAATTTTTCGCACAAAAATTCAATTATTTTCAAAAATTTATAAAAATTTTTGCAAAAGTTCAATTACTTTCAAAAGTTTTTTGCAATTCAATAATTTTCAATATTTACTATTTTCATAAAAATTTATCAACAGATTTAATTATAGAAAAAATTTGTTTATACAATTCTACGAAAAAATTCAATTATTTTCATAAATAATATAATACAATTTTAAATAAATTCCTTGAAAATGGCAATTATTCTTAAAAATTTTATTAAAACTTTGAGGAAAGAATTGAATTTTAAGAAACATTCAATTATTCAAATAAAACAATAAAATTCGTTGCAATAATTGAAATATTTTCATAAATAACATTTAATTCGTCGCAGAAAATCAATTATTTTCAAAAATTTTCAAGTAATTTTGCAGAAGAATTCAATTAGCTTGATAAACAACAAAATCGCATAAATTCTCATAAAATCAATTATTCGAAGGAATTTTGATAAAATTATTTTCCAAAATTCAATTATTTTGATAAATATCAAAAATTCAATCAAAAATTCAATTCTTTTGAAAAGTAATTAAATAATTCGCAGAAATTAAATTGTTTTCAAAATTTTTTTAAAAATCTTCTCAGAAATTCAATTATTTTAAAAAAAATTTAATAAAATTCTTCTCAGAAATTCAATTATTTTTAAAAATTTTGATAAAATTTAATGCAAAAATTCAATTACTTTAATAAATAATTAAATTTTTTACAGAAATTCAATTCTATTGAAAAGTTTCAATAAAATTTGTTTCAAAAATTCAATTATTTTCATAAATAATAAAAGTTTTAAAGGAATTCAATTTTTTAAATATTTTTTATCAAAATATTCTTAAGAATTCAATTATTTTTACAAATTATAAAAATCTCAGAAATTCAATTAGTTTTAAAAATTTTATTATAATTCCTCTTAGAAATTCAATTATTTTTAAAAATTTTAATAAAATTCTATGTGAAAATTCAATTATTTTCATAATTCTTCCCATAAAATAAATTATTCTAAGGAATTTTAATAAATTTCTTTTTCAAAATTCAATCATTTTGATAAATATCAAAATTCATCACAAGAATTCAATTCTAGTAATTAAAATACTTTGCAAAAATTAAATTATTTTCAAAATTTTTTTTAAATTCTCGTCAAGAATTAAATTATCTTTATAAATAGACAGGGAAATTCTTCTCAAGAATTAAATTATTGTCAAAATTTTTTTAAAAATTCTGCTCAAGAAGTCAATTATTTTTAAAAATAATTAATAAAATTCTTCTCATGAATTCAATTATTTTCAAAAATTATTATTCAAATTCTTCTCTGGAATTAAATTATTTTTCAAAAATTTAATAAAATTCTTCAAAATAATGTTTTCAATTATTTTCAAAAATTGTTATAATATTCTTTAATATAATAAATTTCATTAAAATTTTAATTAAATTCCTTAAAAGAAATTAAATATTTTCAAAAGTTGTTAATACAATTCTTCGTAAAAATTAAATTTTAAGAAACATTCAATATTATTTATTTTTGTAATCCATTTCTTTATGTTTTATAATAATATTCTTATGAGTTGTTTAACTTGAAAAGGTTTGAATTTGAAATTTTTGAACATCTTAATTCCAATGAAAAAGAAATGATTAAATATTTATTTTAAATAAAACTATTGATGCTTTCGAATAACTTTACTGTTAAAGAAATTTGTAAATAAATTTAGTAGAACATTTTTTTGAGTATCTAATAATTTTTAAATTTTATTATTATAACAAATAAATAATAATTATAATTAATTATATTTATTATATTTAAAAATATATTTAATATATATATATATTTTTTTTATTTATTTATATTTTTATATTTATTTATTTATTTATTTTTTATTTTATTTTTTATATTTTTATTATTTTATTTTTATTATATTTTTTTTTTATTTATTTTTTTTTTTTTTTATTTAAATTTTATATTTTTATATTTATTTTTATTTTTATATTTTACTATTATTATTATTATTATTATTATTATTATTATTATTATTATTATTATATTATTATTTTTTATTATTTTTTTTATTTTATTTTTTTTCAATATTATTTCACTGTCAATATATTTTTAAATTTAATCTATAGAAAGATTTTCTAATTGAAAATATTCTCGAATTTTACCCGAGTGCATATTCATGTCGCGCGCGCTCTCTCTCTCTCTCTCTCTCTCTCTCTCTCTCTCTCTCTCTCTCTCTCTCTCTCTCTCTCTACTATTTTACATTTTATTATATTAGATCGAAATAGATTTTTACTTTGTGTTGGAAATTTTTTTTTTCAAAACCAACTCAAGTTATTTGAATCTTAAATTCCTTGTCACAAGGGACATTGAGGCAATATACTTTTTTTCGGGAAAAAAAACTTAGTTACAAAGTATATATATATATATACGCCAAAAGAGGTGAATGTGTGTGTGTGTGTGAATATTGCGGAACTGTTAGACGTTCCATCCTTTAGGAAAACCCGAGTTTGCCAACCCTAATTTAGTGCAGATGTTACCCGAAAAATGGGGACACGCCAAAGTTCGTGAAGTGTCCTCAAGAGACGTAGAATTAACGGCTCTTCATCGAATGGCGAACTCAACGGAAATTACCTTTTCGTAACGTAACAAAAATTGTCCACGCGGAAATTGTGTAAAATTTATCACACTTCCAATAGTTTTCTATATTATACTCAATTTCTTTCGGATTTATGAATTTTTTTCTCCTTCTTTTTAATTTTTTTTTTAGGGTTAAAAATTTAATTTTCTCAGACGCTGTTGAAAAAAAAGTAGATTTATTATACTTGAGGATAAAAAAAGAACAAAGAAGATTGAGGGGGGGGGTGGCGAGAATTCCGTACGATTTTCTCTATAGACTTTCGTACGTGAATATATTCGTCCAACAAACTGATAGAGAGCAAAATTTTGCGCACTGATGATTAAAACTTTCTGATAAAAAGTTTATCAAGCTCAAGTATTACACAAAACGTGAGTGTTCGTATGCGAACGCCGCCAGATTTAAGCTCTGATAATCTTAGCACGAAAACATTATATGCGATTAAGAGAAATCGCAAGGCGGCAAGTGAAAAATTTTTTTTTTTTTAATATGAAAAAAATTCGTCGATTTTATCTTCTTCAGACATAAATATTTCCAATTTTTTGTTTTCTTTATATTACCACAATTTTCTTATTAAAAGAAAAAATTTTTTTCCTTACAATTTTCAGTAAAAAATATTAACAAAACTTTTCTATTTGTAAATAATCATCTTGTCATTCGTTTAATTTCAAAAAGAGTCTACTTTATTTTTTACCACGTCTACAAATTTTCAAATTTACTACTTTTTTTTAGCCAACATAGGCGGAGCATTAAAAATGTGGGCGTGGCATAAGAAAGTAGGCGGTGCTTGAGTAACGCCTACTTTCTTATGCCACGCCCACAAATTTTTATCAAAATATTACATTACACGATTCAAAATTGCCATACACTAAAGAAAAGAGGCGTGGAATTAACAAAAATAGGCGGAGCATTAAAAATGTGGGCGTGGCATAAGAAAGTAGGCGGTGCTTGAGTTACGCCTACTTTCTTATGCCACGCCCACAAATTTTTATCAAAATACTACATTACACGATTCAAAATTGCTATACACTAAAGAAAAGAGGCGTGGAATTAACAAAAATAGGCGTAGCATTAAAAATGTGGGCGTGGCATAAGAATTTACGCGGTACTTAAGTACCGCCTACTTTTTTATGCCACGCCTACAATTTTTGTCCAAATACTACATTATAAGATTCAAAATTGTCATGTACTAAAGAAAAGAGGCGTGGAATTAACAAAAATAGGCGTGGTATAAAAAAGTGGGCGGTACTTAAAAGAACCGCCTACTTTCTTATGCCACACCAACCATTTTTATCCAATTACTACATTATAAAATTCAAAATTGTCATATACTAAAGAAAAGAGGCGGGGAATTAACAAAAAATAGGCGGAGCATATAAATTGTGGGCGTGACATAAAAAAGTAGGCGGTACTTAAGTACCGCCTACTTTTTATCCCACGCCCACAATTTTTATCCAAATACTACATTATATGGTTCGAAATTGTCACGTACTACAGAAAAGAGGCGTGGAATTAACAATAAATAGACGGAGCATTAAAATTGTGGGCGTGGCATAAAAAAGTAGTCGGTACTTAAGCACCGCCTACTTTCTTATGCTACGCGTGGAATAAATGGTCTTCGTTTACCCGCCTACTTCATTATCATTCCTAAATCCGTTCAATCCACGCCTTTTACTATTAAGTACCACCTACTTTCTAATGCCACGGCCTCATTTTTTATGCTCCGCCCATTTTTTTTATTTCCACATAAGAGGCGTGGACTAAAGAGATGTAGGCGTGGTTATAAAGTAGCCATGATCTTGAAAAGTAGGAGGTATTTAGTAGAAAGAGGCGTGGTCTTAAAAAGTGGGCGGTGCTTAACAGTACGGGGCGTGGTCTAAACGAAAGTTGGCGTAATATAATTGTAGGCGTGGTTATAAAAATTCAACCGTATTTAAAAGTAATGGACCTAAAATAAGTAAAATATACGGAAGGAAGTGTTTAAACAAAAAGTGGGCGGACTTTTAAAAAAAAGGTAGGCGTGGTTTAATTTTCGTTTTGGTATGAGAAAGAGTAGTACAGCAAGACGTGGCTTGAAAAAAGGGCGGAGTTTCAGTTAAGTAGGCGTGGTTTAGTTTCTACTAAAGTGGGCGGAGAATAAAAAAATAGCTTATTTTTAAAAAGTAGGCGTTGCCTAGTTTCGTTTTAAAGTAGGCGGAATTTAATAATGAAGGGCGTACAAGAAAGAGCGTTAAACAAAAAATAGGCGGAGTTTGAAATGAAAAAGCGTGAATTGAGTATCAATGGGCGGATAAATAAATAAAATAACGTATAATTTTTAAAAAAATGGTTAAAATACATGCTAACAAGTAATTAAATTAATAAACTTACTATTAAATAAAAATACTTTTTATACTTTTTCCAATTTTACGAAAATAAATAACATCATATTAAAGTAACTATAGTTAAAATTTTGTGAATTTAATTTTACTGTTTCCGAGAATATTTTCAATTTTCACCCAAAATGCATTGTATTTTTAGGTTTCAGTGAAAGACAATGGTAAACCACCGCTCTCATCAACGACTCGTGTTGTCGTCAAAGTTGAGGACGTAAATGACCACGGTCCTGAGTTCGAGCAGAAATTTTACATCGTTCAAATTCCAGCATCGCAAGACATTGACAAACCGCTATTCCAGGTGAGATTCCTATACATATTGAATTTCTTTTATTTAATTTAGTTTTACAAGTGTAAGAAATTTTTATCTTTATAAAATATTTATAATAATAGTAACGACAGGACCGATGTATATAAAATAATTATTTCTTAAATTTTTGAAAAGCTTTTTTTAAATTTTATGCAAATAATTATTTTCTAATTTTATTTTATGTCCCGTTACTAATATTAAAACTACTTATTCGAAATTTGAATTAGTGATAATTTTTTTAATATAAAAAATAATTATGATAATTTATAATTATAATTAGTTATAATTTATAATTATAATTAGTTATAATTTATCATTATAATTAAAAATTACTATGAATATTAAAAAATTGATTAGAAAAAAATAAATTCATCAGGTGTAGAAACTTTTAGTTTTTGAAATAAAAAATGTTTCTTACTTTGAACATAAATGGGCGTGGCTTCGTTACTAAGGGCGGAGCTTCTATAAAATAGGCGTCACAAATAGAAAAGTAGGCGGAGTTGTCTTAATAATTATCAGTTGACCACTTCGAGGACAACAAATATTGAACCGAAATTTTAATAATAGGCGTGGTTTGAAAATGGGGCGGAAATTTTTAGGAGTCTCGAAAAAAGTGGGCGGGGCTTATTGTATATAGAAATAAGTGGGCGTGGTCAAATAAATATTGGGCGGAGTTTAAAATGAGAAAGTCACTTACAAATTAACTAATTTAACTTGTAACTTATATAATTAATTAACTAATTAATTAATAACTAATTAATTATTAACAAATTTATAATATTAAATTCAATTATTTCAATTAATTCGTTTACTAATTAACATCACTAATTCAAATTTCAAGCAAGTATGAAAGTAATTTTTATAATTTCAAATGCACAATTTTTTTTTTGAATGTGGAATGTGTGAGAGAAGAAATGTTAGGAAAAAAGATTATTTTTAACATAATTGAAAATAGGGTAAATATGGTAACAAAATATTGTAAAAATGTAGTTTTATAAAAAATTTCCCTGTAATATTAACCTTGTTTTTAGTTGAAAGTGAAAGCGCTTTTTTTTGACAGTCAAAAAAAGGAATGTATTGAAAATCCTCCCCTATTGAGTATTATAATTTGAGACTGAAATTTAAGACCAAAAAAAAAATGTTGTTCACCTTGTTGGGTAGATTAATATTGTTCCAATGTTTCAAGCACTTTGAAGCACTTTGGGATTGTTACACGTAATCAATTTTTGCACTTTCGTTACTTGAAAATACACCCTTTCACATATTTCCCACTTTGTATAAAATAAAAACAAATTTCATTTATCACTTTTCTGTAAATATCAATTTCTAATGCACAAAAAACATAGTTTTTTTATTTTTTTTAAAATTGTAAATTTTGTAAAATCGTTCAAACCTTTTTCTTTAAATACTTGTTTTTATTGTAAAAATTGTTATTTGCTTGAAAATCATTTTCTTTTAAATTTTTATTCTACTGGAAAATTTTGGTAATATTTTATTAATTAAAGACTATAAAGTCGGTTATGAATTTAAAATTTTACCATTTTTTTCCTGTTAACTTACACAAAGTGACAATTAAAAATAAAATAAAAAAAATTTTTTTAATGTAACTTTTACTTGAACGAGGAAAAATCGCGCGTGTTTTGAATTTAAATACAAAGTGCCTCAACTAGATTACGCTTATGTAGATTAAATTCCCCTTCCAGTTTTGATAACTACCCCCCTTTCATTTGCTTTTTCTTTAAAAAAATAGGAAAAAAAGCTTATCCCTAGTGGTAAAATATCGGCGAATCTTTTTAATATTTTATATTACGTTATTGAATTTGAATAATAAAAATTTGTTCAATAACAAAAATATTTTTTAATAACAAAATTTTAATATTTTTAATTAAAAAGTTAATGTTTTTCAAATTACTAAATTATTATTTATTGCATTTAAATTTACAATAAAGTAAATAAAAATTTAGATTAAAATTTAAAAATTCATTAAATATACCTTTTTTTCAGAAAAATTCAAAAAAGGTTTAAACATTTTTCGTGTTTCAGAATATTTTATATATATACAATTTTTTTCTCCTCTCCTTTTATCCAATATTTTATCACTGCTTTTTCACGAGATCGTTTCGATAGTGTTATCTCATTGTAAGACAAACTACGCGCGAGACACACAAAAACCATCTGCAGGGAAAAGAAAAAAAAAAAAAAAGAAAAAGTGAAAAGAAGAATGTGATAAAAGTCGTCCTATCTCTCTTTCTCTCTGGTTTCTCGACAGAAATCGAAGAACCGCTCGCGGGAGTATGACCTGTCGATCGATACGTTACTCGAGAATGGGACTTGGGAGACTTTTAGCCCCGACAGCCTGACAGGCGATCGTTTCTTCAGGGTAAGATTCCAATGGCACGCAAAAAAAAATTTAAAAAAAAAAAAAAAACTTCCTCACATGCAGCTGAATATTTTCACGTGATATGTAAAATTTTTTGACGGGATAAATTATTTTCAATAATAGACTCAGCAGATTTTGTGATCGATAAAATATTCCATCTTCCGTTCTTTAAAATATTTTTTTTTTCATTTCACTTTGTTGCATGTTATCAAAAAAAAAAAAATTTTAATTTTAATAAAATTAGAATATTGAGGAAAAATTTTAAATCGACAGTTAATTTTCGATCTTATTGGATGGAAATTAATATATTTTTGGTATTTGTAGAATAATAGCGAAATTAATAAAAAAAATGGGCGTGGCTTTCATAAAGTAGGAGGAAACTGTTGATATTTATGAAAGTAGGCGTGGATTAGTTACAAAAAGGCAGTGTCTTAAAAAAGAGGGCGTTATTTAATAAAAAGTAGGCGTGGCTTAGTTACAAAAAGGCTGTGTCTTAAAAAAGAGGGCGTTATTTAATAAAAGTAGGCGTGGCTTAGATATAAAAGGCATTGTCTTAAAAAGGGCGTTACTTAATAAAAGTAGGCGTGGCTTAGTTACAAAAGGCAGTGTCTATAAAAAAAGAGGGCGGAGTATAAAATAATAAAGAGTAGACGTGACTAATTTTTAAAGAGACAATGTCCTCAAAAAGTAGGCGTTACTTAATAAAAGTAGGCGTGGCTTAGTTATAAAAGGCATTGTTTTAAAAAAGAGGGCGTTACTTAATAAAAGTAGGCGTGGCTTAGTTATAAAAGGCATTGTCTTAAAAAAGGACGTTACTTAATAAAAGTAGGCGTGGCTTAGTTACAAAAAGGCAGTGTCTTAAAAAAGAGGGCGTTACTTAATAAAAGTAGGCGTGGCTTAGATATAAAAGGCATTGTCTTAAAAAGGGCGTTACTTAATAAAAGTAGGCGTGGCTTAGTTACAAAAGGCAGTGTCTATAAAAAAAGAGGGCGGAGTATAAAATAATAAAAAGTAGACGTGACTAATTTTTAATGAGACAATGTCCTCAAAAAGTGGGCGTTACTTAATAAAAGTAGGCGTCGCTTAGTTATAAAAGGCATTGTCTTAAAGAAGAGGGCGTTACTTAATAAAAGTAGGCGTGGCTTAGTTATAAAAGGCATTGTCTTTAAAAAGAGAGCGTTACTTAATAAAAGTGGGCGTGGCCTATCAATGTAGGCGTGGTTTATTTATAAAGAGGCAGACTCTCCAAAATGTCTAATTATAATTATTGTAAATATAATTAATTATTAAAAGCATAAAAAATATTACAATTATTAAACAAAAAAATGAGTATTTAAAATATTTTCATAGGTTTGTGTGAAAAAAATTGGTATACAAAAAATGTTTTAAAATAATTGTTTAATAATTATGTAAAATCGTAAAAATTGTAAAATTGCTGATAGTAAAAAAGTTGTTTTAATTATCATGTTTGGAGTTAGGGTTTATTGTAATAATAATAAAAAGTTTTACTATTGTTTGAGAATATAACTATTTGATAAATTTTTTAATAATAATTACTTTTGTATAGCCAACTTTTTTTTAAATTCTCTTCCTCAATTTATAAATTCTCAAACCACACTCTACAATATGACGTTAAAAAGTTGGAATTCCCATTTTCTATAATAATCTTGCAATTTCGTCGAGTTTCATTATAATGTTTTAATAGTAACTCATTAAACTTGTATAATAACAGTAGGATATTAATTCCAACATTTAGCGGTCCGCATAGTGAAGTATGTGTTACGTTAATTATTTAAAAAAAGAAATATTCAAATCTTTAATGAAAAAAAAAAATTTTTTTTAAATCACAAAATTTGCTGAGGGGAAAATGATTTAAACATTTTTTTTCTATCTCTGCGAATGCATATACATATAATTAATTATATAATGGCTGGCTTTGCGTCGGAAATCTAATTTTCATAAAAGAATGGTATATTAGTGATGTATATTTCATTCTTTTTTTGCATTTATTATTTTTATGTATATATATATGTGTGTCTTTTTAAAATTACAAGTAAACGAAATAGTGGACTATTATACTTTTCAAACAAAAACTTTTCTCGTATTCATTATCATTTTTATATAATATATAACGTTTATCATATAGAGTACATCTCGTTAATTCTAATATATAATATACACGCAAGGTGTCTTCACTACATTTCATTTTCCATTTCTCTTATCAAACATACAATACAAACTCAGTCATCAACATTGGCGTAGCCAGAATAAATTTTTAAAAAATGAATTTTTAACTTTTTTTTCTTTTACCATTGCGATGAATACGATAATAAAAATTATGACGATTAAAAATAATATTGAAATAAATCACGTTACATTAAATTTTTATATTATTAAATTATAAAATTTCTGTCCAATGACTAAAGCGGATAGTAAATTGGTATTTCTCATAAGGTCGACAGTCGCTCAGCAACTAAGCGACTTTCGGCCTTACGAAAAATGCGATTTTCTACTTGTTTACTTTATACAGGATAATATTATTATAATAATTATAATCATTGTAAAAATGTATTTATATGTAATATATAATTTACATGATTATATTTATATAATACGTAGATTTAAATACTTTTAAAAAAATTTTAATAAATTTTTTTTTTTTTTTTTTTTTTGACGTGTGGAAAATTTGGTTACGCCTGTGTCTGACTTAGTGAAAAATAGTTGCATACAAGTGCAACATCTCATCGTCTATGTGTTGTATGTATATAATATAAATGTATGTATGTATGTATACTTGAATGTTGCCTGAGAATGCTCCATTTTCCCCATTAATAATTACTCTCCTCACCACAATACAGAATCGAGCGAGTATGTACATTGATGTACAAGGATAACCACAACATAATTTAACACTCTATTTCATAAGGAGCTTCCTCTGGTTTTAATATTACTAGAAATTTCAACTTTCAGTTCCCTTTCTAACTTTCATCATCATCATTTTTTTTTTTTTTACTTTATTTTCTGTCTCTAATTTTTTCTTTCTTTTTTTCTTTATTCTTTTACTTTTTTTTATCCAATTTTACTTTTTTTATTTTATTTCATCCTTTTTATTTTTTTTTCTATTTTCTTTTACACTTTACTTAAATTTTCTTTTTACTTTATTTAAAACTTTTTTTCTTCTATATTACTTTTTATTTTTTTCTTTTCATTCTTTTTCTTCATTTTTTATTTTATGTTTCAAAAATCAGTATATTTTTCATATCCCATGTGCTAATTAATTAAACGGTTAGAAAAAAATTTTGTCGATATAAATTTAAAAAAAAATAATTTTTTTTTTTAAATTGTTATTGCCTATGACAAAATTTAAAAAACACTGCATCGTGTATAACATGAATCAATGTGGCGCATGAAATCTTGAGAATGCAAAAGCTTAGAATGTGCATTATGTGACCAAAAAAATAGCCTTTACGACAAACAAAAACAAAACAATTATATTTTTGGATATTATATAAATTTTTTTATTTTTAATATTTTTTTTTAATATTTTCAAAATAATGATTCTCTTCTTTCAGTGAAAGGTAATTTTGTATATTTAATTTATTTACTAGGAGTTCTTTTTTCTATCATCATTTATACATATTGTGCTGGAAAATATTGAATTTCGACAAAAATTTTTTATTTAAAGTTAAAAATTATTTTTTAACTAAATATTCATAATGTTTTTAAAGGAAAACATTCATAATTTTTTATATTTTTAATTTAAATTTTAATATTAATACTAAGTAGTGATAATAATAATAAAAATAATAATAATAATAATAATAATAATAATAATAATAATAATAATAATAATATAACAATGAAACTTGAGTTACTAAATTTATTTTAATTAAACTTTCTACACTATATAATTAAACTTGTCAATGGCAATATTTCGTTTAATATGAAAATTCAAAATTGAACAGAAAATTTTCAGTGAAATTAAAAATTAAAATTTTTTAATGAAGAGTAAAAAATATGTTTTAAATTAAAAATAAAAAATAGAAATTTTTATCTCAATTTTACATATAAAAATTAAAATATATAATTTATAACAAGTTTTTTTACTTAATTACAACTTTTATAATTTTTTGCTATTAAACACTTTTCAATTGCATTTATTAATTTATTAAAATGAGAAATTTAATATATTCATTACAACTTAATATTATTTAATATTTTATTAAATATTTTTTTTCAAAATTCATATTTATGGAAAAGAATTTTCAAACACTGCAACTTATCCAATTTTAATATTCATTATATTTACTTTATATATAAATAAAACAATAAATTTAGAAATATGAAAGATAATTCAATTTTTATTTCAATAATTATATTAATAATAATTTAATAAAAAATTGTAGATATTTTTATGAAGGATAATTTCTTTTTTTAAGTGTAAAAAGAAAAATATTATTTCTCTTGATATTGAAAAAGAAGATTATTTGAGGAAAAAGAAAAAAAAATTGTGTATAAATTTTTTTTTTGAATGAGGCAAAAAAAAAGTTAATTTTAGGCTCGATTTACCTTGATATATGTGACCAATAAAAATAAATTGCGGAGCGTCTGACAAAAATCTCTTTTATCTACTCTGGAATGCAAAAGGTCAAGCTGGCAGTAGATAAAGGCGAATTCGGTCAGACATGCACTGGAAATACATTTTTCAGTGAAACATTTCAAATTTGTTCAGACACTCAGTAGAGAAAGTTTGTCTTGCTCAGACAAGTAGTAGTTTAACTCAAGGTCCAGTCAGACAAGCAGTAGATAAGCCAAATATGTTCAGACTCTCCCACTCTTTCTCGCTCTCTTTCGTCACAATTGATTTCTTTATTTTATAACAAATCAAAATATTATTACTATTATTATTATTATTATTATTATTATTATTATTATTATTATTATTAAACTATTACTAGTATTATTATTACTATTACTACAATTACTATTAATAATATTATTATTTTTTTTACTATTATTACTATCATAAATATTATAATTATTTAAATTCATATAATTATTATTATCGACATTTAATTTTTAATATTTTTTCGTAATTTTTAAAAATAAATATTAATAATATAGAAAAATGATGAACATTGAAAGGAATAAAATAAAAATAAATTTCTTTTCAAATTTAGGTGCTTGCCTGTGATAAAGATGTTGGAGACAATGGACGAATTCAGTACAGCATTAAAAGTGGAAAGGGAAAAGGAAAATTCAAAATTCACCCCTCGACAGGAATGGTTTATTCTCAACGTGGTTTCGAGGCTGGTCAAGAATACGAAATGCTTGTATGAAATATTTTATTTAAACGATTTTTGAGATATAATTTTTTTCTCTTTTTATTAGACACATAATTTTTGTTTTCATTTTATTTAAAATTCTTATATATTCATATGATTCATTTTTTTAAATCTTTTATTACTTTTAAAATTAAGATATGTTAATATTATAAAATGATTTCTTCTCAAATTTATTTTAATATTTTTTTTCAATTTTAACATTAATTTTAACTTCAATTTCAATTTTAATTTTTAATTTAACATTAATTTCAATTTTAACAATGATTTTAATTTTAACTTTTATTTCAATTTTAATTTCAATTTAAGTTTCAATATAAGTTCCAATTTCAATTTTAACATAACGTTATTTCCGAGGTTATTTCATTGTAACAATATTTTTTAATAATTTTTAAAAATTATTTTTTTCTTTATTTTTAACTTCATTTTATATTTATGTTGCGTTGAATATTACATTTTATATAACATTAGATCATTTCGATATAATAATTATAAATAAATCAATAAATTTAAAAAAATAAAAAAATTTGTCTTTAAAGATACGAGCCGCAGATTTCGGGGAACCACAAAGAAGTCATCAAACTCGAGTATCAGTTCAAGTCGTTGAATTACCGACCGAGTCGGAAAACCCGCCAATTTTCAAAACAACCAATCAGACTGTTAAAATTACCGAAAGTGATAAAGTGGGATTCCTAGTTGCACTGGTGCAAGCGACAGACAAAGACGGTGACACTTTGTGGTACGACATAATTGGTGAGTGAAATTTTTATTTACTAAAATTAAAATACGAAAAATAAATAAAATAAATAAATAAAAAAAAGTAAATAACAAAAATAACAAAATAAACAAACTGAAAAAATAAATAAAATAAACAAAAATAAATAATAGGTAAATAATGAATAAATAAAATAATAAGAAAAAATAGAAATAAAAAAAGTAGATAAAAATAAAAACACGTATAAAAAAATTAAAACAAAAAATTAAAATACATTTTCTGAGACGAAATTGTAAGAAAAATAAATTTAAAAAATTCCCAACAGATGGCGACAGCAAAGACGAATTCTTCATTGGCAGAGACAATGGAAATGTCCTTCTGGCAAAGCAATTAGATTGGGAAACAAAAAACTTTTACAATTTAACAATTAGCGTAACCGACGGTATTCATCAAGCATACACGCAATTATTTGTCACCGTTATTGACATCAATGATCATAGACCTGAATTTAGTGAGAGTATTTATCGTGTGGAAATTTCGGAAAATGTGGAAAAAGGCGAAACAGTATTACAATTACACGCGACAGATGAGGACGAGGATAAAAAGGTCTTCTACAGTCTTCATTCAGCTCAAAATCAAGCGTCACTGGAAATCTTTCATGTCGATTCATTAACCGAAACAATAACCCTAAAGGAATCATTGGACCGTGAAACAATTGAAGAACACATTTTAACTGTAATGGTGAAAGATCAAGGAACGCCGGCAAAGAGAAATTACGCCCGTGTTATTGTCACTGTACACGATCATAATGATCATGCACCGGAATTTACGAGCGAAATTATTCAGGGTAAAATTTATGAAACTTCAGCAGTTGGCAGCACTGTGGTTCAGGTAAATTATGAATTTTATTATTTTTATTATAATTGAATTCTGAATCTAAAATGGATGCATGTTTGACGCGAACCCTTAAAAAGTGTTCCTCACACCCAAGAGATGAGAAAATGACAAAAACTTCCAGAAGAATGTTCATTTTTCGGAAAATATCGAACCTGGTGCATGAAATTATTTTTTTGTTATTTCTACCACTGACGGACTGTTTTTAAGCCCTTTTGACTCTAAAATAACCATTACACCTAAAAAGTTCTATTAAATTTTAAGGAAATAGGTAAATTAAATGTGTATATGTATTAAAGTTTGGCGGGAACCCTTAAAATATGTTCCTTATACCCTAAAGCTAGGAAATTGACAAAAACTCCCAGAAGAAAGTTTGTCCTTTACAAAATATTGAACCTAGTGCACGCGTAAGGAAAAATTCATTTTTTACCGTTTTCTCACTTTTTGATTATAACAATCGGCAAGAACCCAAAAAATTCGCATAAATACGCAAAATTTCTACATTTTATTAAAAAACCTTTGTAGTTCTGGTGCAATGATAAATAAATTTCTGGTTTGACGCGAACCCTTTAAAAGTGTCCCTAGCTATTCAAAGATGTAGAATTCACAAAAACTTCCAGGAGAATATTCTTTCTTTTCAAAATATCAAACCTAGTGCAAGTGTAATGAAATGTCCATTTTTTAACGTTCTTTCCCTTTTTGATTATAGCAAACAAAAAAAATACAAAAAATTTGCATAAATGCGACGAATATTTACATTTTTTTAATCAACTGAAGTTTTAGACCTGGTATAATGACAAATATTTATCGTGTTTGACGCGAACCCTACAGTCGTGTTTCTGGTCCTCTTAAAATTTCAAATTCCCAAAAACATCCAGGAGAATATTCTTCTTTTTCAAAATATCAAACCTAGTGCACGTGTAAAGAAATATCCATTTTTATACGTTTTATCACTTTTCGTATATAAGGACAGTATAAATACAAAAATTTTGCCTAAATATGACGAATTTTTACATTTTTATAAAAATCAGAACTTCTAGACCTGGTGCAAAGACAAATAATCTGCAAGTTTGACGTGAACCCTGCAGAAGTGTTCCTAACACTCTAAATATCACAAATTCACAAAAACTTCCAGGAGAATATTCTTCCTTTTCAAAATATCAAACCTAGTGCAAGTGTAAAGACATTTCCATTTCCTAACGTTCTATCACTTTTACACTATAAAAAACATCAAAAATATTAAAATTTTAACTAAATAGGATTAATTTCTACGTTTTTAAAATCATCAAAACTTCTAGACCTGCTGCAAAGACAAATAATCTGCAAGTTTGACGTGAACCCTACAGAAGTGTTCCTAACACTCTAAAAATCACAAGTTTACAAAAACTTCCAGGAGAATACTCTTCCTTTTCAAAATATCGAACCTAGTGCACGTGTAAAGAAATATTAGTTTTTCAACGTTTCATCACTTTTTGAGTGTAAGGAACAGTAATACAATAAAAATTTAATCTAAATAGGACGAATTTCTACGTTTTTATAATAACCAGAACTTGTAAACCTGGTGCAAGGACAAATCAACTGCAAGTTTGACGCAAACCCCCAAAAAATGTTCCCAATGCCCTAGAGATGGCAAATACCCAAAAACTTCCAGGAGAATACTCTTCCTTAAAAAAATATCGCACCTAGTGCAAAAATAAAAAAAAATTAATTTTTCTCAATCTTTTTGACAGGTTTACGCCATCGACAAAGATCGTGGTAAAAATGCACGTATCACATACTCAATAACATCAGGAAATGTTGGCAATGTTTTCAGCATCGATTCCAATCTGGGAATAATACGAGTAGCACGAGAATTAGATTTAAGCACATCCTCAGAATACATTCTTCTTGTGAAGGCAACGGATCACGGTACACCAGCTCTATCAAATTCAGTTCCTGTTCATGTAATGATAACAATGGCCGACAATGCTCCCCCGAGATTCCTGCAGAAGGAACTCGCTGCCGAGATTTACGAGAACCAACAAATTGGCACGTACGTGAAACACGTCGAGGCAAGAAGTACCTCATCCCTCATGTTTGAAATCATGCGTGGAAATCGAGACAGTACATTCTTTGTGAATCCAAGCACTGGCGTTATCACAACAAAAAATATTCTCGATTATGAGAAAACGAAATTCTACAATTTAACACTCTTGGCAACAAATATGGCCGGTGCAACTGCAATGTGTAATGTTATTGTCCACGTTCTGGACAAGAACGATAATCCACCTCATTTCCTGCAGGCTGTTTATATTGGCGAAATCAGTGAAGGCGCCATCATTGGATCATTAGTTTTGACAAATGGAAGTACGCCATTGGTTATTAAAGCGGAAGACGCCGACTCGGAACTTAATGCTCTTCTCAATTACGATATTGTTGAGGATGTACCGAGGAAATTTTTCCACATCGATTCGAGTACTGGAGCCATTAGGACAGTTATGGTATTGGATCATGAAACAATGCCGGAATTTTCATTTCATGTCAAGGTCTCGGATTTGGGAAAACCGAAATTATCATCGGAAACGACGGCTAAAGTTGTTATCACTGTGACTGATGTTAATGATTGTCCACCCAAGTTCTTGAAAAATGAGTACAATACGACGGTTCTTTTGCCGACTTACAAGAATGTTGCGGTTATTACAGTGAGGGCGAACGATCCCGACAGCACTGAAGGAACTCCTCTAAGGTAAGGAATTCACTATTTTTTCATAAGCTATAAAAATTCTTCCTTTTCTTCAGCGATACACTATTTTTTATCGACCTAATAACGATTTATATTGAAAAAGAAATTTAATGTTCGAAAATAATTACACCGTTTGACGGGAACCCTGTAGAACTTTTCTTTGAACCGTAATAGATAGATTCGAAAAATAAATTCCAGGAGAAAAGTCATATCTTGCGAAATATTGAACCTAGTGCACAAAAAACGAAATTTTACTTATTCGACTTACGAACTTGTGCTAAAACTCTCTAATGCCAAAAAACACCAAATTTCCCGTTTTAGATTTGTAACATTCGACTTTTAGCTTCTAATTTCAATTTAAAAAGATTTCATCAAACTTTTCTTAACGGAGATTGACGGGAAACACAAAAACCTTTTCCCAGAATCCGAATAATAAGGAATTACTGAAAAATTCCTGTGGAAAATTCGTATATTGAAAAATATTATACCTAGTGCATGAATCACTCTTATTTGCTTATTCGTTTTTCGAAATGATAGAAAAACCATCTGTGGCTGCAAAAGATGAAATTCCCTCTTTACAAATCTTAAAATCGATTCTTAGGTTTTATTTCCTATTTAGTAGGTTTTTCTTAAAATTTTCAACAGAAGTTTGACGGGAACCTTAAAGACCTTTTTCTTAAACCTCAAGAATAAGAAATCCACAAAAACTTCCTGTGGAATATTCATATCTTGAGAAATATTGAATCTAGTGCACAGAATGCAAAATTTTACTTATTCGACCAACTAGTGAAAATAGAAACAATTTATGACAACAAATCATAAAAATGGATACTGTTGGTTGAAAAATTCAACTTTTTAAGATGTTTTTTCTTCTTTTTACAAGATTTTTATTCAAATTCCCAACGAAGTTTGACGGGAACCCTATAAACCTTTTCCCTGGATCTTAATAATGAGAAATCTCTAAAAACTTCCTGTGGAATATTAATACCTTGAGAAATATTGAACCTGGTGCACGGAAAACTAAATTTTACTTATTAGGTTTGTGTATTGAAAAAGAAACAATTTGTGGCAAAAATTATAAAATTTACATCTTTACAATTGCAAAATTTAACATTTTAAAACGTATTGTCGACTCTTTACAAGATTTTTATTAAAATTTCTAACAAAGTTTGACGGGAACTCCAAAAACCTTTTCCTTAGAACTCAGTAATAAAATATCTACAAAAACTTCCTGTGGAATATTCATACCTTGAGAAATATTAAACCTAGTGCACAGAAAAATAAATTTTACTTTTTAGGTTTGTGTATTGCAAAATAAACAATTTGTGACAAAAATTATAAAATTTACATCTTCACAATTGCAAAATTGAACATTTTAAAACGTATTGTCGACTTTTTACAAGATTTTTATTAAAATTTCTAACGAAGTTTGACGGGAACCGTAAAAACCTTTTCCTTGCACCTCAGTAATGAGAAATCAACTAAAACTTCCTGTAGAATATTTATACTTTTAAAAATATTGAACCTGGTGCAAAAAAATAAAATGTTGTTTATACGTAGTGTGACAATACAGTATGGCTTCTTTTTGTAACAAACAGTAAAATTTCTATTTTTCTTTCACAAAAAGTACATTTTTTTCGATATTTCCTGTTATTATCATTGTTCTCATAAAAATACTCTGCGTAGTTTGACGGGAACCCCAAAAACCTCTTTTTCGAAATTCAGTAATGCGGAATCAACAAAAACTTCCAGGAGAATGTCTAATTTAACAAAGATATTGAACCTAGTGCACGAGTTGAGAAAAAATTTTAAAACGTCTTTTTATCAAAAGTGTATTTATTTTCAACAGTATTTTAAGGTTATTTGGTTAAAAATTTACAATTTTATTAAATACAAAACAAAAATCAATTTCTAATTTCCAGATACGACATCATTGACGGAAATCATGGACAATCGTTTGAAATCGATTCCCATTCGGGTGTGATAACAGTTCACGATCCAGAGAATTTAAAGAAACGCTATCTTCTACACGTGAGAGTTTCCGATGGAAAATATTCGAGTGTAACGCAAGTGAATGTAATCGTTGAAAAATCCGAGAATTCTGGTCTTGTTTTTGAGAAAGAAATTTATGAGGGTGTCATTTTTGAGAATACAACAAAAATAACGACAGTCAAAATTGTCAATGTTTTGGGTAGTGATTTACATGAACATGTGCTCTATAGTATTCTAAATCCCACCGATATGTTCGTGATTGGTTCAACGTCGGGTGCTATCAAGACAACGGGAAAAAGATTTGACAGAGAAGTTCGTGACAATTATGAACTTATTATTGAAGCAAAAAGTCAAATGGATAAAAGAAAACCCAGAGTTGCTCACGCTATTGTTAATGTGACAATTCTCGATATCAACGATAATTGTCCGATGTTTGTCAATCTTCCTTATTATGCTGTTGTTTCTGTTGATGCACAAAAGGGAGACGTCATTACAAAGGTAAGAGTATTATCAGTATTTTATTGAGAATAAGTGATGACAAAATTGGCTCAGTTTGACGCGAACCCTATAGTTGTATTCCTAGTGTCCCAGAGATGTCAAATTTTGAAAAACTTCCAGAAGAATGATTTTCTTTTTAAAAATATCGAACCTGGTGCGTTTGAAAAAAAATTCCGTTCTTTAATGTTTTATCACTTTCTAATTGTAAGAGACAGTGAAAGTACACGACCCATGCTTAAATATTGAATATTTATACCATTTTTTTAAAGATCTATTATTTCTATAGCTAGTGCTAGGACAAATACGCTGCGAGTTCAACGCGAACCCTACAGAAGTATTCCTAGTACCTTGTAGTTGATAAATTCACAAAAACTTCCAGAAGAATATTCTTTTTTTCCAAAATATCGAACCTAGTGCACATGTAAAGAAATTACCATTTTTATCACTTTTTGATTATAACAAGCGGCAAAAATACAAAATCCTTGCCTCAATACGACAAATTACTACATTTTTTTAATCAACCGAAGTTTTAGACCTGGTGCAATAACAATTATTTATCGTGTTTAACGCGAACCCCACAGAAGGGTTCCTGGTCCTCTTGAATTGACGAATTTTGAAAAACTTTCAGGAGAATACTTTTCCTTTCAAAAATATCGCTCCTAGTGCAAAAAGAACAATTTCTTTTTCAATCCTTTTTTTCATTCTTTTATCACCCACTTAACTATTGCAAACGGTAAAAATATAAAATCATCTTCAAAATACGACAAATTTCATCAATTTCAGAATTTCTAGACCTGGTGAAATGACAAATATTTTTGGAGTTTGACGCGAACCCTAAAAATGTATTCTTTACACCCTAAAGACAAGAAATATAAAAAAACTTCCAGAAGAAAGGTGTTTCTTTTATAAATATCGAACCTAGAGCATAAATTAATTTTTTTTCCTTTTCAAATGTTTTGTCACTTATTTTAGTTTGTAATACTATTTATATTTACAATGGTAATTGTACAAACCACCGCTTGCATCTGAAAACTAGTTTTTGTTAATTAACTATTTCCAGACCTGGTGTAATGACAAATATTTCTCTAGTTTGACGCGAGCCCTAAAAAAGTGTTCCTAATACTCTAAAGATGACAAATTTTCAAAAACTTCCAGGAGAATACTTTCCCTTACCAAAATATTGAACCTAGTGCACGTGTTAAGAAATGTCAATTTTTTTAACGTTTTCTCCCTTTTTGCTTATAAAAAACAGAAAAAATATTAAAATTCTACCTAAATGCGACAAATTTCTTCACATTTTTTATTCAACCGAATTTGTAGACCTGGTGCAATGATAAATAAATCGTGAGTTTGACGCGAACCCCACAGAAGTGTTCCGAATACTCTAAAGATGACAAATTTCCAAAAACTTCCAGGAGAATATTCTTTTTTTTCAAAATATCGAACCTAGTGCTCGTGTAAAGAAATGTTCATTTTTTAACGTTTTCACACTTTTTGATTATAACAAACTGATAAAATACTAAAAATTTGCATAAATACGACAAATTTCTAAATTTTCTTTAATTAACCGTATTTGTAGACCTGGTGCAATGACAATTATTTATCGAGTTTGACGCGAACCCCACAGAAGTGTTCCCAATACTCTAAAGATTCCAAATTTCCAAAAACTTCCAGGAGAATATTCTTTTTTTTCAAAATATCGAGCCTAGTGCTCGTATAAAGAAATGTTCATTTTTTAACGTTTTCTTACTTTTTGATTATAACAAACAGAAAAAATACCAAAAATTTGCCTAAATGCGACAAATTTCTACATTTTTCAATTATCCGAATTTGTAGACCTGGTGCAATGACAATTATTTATCGAGTTTGACGCGAACCCCACAGAAGTGTTCCCAATACTCTAAAGATTCAAAATTTCCAAAAACTTCCAGAAGAATACTCTTCCTTTCAAAAATATCAAACCTAGTGCAAGATTCAAAAATTTTACATATTTGATAAAAAACTACTTTTGCTTCGATTTTTCGGTTTCTAATAATGTTTCTATTTAGGTGCATGCCGTTGACATGGATAGCGGCGACAATGGAGAAGTTCGTTACGAATTGAAGAAAGGACACGGAGAATTATTCAAAGTCTGTCGAAAAACTGGAGAAATATCTCTGAAACAAAATTTGGAGGGTCATAATCGGGAATATCAGTTGATGATTGCTGCTTATGACGGTGGTAGGAAATTTTATTCTCTTATTATTTATGATCGAAGAACTTTTTTTGAAATATTTAAAAAAAAATCTTTTTCATTTTTAAAAAAATATTTAAATATATTTATTTCTTTTTTTTATTTATTTCTGTTTTTATTTATTTTTTTATTTATTTCTTTTTTCATTTATTTCTTTTTTTATTTATTTATTTATTTATAAGAAAATTTTTTATTTATATTTGAAATGAACCGAAAAATACTTGTTTATCAGACAGAAACGAAATAATTTTTCAGGTTCAACGCCTTGCTCAATCGAAGTGCCTGTTAATGTTAAAGTAATCGATCGCTCGATGCCAATCTTCGACAAACAATTTTATACCGACAATGTTCTCGAAAGTATCGAACTCCATTCTCCATTAACACTGTCAATTCAAGCAGAATCGCCTTTGAATCGAAAATTGATTTATAGCATCACGAAAGGAAATGACTTTGAGGAATTCGCTTTGGACTTCAATACCGGTGAGTTTTCACTTTTTTCTCTTATTTAATTATATATATATTTATATTATTTATACAATTGATATAATTATATATGCGTATGTGATAAATATTTCCATTAATAATAATATTCTAAAGAACAAGGTTAAAATTTAACGTATCAAAGCTTTATTAAATTAATCATATTACGATGGTGGTGAGGAATTGCTGCTCTTAATATTTTATTAGAAACTTTCTAAAAACTTTTGCAATTATATAACTTGTGTTTAAAAAAATGTTGAAATAATTTTTTTTACTATTTTCTGATTGTGAGTAATTTTTATATTTTTGGGTATTTTTCTTATTTTTTTCTAGAATTTTTTCATATTTTTCGTATTTTTCGTATTTTTTTGTAATTTACCAAAAAGCAAATAAATCTTTTGTACTTTTTTGTATATTTTTTATTTCTTAATTTACTTATTTTTGCGGTCTAAAATAGAAAAAATTAATCCCGGACATTATATGACAAAAAAAGAAGAAAAAAATTTCATTGAATATTTGGAGAGAATATTTCAAATATTTTTGATTTTTTGAAATATTTTTTCAACTAACGGTTAATTGAAGAAAAATTTAAGGAGCGATCTAAAATTTACAGTGAATCATCAGTGAAACCTAAGGTTTGATTCAAGAGAAAAAAAACCAAAAAATCTCAAATAGTTTTCGAGTTATTAAAAAAAATGTCCGGCAATGCTAAAATGAGGAAAAATTACATTTTTATTAATATCTCAGGAACACTTTGAGATTTTTCAAGTTTTTTGGTCTTAAATTAAAGCTAAGTTTCCAAGGATTATTTTGCCGTAAGTTTTAAACAGTTTTCTAAAATTTTCTCAATTTTGCAATTAATTGAATTTATATAACACGAGAAGCAAAAAATTGTTCTCTACTTATAATTTTCTTCCAAACTAATCAGAACAACTCTGAAATTTTTTTAAAATTTTTAACCACATCAAAAGTATTATAGAATTTTGTAAGATTTTCGATTTTAATTTCTAAATTTTCTTTTAGAATTTTTTTAATTTTCAAAAATTTAAACATTTAAAAAAAATTTTTTTCTTTAATTTTTTTATTTTAGTTTTAAAACTTTCTTTTGAGATGTTTTGAATTTTAAAAAAATTTAAACATTTTTACGAAATTAAAAATTTTAACAAACTTTAATACTTTTTTACAAATTAAATTAATTTTACAAATAAAAATTTTTAAAACCATAAAAAGGTTTACAAATTGACAGCTTTAATAAAAAATTTTCACAAATTTACTTTGAAATTTTTACAAAATTTCATTTTTATAAATTTTTACAAATGTAAAAGAGAAATTCTTTCTTTATTAAAAAATTTTTTTAAGATTTTAAAAATATTTAAAATGATTTTTTACCAATATTGGTATTTTTAATTTATTTATTTAATATAGACGGACGAATTATTGTTTATGGAAAATTTTATAAACTTTAAAATTTAAGGTAAAATTTACTTTTATTTTTTTAAATTAATAAAGTATTGTGTAAAATATAATTTTCATGAAATAAAGTTTAAAAATTTAATAAACGGTTATGTAATTGCAAATATTCTTATAAAAAATTTCGCAAAAAAAAATACCGGTTATGGGACTACCTGAATTTTTTCTTTTTCATGAGTAAAGTAGATTTACTGGTGACAGACTTAATTTTTAATCACCACCAGGTAACTCAAAGGATTTTATTCATTAACCCTCCGTTAGAATTTAATTATAAAAATTACACCATTTAAGAAAATAAAATAAAAAAACTGAAAATTTCAAAAACGATTTTATAGTTATACCCTTCTTTTCAAAAATAAATGTAAATTTTCATTTTTCAATTTTTTCTATTTTTTATTATTTTTTTTTACTATTTTTTTACTCTACTGTTTTCATCTCAATTTAAACCACTATCAACTTTAATGTCTTCCATAAATGTATATGTGCGTGTGAATTTATATATTGTAAATGTTTAATTGTACAAATTTTTTAATAACGTAGTTACGTTAATTTGTCATAACTGCTCGTTTCTGTTAAAAAAAAAAATTTATTTTCTTTTTCTTTTTTGTTTTGGCAACGACAAGCCACTGTAATTTTACATACAATTTCAAAAACATAAAATTGTGAACCATAAAAACCGACTAAAACTCCTTTGATTACCCAAACTCCAATAAAGTACTCAGACATGAAAATTTTATGGAAATTAAACTCAAAAAAAAAAAAATTGGTCTGTGTTTAAAAACAAAAGAAAAAGGAAAAAGATTTAAAAAATTTATTTACAAAACTATTAAAAAACAATTTTTTTAAAAACATTTTTTTTAAATTTATGAATGAACAAAATTTGTGACAAAATATAGAAGAATTTAAATTTAAATTTAAATTTGAACTATGGTATTTTCAATTTAAAGTTAAATTGCAGAAAATTTCTAAAAAAAATTTTAATTTAAATCTACATATTGAGTTAATAAATAGAAAATTAAAGAAATTTTTGAAAAAGATTTAAATTTTAAAAAAATAGTCAACTGAGAAAAAAAATTTTAATTAAAGTAAAAAATTATGGATTTGAAAAAATATTTAAATTAAAATTTATTTTATTTAAAAAATTGTAGAAAATTTTGAAAAAAGTTAAAAATTGATAAAAAAAAATTGAAAAAAATGTGAGAAAAAATGTAAAACTAAAAATTTTACTTGTAGATTAAAAAAAATATTTAGATTTAAATCCATATTTCATATTTTTAAAACAAATTTAAATTTTAAAAATATTTGTAGATTTAGAAAAAGACTTAATTTTTTAGATAATTTCTAAAAAAGATTTAAATTTAAATAGAAATTGTTAAAAATTTTAAAAAATACTTAAAAAATAAAAATTTATAGAAAACTTGATAGGAAATTTAAATTTAAATTAAAAGTTGTAGAATATTTTTAGAAAAAATTTAAAGAATAAAAATTTGGAAAATTTGTAATTTGTAAAAATTGTAGAAAACTTTGTAAAAGATTTAAATTTAAATAAAAAATTGTAGAAAATTTCAGAGAAAAAAACATTCAAATAAAAATTTGTAGAAAATTTCGAAGCATGAATTTAAATTTAAATAAAGAATTATTAAAAAATTGAAATTTGAAAATCAACTTTTTAAATAAATTTCTTGACTCAAAAAAAAACTTATTTTTACAGTAGAAAAAGAATTTTTTTCCACATACAAATTTTCAAGGTCTGATTTTTTTGTATTATATATTTAAATTGAATTGAGTTTAACAAAAAAAAAACGCTTCTGTATTGATAAAGAGTAAAAAATTAAAAAATTTTATTTGTATCTCTACCTGTTTCGCAGCCCCCGACAGTAACAATGGTCCTTGTGAGTATAAAACAAAACCAGTTCTATCGGCCTGCTGTGTTGCTGTTTTAGTCTTACATTGTCTGCTGTGCACTTTTTTATTTCAATAATTTTTTTTCCACTTTTTTTCTCGTCTTATTTTATTTTCAAAAAACGCAAATTTTCTTTTTTAATTCTAAAACTATTTACGAAAAATTTTGTTAACATGTAGAAAGTAAATAAAACTAAAAACATAACTTTATTAAAAATTTTTAACTTTTCATTTTTTAGAAGTTTTATATTAACAATTTATTTAAATATTTTTGTATTTTTTCTTTATAATGAGATTTGCTTTAAACATTTTATTAACAATTTTTTCTTATAATTTTATATTGAAATTTGTTTACTAAATTCTGTATTAAAATTTATTTGCTGAATTTTACTTTCAAATTTATTTTAAAATAAGTTTTAATGTGAAACTTAAAAAATAAATTTTTTATTTAAATTTATTTAAAAGTTTCATTTAAAATTTATTTTCTAAAATTTATATTAAAAATTTACAATGAATTAAAATTTTATATGAAATTTACTGCCAAAATTTTACTTTAAAATTTTACTAAATTTTATATATAATTTATTTGAATTTTAATAATAAAATTTATTTCTCAAATTTTATATTGAAATTTATTTTCTAAGTTTTAATATAAAAATTTATTTTCTAAAATTTGATATTCAAATGTATTGAAATTTTAATGTAAATTTTACTTAATTAAATTTTAATATGAAATTTATTGTTTAAATTTTATTTTGAAATTTGTTTCTCAAATTTTATATTGAAATTTATTTTCTAAAATTTGATATTAAAATTTAAAATTTTAATGTAAAATTTACTTCATTAAATTTTAATATAAAATTTATTGTCTAAATTTTATTTTAAAATTTTTTTCTAAAATTTTATATTGAAATTCATTGAAATTTATTTTCTAAAATTTAATATTCAAATTTATTTACTAAAATTGATATTGAAATTTATGTAATAAATTTTATGCTATAATTTATTGCACCGAATTTTATAAATTTAAAATTTATCAATTAAATTTTATGTTACAATAATTTGTTTGTTGAATTTTACATTTTTAAAATTTATTCAGACAACATTTTTATGTTTATTTTTAGAATTAAAAAATAAAAATTTTAATCTAAAATTTTCAGTTTTTTCACTAAAAATGAAAAAAAATTCAAATTTTCTCTTTTTTTCGTTTTTACTTTTGTACAAAATAATTTTCCGTTTTTGTATTAAATAGATAAACACATCAGAGCAATGTAGAGAGGGCTTTTTTATGTAAATATCGCTTTTGCAAGTTAAAAAAAATATTTTTGATCGTTGAAAAAGTCACAAAAAAAAATATTGCTGTATTTATTTTTTAGCATGTTCGCACGAATAAGTTCATTAATAATTTTTTTGAAAATTTAGAATTTATCGATGTAGAAAAAAACACAAATATTTAACTTTCCTTTGATTTAATATTTTTAAATATTGAAAAAAAAATTTCCAGCATCTTAAAAAATATAAATTAAATTGCCACTGAAATTTTTTATTTTATTCGGCAATTTTTTGTGTCAGTGTGTTTTGAATTTTTTCTTGACAATTTTTTTTTTATTTTAAGTCTTGACATACCATCCCTAAGGAATTAACAATGCATGGACACAAAACCCTTTTAACCCGTGAATAATTTAGATGCAAATTCGAGGCACTTCTACTATACCACCTCAAATTTAATTCACACTTCTTCCATCTCCGAAGTGAAAATTATAAACAAAAATCATTTTTTGCTTGTTAATTATTATTACTAAAAATAGTTATTACAAAATAATTTCAGAAATAGTCGAAAACAATTTTAATTTTTTAATAAAATTTTTATAATCATACCTCGTTTATACTTTTAAAAAATTAAAAAACTAAAATATCAAAAGCAAACAAAATATAAAATTAAAAACATAAAAAAGTTCAAAGAGAAAAAAAATTATTTTATTTTTTAATAGAATTATTTATATATTGATAAACAAATTTTTATCTAATCAACAAATATTTTTATTTTAAAAAAAACTCTGTAATTACTCGACTAACGAAATAATTGAAATTTTTTTCACCCTTAAATTTTCACCACGCACTGTTATAAAAATAAAACAAAATATTGAATGATGCTGAAATTTTTTCTTCCAATTAAGTAAACAAAATTTTTAATTGAATTATTTTTTCAAAAGGAATTTTTTCATTGTGAACAAATATTCAATTTTACATAATGTTTATATATATTTTTATTTTTATACAATATTTCGAAAAAAAAATTTTTTATGCATTCTTCACCCGTCAACCATCGTCAGCTCGCTTTTCATTTCACAAAAGCTTTGTTCCACTTGCACGTTTGTGTCTGTATCTCTAAAAACAAACATTACTAAATTTTTTTGCAAACAATATTATTACATAATTGATTAATAAAAAAAAAGAAATTTGGAGAATATTTTTTTTTAGATTTTCTATATATTTTGCCACAAATTATATAAAAATATGGCAAAAGCGTAAAATTTTTTTTTTCAAATAGATACAGATACTTTTTATTAATAGAAAATAAAGATAAACTGAATTTTTATTGTTTATATACACAATAGTATTTATTTATTGCACTTGCTACATTCATTAGATTTCTCTAATATCGACAAAACTGGATTTTCTTTTTGTTGAAAAAAAAATGATATGGAATTAATTTTATACATTTAGTGGAGGAAAAAATTTTAAAAAAGGAAAAATAAAAAGATAGAAGGAAGTAGAAAAGTAAAAAAAAAATAAAAAAGTTAAGAAATTAAAAAAAATATTTTTATCTCTAGAGAAAAAAGACATTTACAAGCAATTATTTTTAAACAAAAATTTAAAAACTTAATATCAACAAACAAATAATAAAATTCGAGAAAAATTGGTCCAGTTTCGTCGATATTTTGCTAATTAGTGCTTTTGGGTCTACAACCTTCTCTTCACCGAATTAGGTGTAATCTATGTGGTCGATGAGCTGGATTACGAACAGAAGAAACAGTACGAATTGACAGTACGAGCAACTGACAGTGTCTCCGGTGTATTCGCTGAGGTGCTCGTCAGCATTTTAGTCCAGGATGTCAACGACTGTCCACCGGAATTCAGCCAGGATTCTTACAATATTTCCGTCTCCGAAGCCGCGCCGTTTGGAACATCAGTTCTCAAAGTTACATCCCGAGATAATGATACAGGTGAAGCAAAAAAAATTAACTATTTTTTAGTGAAAAATTTTTTTACTAGAGTTTTTTAGCTAAAAGAATAATGCGAGTTTGACGCGAACCTTGCAAATGTGTTCTTTGGAACCTTAGGAAGAGGAATTGATGAAAACTTCCAGGAGAATATTCTTTCTTTCAAAAATATCGAACCTAGTGCAAAAAATAAAAAAATTCTTTTATTTCTGTATTTAATCACCTGGTGATTACAATAATTCATTTAAAACCGCAAATTCGCCCAAATATGAGTTTTGTGATGTATTATGAACGTGGAATTAAAAGTTTGGTGCGGAGTTTGACGGGAACCGAAAAAATGTTTTCCTTATATCCTAAAGATATGAAATGCTAGAAAACTTCCAGAAGAAAGTTGTTTTTTTCAAAAAGATCGAACCTAGTGCAGAAACTGCAATTTTTTCGTGTTTTGTCCCTTTTTGATTAAAGTTATTTGTAAAAATCCACTCTTAACTTTTGGGAACTATTTTTTTCCTTCTTTTTCATATAACTAATTCTTAGACCTGGGGCAGCGATAAATATTCTTCGAGTTTGACGGGAACCTGCGAAAAGTGTTCCCAGTACCATAAAGATGAGAAATTTCCGAAAACTTCCAGAAGAATACTCTTTCTCTCAAAAATATCGCACCTGGTGCAAGAGTAAAAAAAATTAATTTTTCTTCTTCTTTTCCACAGGCATAAATCAGAAAGTACGGTACGCAATTCAGAACGACACAAACAATAGTAGAGATCTTTTCCATATCGATCCGGATGATGGAGTTGTCTTCCTGAAGAGAAGTCTCGACCACGAAACCCACGACTCCCATCACTTCACAGTGATCGCCATCGATCGAGGCGTACCTTCCCTCTCAAGTACAGCACACGTCTGGGTCACCGTTGTCGACATGAACGACAATCCTCCAAAATTCGAGCAACCATCCTACTCGTGTTTCCTCTCCGAGCACGCAGAACGTGGTCAATTCGTCACAGTCGTCACTGCCAGCGATCCCGACTTCATCGACGATAAACTCACCTACACCATCGTCGGCGGCAACGATCAGCAGACCTACAACATTGATCCCTACTCCGGAATAATAACCCTCATCAACATGCAAAATTTCGGTGAAAACAAATTAACCCTCCTCAACGTTTCCGTAACCGACGGCGTTTACACCAGTTTCGCCAGAGTGAAAATCGAAATCCTTCCAGCGAATCGTCACAATCCCAAATTCCCAAATCCAATAGTTGACGTCACTGTCCTCGAGAACCAATTGCCAGGAAGACTGGTGACGCAGGTCATCGCCACCGACGAGGATTTCGGCGAGTACGGAGAAATTTCCTATTCAATTCCCTCGGAGGCGATGAAGGACATCTTCGATGTGAACAAACAAACTGGCGAAATTACCACCAAGAAGAAATTAGATCGTGAGTACAGGAAGCTTTACGAAATCCCCGTAATGGCAACCGACGGCGGTGGACGACCTGGATTCGTGATGGTCCGCGTGAAAGTCGGCGACGAGAATGATAATCCACCAGTCTTCCTATTAGGCGAGTACAAGGCCACAATTGCCGGAAATCTCACCCTGAACACAGTCTTCCTGAAGGTGAAAGCAATCGACGCTGATGAAGGCGATGCCGCAACGATCGAGTACTCCATCTACGAACCCCAAGAATCAAAAGCCAAGGGTCTCTTTGGAATTAATTCCGAGTCCGGTGCGTTATTCCTGATTAAGAACGCCACCGCTTGGGAGAATCAATTATTTCAAATCTTCATTCGCGCCGAGGATAAGGGTCTAAAAACCTATCACGCCGATGTGCCTCTCAATATTCTAATCACCGGTCCCCAGGACACTCCACCCCTTTTCGAAAGAATGAACGAAAAGTTCTTCTACTCAGAGTCCTCCGTTGTTGGGACAGTGATAACAAAATTAAAAACCGTGACGAACAGTACCGTGAAATATAGAATTCTCCCCGGACTCGAGGAATCATCACTCTTCGATATCGATCAAAATGGACAAATCACATTAATTGAGGCTTTAGATCGCGAAATTCGGGATCATCATCTAATTGGAATTTTAGCTGAAACTGATTCAAGTCCCCCATTGACTGCTTTGGCGGAAATTTCCCTTCAAGTTCTAGACGAGAATGATCATGCACCAAAGTTTGAGAGTAATCCGTATATTTTGAATTTGGCCGAGAATATTGAGGAGGGGACGGCAATTTTGAAAATTGTTGCTCATGATAAGGATCTTGGAAGTAATGGAGAAGTGAGATATTCCTTTGGAACGGACATTGGTGACTTGGCGAATGTCTTCACTGTCGACGCCTATACTGGATGGATTTCGACATTGGTGCAGTTGGATAAGGAAAAGCAGGCGGAGTACAAATTTCAGGTGAGTGGAGAATTTCTATTTTTCTTTGGGTTATGAACTAGTAGCTTGGGGGTGAAATAACCACGAGGTTCCCGTTGGGTACTCCTAGCGGAAACAGAGAATGCAGTAGATTTCCCTCGAATTGTTTTCGGGTCAGCCAAAGTGAAAGGTCCGGAGTCCAGGTGTCGATGTAAATTAGATAAAACAACTCTCAGCCTAGGAGTGACCTAATTATTGATTTGACATTGATGTCGAGGTAATGCAGTCCTTAGAAAAATAGAAATGTGCCTCGCAGTAGAAATTACCTCCTTGTTTGAATTTGACTAGGAAGAGATTCGAAGAAGGCACTTGGTACTTGAAAAGATTTTCTGAACTGGAGTAGAAGAACAAACTCGATGACAGTACACAACTAGTTATTAAGAGCATTAAGAGCATCAGAAGTATTAGGAGCATTAGAAGCATTAGAAGTATTAGAAGCATTAGAAGCATCAGAAGTATTAGGAGCATTAGAAGTATTAGGAACATCAAAAGTATTAGGAGCATTAGAAGTATTAAAGGTATTAGGAGCATCAGAAGTATCAGAAGCATTAGAAGTATTAGAAGCATTAGAAGTATAAGAACCATCAAGAAGTTTTAGGAGCATCAAATGCATTAGAAGCATTAGAAGATTTAGAAGTATTAGGAGCATCAGAAGTATTAGGAGCATAAGAAATATTAGGAGCATCAGAAATATTAGAAGCATTAGAAGTATTAGAAGCATTAGGAGCATCAGAAGTATTAGGAGCATTAGGAGCATTAGAAGTATTAGGAGCATCAAAAGTATTAGAAGTATTAGGAGCATCAAAAGCTTTAGAAGTATTAGAAGCATTAGGAGATTTAGAAGTATTAGGAGCATCAGAAGTATTAGGAGCATTAGAAATATTAGGAGCATCAGAAGTATTAGGAGCATTAGAAGTTTAAGAAGCATTAGAAGTATTAGGAGCATCAGAAGTATTAGGAGCATTATAAGTATTAGAAGCATTAGAAGTATTAGAAGCATTAGAAGCATTAGAAGCATTAGAAGTATTAGAAGTATTAGGAGCATCAGAAGTATTAGGAGCATTGGGAGAATTAGAAGTATTATGTATTAGAAGTATGACGTGACACTTACAACAACCATTGTTGTGTGACCATCTGTTTGAGACATCTTTCTGAACTCATTAGATTGTTTAGAGTTCCCGTTCTATTTTATAATTCACGTGTTATTTGTTTATAATTCAGTGGTTATTATCCTGTTCGACGAGTTAAAAACCCATTACATACTTTTTCAGGTCATTGCAACTGACAATGGAAATTCGAAACACTTTGCCCGAACAACGGTTCACATTAAATTGAAGGACTACAATGATAATGCACCAATTTTCGTCGACGGTCCCTACGAAGCATCGGTTAAGGAAAACGCCCTCCCGGGAACGGTTCTTGTTAAATTGTCAACAGCCGATAAGGACGTTGACATGAATACATCAGTCGACTTCTACATTACTGCCGGAGATCCAAGATCGCAATTCCAGGTCTGTATATATGAAACAAAGAAATTGTATCTTTGTTCCTTATTTATTTATCCTTTTACCTACTTCTTTACAAACCATTGGCATTAATCGATTCGTTACGAATTCAGGTTCGTTCGACCGGTGAAGTGTTTGTCGCCAAATCTCTGGACAGAGAAACAACCGACAGATACGAATTATCAGTCACTGGAACAGACGGAAAATTCGTATTCAAGACGAAGGTGACTGTAGAAGTCCTAGATGTGAATGATAATCCTCCCTATTGCCTTCGATACCGTTATAGAGAGATTCTTTCCGAGGGTTCACATCCCGGAACGTATGTTCTGACCGTTCTGGCAACAGATTATGACGATGAGGAGAATGCAAAGTTGCGTTTTTATCTCACCGGGGATAATAAGGAGAAGTTCTCGCTCGATAAGGACACTGGGGTCCTGAAGACTGTTGGACAATTGGATCGCGAAACACAGGCGAAATATTCCCTCACTGCTCATGTACAGGTAGGTTTTCTTCTTCCTTTCTCGTCTCCTAATAATTCTTTTTGCTAATTCTGCAAATTTTTCCTATTAGGATCGAGACAAACCGACCTGGGAATGTTCGTCACAATTGGAGATACTCGTTTCCGATTTGAATGACAATGCTCCGAAATTTATGATGCAGTCCTACAGTACAACACTGCCGGAGGATGTAGAAGTTGGAACTTTGGTGACAAAAGTCCACGCCACTGACGATGATATTGGCATCAATCGAAAGATTCGTTACGAATTTATCGACTCGGCGAATAATCATTTTCAAATTGCTGCCGACAGTGGAATTATCACTCTCGCCAAGCCGCTCGATCGTGAAACAAAGGCAATGTACAATGTCACCATTCAGGCGATGGATCAAGGAACACCTCAATTGATGAGTGTCGCTTCCCTAGTTGTCAATGTTCAGGATATCAATGACAATCCACCGGAATTCACTTCCAAGTTTTATTTTGCTCGTGTTCCGGAAATCGATGCAATTGGCACTGAGGTTGCAAGGGTTCTTGCAACATCGAAGGACACGGGTGTTAATGCCGACGTTTACTATTCGATAATCGGTGGGAATGAGCACAAGAAGTTTCAAATTAATGCACAGACGGGTGTTATTGCAATTGCTGAACAATTGGATTACGAGAGGGCGAGGGATTATTTCCTAACGATTCAAGCTGTTGATGGGGGTATTCCTCCGTTGAGTAATCACGCGACTGTTAATATTACCGTACTCGACAGTAATGATAATCCGCCAATTTTCAGCGAAGTTTCGTATCGAGCTGCTGTTAAGGAGGACGCTATCGCTGGAGAAAAAGTAACACAGGTGAGTTTCTTTTCCTCTATATTTGTATTTAATTCCTAAAGTTCGAATTACCAAATCATCATAATTAATAATAAAAATATAGAAACGTTTATTTCGTTACCAACGAATCAAAAATTATTTTCAGGTATATGCGAACGATTTGGATAGCGAGGAGAACGGAATAGTTTCGTACTTCATAGAAAGGGGTGATAAATTGAAACAATTTAGTATCGACGAGAAAACTGGAGTGATATCAGTAGCAGCGCCTCTTGATCGAGAAACCGTAAGTCTATTCACCTAAAATTGGAAATTATTCGAATTGACGAATTCAGTAATTTAATTCCTCTACTTACGATACATGACGAGTCGTTTTAATTCCAGGTACCGAATTACGTTCTCGAGGTTCATGCCCGCGATTCCGGTCTACCGACACTCACCAGTTTCGTTATGGTCAACATCGAGATTCTCGACGCCAATGATAATCCCCCACAATTCTCGCAAGCAAATTACACCACAATTATTCAAGAAAACAAACCCATTGGTCACGTTGTTCTTCAATTTATGGTAACCGATCAAGACATCTCGCCGAACTCCGATCCCTACACTTTCGATTTCCGCTCTGGCAACGAAGGAAACTCGTTCCGCCTCGAACAGGACGGTTCTCTTCGTACCGCGACTAAATTCAACAATCGTCTCAAAGACAAATACGTCCTTCATATTCGTGTCTTTGACAACGGAAGTCCACCACTCTATTCCGACGCCTATGTCGTGGTGAAGATCATCGAGGAATCACAATATCCACCGATTGTCACACCTTTGGAAATAGTCATCAATTCCTATCTCGACGAATATCCGGGCGGAGTGATTGGCAGGGTTCACGCCTCCGATAAGGATCAGTACGACACTCTTCTCTACACTCTAGCGCCGTCGTCACCGAATCCAAATACCGATCTCTTTCAAATCGATAAACTCGATGGGACCCTGGTCGCTTTGCCAAGACTCGATGTTGGTGAATATCGACTCAATGTCACCGTGACCGATAGCAAATTCATCTCGTACACTATTGTTAAAGTCTCCGTGGACCTAGTGAACGAGAAGATGCTCGATAATTCGGCGATAGTCCGCTTCAGGGAGGTGAGTCCCGAGGATTTTATCCTTAGTCATCGGAAAGGCTTTCTACGAACTGTGCGCAACGCCTTAAATTGTCGACTTAAGGACGTGGTGATAATTAGCGTTCAAGCGTCAACAGACGAGGCGAATTTGATAAAATCCCGCGCTCTTCGACAGAATTCAAAAAATCCAAAAAATTCCACATTTAGATTCCCTCGTCAGGCTATTCATAATGATCTCGATCTTCTGTTCGCGGTGCGAAAACCGAATGGGTTCTACAGTTCGGAAACAATACGAGAGGCTTTAAATCAACATCTAGAGGAGTTGGAGGAATCGACGAAACTTGTCGTGGAGGAAATTGTGAGATTCAAATGCACTAAGGGTTATTGTCTCTACGGCGATTGTCAGGATAGGATTATACTCGATCCCCTACAGATTGCACCAGTTTCGACTGATGTGACAAGTTTCGTTTCACCGAAGCATAAGCAGAAGATGGATTGCAATTGCAAAGAGGGCTATGCCGGTAGTCATTGCGAACTTGTAGTGAATGAGTGCGCGAGGGATCCGTGTCCGATTTTCAAACAGTGTATTCCTGATTCGTCCATTCAGGGATATTCCTGTCAGTGTTCGGAGGGATTTGCCGGGCAGACGTGCGAGATTAATATCTCCAAGTGCCATGATGATTCATGTTACATACCGAGGAATCCGATTTCGTTCAGTGGGAAGAGTTACGCTAGGTATAAAATCGATAAGTTGATTGTTCGCGAAACGGTTGAGGATCGTTTGAGTTTGTCGTTGAGGATACGAACGGTGCAACTTACTGGGAGTTTGATGTACGCGGCGGGAAAGGTGGATTATAATATTCTGGAGATTGCGAACGGTGTGGTGCAATATCGATTCGATTTGGGAAGTGGAGAGGGATTGGTGAGAGTGAGCAGTACTTATGTTAGCGATGGACAGTGGCATGAGATACAGTTGGAGCGGGATAAGAACAGTGCGAAGGTGGTGGTCGATGGGAAGTATTTTGCGCACGGGGCCGCGCCGGGAAGTAACGAGATTCTTAACCTCCAGTCGGATGATCTGTACCTTGGAGCTGAGGTTAGACAACATCCCTCGATCTTGGGTTTCGAGGATGTCCAACGTGGGTTTATTGGGTGTATGGACGATATGCGGATTGCGAAAATCTCCGTACCGTTGCATATGAGTGGAGCTAGCAGTGTCGCCGTTTTGAAGAGATTCGCGAATGTGGAATTCAGTTGCGATCCGGGGATAATCCTAACGCCGCCTGGAATCTGCGGTTCGCAGCCCTGTCAGAACGGAGGGACTTGCAAGGAGTCAGGAAACGATCACTACGAGTGTGAGTGTCACGGGAGATTCACAGGCATCGCTTGCGAAATTGATACCGATCCTTGCGCCTCATCTCCTTGTTTGTACGGAGGAAGATGTCGTCTAGTGCCTGAAGGAGGGGATTTCACTTGCGAATGTGTAGGACTGAGCTTAAGCGGGAAACGGTGCGAATTCGGGAGGTACTGCAGTCCTAACCCTTGCATCCACGGCGGAGTTTGCGAAGAAGGAAACAATGGACCGATCTGCAAATGCCAAGGTTTTAGGGGAGAGCGCTGCGAGACTGACATCAACGAATGCGACACTAACCCCTGTTCGAATGGTGGGACCTGCATTAACGAACTAGGCAGTTATAGATGCATCTGCCCGGCCGATATGTCAGGGAACAATTGTGGAAATCCGGCTTTCACGTCCGTTATCTCGAGGTATCTCAACATCACTTCGGAACAACTCATGTGGATCGGAATCGCTCTAGGAGCGAATATCATCCTTATCATAATATTCGTCTCCTGTAGGAAGGTAAGAAGCAAACGGAATCGCGCGAGAGCGAATCACATCAACAATGAGACGAGAAAACAAATTGTCCTCAATTCAGCAAGAACCAATGAACACGAATTCAAGCGGAGTTCCAAACTCAGTAATTTGGAAGTTATACAGGTAATTTTTTCAGATTTATAATTTCTTCTTCTTCTTCTAGTGAGAGGCATGTTTTTTTTAAAGAAGGCGATACGACCTTCATAATATCTTAAGGGGTTACATCCAGTGATGTAATCGAAGGCAAGAACAAAATAATTTTTGACAAAATGTCGCCTTCTGAAATCGAAGTGAATCCCAAGTGGATGTAACCCCTTTAAGACGGCATTTTTTTTTAAGTTTGCTGCTAAAATAAAAAAGAAGTCTCTCTCCCAAAAATATTATCGCGTGTGCTTTTTGAGTTTAAAAAGTTTTTTTGTGTGTTTTTTTTTGCAGAGAGAACCTCCCCAATGTCCCCCTAGACCCGCTTCCTATACTCCTAGTTCGAACAATGAGCCGGTTGCGTATAGTAATACGGCGGCAGTGGCTTTAAACAATTTGGATACACTGAGAAGTTATGGAAGTGCTGGTGATGAATTGGAGATAATCCCTCCAGATTATCTGCGTAATTTGAATCGCAGAACTCCTGTACCTCCTCCATCGTTAGGTCATTCAATTCCAGTTGGTGGTAATAACGCTGGCGGTAGTGACAACGATAGTCTACATAAACCCTCATGGCAGGAACAAATGCAACTCGCTTCATTCATCTCCGATGCGGCTAAAATTAAGAATGGTGAGTCTTACCATATTCCTGATGGTTCCCCTTTCCCCCACTCAAGCGTAGCTTCTTACTTTTTTATTTTCGCTTGCGGCATGAAGCTCTTCTAATTAGTCTACTTGCACTGAAAAATCCCATTGCAAAATGATTTCAAATTCTGAAAAAAATTAATTGTTTTTATTTAAAATTTTAATGTGAAACATTTTTCAATGGTTGTGTTTTTTTAAAATGGCAAACTTTTAAATAACAAGAGCGTATCGTGTATGTACTAACAGACCTGAGACGAGCGAGCCCAGTGGTATCAGAGCTGACCACTGGAGGACTTCTACTAAATTCTACCCGGCAGATGCCTCACGGAGGTGGTTCCTCCGTTACATCTCTCTCGGTTATCGAGGATGATCCTCGCATTGTTGGCGGTAAGTTAATCCCAATGTTCGGTGACGAAGAAGAGCCAAAACCCCTTTTTTTTCTTTTTTTAAATTTCTAACCTCAAAATAAAAATTTAATTTTCTCAATAACTCTTCTATTCTTACAATTTTTCGTTTAATGTTTAACAAATTTTCTAAATTCACTCCGAAAGTTTGGAAATTAATCTCTTTTGTCAAATTCCATCCAAGGAATTACGAAATACAGGGATTTGAATTCACCAAGTGGGAGCAACTTTAAATCGTAATATTCCAAACACTGCGAATTGGAAAAATATCCCAAATTAGGAAAACTAACACAAATGTTCACAATAATGATAAAAAATAACCCCACTGTGTTGCATTATAAGCTTTTTTCGCCTGTAACTACAATCGAAATCTATATCTGACAAAAACGAGCTTTTGATCCTTTTCCGTTTGCTTTACAATACGATGGAAAAAATTGACATTTTTGCTTTAGCAAGAAGGAAACATTGAGTAATTTTTTTTTCTTTATCATTTGTCAGGTTATCACTGGGACTGTTCAGACTGGGTCAGACCAAATCAGAACCCGCTGCCAAATATCACGGAAGTTCCTGGAAGTGAAGTTCCAGACTCATCCAGTTTCCACAGTAACGAAAGCAACGAGTCAAACACACATCAGTTACCATCAAGTAAGTTTTTTTTATGTTTGGTAAGATAATTTTTACCTAGATCCGGCAAGGGTCAATACATGCGCTATAGTGGTCTGGCACAATAACACATGCGCAGTAGTGTTCTGGCACAGCAACACATGCGCAGTAGTGTTATGGCACATTAACACATGCGCAGTAGTGTTCTGGCACATTAATACATGCGCAGTAGTGTTCTGACACATTAACACATGCGCAGTAGTGTTCTGGCACATTAACACATGCGCAGTAGTGTTCTGGCACAGCAACACATGCGCAGTAGTGTCCTGTCACATCAGAACATGCGCAGTAAATTCAAAGTCGCAATTTTTTCGATTTTTTTTACATTCACACTTGAAAATTATTAAAATGACATAAATTTCTAGTCACAAATCCAAGCATTCTAACTAACTAATAGAATTCGTTGTGGTAAAATAAAAAGTGCTAAAATTGAATAAAAATTTCCAGTGCATGGTCCAATAGACACAACACGCGATATCGAAACACTGAATGAGGACCAGGAATCGGAATACGTAGGCGATTCAGAATGCGGTACGGACTTTTCCGAACACTTTTGTCCAGAGACACAACGACTAAATCCACTGGACAGCGGCGGTGAGGGTGAGTACAAATACAAGGATTCCGAAAGTTATTTACGACATCCAAATTCGTATCTACCGCATTATAATATAAACACGGATACGGAGAATGAGGCGCATCCGCTCAACGGTCGGCTGGGTGATGGCCTCGAGTCCGAGGAGGAGGATGATGAGGACGACGTAGTGCCTTATGGTTTCCCAAGCACGCGACGCAATCGATGTCACAATAATAAGGGTGACGACGTCGACGATATCGGCTCAGTCATCACTACACTCGAGGAGAGGAACTCGCTCCTCGGCGGTGCAACGAGCAATAGCGATCTCTCGACAAATTTATGCGAGATCGATGACTCCGAGTACGAGATTCCCGAGCACAAAAGTAATGGCCGAGCCTGGCTCACTGGCAGCGTCACGCAAACCTCCGTGTGACGATTCATCATCAATCATCGTTGTGCTCTCGAGCAAAGACTGTTTTAATATTTATAATTAATAATAATACGCAATTTTGTACATAATTAACTATATATTGTATATGTAAACTTTAAAAGATAAAAGGAGAAAAATGAAAAAACCTGTACAGGCAGCTAGCTAGAGTTACGATGCGATTGGAAATTTTGTTCAGGATTCCATCAGTGCCATCTTTACTCCAAAACTGTAATTTTGTTCAGATTTCAAAATTAAGGGGTTACATGCAGTTAGACAGACAAAAAAGTCGGTATTTTAGGAATTTTTACTCAGAAAACTATTGAGTATTTCAATTTAAAAATTAATGCACTTAAGGGTAATTTGAACTTTATTTTGACACTAGCAAATCTTACGCGCACTAGAACCCGAAACTTGCTATTCAATTTTTATTATGCAAATTACAAAACTTTTTATTTTCAAAAATGAATTTTTGAATAATTACAAACTCAAACTTTAAAATTCATTAAAATTATTAACTAATTTATTAATTAATTATTCTTGTTTAATAATTTCAAAGATTTTAATAAAATTCTTCTCAGGAATTCAATTATTTACATAAATAATGTTCTTCGAAACAATTCAATTTCTGAATAGTAAAATTCTTTGCAAACATTCCATTATTTTTAATACAATATGAAAAATTCAGATTTTCAAAGATTTTAATTTGAAACCTTTTCAAAATTCAATTATTTTGAAAATATTAATATTCAATTTTAATATTTTTTTAATATTCAATTATTATCTAAAATTTTAACTAAAATTCATTTTTAAAACAATTTTTATTGAAAAATTCTACAAGAATTCAATTATTTAAATTTGAAATACAAAAATGAAAAAATTATTTTAAAAAATAATATTTCTTAAAATTCAATTATCATAAAGAATTTTATCAAAAACATTTTTAAATAATTCAATTCTCTTGACGAATTTTAATAAAATTTTAAATTATATTTTTCTAGGAAATCGATTAAAATTGTGTTAAAAATAATAATTGAAATTCAGCAATGAGTTTTATTATTTATGTATAAATAATTGAATTACTAAAAAAAAATTTATTATTTACGAAAATAATTGAATTGTTTCGATGAAATTTATAAAAAAAATTTGTAAATAATTGAATTCCTGTGAAATTTTTATTATTTAAAAGAAAAAAAATTAAATGTTTGCGTAGAATTTTATTAAAATTTTTTTAAATAATTCTTTCTTTAAAAAAAATTGACTTTTACGGACTTTTACGAGTATATTACGAAAATGCAATAAAAAAATTCGATTTTTTCAAAATCCTAAGTGGATGTAACCCCTTAAAAATAAATTATTGTAAAAATATAAAATCGATCCCTAATTTTCAAATTCAGTATCAAAATGTTCAAAAAACCTACTTTTCGCGCTCTCTAGTCACTGGACCTTTTTCGAACATTAAATTACAGTATATGAAGTGTAATTACTCCTTTATTTTAAGCCATATACAATAGATAAAAGACTTTATTTAAAATTAAAACAAAAAAAAAAAAAAAATTATCTATTAAATTACAGTTTTGGAATTATTATTCTATCGACAGTAAAAAGAAAAATGACTGATTTCTTTACGTGAATTTGAAAACCTTCGAATCCTGAACAAAATCTATTTTTTAAAAAAAGGTACTTATCTTCGTAATTTAGAAAAAAAATTTCTAAACGAATTGATGAGTTCCGTGGACCATTTTTTTTATTCTTTTCTGCAAAAAAAATCAAGTTTTTGATAAATTTCCCCACCCCAAGTAAAGAATTTGAAAAATCGCATCGATAGACCAATGACTATTATTTAGTGGTGTGTATAATTTTAATATTGTAATAATAATAATAATAATCAATTCGAACTGCGAGAAATAGGGTGCATTCAAATATTTTTTTTGAGTGACGCCAAAAATCGAATTTATTTTTCATTAAATGTCAACTTAACTACCTAAAAAAAAAAACAAAAAAAAAGTTGTCTACGTTCGAAAGGCGAAAAAATATGCACAAGTTCAATAGATAAAAAAAATTATGATGATGATATGATGATGATGAAAAATGAAGATGAAATATTTTTACTGTGATGATAATAATGTTTATATGACGATTGTTATAATACACGATCTTGTATTGTGAAAAATCGAGATCAACCGGGTTTTCTAAGGAGGAGAAAAAAGAATAATAATCACAGAGCAAAGTCTAAGTGCCATTGAGAAGATTCCAGATGGAAAAATTCGATTTTAAAAAATTTTCAAATTTTAGGGGGAAAATAATTATTTTCTTTCAATAAGCGAAAAAAAAATTGGAATCTTCTTAGTGTCTATTAATTAAATTTAATGGGGGAATATAATTTTTTTTTAATTCCGATATGCCGTCACTATTTTTAGATAATGTTTGAAGCAACTTTCATTAAATTAACTTTTTGTATTTTGGGGATTTTTTTTGTTTTTTTGTTTTGATGAATTTTTTACGCAATTCAATTTTGCCATTATTTTTCAGAAAGAAAGGTTTCGTTCATCTCTAAATAAATAATTTCAACTGAAAATTTTATGTTGAGGGGTAAAAATTAAAATATTTAAAATTATAAATTTTTAAAAACCATAATTTGAAGAATAGAAAAATTTTAATTTTAACCTTATAATTAAAATATTATAAACTGTTTTTTTTATTTATTTATTTCATTGAAACGAGCAAAGTAGTTTTTGCCTTTTTTATTTAAAATTTCTACCCTTTTTTAATAAATTATAATTTTTTCAATTTTTTAATATCCCAATTTTAATTATTTTATATTTTTTATTTAAAATTTTGATTTAAAAATTTTAATTCCATTTTCTTAAAAAAAAACCTTTAAAAACAAAATGACTCAAATACAAAAAGTAATTTTTATTATCAAAATGAAAATTGCTACAAATAACGATCATTTCCAAAAGAAAAAAAAAACTCTAAAACATTTCTTAACTAACATTTATGGACTTTCTAAAACGAAAAAAAATTTTTTTTTCTTTTTCACTGCGAAAACCACACGTAAATTTTTAAGACGACTTTTCCTACTCGATTAACGCTATATTTAAGTTATCTACTTCCGTTATTTATTAATCACTGGTGCTGCCATTTTAATGTCTCCAAAATAGGAAAGAAAAAAAACCTTTAAATTTTCTATTAACATTCCTATATAATTATTGAAAAGAAAAAAAGAACAAAAAAATAGTTTTTTTCTTTGTTTTTTTTAAATCGATTTCCAGTTTCCGAAAAATTCTCAATTTTTCCGAAAAAATGAAAATCGAGAAGACTGAGAATTTCGAGAGTAATATATAACTCGAAACTGCCAATTTTTTATATTATATAAATAAAATAAAATGATAAATGATGAAAATATTTTTACTGCCATAACGGAAAAGAATGCATTTTTCTTAAGGTTTTTAACACACTTGCGCCTCATCCTTAAGAAATTATTGTGTTTGTAAGTAAAAAAAAAGAAAAGAGGAGCGAATTTTTATTGTATTATTGAGGACAATTTATATATTTATTGTAATATTTAAATATCGCGCTCTATTTATAATTTTTTTTTGTTTACGTTAAACATTCGTAATAGCAGCTTTCTATAAATGGTTTAGGTGTACGCGCTTCTTTCTTTCTTTTAATAACCATTTTCCTTTTTTTATATTTGCCTCTTTTATAGTCGTCAAATTTTTATTTATTTATTTTTTTTTTTTTTGACTAAACGAACTTTTTTTTATAAATGCGTGTACGAATTTCGCTAAACAGGGTGACTCTTGCTTTATCTTTTTTTTTAGAAAAAAAAAGTAGAGAGGGTCAAGTATGTCCTCTATAAAAGGGCGATAATTTTTTTATTGCATCTGCAGTTACTCTAAAGAATGCATGAAAATGTTTCTCTTTTAGTGAAATTGTATTTGTAATAATTTATCATTTTGTATTTTTTTTTAATTTAAAAAATTATTATTTATATAAAAATAAATTAACTTTATTTTAATAGCGAAAAAAATTTGTAGACCTAAGAATAATGTAATTCATCTAAAACATAATTTACAGACTAGAAAATAATTTTTTTTAACACAGAAAATAATTTTTGGACCTAAAAATTTTTTTTGTTACAGAAAATATTTTTTTGACCTAAAAAGTAATTTATTAATTTAGCCAATACCTTTTAGATCTAAAAATAATTTTATTTCATTACAGGAAGTAATTTTTAAACCTAGAAAATAATTTTTTAATTTAACCAATACTTTTTAGACCTAAAACTATTATTCTTTCATTACAAATAATATTTTTTATACCTAAAAAGTAATTTGTTAATTTAACCAATACTTTTTAGACCTATAAAGAAATAAGTTAATTTAGCCAATACTTTTTAGACCTAAAAATATTGTTTCAATACAAAAAATACTTTATAGACCTAACAAGTAATTTGTTAATTTAGCCAATACTTTTTGACCTAAAAATAATTTTATTTCATTAAAGAAAGTAATTTTAGACCTAGAAAGTAATTTATTAATTTAACCAATAATTTTTAGACCTAAAAAATAATTTGTAAATTTAGCCAATACTTTTTAGACCCAAAAATATTGTTTCACTACAAAAAATACTTTGTAGGCCTAAAAAGTAATTTGTCAATTTAACTAAAACTTTTTAGACCTACATTTTTCTTTTAATTGAAAAATCAATTTCTAGAACTAAAAAAAATTCTCATATCATTGCAGAAAATTAAAAAAAAATTTTTAGGTCTAAATTCTAAAATCCCGGTTTAAAAGTAAATTTGCAAACCTAAAAATAATTTAAATTTAAATCGTGGATTGAAAATCAAAATTAAAAAGTTTTTTAATAGATTTGTTAATGTGCCATAATGTATTATTTTGATTAAAATATTTTTTTACATTCTAATTTATAAAAAAAATTTTTACGAATTGATTTTTTTTACTTTTTTTAAAAAATTTTTTAGTTTAATAATTTCTTTTTTATATTATTATTGTAGATTATGTAAAATATTATTTTTTCTTCTTTTTATAAAAAGCTTTTCTTTTTCTTTCGATATTATCTTTTTTTTAATTCTTTAGTGTAACTGCAGTTGCGTTTGCCTCGAAATTTGCAAAAAAAAAATTCTTGGCCGATTTATCGCAAGAGACTTTTTGAAGAGCTACGAGCTCGGGGGACACAATTAATTATAGATAATTTATTCTCTGTATATTTAGAAAAAAAAATGTTAAGGAAACAAAAAACAAAAACACTGTACATACTTAATGAATTTTTGTGAATGAAAAGAAAAAATGAAATGACGAGTGGTGAAAATTGAGTCGAAAATTACACTCAAGGAATTTGTATTTTAATATTGCGTATAGGCTTTAATTTTTTTATATACATATATATATAAATATATTGTCTTTTCTTGCGTCCGATAATTGTTCTTTAGTAGTATATAGAAGAAAAAAGAAAGCAAATGAAAATTGAATGAATCAAGAATTCTGAGGAATTGATGTGCAATTTTTAATAAGAAAAAACAAATGAAAAGAAAAAAAATTTTTTTGTGGCGTGTATGTCTTTGTGAATATTTGTCGTTTATTGTATATTTACCATTATTATTATTATTCTTTTTTTTTAAATTATTTTGTCAAAACTTTTTTCAGGCCTACGGAATATAATCTTAAAATAGTTTTTAGAATTATTTCCGCAATTGTCGCAATGTTCTCGCGTTGTTCATTGCTTTGTAAAAAAAAATATGAAAGAAATGGAACTTTTATTCAAAAAAAATATTATGTAAATCAGTTGGTACAATATATTGAAATTGAAAAATCAAAAAATTTTGGACTTAGACACATGCTAAAAATAGAATACATATCGCGCAGTAAAATTCTGTCGGAGAGAGAAATGTAAATCTAAGGCTATAAATAATTTGTACAAGAAAACACACTTGTAATAAAGAAACAATACAAATCTTGCCTAAAATTTATCTAAATTTATTATTAACCCACAATTTTACTTTAGATTTTATTTAATTTTTACTTTGAAACTTTCTATAATTATTCGTCACAATAATGATTGAGAAAAGAAAATAAAAAGTTATGGATAATTTTAATAGTTGATTAATAATTAATAGTAAATTAATAATTTTGAAATCTAGCTATAAAAATTAACCCTTTAATGTAAAAACGATTTTTTAATTTCATACACGGAGAGAAAAATCAATCGTTTATAGCATGAATGCTTTGTATTTTAAAAGTATGAAATGTTAGTATACTATGACTGCAAGAAAGTATACTGCGATTGCAAGAATCCTATGCTTTTTCGGTATTAGACCCTTGCAACTGGCTATTAGGCCACGCCCAGAGCCTGGGCCGACCAATCACATTGCAGAAAACTTTTACCGAAATCGCATAGGTTTCTTGCAATCGTAGTATGAAAAACTTCATGCTAAAAAGCCCAGATATTTCTCTCCGTGTAGGTATCCTTGTAGAGAATAAAATTACGCAACTTTTCCTTAATAAAGTTTTTTCTTAAAATTTAATTTTAAAAATTTGATATTTTATTTTACCTTATTCATTCTAAATTCTTTATTATAATTTCGATTCTCATTTATTTTAGTTATGACTCCAAACTCTATGTTTTTCTCTGACGTTTGATGGGTGAATTTATTTTTATTTTTTGCTGACGAATGTTTATTTATTAATTTTTTTGGTAAGATATTATTATAACCTTTTTATTATTTATGAGTAAATGCCGGTTTTCCCAAATTTCTCGATCGCTGTAATATTCTCAGTAATATCATTATAAACAGAACAACAATAATTAAATACATTAGTTTTCATTTAGGATGCGTTAAATAGAATATATGAGAATTTTATTTTAAAAATAAAATTCAACGCATCTAAATATTAAAAAATTTATCGAAATTTAAAAATGAAAATTTTGATTTTATGTTAGCACATAAAAATAATTTTTATTAAAGAAATTATAATTTTCATATCGACGAATTTTCTCTTTTATAAATTTACATATATGAAAAATGGAAATTAAAAAAAAGAATTTCTCTCAATATTGTCATTCACTAGTAATTTTTATTTCAGACTCATTAAATCAGTTTCTACCATCACGGTAATATATATGGTGATTAAATTTTGCATCATTAATAAAAATTACAGGAATTTTATTTTATAATTAATTTTCTTTAAATTAATGCTCATTTCGTAACACTTTCATTCAGAATGTTTCCTTAAAACTTTTTCTCTGCTTTTTCTTAAGAAAATTGAGAAAAATGTTTTAATAATAATTTTTCTTAATTTTCTACCTATGGCATCTTTTCTAGATCAAAAAACGAATGAATATCAAATTTTAATTATTTTCAAATAAATTATCAAAGACACAATAGAATTTGTTTTCAAAATAGAATGAAATTTAAAAATCGAAAAATTCGCCAATTTATTAATTTATTAATAATTAAAGAAAAGGTTTAAAGAAATAAAAATTGAGTTAATAATTTTAAAAAATCTTTTAAAAAAACTCAAAAATCTTAATTTCTTCAATTAAAAAAAATGAAACTTTTGCGTAACGGGAAAAAATCCATTTTCCTATTTTTTCAGTTGAAAACTAGTTTTAAGTTTATTTAGAAAAAAGAAGAATGATTCATAATTACAAAAAATGTAAATTTGTAGAACTTTAATTTTATTTTCACTTATTTTAAAGGACACATTGCAATTTTACTCATCAACTTTAGTGGAACGAGTATAAATCAATTGTGCGTGATGTTGCACAATTTGTTTAATTAGTCCTTTCTTCTCCAATTCGATGAGCGCTCGCCTTGCCAGGGAGCCACGAATCTTCAATCGGTCGCTAATGATCGATGGAGTGATCAGCTTGTACAATGGAACTTCCTTGTACAATTTCTCGTATGTGCTGTTATCGAACAAGACATGATTGTTCAACTTATCACGGGTTTTTCCTTTGGACCACTTCTGCAAATTCAAATTCCACATTTCAGTTTTCTTTTCTTTTTTTGTCAATTTTTTTAAAATTTACATATTTAAATTTAAAATTTGAAATTTTCTTTTAAACTAAACGTTTAAGAAAATTATCTCAAATTGGTTATTAGAATTTTTATTATATTTACTAAAAATATTATTATATACTTTTATGAATTATTTTTATATTATACTTTCATAATGTAATTTATTTTTTATACTATTAATTTTTTATAAAACTAATTTTTTTTATTATTAATTATTATTATTATTATTACTATTATTTTGTTGTTGCTCGTATTTATTAGCAACAATTTTTGTTAAAGAAATTATAATTTTTAAAGTGACAAAATTTTCTTTTTCATAAATTTCCATAAAAAAAGGAAATTAAAAAAAGAATTTCTTTCAATATTCTTTACTTGTAATTTTTATTTCAGACTCATTAAATCAGTTTTTACCATCACGGTAAATATGGTAATTAAATTTTGCATCATTAATAAAAATTACAGGAATTTTATTTTATAAATACTTATTTTTAATAGTTTTTCAAATTCTTTGAATGTTTTTATTAATTTTATAATATTTGATCTTTTTAAATTAAAAACAAAATAAAAAATAAATCATTAAAATTTCTTAATTTGAAACATTTTTGCAATTTTCGGTACTTTCGAAAGATAAATTTGGAATTTTTGAACTTTATAACTTTTTTCTTATAACTTTTGTGTCAATTATTTAAAATAATTGTATTATAAAAGTTTATTCCATCATTTTTGAACTTCAGTTTTAAAAAAATGTTAAAATGAATGTTTTTCACATTTTTTAACAAAAACATTCATTTTAACATTAATTTTTTAAATTAATTTACAAAATTGAATTTGAAACGAATTTTTTTAACATTTTTTAAAAACTGAATTTAAATTTAAAAATTTCAAGTTAAAAAAATGTTAAAAACATTAATTTCTATTTTAATTTTTTAAAATTAATTTCAAAATTTCAAGGTAAAAAAATGTAAAAAAAAACATTCATTTTCAATTCAGTTTTAAAATTTCATTTTATTCTTTTAACTTGAAATTTAAAATTTTCAAGCTAAAAAAATGTTAAAAACAGTCATTTTTTTAAAATTGAATTGAAATTTCATTTTATTCTTTTAACTTGAAATTTTAAAATTGAATTGAAATTTAAAATTTTCAAGTTAAAAAAATGTTAAAAACATTTGTTTCAACTTCAATTTTTTAAATTAATTTCAAAATTTCAAGTTCAAAGAATGTTAAAAACATTCATTTTAGCTTTAGTTTTTTAAATCAATTTGAAAAATTAAAGTTAAAATGAAGGTTTTAACATTTTTTTAAAACTGAATTAAAAATTTTCAAGTTAAAAAAATCTTAAAAACTTTTATTTCAACTTAAGTTTTTTGACTTAATTTAAAAAACTAAAGTTAAAATGAATGTTTTTAACATTCTTTTAACTTTAATTTTTAACATGTTTACTTTAAAAAAAATGTTAAAGACTAATTTTCGAAATTTTTAAATTGAAAAAAAGAGAAATTTCGTGATTCGAACCTTCTTTTTGGCTTTGCCTCCAGACCCTCCTTCCTTCTTCTTCTGGGTCTTCTGGGGTTGTTTGGAGGACCCCTTCGAATCCTTTTTGGGAGGCTGTTAAATAAAAGTCAACAAATTTTCAGAATTCAGTTGAAAAATTAAAGAAAAAAAACATTTTTTACTGCTAATTTTTATTTCAGACTCATTAAATCAGTGTTTACCATCACAGTAAATATGGTGATTAAATTTTGCATCATTAAAGAAAAAATTATAGTTTTCTTTATAATTGAATAATTGAATATTTCTAAAATTAAATTTGACAAAAATAAAAATTGTATAAATAAATAAATTTAAAAAATAAACAAGTGAAATTTAATGTAATAATTTAATTAATAATTAATTAATCTAATAATTTAATTAAGGGCATTTGAACCTTGATGACGTTACAGATTGTGCAAAGCATGTGTGACGTCATTAAGGTTCAAATGCCCTTAATAGTTAATTAATTTAATAATTTAATTAACAAAAATAAAAATTGTGTAAATAAATTAATTGAATAAATAAACAAATGAAATTTAATCTAATAAAAAAAATTTTTAGTCAAATTTATATGAAATGCAATTAAATTAGACAGAAAAATATGGAGAAATTTTACTGTTGACGTTAAAAATTTCTTATTGTAAAAAAAATAAAATTCGAAATTCTATAATTAAGAAAAAAAAATTTTCGATTTGATTAGAAGAAAAAAGAATTTAACATGAAATTTTTGCGACAAAAAAAAACTAAGAAACAGAAAAGTACTTTTCAACGCAAATTTATTTCATGCAAAAAAATACATTTTCACACTTTTCTAATAAAGAAGAGAAAACAAACAAATTTCCATTGACATCAATAATAAATAATAAACAAAAATAAAAGTTATCTACTTTTTTTCATGATTTCAACAATAAGTGACGAGTGTGTGAGTGAAATAATGCTTCAAAAGCACGTTTCCATTTTTTAGGTTAACTTATCATGTTTCCATTTGTAATTGTCGCATATCAAACAAAAAATGAACAAATTTTACAAAAAAAACAAAGTAAATTGATTAATTGTTAATATTCGAGTAGAATTTCACATGCAGATGCAAATTTTATATGGAAATTGGTGAAAATTAATAAGAAAAGAATACATACCATACTTCTTGATATTTTCTCAGGAAGTGGAAAGAAATCAGAGAAGAAGCAAGGTTGGGTAGTGTGGCGATTTTCATAGCTGTCAAGCAGCGTTGGATAGGTGAACTCGACGTAAGTATTAGTATTATTATGCTCTTTTCACTTTGTTACACAAAACGCATGCAATTTGTAACGTTTATTATTTAATTACATACAAAAAATGTCACAAATACAGTAATAATAATATTAATAATAATAATAATAATAAAAATAATTTAAATTTTATCCTTCTTTTCTTACGATGATGACCATTTCCGAATAATGTCAATTATGTCGAGTTCATAACTATCGATTTTAATAAAGGTGCTTTCATACCGTAAGCATTACCAAAGCTATAAAAGCACCTTTATCCACGCAATCTAGGGAATTTTTCCCCCACAAACTTGCAAATAATCCACCAGATGGCGGAAAAAGGATAAAAATTGATTTTACATATCACCATCTGTCACAATTTTCCACACACATGACAAGGAGATAAGTCGGTAAAGTAAATCGTAAACGCCATATCGGTCAATAATTGATATATCAAAATACCTCTTTCTCTCTCTCTTTCACACAATTCTCTATATATTGAAATTCTTTCAGTTTTCTTTTTTTTTCAAAATAATAATAATAAAAATCGTGAAAAAAGAAATAATTTATGATTTGGAGATAAAAGGAATATTTAAGTGCATAAAAAATGGGTGAGTTAAAGTTTTGTTTTTAATAATAAAAAAAAAAAAGAAAAAAGAATGTTTTGTCTACGTGTTACCCGGCATGAAAAATTATTCCATATACTTTTGTGATAAAATTATTTCCTTAATTTTTCCTAAATATTCGAATTTGGTATTTAAAAAAAGGTTTTTACAGGAGGTGTATTTAGTTATTTTCGCAATTTACTCGGCAGTCGGGAAATGCGAATTTTAATTTTAGGTTTGGACGGAGCTGGAAAAACGACAATTTTATACAGGTTTTGTATATACTTAAATTTTTCTTTCATTAGTAGAATTAAAATTCGATATAAATCTGTGTCAAGTTTACTTTTTTTTTCTAATTACTTTCTGATAAGAGAAATATGAGACATACATTTATTTAACAGCTGTTTTTTCTTTTCTAAATTATTCATTTTCTACTTCCTTTTTTCCAATAATAATATATACAAAAAATGGAGTTTTCTAAATTTTGAAATTTTAGGTTAGAAATTTTCTGTTATTATTTTGGATTTTTAAATGTCATTTTTTTTTAAATTCGAAGAATAAAATTTTTAAAAAAATTGTTCGATTCAAATTCTTTACAAATTGATATTCAGTAAAATTATCTTATTGAAAATATTTTTAACTTGCTGTTGAGAAATTTATTACTTTTTAATTTTTTTACATTTTATTCATTGTATTTTCTATTTCTTTCTATTTTTCAAGTAATATTATAAAATAATACATTCTCAGAACACTTATTACTATTTTTTTTTGTGTTTTTAGCACAAATTTTTTTCAAAAGTAAGTAAGTAAAAGAGTATAAAATATATAATATGAAGAAGATCTTTTAAACATCGAAAGAAACATTTTGTTCTAAATGATGAGACTATTTATTTAATTTTTATATATTTGTAAATATTATTATTATTATTAGAAATTAAATATTATTTTGATTATTATTATGTTTTTCGAGATATTTCTGGTAAATTAAAGTGATTTTGTTGTTTTATAAAAATAAATATAATAATTTGTTAAATAATAATAATAATAAATAAATAAATAAAAAAACAAAACAAAATTAAAGAGTATAAAAATATATCATATGAAGAGGATTTTTTAAACATCGAAAGAAACATTTTGTTCTAAATGATGAGAATATTTATTTATAATTTAATATTTGTATATATTATTATTATTATTATTATTATTATTATAAATTGAATATTATTTTCATTATATTATTTAGTTTCGAGATATTTCTCGTAAATTAAACTAAAATTATTATTTAAAAATTATAATTATAATTAATTATTATTTTATAAAAATTAATATAATTTGTTAACTAATAATAGTAATTAATAATTATAATAAATAAATAAGTAAAGAAAAAAAGGAAAGAAAACAAAAATTGTTAAATTTAATTTTCTAATTGAATTTTAAAGAAGCTAAGAATAAAGTATTTTGCCTGACAAAATGAATAAAATTTAATTATTATTTTTTAGGTTACAAGTTGGAGAAGTGGTGACGACAATTCCTACGATAGGTTTTAATGTAGAACAAGTTACGTATAAAAATTTAAAATTCCAAGTATGGGACCTTGGTGGACAAACTAGCATAAGGTAAAAAAAAGTGAAAAAAGCAAATTTTTTAAACAAATTACAAGAAGGAGATAAATTTTCAAAAAATCTATTTTTTCTAGACCTTACTGGAGATGTTATTATTCAAATACAGACGCAATTATTTATGTTGTCGATTCCGCCGATAGAGATAGAATAGGAATATCAAAAGACGAATTGCTCTATATGTTGAGGGTGAGAAAAAAAAATTCTTTCTTCCTCCAAAATTAAATTATATAACAAAATAATATATGAATAATACAATTATTATTATTATTATTATTTTAGTTAAAAATTCTAGAAAATAATTTAATTTTGAAGAGGTTACACTTTTTTAATTATTTTATTGCTATTGTTTTTCTAAACTATTATTATTATTATTATTATTATTATTATTATTATTATTTTAGTTAAAAATTCTAGAAAATAATTTAATTTTGAAGAGGTTACACTTTTTTAATTATTTTATTGCTATTGTTTTTCTAAACTATTATTATTATTATTATTATTATTATTATTATTATTATTATTTATTGTCTATTTCTTTATTAATTTTTATACTTTTTCGTTATTTTATTTTATATTTTTTTCGTTTTATTTTATATTTTATATATTTTTTTTTATTTTTTTTGTTATTTAATATTTTTGTCGTTTTATTTTATATTTTGTTTCATTATGTTAATTTATATTTTTGGCGTTTTATTTTTTATTTTCGTTTTGTTTTTCATTTACAAGCCCGTTAATACTTAATAATAAGCTCGTTAATATTTGTATTATTATTTTCTATAATTTATATTTATGACGATAATTTTTTTTGTTCAAACAGGAGGACGAGTTGCAAAACGCAATTTTAGTTGTACTAGCAAATAAACAAGACATGCCTGGCTGTTTAACAGTGGCCGAAGTTCATCAAGCGCTTGGACTGGACGCATTAAAAAATAGAACTTTCCAAATATTCAAAACGTCGGCAAAAAAAGGAGAGGGTCTCGATCCAGCCATGGATTGGCTGTCGAATGCCCTTCAAGCTAGAAAATGAAAAAAGAAAAATTCTAAAATGGAAAAACAAAAAAAGAAAAGAAAACCGTTTCAAGTCGAATAGCTTCCATCATGATGAAAACAGAAAGAAAACTACAAACCTGACTTAGTCAAGTGACTGTCATTTATTACAACTTGAAGAATTAAAATTTTTATACGCGATAATACAAAAGAGAAAGACTTTATTACAAAAAAAAAAAAAAAAGACAATGGAAACTCGCCTGTTACTCAAGAGATTCAATTTATTATTTTCTTTCTATCGCTATCATTAATTTAAATGTATTTATTATTATTAATTTCACCCTTTTTTTTTAATACCTACAAAAAAAACTTATTCTAGCAATTACAATAATCTTTAGAACGAAAGGAGAAAATTTTTCTGGTGAAATTTTACTATTTATTGCATTCGAAAAAAAAATATATGTGTATATCGGAAAGTGGACGTTCCTAAGGAATTTATTAATAAGTTTAATACCTTAGAATTTAGTATTGAATTTTTTAATTTGTAAAATATTATTTTTTTCTTGTTTTTCAAGAGAGGGGGGGGGGATATTTATTAATTTTTAATACTGGAAATTATGATTTCTTTTTTTTTTGACGCCAACGAATAAAAGGAGCAATCAATAAAATAAATGAATATTGTAAATTAAAAAAGATTTATAAAAATTTCTCAGAAAGAACCTTATAAAATGAGATTAATTAAAATAGTTTTTTTCTTAAAAAAAATACATTAAAAATTTTAAATAATTGATACTTTGAATAAGATTTTATTTTTTATTTATTTACTTCGTTCGGCAAAACGAATAAATATTAAGAGTACGGGAAAAATCATGAAATCTAAATAAATATTTAAACTATCGACTACAAAGTTTATTTATTAAATCTTTCAATTAGTTTTTAAAATATAAAATTTTTGTCAAAAAAAAATTAGTTCAAAAAATATTATTAATGCAAAGAATTAGTTCAATTAGTTTTTAAAATATAAAATTTTTGCCAAGAAAAAATTAGTTCAATGAATATTATTAATGCAAAGAATATACAAAACAAAATGTAATAAAAATAATAAATTTTTTTTTAAAAATACTAAAAGTTAACTATAAAATAAAAATTATAGAAATTATTAATCAAAATAATTTTAAAAAGTAAAAAAACAATTTTCAATTTAACATGAAAAACAAGAAAAAATAATCAATTTTTCAAAATTAAGAATAAAAATGATTGTTAAGCTTAATAATAGTGTTCAAGTACATTGATACAATTTTTTTTATTTTCGAGACTAAATTGAGAAATTTTAATTCTTTTATTGTATTCATGAGTAGTTATATAGAAAGTGCATGTGGACAAAACGAATTTTTGTGTTTGTTTTTTAAACAAAGTAGATTTTTCACCACCAAAGAAGTTTTGCGATTACTTTTTACATTCTCATTTTTAACGTAAAACTTTTTATGAGAAAAAAAAAGAAATTTATATTTATATCACCGAAAAAGTATATTTTAGTGTTTTTTTTTCTACATTAATTTTCGAGGGGGGAGAAAAAGAAACGCACTTTTATTTTTCAACTTGTACTTGAAAATAAAGTGTATTTTTTCACTTTGTAAGACGTAGAAGACAAAAAAAAATAATAATAATAATAGTGGGTAAAGAAGGACTATTTATATAGGTGATTCGATAAGAAATACACCTCAGAAGACTTTTCAATTTAGGGATCAATATTATTTACAATTTATTTGTAAGTTATTTGTTTATTAGTAAAGAAAATAATTTTTAAAGCAAATGAGACTTTATTTTAATGCTTTTCCTTGTAATTTTTGGGAAATTACATAATTTTTTTGCGCGCGCGTTCGTGAAGAAGAGCCAAGCGGGTGTAAATTGGACCTTTTTGACCCTACTTCAATTTTTTATTTTACTGTTCTCTACTTGTTAATTATTTATTTAACAACAATATAAAAATTTAGTCAACTAAAAATGTAAAATAAAGTAAAATAAAAAAAAATTGATTAAAATGAAAAATAAAGTTAAATAATAAAAAAAAGTAAAATAAAATAAGAAACAGAAATACTTAAATTTAATTTTTAAAAAATCTAAATCTTACATTTTTGAATTAAAATTTTTTTAATTTTATGAATAAATAAATTTTTAAAAATTTTAATATTGAAATAATTATAATATTACAATTTTTATTAAATTTTATTTATTGTTTATTTTATTTATTATTATTTATTATTATTATTATTTTTATAAAAAAAATTAAATGTGCAAAATTTGAACTTTTTTATTTAAACATTTTTGTTTTTAAACTAATTTTATTTATTTATTTATTTAAACACTGGACAGGAATTTACATGATAAAAAATGAATTTATTTAAAATTTTGGCTTTTTGAAAATCATATTTTCAGTTTTTTTTTTTTTTTTTGAATATACATTTTAATAATTTATACAACATTTGTGCGATAAATAATAATAATCGAGATGAGTTTGTCATGTTAACCTAGAAAAGTTAGCAGGCAAAAAAAAATAATTTCTTTCTGCACGAAAATATAATTTTTTTTCTAAAAATAAACTTTCATCATATTATTACTTGTATTTCATTGATTTAAAAATTGACACGTAAAAATTAGTTTTTAAAAAATGTTTTCTTTTATTTTTTTTGTCATTTAAAAATGTAAAAAATAAAAAAAAATTTCTGTTTATAACAATAACGTTAAAAAATGTTTCAAAAATTGTTGTTTTATATTTTTTATATTTTAATTATTTATTTTATCTATATTATTATTATTATTATTTTTTTTATTATTATCTTATTTATTATATTTTTTGATTTTATTGAAATCACTTTATTCTTATTTAATAATAAATCAAATTATTACATTATTTATTCACTTCAAAGATTAATGATTATTTATTTTATTTATTAATTAATATTTTAATAATCAAATTTATTAAATTAAAATAGTAAAAAGTTAATATTATTTATTTTTTTTTGTTTTTTTCTTGTTTAGCCATTTTTGGGAAATCTGCTTACAGATACTTTGGATTTCGCATTTCAAGGTTATGTGTGATTGGTATAATATTTTTACGATTTTTACTTCAATTAAATACCAAAAATTATTTTCTTTCGATTGAAAAATTTCTTTCTTATTTAATTTTGTTCACGTATTTTTTTATTGATGAAATCGAACATTTTAATACAATATTCACTTATTGACTTATTATAATTGAAACATTCGAAAGAAAGGAAAGAAAGTCATGAAAAAAGTGTATATTATAATGATAAGAAAAAGGAAAGAAAGAATAAACGGAACTATTTTTTGAAAAATGTTAGCAAACTTACTTCTTTACCGACCCAAAATGAATTTAACAATTTGTGTCTCAATGGTTAATATACATATATCTATATTCATAAAAATCGACTTTTCCATAACCCACGACAACCCACGACATGAAAAATGAATGAAAAAAAGAGGATTTATTTAGTCACTTCTTTTTATTCAATTTTCAAAAAGTAACTCAATATTAGAAATTCACCAAGAAAAAAAAAATTCTAAAAAAAAACCAGAAAGAAAAATCGTTAAAAAAAGAGCGTAGGGTGTAAAAAAATATTCAATATTTTTTTCTCTCACTTTTTTTTTAAAGGGAAAAAATATTATTGAATGGAGACACGAGCGGCGCGGGAAAATGGCTCGTTACTCGCAATGCATTCTGGGTCGATAGAAGCAACTGATAGAAGCACCTGACAATCGGCCAATCAGCGTTGAGAGAGACGGTCTTGATACACGGGGCGCGCTACGATCTTCAACCCGATCCCAAACCTCTGACTGAATATTTCGGTGTGTGTCCGGCAGACGTGTTAAAAATTCCTGAGTAACTCACAAAACGTCCGCGCGTGTTTCTCTGTGTGGTAAAAAAAAAAATTATATTTACACACTCAAAAAAATTCTTTGAATCAAATTGCAAAAATTTATTGGAATCACACGAATTTTATTTCCAAGTGTGTAATATTTCAAAACAAGAGAAAATTTATCCGAAAAAAGAAAATAACAGTGAATTCAGTGAAGGGAATAAAATAAGGTAAGAGAACCACATTTTTTTTTCTCTGTGCTACAAGGGAGAGGAGAGGTAATTTTTCCAAAAATTAAAAAATGTTTGTGACAATTTCCGCCGGTTCATTCACTTTTTCCAATCAGAGAGAGAAAAGATTGGAATGACACTGAAACAGATACATATAGACACAACGTGAGGATTTTCTTTCAAAAAAGGATTTCGTGTTTTTACTTTCTTTTTTTTTACGTATATGAATTCGTTTTTTTTATCACGATTATTAAATACAAAATATCGGATTTATTCGACCTAGATTTCAAATAGCGTGTTCCAACTTTTTTTTATTTCTATTTTTACGTGTGGCCCTTATCGACAAAACAGCGTCTTCGGGAGGCCGTGTCCTCTCAATATTCATCGTCGTGTCGGTGTTTGTCGCTGATTTCTTTTCTCGCCATCCATTTCCTTCGCGGAAAGAAAACAGAAATTTGCAATAATCCACGAGTTCTCTCTCTCTGTTTCTCATTTTTAATTTTTTCTTTTTTTGACATACATTCCATTTTCTTGTCTTTCTTCTATTTCTTAAAATTTTTCTTTTTCGTCAAAAAAATTTATGAATAAAAATTCGCCGGGATAAAAGTTGGGACGACCTTGTTGTGACATGCTGGATGTGAATTTACGGGCAACTGTGAAAATTACACGTCTGCCTTTCGACAGGTTCGTCGTCAAAAAGAAATTATCCTTTTTTTTCTGTTTCTTTTACTTGGGGCGAGCTCTGAGAGAAGAGGAAAAAATTTGTCGGTTTTCACATTTTTTTTTTCCCGCCATATTTATCTCTATTTCTCATTTTCTTATAAATTTCGTTCAATTTTCATGAGGGAGGGGGTTTTTTTGTCACTGCTATGTATTTATGTGTGTATTATGTATGTTTGTATATATATATAGGTGAATATATGTACATAAGTGTATATATAGGTATATATACGTATGTATATATCTATATATGTATATAAACGTATATATATATATGTATACATAAACGTATATATATATATATATATATATATATATATATATAATCGTATTACCGGTCTTGCCATTTTTTTCCCGGAATCTTTCTCTCCGGAGAGTAAATTTTTCTTCTACATAAAGATCAAACGAGGGAAAAAATACTCCTTTTTTTCTCCTTCAACAAATTTTTGATCTTGACATATTTTATTAAGTATTTTCACAATTTTTTTTTTTTTGCAGTTTTCTCTTTTCTTTAAATATAAAATATTGTAATTAAAAATTTATTGTTCGTTTAACTTATATTTTCTCATAATTTTATTAACACTTCTCAGGATGTGCACATATTATTAACTTTTTGCCCTTTTTGCGTATAATATATTATACGTTCTAAAATAAACTGCGCTTTTTAAAAATATTTTATGAACATTTTTTTTTTAACAATAATTTTTTTTTTTTTGATAATAATAAATTTTTTTAAAAATATAATAATATTTACGAATATTTATAAAAATAGTCTATTTATTTTAATATGTAAATTTTATCGATTTTATCGGAAAATTTGTATATATAATATCTCAAAAGGCCCTGTCAAGTTAATAATTTTAGAAATTAAAATTCACCATAAATTCGATTTTTTTAAAAATCGTCCTCCATATTGGATCCGCCATTTTGAATTTTGAAAAACTGACTTTTTATTATGAAAATGAAAATAAAAATGAATATAATATAAAATAATAAAATAAATATAAATAAATTCATACAAATAACCATTAAAAATTATTAATATCGAATTATCGATTTCAATAAATCTTAATATAGATAATATAAAAGTTGGATATTAATAATTTTCAATCCTATTATAAATAAATCTTGATTTTTTTAATTTTAAAAATTTGTTGACAATAAATGAAAATAAATAATTAAAAAAATAAAAATATTAATGAGAAATTTAATTCAATAATGCAGAACTTTTTGTAGAAAACGAGAAATAGATTTTTTTTTTGTTAAAAATAGAATACAAAGAGTATTTCAAACGTTACCTTTAATTTGGTGAAATTTCCCAAAATCACGAAACGGATATTAATAACTTCTTCTTTTTTTTCCCAATAAAATTCATCGTGAGAAACGAACGAGAAAAATTCAATTTTGCACTTTTGTGTATTCAGTTATATAAAATTCGTAAAAATAATAAAGAAGAGAAAAGGGAGAAAGATACCTACATACTAAATGTTTGACATGAGAGAGGATGATTTTTTAATTACTTTAAGGTCAAAGTTAAGGTCCCTTTTATGAACTATTCTTTTATCATTTTTCTTTATGTAAAATTAATTTTGTGACCTTTAAACCACATATGTGATTTTTATATTCAATTAAGGTTTTAGTGTGTATTATTAATAAACTGAAAATTTCAATATATTGAAGGTCACTTTACCATTTTGTCATTTATCTTTTGATTTTATCTTTCAATTAGTCTTTTTTTTTCTCTGAAAATCGAATTTATTTGACAAAAAAATATAAAACTTTTGATTAATATTAATACAATTTTTATACGCTTTTCGATCATTTGATTTGTAAAATTTGATTTATAATGTATTTAATAAATTATAGTTCTTTTTTTAAATTAAAAAAATAAATTATTTTTAATATCAAAAAATCATTATATTAACTTTTGAATTTAAAAACTATTCAATTATTTGTAAAATTCAAAAAAAATAATTGAATTATTTTTATTCTTTTAAGGTATAAAAGTTAGTTTCATAATTTTCTACAAGGAAAATAAAAAAAAATTTCGTATTCTAACATTGTAATTATGTTAAATTTACATATAAAAATAATTTTTTTATCTTATCTCAAGAAAACGAATATTTTTATTAAATTACTTAAAAATTAAACATGTTCTTTAGAAACATTTTTATCTAAAACAAAAAAGAAAAAAAGTTTTCGGTAATTTAGAGACTTTAATTAATTTTATTTTCGTTTTTACTGGAAAAGAAAATTAGTTTCAAATTTTCTAAATGTGCAGTAATTTATATTTATAACAACTAAGGAGGCGAGAAAAATGATAATTTTATTCAAATGAGTGATATAGAATTAATTTGATTTGAAAGTCTTATAGTTTGTAAGTTGAATTATCATATTTTATCGAGGAAAAATTTTTAATTTTTGTAATTTATTTTATTTTTTAGTTTTATTTCGATTGTCGAAAAATAATGTTTATTGTAAACGTATATTTCTTTTTTCTTCAGAAAAAGCAACATGTCCGACCGAAAAGCAGTGATTAAAAATGCCGATATGTCTGAGGAGATGCAACAAGACGCGGTAGACTGTGCGACTCAAGCATTGGAAAAATATAACATTGAGAAGGTAATTTTTTTTTTAATTAAATTCAAACTTTATTTAAAGTTGAAGAATAATTAAATTTAAATTAATTTCAAATTTCATTCGAAGTTTAATTTAGAATTTCAAAAATATGATTGTTAGATCTGGAAAGTGAGTAACAGGGCTCGGATTGTGCGACTTTTTCGACTTTTCTAAGGGAATGTGACTTTTTTCGACTTTTTTGTGGAAAAATGCGACTCATCGACTTTTTTGAGATTTTTTTTTAGTAAAATGCGACTGAAATTTAAAAATTTTTTTAGAAAATTAAAGGAAAAAGTTTTAGTCAAAAAATTTTCTGTTACATTTATTTACAAATTTCTTTCAAATTTTTCGAAAACATCAATAACTTCTTTTTAAATAAATATTTAATTGATATTTTTCCATAGGAATTAAAATTTTTCAAAAGATTCAATTTCAAAACTTTTTTAAATTAAACAACTTATAAAAAATTGTTATAAAACATGAAGAAATCATCAATCTTCATGTTTCATAATACATAATTAAAGATGACCGAGTGATAAAATCATTATTTTATATTATAAGACTTTATAAATAAAAAGATTTTTTAATTATTGTCTATAAAAATAATTGAATTATTTTTTATGAAAATAATAGAATTATTGAGAAGAAATTTATAAAACATTAGTAAGTAATTGAATTTTGAAGAAGAATTTTGATATTTTTAAAAATAATTGAAATTTTGAGGAGAATTTTTAAAAAAAATTTTTGAAAATAATTGAATTTCTGCAAAGAATTTTCTTACTTTTAAAGATAATTAAATTTTGCAAACAATTTTATCAGAACGTTTAAAAATAATTAAATTTCAATGATGAATTTTATTATTTATATAAAATTTTGACGAGAAATTTCAAAAAAAAAATGGAAAATAATTGTATTTCTAGGATGAATTTTATTATTTATAAAGATAATTGAAATTTTGACAAGAATTTTATTAAAATTTTTTGAAAAATAATTGAATTTCAGAGAAGAATTTTATTATTTATAAAAATAATTGAAATTTTGAACAGATTTTTTTTTAAAAATGTTTAAAAGTAATTGAATTTTTCAGAAGAATTTTAATATTTATAAAAATAATTGAAATTTTGAACAGATTTTTTTTAGAAAATGTTTAAAAGTAATTGAATTTTGCAGAAGAATTTTATTACTTCTGAAAATAATTGAATTTCGAAGAAGAATTTTATTATTTGTTAAAATAATTGAAATTTTGTACAGATTTAAAAAAAAAAATGTTAAAAATACCTAATTTAAATTTTGCTATTAATTTTATTAAATATTATTCCGGATTGTTTGATATTAAAGTATGTGTTGTCGAGAAATGTGATTTTTTTTTTACAATTTTGACAATTTCGTGTTTCCTTTATGGCGTTTAAGTCTTCATTACATCATTCAAAAATAATAGAAACTGATTTTACTTTTACACAATTAAAGAGAAACTAAGAATTTTGATCACGTGTTCTATATACTTTACGATGGGAATTATTCAATGGTCACGTGCCCATAAAACATGACCTTAAGGGTAAAAATAACAAACATGCTTCTTAGATACCTCTCTAAGGAGAGCATCACAGTAATTAGTTTCTGAATTCGCAATTGAATCCTCGAACCCTGCTGTGTGCAGGGACTATTTGTAGTATAAATTTTAGAAATTTGCAAACTAAATTGATTAATTGTTTTCAGGATATCGCCGCGTTTATTAAAAAGGAGTTCGACAAGAAATACAATCCCACGTGGCACTGTATCGTCGGACGGAATTTTGGCAGTTATGTAACGCATGAGACCAGACATTTTATCTACTTCTACCTAGGCCAGGTAGCCATTCTTCTCTTCAAAAGCGGATAAATCGTTTTTCTTTTTTCCTAATCACTGTAACTGTCCACTTCTTTTTAAAATCCCTTCCATTCCTTCCCTGTCTCTCTCTCTTTCTCTATCTCTCTCTCTCTCTCTCTTATTTTTCTTCTCCAAAATCTCCCAGAAAAATAAAGTAACAAACTTTCTTTACCATGCCATCTTCTATATATGAAATAAATTACGTTATGTGAATGCAACATTGTGAAGTTATATATACTTTTTCCCATAAGAAGGGAACATGTGTCACGGTGTAAACGTTTCTATGGTGGCAGCATTGTGGCGGTGTTCGATAAATTTTCTCGGGATTAAAAACAAAAAAAGCTCTCTCTCTTTCTCTCTCTCCCCCCCTCTCTCTCTCTCTTTTACTCTCAAATTTTTATAATTTTTTTTACTTTTTTATCCTCCCGCACCCTGTTTTATTAATTATTATTATTTCTAATTTAAAAAGCAAAAAAAAAAATTAACAGTCATTTTTAACAAACTCTTCAATGAGACATATGAACAAAAGAAAAAAAAACTCTGGTGATAAGAAAGAAAGAAAAAAAAAATAGTGCAATTAAATAGTTTTTAGGAGCTTCGCCACTTTTTTTGCCACCGGAGGCACCGCGACCAAAAGAAAAAAAAAAAGTAAAAGAAATTCCGTAATGTTCGATGTACGATCTGTTGAATAATCTCCAGAAAAAATTTTCTAGAGATTTTTTTTTTTTTTTTTCTTGGACAGCTCTCGAAAATTACCAATTTTTTATTACATTTCTATTTTTATCCATATTTGTGATAAAAAGAAAATGACAAAAAATAATAATGGTAAATTTAAATATTCCTCTGTAAAATAAAAAAAAAAAATTATTTGACAAAAAAAAAAATTTATTTTGACTTGGAAAAAATTTGAAATTTCTAGAGCTGTCCAATTATTATTATTTTTTGCAAATAAAGAACGAAAGTGAAAACACTTGGTTTGGACGATCTTTCGTTTTTTATAAAAAAAAATTTTTTTTTTTTTAGAATAAGCTACGAAATATGAGAAAAAAATAAAAAAAAAACAGAAAAAAAGTTGTGTAGACGAAAGCATTAGAATTTTTTTTATACTACGCACTAAATACTGTAAGTGTATAACGAACGAATACCAATCGTTGTAATACTAATATATTATTATTATTACTTAATTAATAATGTTAGAAAAAGAAAAAAAAAAAAATAATGAAAACTATTCGTTGAGATCGTTGTAATTTTGTAAATCTGGAGTGGGACTTTGTTGATGCTTTACCTCAAGGCGATGCATACTTAAAAGAAAAAACAAACAAACAAGAAAAAAAAAACGTTTATTCAATTCTCACTCGTTCTGCCTGTCGTCGATTGTATTCGTCTTTTTAATACTTCACGCTATGAATGCCACACAATCTTCTATATGTATTAAAAATGAAAGAAAAAAAAAAAAACTAGTTCGCAATTTATACACAATTTCTTAAAGAAAAAAAAAATAATTTTAAGCCCACGCCCAAGGTCATTAAATTATCGTGTTAATGTTTTTAAAAATAAATATATATTGGCAGAGGGGGGAGGGGGGGGATTAGGAAATGAAGCTGAAAGTACAGATTTTCTTCTTTTATCATATAATATTCATTGTTTGTATAACAGCTTCGTTCGAATTTTTCCATTTCTTTTTTTAAAAAAAAGTACTGTGAGAGCAAAATTCTGGAATTTTTAAACTAAAATTACAAAAACAAAATGATCCAGCGTGTGGCTCTTTTTAAATTCTGTGGTTTTTTCAAGAAAGAAAAGAAAAAAAAATTACAAACATAGCAAAATTCGTGTCCCTTTGCAAAATAAATTACTGAAAATTAAATAATGTATTCTTTTTTTATATCCTCCATCTCTATTAAATAAAAAAGTATTTTATTATAAATTTTAAAAATCAACTTTTGAAGAATTTAAAATTGCAAAATTTCGATAATAATTTAATTCTCAAAAATTTTTTTTATCAAAAATCTTCAAGTGTAAATTTTGGTAAATTTAATAATAAAAGGAAAATTAGATTCTAAAAATTATATTAAAATATTTTTTGAAAAAAGTAATTCTCAGAATTTTTTTATTCTAATTTCTTAAAATTCAATTATTTTCAATATTTTTTGATTACATATATTTCCGAAAATTCAAATATATATATATACAAAAAATAATAACATTACATTTTTTTTAGAATTATTTTTAACATTTTGGAGAAAATCATAATTAATATTCTTCAAAAAATGAATAGTTTTTTTTTAAAATGTACAAAACATTTTTTTAATAAATTCAATTATTTTCAATGAAACTGCTTTACAATATTTATAAAAAAATTAATTCTTTAAATTGTTTTATCATAATTTTTTATCAACAAAGTAAATTACAATTTTTAAATTTACTTATTTAGATTTATTAAAATTTCGGAAAAATCGTTTATATAATTAAAATAATTCTTCAAAAATTTGATTTTTTTACATTCCTTAAAAACTCAATTACATTTTAAAACATTTTATATTAAATTTAAATTATATATTTTTCAAAAATTTTATCAATTTTCAATTATTTTTCAAAAATTTACCAAATTTCAATTATTTTTAAAAGATTTTATCAATTTTCAATTATTTTCCAAAGATTTTACCAAATTCCAATTATTTTACAAAGATTTTACTAAACTTCAATTATTTTTCAAAGATTTACCAAATTTCAATTATTTACCAAATTTTAATTATTTTTCAAAAATTTTACCAAATTTCAATTATTTTTCAAAAATTTTATGAATTTTCAATTATTTTTCAAAAATTTACCAAATTTCAATTATTTTTAAAACATTTTATCAATTTTCAATTATTTTCCAAAGATTTTTCCAAATTCCAATTATTTTACAAAGATTTTACCAAACTTCAATTATTTTTCAAAGATTTACCAAATTTCAATTATTATTCGAAGAGTTACCAAAGATTTTACCAAATTTCAATTATTTTAAAAAGATTTTATCAATTTTCAATTATTTTTCAAAAATTTACCAAATTTCATTTGTTTTTAAAAGATTTTATTATTTTTCAATTATTTTACAAAGATTTTACCAAATTTCAATTATTTTTCAAAGATTTACCAAATTTCAATTATTTTTAAAAGATTTTATCAATTTTCAATTATTTTTCTAAGATTTACCAAATTTCAATTATTATTCGAAGATTTACCAAAGATTTTACCAAATTTCAATTATTTTAAAAATATTTTTCCAAAATTTCAATTATTTTTCAAAGATTTTCCAAATTTCAATTATTTTTAAAAGATTTTACCAAATTTCAATTGTTTTTTAAAATATTTGACCAAATTTTAGTTTTTTTGTCATTTTTGATTGTTTCAAATTGTAAAGCTATTGTATTTCATAAATTATTTTAAAATATTTAAAAAAAATTAATATAATTTATTTCTGCATTAAAATTTTTTGAAAATATTCTACCTTAATACTTACTTATAAAAAGAAAAGTGAACAGTTTTAATTATTATAAAATATTGAATTCTCGAAGAACTTTTAGAAAATTATTAAAAATTAATATATAGATAATTAATTGAGAGACAAAGTTTATTTAAAAATGGTAGAAAATAATAAATAGTAATAATAGAATTTTTTATTAATTATAAAAATTTAACAAAATTGAATATATATTTACAAAATTTATATCTTGAATCCAGAATGAATAGCGACAATTCCAAATGTTAAATTCTTATACGTCACGTGTCTGAATCCAGCATTTGATATCATATCCTGGAAAATAAATTATTTTTTAAAATTCATTATTATAATTCACTATAATTATAATATCTAATATAAATTATAAAATTTACTAAATACTAGTAACTATTTAATAATTGTTTCTTAAATGCTATAAAAAATGCAGTACCTTAAAATCCTCTTGATTCGGAAACTTTCTAATGCTTTCCACCAAATATTGATACGGTTGCCATTGATTTGCAATCAAAACTCCCATAACAGGAATCACTTGAAATGAATATTGATCATAGACCCTTAAAAAAAAATTAAAGATAATTATTTTTTCAAATTGCAATTTTTTTGAAAATTTTTTAATTCATATTTTTATTAAACAGTAGTTTTCTTTTTGTTAGTAACAATTAATTTAAAAATTTTTGATTTAAGCTTTTACAGAAAAATTCGAAATCTTTATTATTTGACGACTAAATTCATGAAATTTTTTCATTTTCCAACTAAATTATACGCGAAAAATAAGTTTTTAAATTTTAAAATAATTTGACAATTTTTCAAAATTTAAAAATCATCGTTTCTTTCGTTTTTTTTTCTTGAGAAAATTTCAAAATCGTGAAATTCGTCGATTTTTGCGATTTTTTTCAGAAAAATTTTGCAATCGGCTGAATTTGTTATTATTTTTTTTTTCATTTTCAAAAAGAATTTTTCGCGAAAATTCAGTTTTTGAACGAAAATTTCAAAATCTTGATTCTCGTCTAAATTCATGAATTTTTTTCATTTTTCAACTAAATTACACGGAAAAAATAAGTTTTTAAACGAATTTATAAAAATTTTTCTAAATTTAAAAATCGTCGTTTTTTTTTCTTTAAGAAAATTTCAAAATCGTGAAATTCATCGATTTTTTCGAATTTTTCTTTCAGAAAATTTGCCCAATCATAAATTTTGACTCAGTTTGTTATTTTTTTCATTTTGAAACAGAATTTTTCGCAAAAATTCAGTTTTTGAACGATTTTAAAAATTACTGAAAAATAAAAATTCGTCATTTTTTTTTTGTTTTTTTTTTCTACAGAAAATTTCAAATCTTAATTTTCGACTAAATTCATGAAATTTTTTCATTTTCCAATTAAATTATACGCAAAAAAATAATTTTTTAAACGAAGTTGAAAATTTTTGAAAATTTAAAATCGTCTTTTTTTGTTTTGTTTTTTTTTTCTTTAGGTTTCAAAATCAAGAAATTCGTCTAGTTTTTAAAATATTTTTGTAATCGTAAATTTTGACTTAATTTCGTTATTTTTTTCATTTTCAAACAGAATTATGTATTAGCAAAAATTCAGTTTCTGAACAATTTTAAAAATTTCTGAAAAATAAAAATTCGTCGATTTTTTTGTTTTTTTTCTACAGAAAAATTCAAAATCTTGATTTTCGACTAAATTCATGAATTTTTTTTTATTTTTCAACTAAATTATACGCGAAAAATAAGTTTTTAAACGAATTTGGAAATTTTTGTAAAATTTAAAAATCGTTTTTTCTATTTTTTTTACCTTATTATAGAAAATTACAAAATCGTGAAATTCATCGATTTTTAAAAATTTTTTTTCTGAATATTATCGCAATCGTAAAATTTGACTAAATTTGTTATTTTCTTTTTTTTAATTTCCAGCAGAATTTTTTGCGAAAATTCAGTTTTTGAATGATTTAAAAAATTTCTGAAAAATAAAAATTTGTCAATTTTTTTATTTTTTTACAGAAAATTTCAAAATCTTGATTTTTTCATTTTCTAACTAAATTATACGCGAAAAGTAAGGTTTTAAATGAATTTATAATAAATTTTAAAAATTTAAAAATCGTCTTTTTTTTGAAAAATGGAATATTTACCATTTTACCATGTTGTTGTTTACGTGACTAAATTCAAGGCACAGAAATCGACCTCCAGGTTGAAGAACTCGATAGGCTTCTTCTAAAACCTAAATGAGTTTTTTTTCCTATTAAATATTTTTTTTAAATCTTAAAATTTAAGAGAGAAAAAAGTTGCCGGTGAATAAAAATAGAAATATTGTCATTTTTTTATTCTTTAAGATTTTTAAATTAAAAAAAAAAATTTTTATTTTTTAAGATTTTTTAAATTTAAAAAAAAAATTTTATTTTTTAAGATTTTGTTAATTTAACTTTTTTTTTAAGTTTTTAATATTTTTTTTTTTTTAAGAGGTCATCTTCTCAAAATAGAAAAAAAAATTACTGGGCTACCTTGTCAATGTGCGTGACATTTCTCACACCAAATGCAATTGTATAAGCTGAAAATGAATCATTTTCAAATGGAAGTTTTTCAGCATTCGCCTCTTTCCATTGAATATCAAATCCATTTTCCATTGTCCAACCATGTCTTTCGGCACGAATTTTTCCCACCTCGAGCATATTTGAATTAATGTCACAAACAGTCACGTGACTCTGTAGATTCATTGGATTTTTGCAATTTTCAAGATACTTGAGATAGCGAAATGTAATGTCGCCAGTGCCACCGGCCGAATCGAGAAGACGACATCCATGAGTTGGTGCTAATTCCTGAATGAATAAATCTTTCCAAATTCGATGAATTCCCAAACTCATTGCATCGTTCATATTGTCATATGAATCGGCCACATTTTCAAATACAGCTCGAACTATATATTTAAACAAAAAAAAAAAAAGAAAGAAAGTTAAAAAATAAAAAATTTGTTATTAAAACAAATTTTTAACAAAAAAAACAAATTTTTTATTTTTTAACTTTCTTTCTTTTTTTTCAAATATTAATTTCAATTTTGGAATAATTTCAGAAACAAAATTTTTAAAAAATTCAATTATTAACTAAAAAAGTTATAGAAATTATTAACTAAAAAAATTATTAAAATTATTAACTATAAATAAAAAAAAATAATACTTTACTGTTTCGGTGTATTTTCAATATATTAATATTAATAGAAATCGAGAAATAATATAAAAAAAAAGTTTCAATCGTGGTATTTAAATATAAACTGTATTTATTGCAAATAATAAAGTTTTTAAATAAAATAATTACCTTTTTCAGTTTTTTCCCCAGTCGATACAGTTTCAAAACCAAAATGAGTTGTTTTATCGTCAAATTCAAATTTTTGATTTCCCTCTCCTTCATGACTTTCCTTTGCACTTGTTTTTAAACCCCGGCTTAAAAATTTATTATTATTAGTTTGAATAAACTTTCGAAAAATACGAAAACTCCTCATAATTTCAAAAGATATTTATAATTATCACTATGATTTTCCTTTTCTTTGAAGTTCGTTGAAAGAAAGGAAAAAAAAAGTTAATAATTATGAACAAACATTTAGTGTTTACATTAAAAAAAATCTCGCAAACAAGATAAATTGTTTTAGTTTTTTTTCTCTTTTTTAAGTAAAAGTTTGACAGATAAATAATCACGGATCACGGTTTTCTTATAAAATATCGTCTGCTGCAAAAACATGTGCGATAATCTCTTCAGTCTTCTCTCCTAACATAACCTGAAAATTGTAACCTAACCTGTAAATTAAAAAAATTTGCGCATGCGCTAAAAACGCATTATTTCGTAAGAATTTAAAAATTATTATTTATTTATTTTTAAGATATTTTTCGTAAAAATAAAAAAATTAATAAAGAAAAAATTAAAAAAATAAATCAAAATTAATATAAAAATTTAATCGAAAAAGTTCTTTAAAAATTTTCAAATCCATTTGTTTACAATATTCAATTTTACGAAATTTCAATTATTCGTATATTCTTCAATTATAAATAAATATTAGAAAATAAAATAAAATTAATTTTTAAATCAATTTTTATTAAAAAAAATTCTACTAGAATTCAATTATTTAAATAAAAATAAAATGAAAATAAATAATTATTATTAAATAATTGAATGATTCTTAAAATTCAATTCCCATAAACAATCGTTATCAACAAAGTTTCAAATAATTCAATTCTCTTGACGAATTTTAATAAAATTTTTAAGAATAATTACATTTTTCGAGAAATTTAATTATAATAATTATAATAAATTGTATTAAGAATAATTGAAATTCTGCATTGAATTTTATTATTTTTATGAAAATAATTGAATTCCTGCGAAGAATATTTCATTAAAATTTTCAAAAATAATTAAATTCTTTGTAAAAAATTAACAGGATTTCAATTATTTTTAAAAATTTTTAATAAAATTCTTGTCAGAAATTAAAAATATAACAAAATTCTTAGCAGATCTTCAATATTACTTTCAGAAATTTTAATAAAAAATTTTTTACAAGAATTTAAATATTTTCGTGAAATAATAATAAAAATCTTTGCAGAGATTCGCAATTATTTTCAAAAATATCAAAATTTTAGCAAAAATTCAAACAATTTTAAAAAGATTTGATAAAACTTTTTTTTGGTAGAAATTCAATTATTTTTAAGACTCAATTTTTAAAAAATGTCTCGATAAAATCCAAATATTTTAAAAATTTTAATAAAATTCTTCGAAAGAATTCAATTTATTATAATCTAAGATTTTAACTGAAATCTATTTTTAAATCAATGTTTATGAGAAAATTCTACCAGAATTCAATATTATTTAAATGCAAATAAATAATTTATTGAATAATTGAATTTCTGCGAAGAATTTTATTACTTTTGAAAATAATTGAAATTTTGCGATGTATTTTTAGAAAAAATTTTGAATTTTATTACTTTAGAAAATAATTGAATTCGTGTGATAAATATTCTAATTATAAAAATAATTGAAATTTTGTAATGAATTTTATTAAAAATTTGGAAAATAATTGAATTTTGCTATTTATTTATAAAGATAATTGAAATGTTGACAATTTTTTTTTTTAGATTTTTTTGAAAATAATTGAATTTCAAAGAAGAATTTTAATATTTCTAAAGATAATTGAAATTTTGACGAGAATTGTTAAAAGTTTTTGAACATAATTAAATTTCTGCGAAGAATTTTATTACTTTTGAAAATAATTGAATTTCTTTACGGGATTTACGGACCTAGTTCGAGCCCTGCATTAAGTTATTTAAAAAAGTGAAGAAAATTCGTTAAAAAAAATTTAAAATGGACAAAAATAATTTTTTATAAAAAAAAAGAACAGAAAGAAAGAAAAATGTTCTTTCTTTCTTTTTTGTGCAAAAAAAAATGTTCTCTCAACAACGTAAATTTTTAGGGATTAAAATTTCACTGCTCCATTTCTCCCCACTTGAAAATAAATACATGATTTACATTATTTTTTTTTCGTTTATTAGAATGTAAATAAAAATTACAAGTGTGTTTACTTGGTGGCTTTAACTGGTTTGCTTGGTTTCGCCGCCGCAGGTTTCACACTTTTCTTCGGTTTCGTTGCTTTCAAAGCAACCAATTGTTTCTTGCGCCTCTCCAACAGTTTCTTTGCTCTTACAGCCGGTGCTCTACGGTGCAATTCAACCTGGAAAAAGAAATTTCCAAATATTCATTTTCTATTTTTATTTTTTTTAATTTTATTATATTTTTTTTAATTTCAATTTTTTTCAAATTTAGAATTTAAAGTAGAAATTTTTTTCCTTCATCAGATTAGAAGCTTTGTTTTAAAATCAGAAGCAAATCAGCAACACGGACCAAAGCAGTTCATCATGAGAAAAAAATATTTTATTTTTATTTCAATGTTTTTTATTTAGTTTTTATTTCTAAAATAGAAAACAAAACTTGTTTTCTTATTAACTAATTTTCATTACTTAAATTTAAGAAATAAAAATATTGAAAATAAATTTTACTGTTAATTTGAATGTTATTTTTACTACATTTTTGAATGTTTATTTTACTTTTTTTTAAATGTTATTTTTACTTTTATTTAAATGCTTAGAAAATACTTACGCCACGCTTTTTAGCGAGAGCCAAATCGCGTTCGTTCTCTCTTTTCTCTGTTTTCAAGATAGCAGCACGCTTCTTAACAGCCGCGAATGGATCCAATTTCAACATAGCTCTGGTGTTGTTGAGCGGGTTCAATTTCTTCACAGCGCGATGGACCTTCTTCCTAAAAAGTCCAAAGAAATTTCTTTTTAATTCAATATTCAATTTCGTAATCATCATAAAAAATAATCAGAAATTTTCAATACTATTAAGGTATAATCAGTTAAAAGCTTTGTTTTAAAATCAGAAGCAAATCAGCAACACGGACCAAAGCAGTTCATCATAAAATTGACCATCTTGTTCAGGAATAAATAAAAATAAATATTAAATTTTAAATATAAATATTAAATTTCCCCATGTTTGAGAGATTTGCGTAAATAAAATGAGAGTGAAATTCACCTTGGAGCACGGAGAACTTTACGGATTTCGTCGGATTTCAATAATTTTGAAAGATCAGTGTTGGCCATCTTGGGGAAGGGAAGATTGTAGCCCTTCTTGAGTTGAGCCTCCTTGCGCCAAGTGCCGTACAAAGCATCCAATTGATCGAAAGCTGATTTCGTCCAGATTACGAAGCGACCAACATGACCACCTGGGGCCAATTTCAACAAACTCATTTTGTTGATGTTCATTAAATCTACGCCAGGAATGTTGCGGAAAGCTTTCCTGATGCCCTAAAACAACAAAATGTTTCTTACTCGTTTTTCCCACAGGAAATAAAATTTAAAAAAAACTTTCAATACAAAGACCTTCAGAAAAACAATTTCTAAAAATTGCAACTCCTAACTCTTCCAAAATTCAATTATTTTCTACAATTTTTAACTAAATTTCATCTCTAAATCAACTAGCTTTGAATAATTTTTAGGAAGTTCTTCGAGAATTAAATTTTTTAAATATAAAAACTCAATTTTTTATAATAATTGTAACTGTCCATGATTTTTTTTTAATAAAAGGTATATTTTCAAAAAATTTTATTCTAAAGAAATTATAAACAATTTTTATATAAATATATATTTGTGAAAATTTGTGCAGTCAAGAATACCCCCATTGACAATAAATTCATTCAATGAGAACGCCATGACCATATTAATCTCGCATTTATAGTGGACCGTTCAAAAAAAGTGTATTTCGAGAACGGGGACATTTTCAAATGCGTCGTTGTTTTTTATTTCCGTCGCGTAAAAATAATTGAATTCCAGAGAAAAATTTATAAAGATTATTAAAATTTTGACGAGAATTTTTGTAAATTATTGAACACAATTAAATTTCTGCGAGGAATTATATTAATTTTTTTGAAAATAATTGAATTCTTGAGACAAATTTTCATTAAAATGTCTTTTTAAATAATTGAATTCTTTTATGAAATTTTATTGAAATAGTAGACATTGAAAATAATTGAATTTTGACAAATTTTTGAAATTATTTAAATTTCTACAAAGAATTTTATTAAAATTATTTTGAAAAAAAAAATTGAATGGTTACAAAGAATTTCATTAAAAATTTTGAAAATAATTTAATTTTTTCAAGAAATTTAATTAAAACTTTATAGAAAATAATACTTAAATTCTAATAAATAAATTGTAGCAAAAGTTTTTAAGAATAATTGAATTTCTTTGATGAATTTTAATAAAATTTTTAAGAATAATTTCTTTTGTCGAGGAATTCCATTAAAATTGTATTAAAAATAATTGAAAGTCTGCGATGAGTTTTATTATTTATGAAAATAATTGAATTCCTGTAAAAAATGTTATTATTTATGAAAATAATTAAACGTTTGCGTAGAATTTTATTAAAAATTTTTTTAAATAATTGAATTCTTTTGGACAATTTTATTAAAGTAGTAGATTTATCAAAAATCATTGAATTAAGAAAAAGTTTTTTTTTTTTAAATAATTGAAATTTTGCCATAAATTTTATTATTAAAATTGTTGAAAATAATTGAATTTCTGAGAAGAATTTTACTAATTTGGAAAATAATTGAATTTCTGCAATCATTTGTAATTGCTTCAAAATTAAATTTCTTTTAGTGTTTTTAATTAAAATTCTTCTATAAAACCAATATTTTTAATAATCAATTAAAAATATATATTAAAAAATTTAATTAATTTCAGAAGAAATGGAATAATTAAAATTTCTCAAAAATCTACGTTCTTTAAGACGATTTCTATTTAAATTCATTCAAAATTGAAATTTTACAAAATTTAAAATTAAAATCTTTTGAAATTCATCTGTACTTATGAAAATTTTAAACGCAACTCAAAATTTTTCAAAAATCTTAAAAAAATCGAAACTAGTTTAAATACCTGATCTTGTCCGTAAACGATCAAAGGTCCTCGACGTTGAATGCGACGACGGTTTCGCATTTTTCCCTTTCCTGCCCTGAATCGTTGTGACTTGTACACCTGAAAACGATAAACACTTAGAATTAAAATTCTATTCATTACGCAATATTAAAAATAAAATCCATTTTCATTAAAATATTAAATTACTAATTAAATCGAAATCTTCTTTCATTTCCTCATTAAATCGTGAAAATAGTCGTTAATTAATTAATCGTCAACTCCACCTAGAAAATTGTGCGATCAAAAAAACCCCCATTGTCGTAATTCGTTCAATAGGAACGCCATGATCGTATTAATCTCGCATTTTTCACGGACCGTCCAAAAAAATATTTTCCCAGGACGGGGACATTTTCCAATGCTTTTTTTTTTACTTAATTTTTTTTATTGTTTTTACAACCAATTTTCTAATTTTTTTTTCTTTTTCTTTTTACATTAAAATTCTTACCTTAACGATGTCATTCCATGCCTTAAATCTTCTGAGGAAGATTACGGCTTCCTTAGTTTTTTGCAAACCTTGAACTTTGTCCGAAACAACGAGTGGGAATTCTGGCACTTCCTGGATAAGATGACCTATTGAAAATTAAAAGATTTCCATTTAGTAGCTAATATTAACAAAAACTAGCATTTTAAAAAAAGGAAATAAAATTTATCAGTTTGATAGCTTTGTTTTATAATCAGAAGCAAATCAGCAACACGGACCAAAGCGAGTCATCATTTAAATGCTTATTTACCGTTTACCTTGTAAGTAAATAAATGTTTTTTTATTTAAAAATAAAAAAATTTTTTAAATTTCAAAAATTTTTTTTTTAAATATGAAAAAAGAATAAAAATAAAAATTACACAAAAATAATAAATAAATAAATAAATATTAAGAATAAAAATAAATAAATATTATTCAAAAATAAAGATGATTAAATATGAAGAGTTATAAAAGTTATAAAATAATAAAAATTAGTAAAAATTAAAAAAAAAAGAATCTTAAGTTTTAAATTCCGTAAAGAATAATTTTCCTTTTTCTTTTTAAAATAGAAAATTTGAGTAAAAATAATGACCTTTAGATTGGACGAGAGCAGGAACTCCCGAAGCGGCAATTGCCGAGACCATAGCGTAACGTTTTTGATTAACGTTGACTCGACGATGCCAGCGTCTCCAGGGCTTGGTGGGTGCGAACATGCGTCCTCCTCGGCACATGTTGCCGAAAGCACCTTGGCCAGAGCGATGAGTACCGCCACCTCGAACACGTGGAATACGAGCAACGGCACGTCCAGTTCCCCATGACTCCGCGGATGTTTGATGTCCTGGAAATTAAATTTTACAAACCTCACACATTTATATCAAACAAAATCTACCTTTTTCCATATTATTAAAATTTATTTTCTCCTTTTTATTTTTTTCATATCTCTGAAACTTTTAACATTCAATAAGAAAAAAAATTCTTTTTTTTTTTTTTTTGAGCTCCGTGTCTGGGTTGCAACAAAAATTTACTTTTGTTTTTCCCTGATTTCCAAACAAAATTTTCACTTTTTCCCTATGATCTTAAAAAAATATTCCGATTCACTCTAAAAATTATTAGACAATCAAAAAAAAAAAAAAAATGAGTTACATTATTTACGAAATTCTTTCATTGTAAAATTATTCAAAAACAACAATAACTTTACAATATTCAATTTTACGAAATTTCCATTATTCGGAAATTCTTAAATTACTCTTTTTTTTAAAAAAATTAATTCTACAGAAATGTTAGTTAAAAAATATGAAAAATTAAAATTTTACAAAGATTTTAATTTGAAACCATTTCAAAATTCAATTATTTCTAAAAATAGATGCTATAATACTTTTAATATTCAATTATAATTTTAAAAAAATTCTAACTATCGAATTCAATTTTAAATCAATTTTTATTAGAAAATTCTACAATAATTCAATTATTTAAATAGAAAAATAAATACTTCATTGAATAATTTAATGTTTCTGAATATTAAATTCTCAATTTAAAGAATTTTACAAATAAAATTGAATTCTTTTGACAAATTTTAATAAAATATTAAAGATTAATTATATTTTTCGAGGAATTTGATTAAAATTAAAAAAAAAAAATCAATTGATTCTACAGAATTGTTAGTTAAAAGTATGAAACATTCGAATTTTCAAAGATTTTTATTTGTAACCTTCTCAAAATTCAATTATTTCTATAAAAATTCAAGGTATGCTTTTAATATTCAATTATTATATAAAAATTTAACTGAAATTCATTTTAAAATCAATTTTTATTAGAAATTTCTTACAAGAATGTAATTATTTAAATATAAACCTAAATAATTTATTGAATAATAATTGATTACTTCATAAAATTGAATTCTTATAAAGAATATACAAATTTTTAAATAATTAAATTCTTTCGACGAATTTTAATAAAATTTTTATAATTTTATTTTTCAAGGAATTCGATTAAAATTGTATTAAAAATAATTGAAATTCTGCGATGAAGTTTTATTATTTATGAAAATAATTAAATGTTTGTGTAGAATTTTATCAAAATAGTGTAGATATTGAAAATCATTGAATTGAGGAAAATTTTTGAAAATAATTGAAATTTTACCAAAAATTTTATTATAATTTTTGAAAATAATTGAAATTTTGCCAAAAATTTTATTAAAATTTTTGAAAATAATTGAATTTTGGATGAATTTTATTATTTATAAAATAAATTGAAATTTTAAAGCGATTTTTTTTTTAAATTTTAGCACATAATTGAATTTTTCCAACGAATTTTATTACTTTTTGAAAATAATTGAATTTTTACAATCATTTGTAACTTATTCAAAAAATTCAATTTTTTAAAATATTTTTAACTAAAATTCTTCTAAATCAATTATTTTTAAATAATCTTTGAAAAAGTTCTTTAAGAATGTTTAAATCCTTTTGTTTACAATTCTATTTTACGAAATTTTGATTATTTGGATATTCTTCAATTAAATGTATAAATTAGAAAATAAAAGCTTGAAATAATTTTAAGAAAATTCAATTAAACTTTTTCAAAATATTAAATTCCAAAACCAAACTTTAAAATTATGTAAGTGGACACAAAAGTTTAATTAGTTTCTTTATGAAAATTTGTGCAGTCAAGAATACCCCCATTGACAAAAAATTAATTCAATGAGAACGCCATGACCATATTAATCTCGCATTTATAGTGGACCGTTCAAAAAAAGTGTATTTCGAGAACGGGGACATTTTCCAATGCGTCGTTGTTTTTTTATTTCTGTTTCATTATAAAGTTAATCAGTTAATTCGTAATTAGTAAAATAAATATTTTACTTTTTAAAAAATCTATTTATTAACCAGTAAATTTAAGTTATGAATATAAGAATAAGTATTTTTTTTATAAATAAAAATAAATATTTGAAAAGTTTAATTATTATATAAATAAATAATAATTATAAAATTATGACAATTATAATAATTATAATTGTTACTATAAATTATGAATTAAAAAATAATGAATAAAATTAAATCATATAATTACACTGTAATTATTACATAATAGAATTTTATATATTATTTTATTTATTCAATATACGGGCACAAATATTTTCAAATTGTACAAATTATAATAATAAATAAAAAACAAACTATACAAAATTTATACATTTCATTTCCAAGCATTTAATAGATATTTTTTAGTTAAAATTTTATTTAACACTGAAATATTTTCTTAATTTTTTTCTAGTTATAAAAATTATAATTCAAAATGAAAAACTTCTTGAATTAAAATGAAATTAGTACAATTTTTAATATTTTTTGTTTTAAATTAAAAAGAGTAAAAAAATAAAAATAAACTTACCAGCTTTGCTGGAAACTGAGTAAGGCTGACGGCTATTTTTCGACACCTGTTGGTGAATAAAATTCACCACATCGGGTCTAATTGGTGCCTTGAAAACAGCAGGAAGCGAAATAACTTCCTTCGTTGGTTCGCTCTTTTCATTATAAACCGTAATTACTGGTCGCGCTGTTGACAGTGACTGTAATAAAAAAAAAACATTTTTTTTCCCTCATTAATTTCAAACCAAAACTAACACTTTGCTTTTCAATTTAATAAAAACATAATTCAGAATTTCGCTTTGTTTTAAAATCAGAAGCAAATCAGCAACACGGACCAAAGCAGTTCATCATTTAAAAGAAACATTTTTTTTTACTTTAAATAATTTTTTTCCAAAAATTTTAGAAATGAATCATTCTTTTTCATAAATTTTAAAATTAAATCAATTTTACCTGTTTTTACAATAAAGCAAAGGTAGAAATTAAAAAAAAAATTCAAAAGGGTAGGAAACCATTTTACTTCTTTCGAGAACCGAATGACAAAAGTCAATTGTTAACCTAACCTCAAAATTAATTCACTGACAATAAAACACTAATTTATACTCAACTATTTTTCACTTTAGAAAAAAAAAAAGAATTTTCAATAAATTTTCTTAGCAGTAATATTGTTTAGTGTGAAAATTTAAATGGAAAAATTAATAATAAACAATGGTGACATGAAAATGATACACGTGGTCAACAAGATGGATAAAAAGGCAATGTAGTTTATTTATTTTAAAGTCAAATTTTAATTATGAAATAATATTGGAATTTATGTAAAAACTAATATTTATATAATTGAGAATAAAAAACGAGCAACACTTACCATTTTGAGGATGATTTAATGCCTTTAACGCACAAAATATCATCCACCGTGTAGGCTTATTACTCCGCCTAAATAAAAAAGAGTGGAACGCTTCCGGAAGTTGAGGGCGTTGAAGTAAATTAACTACTGCGCATGCTTTCCATACCGCGCGATTTTCAAAATTAGAAAACAAAATTTTTTCTTTATTCCTTACGATATTTAACAATAATTTCGCACTAATAATAATTTAATAAAAAATTATTCAGTTTTACAATAATAATAAATAACAATTTTAATAAATTTAGGGTTCATTCACATGTTGCAAGTGCAAAGGACAAACATCAAGGTGTTTCCACAATGAATTGGTTATAAAGACCAAAATGGATCGCGAAAGCGGTAAATTTTTTTCTACGGTATGAATACACCCTTACAATTAAAGTCCAGTACACTTTGCAACAATTCTTCCGAAACTGGAGTCACTTCTCTAGGTATTGCATACTTTATGTTTTTATTGTGCGAACGTCAATGTGACTTTTGTTTATAAAAAGTGTTATTTACTAACTAAACTAATTACTTTAATTTTATTTAATCATTCAAAAAAATATGTTGACAACTATATTTTGAAAAATATCCCCTCTTAACGATGTTACACTAAGTGTGACCTTGGAAAATCTTATCAATTCTGATAACAATTATTCTTTATTTACATAGTGAGAAAAAATATGTTTGGAACAAGAAAATTTATTGTTTCCTTTAGTTCACATTCCTACAAGTAAGAATTAAAATTTATTATTATATTAGAAAGTACAGATTATATTAGAAAATTTAAAATTATTTCTGTTAAAAATTGCAAATTATTAATAATAAAAATTAATTTACATAGTTTCCTAAAATTTTTAATTAATTCTTTTTCGTGAAATATCGTTAATTTAACGATTTGATGAAACAAATATTTTTATATATTGTAAAATAAATTTCAAAAATTGTAAAAATATTGTTAATTTTAAAATAATTTTTTAAATTTGTCCTTTTAATTTAAAATTCGCGCCATTTTCGTCTCAACCAATCGCATGGTTTTGGTACTTTTTGCTGTAAATTTGGCGCGAAATTTAAAAAAATGAAATATTTAAAAATTCAGTTTATATTGTTTGCAATTTCTAAATTAGTTCAAAAATTAATTAGGCTAGTGAAACTTATATTAATTTTAGAAATTTATCTAAACAATCAATTGGAACGATGTCGAGTCGATTAGTCGCAGTTTGTCAAATGACATCAGTTTCTGATAAGGAAAAAAATTTTCAAGTTGTTCGTGATCTAGTCATTGAAGCCAAACAAAGAAATGCTTCGGTAAGAATTTTAACTACTTTTTATTCATTTTCTTATTTATTATTATTTTTTAATTATTTATTTTATTATTTATTATTTAATATTTAGTATTTTTATTATTTGTGTCGCGCCGAAGAAAGGTGCCCAAGAACCAAAAAATTTGAGGTTATGTTTTTAATTTTTTGAGTAGAAATACAGAAATTATTATCATTTTTTTATTATTTATATATTTTTTGCATCATTAAAAGTTATTTTTTTCCATTTAGATAGCATTTTTTCCAGAAGCTTGCGATTATTTAGCGGATAATAAAAGGGATATTGTCGGTATGGCTGAAAATTTAGAGGGAAATACGATAAAAAATTATAAACAACTTGCTAGTGAGGAAAAAATTTGGCTCTCTCTTGGCGGACTTCACGAAGTGGTAAAAGAACAAATCATAATTTTATTAATTTAAAAAAAATAGAAATAGAGATGACTCTGAAAATCAACTACCAGCACCCATCTATATTAACATTTTTTTCATGGATCCCAAAACTGTATTTTTACTTTTTGCCAAGAGGAATTTAAATTCTTGTTGAATAATAATATTATTTGTTGAAACTATTGTTGTTTACGTGGAAAAAAAATATATTATTGAAAGTAATTACAAAACCAAAGTAACTGTACATACAAATGAAACGAATAATGGAGCATTTACACCTTTGGTAAAATTTGTCCAGAACGGAAAATTCACATTGGAGTAAGAAAGATAGATACACAGCGTTTCTCTTTTACTTCCAGTTTGGACAACTTTTTGAAAAGTGGTGTACCTTCTATAAGAATGTTTTAAGTCTATGGCGTAATGGAATTGAGTACGCCATAGACTTAAAACATTCTTATAGAAGGCACACCACTTTTCTCAAAAAGTTTTCCAAACCAGAAGGAAAGCATATATGTTATTGAGTGTATTTTGGTAGAGCAAAAAAATTTAATTTTCATAGACATTGTTTTTAATTAACAAAAACAAACGTAAAGTAATTGCTATTAAAAATGAAAGAAAAATACAATTATTTTATATTAATTTTATTCAATTTCACTTTTATGAATAAATTGAATGAAAAAAACATCTTTTTCATAGACAGCTGACAATCCCGATAAAGTGTACAACGCCCATGTATTAATAAACGACAATGGTGAAATTGTTTCTGTCTATCGAAAAATACATTTGTTTGACATGGACAATAAAGAAACGGGCGTTCGATTAATGGAATCTGATTACGCAATGAAGGGGAGAGAAATTGTCTGTCCAATTTCCAGTCCAGTAGGAGAAATTGGACTCAGCATTGTATCCTTTATTTTTAATAAAATTGATTCTATTTACTCTCTGAGTATATTGACGACAAAGCTAACTTGTAGTAGAATATTATTCATTTTTTTTTGTCTATCCTAGTAAACGAGTTGTACGCAGGTTCAATATAGGAAAATGTACAGTCGTGTGCAGGAATGCCTTCCTCGGACGACTGTGCACTGCTGTACACCCAGATGCTGCTGTCCTTCCGGTTTGACGGATTTTTTTTTATAAAAGTCGTGTCATATTTCTATCAAATATTTTTAGTTCGTGGCAGACGAATGTTTATTCATGTCACGAACTAAAAAAATTAGACAGAAATCATACGACTTTTCAAAATTCAGTCAAATCGGTCTCACTGACCGCTCTATACTCAAAGTTATTATTTTATAAAAATTTAATAGTTTAAAAAATTTGAAACTATTCCTGCTTAACAGATTTAAAAAAAAATATAAAGCTACTAAAAATTTTAAAATTCTCATATTTTTTGGGCGTTATAATTTTAGTTTTGGGCGTTAAAATAATTTTTTCTTAACAATTTGCCGCAGTGTTACGATATGAGATTTCCCGAATTGGCTCTATGTCTGAGAAAAATGGGTGCTAAAATTCTCACATATCCATCGGCTTTCACTTACGAAACGGGGGCAAATCACTGGGAGGCAATTTTAAGAACAAGGGCAATTGAATCCCAATGCTATGTTATTGCAGCTGCTCAAACTGGCCGACATAATAAAAAAAGAGTCAGTTGGGGTCATTCTATGGTATGTCATTTAAATAGAAATTTATTTTATCCATAAAAGTCTAGTTTGTAATAAATTAAATTTTAATCCTTTCCCATGCTATACTAAGATCCAGTAAGGGTCCTGGTGGCATGTGGACTAACCATAAAATCCCATTAGCAAGAAAAGGCTATAGATAAATCTTTGTCCTTTTCTTACTAATGGAATTTTTTTAGTTAGTCCACATACCACCAGTATGTAGGCGGTCTAGTGATAATCTAGTAACTTTTACCAACTCCAGTTCTCAATTTTATTTTTTGTCTCTTTCTATCGCACTAATTAAAGACAAAGAATAAGGAAAATGGAGAAATTTACTGCTTATAGAAATTTACGATTCTATATTTTTAGTTTGTCCTTTTTTCGCATATTTGCAGATTGTTGATCCATGGGGAACAGTGATAGCGCAATGCGCCGAAGGAACTGGCCTGGCAATTGCTTCAATAGATCTCGATTTTTTGAACCGGGTTCGAATGAACATGCCAATTGAGAATCATCGTCGCACTGATCTCTATCCAGAAATAAAACCTCTAGATTCGTGAAATTAACTTTTTTTTTTAATCAATAAGTTTTATAGTCATTAGCCATATATTGCAGATGATCGTTATTGTCGGATTGGACGGACATGGAAAAGGGTGCAAAAATATCTCTGTTCTTTTCTAACTTATGTTCGCGTTGATGGCGAATACATGGCGAATCTATGCGTTGGGCTTGGTCTATAATCGAAGTTCTCACATAACCTAGAAATCACTAGAAATTTCAGAGAAAGAAACCAGATCAAGAAAACCCTTTAAAAATGTCTTTCAAAACTTATATTTCATCTGAAATGGATTATTATCACAATTAAGACAGTTATCGCAATATAAGTATAACTTTTGACCGCCATTTTTAAATACCTTTCTTGCTCAAACACAGAATAAATAAATAAAAAAATTAAATAAAAACTATTTAGGAATGTTTCGTAGAATATTTAAACGAACCTAACCATAAGAGTAAATATATTTTTTAATGAGATTTCGGTAATACGTAAGATAATTTACCTAGATCTGACATGGGACCTGGTGGCATGTAGACTAACTAGAAAATCCCATTAGTAAGAAAAGGACGAAGATACGTCTATCCTTTTCTTACTAATGGAATTTTTTTAGTTAGTTCACATACCACCAGGACCTTTGCCGGATCAATGGAAATTACCTCTGGTAATATGTATTTATATGTTTTATGTAAATATAATCTCAAATGTACATTAATAAATGAATGATTTTTGAGAACGCTTTATTTAATAAACATACTCACCTGATGAGGTCCATCGTTGATGGACGATAAGCTTCGTGCTTGAAAATGAATTTAATATGGATTAAAAAATAATAAACAAATCAACATCTTACTAAATTGACTACAATCCAAAAAACATCTTATATAACATTCCCTGTTGAAAGTAGAAAGATAGAAGTAGATAAAAACTGATGGATAAAAATGGATAAAAGTTTTCTATCCTTACTAAGTATATACTTTGCATCTTTTAAAAATTATCTTTTTCTATCAATTGTTAATATAATAATAATTAATATTTAAAAATAATAATTATATAATTATACTTAATTATATTATAATATATAATTTGACTTACATATATTTATATTTTTAAGAAAAAATTTTAATCTCTCACCATAATGTGTAATTTTATGTGAGCCGCTTCCCAGTATAAATCTATTAAAAATGTTTTTCTATAATAAAAATTTAAACTTGTTTCATAACAGTCTGTGTATTTTTTTTAAATAGATTTACAAAATTCTACACTCACAATGAATTAAAAACTATTACACCTATTTTAATAATTTGTAATTTTAAATTAAATTTAATCTTAAAATGTCTATTTTTCTAGTGTTGCAAATTAAAAAATTGCGGGACTAGTTTTTGTAAAAAAAGTTGTTTAAATTGCAATAAATTTGAATTTTAAAGAAAGAAAAGAAAAATCTGTCTTTCTCTGACACTTGTGCCCACTTCTTTTTTTTTTTTTTTAAATTTTTGCATAATTTTTAATTTAAGAAAAACTCTTTTTTTCAGGAATTTTTACTTTGATAATAGGAATTATCTTCGGAAATGCTTTTAAGACCCATGAGTGTTGTATCGATACCGTTTAGTGCCCAATTGTGATCGCAAATTTCGAGTGCTTCCCATTCGGCCTTGAAGGCGGCTTTTGGATCCGGTGGCATTGACATTGCGGCGCCGGACACTTGATCTTGTAAAAGACGCGATGTATCGGCAGCGTTATTCTCACCGAGAACTAAAGTGTAAATTGACCTCAAGCCAAAGACATTGAGAAAGTACCAGGACGCTGACGACACCCAAGCGGCGTCCAGGGTCGTTAATTCAATTCCACGTTGAAGCATTGGCTTGAAACGCAACGTCAATGGAAATGGGACTTTAGCTGAAATAAATAAAAAAAAATTTTTTTTAAATAATTTTTACCCGATATATTCATTGATAAAGTAGAAAAGAAATTCTTACTTGTAACGAAACCGGAAAACATCCAATTGATCCATCCTCCAATGAGAACCATTGGCAGGACATTGGTGACATTGCCCTTTAACATATCGGTCATCATACTTGGATCGGTCATTGGATTTTGTGAAACTGGAGCTCGCTTTTGAGTTTTAAAATATCCAGTCTCTTCATTATTGAAAAATTGTTTTCTCGTTTTAAAACCATATTTTGAAATGTAATGTCCATTTTCTCTCAATAACCTCGATCGCATCATTACTTGACTGGAATTATAAAATAAATTATAAAAAATTATAAAATTAATTTATTATTACAAATTAATTAACAATTATGTTTTAAAAATTCAAAAAAAAAAATTCTTGTCACAATTTCAATTATTTTTATAAATAATAAAATTCTTAACTGAAATTCAATTATTTTCAAAATTTTGAATAGAATTCTTGTCAAAAATTCCAATTATTTTCAAAAATTTCTGTCTATTCAATAATTTCCAATATCTACTATTTTAATAATATTTTGGAAAAGAATTCAATAATTTAAAAAAATAATTTGATAAAATTTTATGCAAACATTTAATTATTTTTTTAAATAATAAAAATTTCACAGAAATTCAATTATTTAACATTTTTTTTTTACAAATTTTAGAAAGAATTGAATTTTGAAAAAGTCTCAAATTAAAATCTTTGAAAATATGAAATTTTCATACTGTTACGTCACCGTAACCTATTTTCAATAATAATAATAATAATATTAATAATAATAATAATAATATTAATAATAATAATAATAATATTAATAATAATAATAATAATATTAATAATAATTATTATAATAAAAGTTAGTAACAAAGATTGTTATTTACATATTATTATAAATAGTAACTATAAATAATAATAGATAAATATAACAAATAACAATAATAAATTGTAATAATAAATATTAACAAATAACAATTCAAAATGATTTTCAATATCTAATATTTTAATAAAATTTTTCAAAAGAATTCAATTATTTTTAAAAAAATTTTAATAAAATTCTACGCAAACATTTAATTATTTTCATAAATAATAAAAATTTCACAAGAATTAAATAATTTACAAATTTTTTAAAAATTTATAAAATTCTTCACATAATTAAGTTATTTTCATAATATAAATATTAAAACTCATCGTCGAATTTGAATTATTTTTAATACAATAATTCTTTATAAGAATTCAATTTAAAGAAACATTTAATCATTCGATAAATTATTTATTTTTGTATTTAAATAATTTAATTTTCGTAAAATTGTCTAATAAAAAGTAATATTTTCGTAATAATTGAATTGTAAACAAATAAATTTGAAAATTCTCGCAGAACATTTTCAAAAATTATGAAAAATAATTGATTTAAAGAAGAATTTTAGTTAAAAATTCTAGAAAATAATAATTGAATTGAAATGATGATAATAACTTTTAAGAAGTTGAAGTAATTTTACAATGGAAAAATAATAATGATTAATTATTTATTTTTTAAATAAAACTTGATGTTTTTCGAATAATTTTTCAATTAAAGAAATTCGTAATATTTTTATAATTAGGCAAATAATTACTAATAATAAATAAATTTACTAATTAACTTATATATTTTTCAATTCTTTTAATTAATAAAATAAATAATAATAAATAGTATCACAAAAAAGCAAGTATCTTCTTTGATTTCTTCTCAATAAATCACTATCGTCACTTAAAATCCTTAAAATTATGAAAAATATAACCTTAAAGTTAATATAATTTCATAAATATTTAATTATTTAAATTCACCTGTCTTGCACTTGCTGGACTTCGATTTTTTTCTGCGATGCAAGTAACATGGAAACATAATGTCTAACAATTCCCACGAGGAATGTAATAACGACAATTGGCAAAAACACCCAACCGCGAATATTCGGATCCAATAAAAGTTCAGCCATTGTTTCTTTTTTAATTAAATAATATTTAGTTTATTTTAAAAAAAGATTTAAATACCCCGAGTGAAAAATTATACTATGTACTTATTTTCCCATAGTTTTTTTTCTTTTTGACAACGAAGCAGACAAACAGCTGACAATTATTGGGCATTGATTACAAAATTTCTATAGAGCAGTAAATTCGGTGTAGTTTCTACCATTTCGGGAACCTTGGAAACTAGGGGAACTAGCCATTTGATTGGTTGAATTTTCCACTCATTAGTTTCCACTCTCTGTCCTTTTGATATTGTTCATGGTTTTCGTCTGTTTTCTGTTCTTCTGAATTTTGCCGAAAAACGTGGAAAATTAATAATTTTCAAGATGTTGGGCCCGGCAGTTTTTATGGACGGTTCCACTGAGGATCAAGTGAGTTATTTATGGAATTTAAAGTAATTGTTAAGTATTTTTATCGAACTTTGTTCTTTTGTGAGTAAATTGTCCTTAGTTTCTTTGAAACGCTTTCTTGGAAAGTAAGGTTAAGTTCATGTAATCTGTCAACGGATAATATATTTAATTTCTTTTTCTTGTGAATTAATCAGTTATTTTTCGTTTTTATATTATTTCTTGAAAGAATTTACAAAAATTCCGAATATATTTCACTTATTTTCCACTGGGCGGTAATTTTTAGTTTCTTGAAATTTTTTTCGTTGATCGAAAAACACTTGTTAGTCGTGTAAAATATTATAGAAAAAAACTAAACAAACTATACAAAATACTTTAAATTTTAGTGAGAAAAAAAGCATTTAGATATATTTGGAAAAGAAATATTTTTAAACAAAAACAGTGTTATTGAATTTTTTTTTCAATTTCTAAAATCTGGTAAGTGAAAAAATATTTTAAAATTATTGTACTTTTATTGGAAAAATTGATTATTTGCACTTTTGATATTTTATCAACAATTTCTTTTTTTAAAATTCATTGTTATACTTTTCTTTTTTTTGCTCAAAAGGCGAATTTTGAATTTTTCGGTTTATAAATTTTTTTCAAATAATTTATTTTGTAAATAAAATAAATTTAAAAATAAATAATAAGTATTTCAAAATATTTGTTTTAGTTGAAAATTGTACAAAATCCAAAAATATGTTCATTTTGTAATAATTCTATCGATCTTTCTAAAGTTAATTTAAAAAAAAAATGATTTCCAGGCCCAAGAATTGAGAATTTATTTCAAAAGTCTCGGTGCTGAAATTAGTGAGGAGAAATCGCAAAAAGGCATTGAAGACGATCTCCACAAAATAATTGGCGTTTGCGATGCGTGTTTCAAAGAGGGAAACGAGAGCGAAATTGAAACAATTCTCAACGACATTGTTTCCATCATGATTCTCGTAAGTTGAATAAAATAAAAAAAAAATATTTTATTTACTTAACATTTTTTAATTTAATCACTTTTGAATTTGAGATTTTTCCTACTACTGATTGTAAATTATGAATAAAGAAATTCGCATTTTTATCTACAATAAAAATTATTAGAATTTCAAGTGAAGAAAAAAAAAAGTTTTTTTGTCTTTCAGGTTTCTCCAACAGACCGTGCTGAAAATTTAATTCTTGCCTTTTGTGAAAAATTAACAAAAGCTCCAGGTTTCAAATTGGGACTCGTTTGTCTAAAAGCGTAAGTCCTTTATGTTCTGATTTTTATTTCATATTTATTTCTATAATTATTTGATAATAATTATCACAAATTTAAATACAATACCTTCAATTTTTTATATTTCTGACAATTTCTTTTTAAATAACTTAATTCTTGAGGAACTATTATAAAACTATTACTTATAAATTATTACTTGAATATTTCAAAATTAATTGAATTTTAAAAAAGTTGCGTCTAAAATTTTCATAAATAGATGAACTTCAAAAGGTTTCAATTTGAAATTTTATAAAATTTCAATTCTGAATAAATTTAATTAGAAATTATAAAGAACTTAGATTTTCGAAAAATTTTAATAATTCAAATTCTTCTGAAATTAGATAAATTTTTTAATATTTACTTAATTAATTATTCAAAATAATAGATTTAGAGAAGAATTTTAGTTGAAAACAATTAACAAAATTTAATTTTGGAGAAGTTAGAAATTACTGCAGAAATTCAATTATTTTCAAAAGAAATAAAATTCTTCGCAAAAATTCAATTATGTTAAAAGAATTAAAAAATTTCTTGTCAAAATTTCAACTATTTTTTATAAATAATAAAATTTTTCTTAGAAATTCAATTATGTTCAAAAATGTTTAAAAATTGTCATTAAAATTTCAATTATTTTTAAAAATAGTAAAATTCATTTCCAAAATTCAATTATTTTCTAAAAATCTAATAAAATTCTTGTCAAAAGTTTTTCAATTATTTTCAAAAATATCCCTCAATACAATAATTTTTCAATATCTACTATTTTAATAGAATTTTCCAAAAGAATTTGAAAATAATTGAAATTTTTTACAAGAAATTTCAATACAAAAATAAATTATATAAATATAATTTAAAAAAAAATATATAAATAAATACAAAAATAAAATGGTTCATTGAATCATTTATTGTTTCTGAAAATTAAATTCTCATTTAAAGAATTTTTTTAAACAATTGAATTCTTTTGACAAATTTAAATAAAATTTTTAACAATAATAATATTTTTCGACGAATTCGATTAAAATTTTTAAAATATATTCAAATTCTGCGATGATATTATTATTTATGATGAAAATAATATTTTAATTAATAAAAAAAATTTTATGATTTATTAAAATAATTAAATTGTTACTTTCATAAATAATATAATTCTTTTTAAAGATTCCATTATTTTGATAAACAATAAAATTTTTTTTACGAATTCAATTATTTTCCGAAATAATGAAACTTATCTCAAAATTTGAATTACTTTCAAAAATTTTAATAAAATTCTTGACAAAAATTCCAGGCATTCAATTATTTTTATAAATAATAAAATTCTTTCCAAAAATTCAATGATTTTTAAAAATTTTTTTAAAATTTTATCAAAATTTCAATTATTTTTAATAAAATTTGAATCGAATTCGACAAAAAATGTAATTATTCTTTAAAATTTTATAAAAATTCGTTAAAAAAATTCTATTATTTAAATATATTTAAATATATTTAATTCTCGTAGAATTTTCTAATAAAAATTTTCAAAAGAATTTAATATTTAAAAATTTTTTTAAATAAAATTCTTTATTAAAATTCAGTTTTTTGAGAAACATTCAATTATTCAATAAATTATCTATTTTCGTATTTAAATAATTGAATTCTTGTAGAATTCTCTAATAAAAATGTATTTAAAAATGAATTTTAGTTAAAATTTTATATATTAATTGAATATTATAAGCATTATAGTATAAATTTTTGGAAATAATTGAATTTTGAAAAGGTTTCAAATTAAAATCTTTGAAAAATTTGAATTTTTAATATTTTTAATTAACAATTCTGTAAAATTAATAATTTTGAAAAATTTTAATTTTGTTGAAATTAGTTGAATTTTTTTCACTTATATTTAACTATTTCAAAATTTTTAATGCAATTCTTCGAAAGAATTCAATTATCTTAATAAATAAGAAAATTCTTTGCAAAATTCGATTATTTTTACAAATAATAAAATTTTTGACTGTAATTCAATTATTTAGAAAATTTTAATAAAATTCTCAAAAATTTAATTTTTTTTATAAATAATAAATTTTTTTTTAGGAATGCAATTATTTTTAGTACAATGTTAAATCAATTCTTCGAAAATGGCTAATAATTTCACTGAAATTCGTCAATAGAATTTAATATATTAAGAAACATTCGGTAAATTATTTATTTTTGTATTTAAATAATTGAATTCTCGTAGAATTTTTGAATAAAAATTGATATAAAAATGAGTTCCAGTTAAAATATTAGATAATTATATATTAAAAGCATTATAGCTTGAATTTTTATAAATAATTGAATTTTTAAAAGGTTTCAAATTAAAATCTTTGAAAATTTGAATTTTTCATACTTTTCACTAACAATTCTGTAGAATTAATTTTTTTTTTGAAAAAAAAGTTTAATTATATAGTCTTTCGAGTTTTTAGATTTTGGAAAAAAATCAGAAAATACTAAAAAAAATTTTATGTACTTTTACTCTTAGAATATAAAAAATTTTGTTTTTTAAATTTTGTTTTTCAGATTGTGGTTATTATTCCAATCGTTACCAGAGGATTCGCCAATGAGGTATCACGTCTACTACCATTTGGTGCAAATCGCTCGCAATGTCGATCAAGTGAAAGCAGTTTACGGTGGAATTGATCAACTTAAACAGCAATTCGCTCCATGCCCACCTTCCAACGAGCAAATGCAAAAGCTCCTTCGTCTTTTACACGAAGTTCTTCTCACTTGCAAACAGGGGTAAATTAAAAATTTCCACAGGCCAAATATTTAATTTAATAAAATATTCAATATTTAATTAAGTTTAATTATTTAAAATTAATTTGAAGTCTAGTTTTAGTTAATTTAATATTTAATTAAATTTAATTATTTAAAATTAGTTTAAATTTAGTTTTAGTTAAAAATATAAAAAGTACTTTTTTCTCTAAAAAAAAAATTGTTTCGAAAAAGTCGTTAAAATTTTTTTATTTAAAATTTTTGCAGAGAGCAAGCGGCAGCAGTGATGGTCGAACTTTTGGGAACTTACACATCGGAAAATGCGTCTGCCGCCAGGGAAGATGCACAACGTTGCATTCTTGCAGCTCTCGCTGATCCAAATACATTTTTACTCGATCCACTATTATCATTGAAACCCGTTCGTTTTCTCGAGGGCGAACTCATTCACGATCTTCTTCTTATTTTCGTTCAAGAAAAACTGCCAGCTTATCTTAAATTCCACAAAGATCACAAAGAATTCGTTGAACATACACTTGGTAATTGATATCTAATTTCAATTAAACTGCAATATTTTTTTTTATATCTCTTATTTTTTATTTAAATATTTTGTTTATACATTTTTCTTTATTCTATATCCACATTTTTTTTATAGATTTTTTATTGTCTAAATTAAAAATTATTTTTATTGTGTAAATAATGTTTGAAAAAATTGAATTTTAGGTCTCAATCATGAGCAGAATATGAAAAAAATGAGACTATTGACATTCATGCAACTCGCAGAAACGAATCCCGAAATGACTTTCGAGACAATTCAGAATGAGTTGATGATCACGGAAGAGGAGGTCGAGAGTTTTATTATTGACGGTAAATATGTGAAATCCAAAAAAAAAGTTAATATTTTTAAATTTGAATAATTCATTCATAATTGAATTCTTTCTGTTTTATTAATTAAATTAATTAAATAAAATTAATTCAATTAATATTGAAAGCGAAAATTGAAATTCTATTATTAAAAATTGTTTTTCATTCGTTTTTTTCAGTTTTGAAAACAAAACTAGTTCGCGCTCGAATGGATCAGGGTGGTCGTAAGGTTTTAATTTCGAGCACAATGCACAGGACATTTGGAAAGCCACAATGGTTACAACTTCGCGATTTATTGGTCGCTTGGAAAGCAAATCTCACCTCCGTTCAAGAGGGAATGGCGTCAGTTTCCGTTGCACAAAGAGAACTTGTTGCCAAAACAAAATCCACAATAACCCATTGATGTCGATTACCATCTGTACAATAATTATCCATCAATATTAAAAAAAAAAAAAAAAAAAAAAAAAAAAAAAAAAAAACCAGTCATAGAAAAATTGAAATTCATCGAGAAAACAAAAATTTTTTCTACTTTCCGACAAATATAGTCAATTATCGTTTTTTTTTAAATTCTTTTTTCCATAGAATTTTTTAAGATTGTGAATTTTACAAGGGAGATTGATTGAAATTTAATAAATTAACTACTAAAAAGAGAATTATTGAATTTTTATTATTCTTTTCTTCCTTCTCAAGGTGAGTATCAATTCTTTACACTTTAGATATAAAAAGAAATTTATTTCATTGTAAACTTAAAACAAATTAAAAATTCAAGTACTAAATAATAAAAAAATACTATAAATATATATTTAACAATTGTTAAATAAAGAATACTAAAATTGCTTTCTTAGCTTCTTTTAATTTTCACTGTTTGAATTTTTATATGAAAAGAGTAGATTTAGATTGAAAAAGTATTTGCATTTGAATATGTATTAACAATGATAATAATAATAATAATGATGATAATAATAATGATAATAATGATGATAATAATAATAATGATAATAATAATAATAATACTAATAAAAATGATAATGATAACAATACTATTAATGATAACTACACTAAATAAAAATGAATAATTTTTAACTTTACATTGAAGAACAATAATTGAAACACTTGTATAAGCAAGAAACAAAAATGATATAAAGAATTAAATAAATACAAGACTTTTGATGGTCGTCTTTAAATACAACAGCAAATAATCATTTTCAAATTATTTCCGATTACGATTGAATTTCACAATATTTAATTTTAAAAAATCTCGATATAAAAACAAAATATTTCAACATTTAATATGAAATTTTGTAAGTAGTGTTTTCTTTTGCTAAAAAAATTTGTTTATTAAAATAGAAATTATTATATTCGTATTATAAAAATAATACCTTCTCATGTGATGAGAATGTAAAAATTAAAATTCACTAATACGAAAATTAAAATATAATTTTTATTAAATTAAAAATTGAACAGTGATTTTTAAATACTTTCCACATTAGACTGAATATTCTTATTTATATGAAAAATTATTAAAAATTAGGAAAATTGGAATTTTTTCTCAAAAAATTGGTTTATTTAAAAACTCGGTCAGTCTTAAATTCTTTCTAAAAGTAGTTACTATTTTTTAATGACAAATGGCGTTTAAAAAAATTAAATAAAGAATAATTGAAACAAAAAATTTTTTTAAACTTATTAAATAAATAAAAAGAAATTGTGGACTTCATATTATGTAGAATATTATGACCAGTATCAGCCCCGTAGTTTTTAAATTCAGAGATTCATATTCTAAAGAATTTTAAAAAAAGTTAACTGTCATGTTGGGTCCGCCATTTTGAATTTTTAAATTTCAAGCCCATATTCATATTCAGCAACCCTAAAAACCCCCAAGTAACAAATTTCAACTGAACCCATTAAATATGAAAAAAATAACCGCCATATTGAATCCGCCATTTTGAATTTTAAAAAACTTTATTAGACAAATATAAAAAGTACCTAACTAATTTGAAAATTTTTATAACCGTGTTTTTATACTTGAAAAAATTTTGGTTTCATAAGTACATATATTATATTTTTATGAAACTTGTAATTATAACTTCATTAATTTACTTTTTATTTTAAATAATAAAAAAAAATTTTTTTAGAAATGTTTATTGTTTATATGAACATCTATGCATGTTAAGTTTATTATATAAATCTCTGAATGTTCCTTCAAATATTTAAATTATTTTTTGTGTTAATATAGAATATTTAACAAAGAAAATCCTTATGTTTAGTTTATAGTCTTAAAGTAATCAAATATTTGGCATCTAAATCACGAGTTTTACTCTATAATTCCTTTATTACGTTTTGTCATTTCGAAAACAGTAAATAAAAGCAATGAAAACAGTAGATAAAACTACACGTGTTTTCAATCGCTAGTAGCAAGGTTATGTTAAATTTTTATGATTCGTTTATTTATAGTTCTATGTACTTTAATTATTTTATTTCAAGATATATACAATAGTTCCTCCCATAAGTATTCGTACCCTATGAATTATAAACTTTAAGACTATTATTTTATTTAAATAAATTTCTAAATAATTTTAAAACATGGAAATGTTTATTAACTTTATTAAGCTAGAAAAAAATGTACAAATTGTTTAAAAGTAACAATTCAATTACATATATGTAGATATAAAGTGTTTAAAATCCATTAAATTTGCAAAACATTGAAAAGAAAATGCAAAATTTTTTTCTCCCATAAGAATTGCATTGCGTCGTCTGTTGTTTTCTTTCCAGCTATCTGACGTCATACTCGAACTCGAAATATCTCGATGTAGTGAAACAGCCTAATTAAATTCATTTCTTATTATTGTGACAAACCAAACCAAAATAAATTGTGACATTAAAAGTGTCTGAAGTTGGACACATATTTAAACTGAACTTGCATAACCGCATAAGTGCAATAAAACTTATGATTTAGATAAAAATTTATCAAAATTTATATCAAATCGTGTGTTAGCAAATGTAATAAACGAATTTTGAAAATATATTAAATAATAATACTAAACGCAAAAGACCGAACACATCTGTTGCTTTTCTGATTTTACAGAAGTGAGAGAACATTAGAATTAATTTATCTCGAAATCATGACAAATGCAGTTATGCTGTTATGCCTTTCTTCATCCACAGAATTTATTGATTATCTTTAATAACTTAATAAGTCAGTCTTTTGTTCCACACACGTCCTACCGCTATCGAGGTTCTGCTCTCTCATCTCCCCTCCCGAGCCCGACTTGCCTAAACTAATCGTCCATCTAGAGGGGAAACTCGCGAGAATGTATGTGCACGTTAAGGTGCCCCCACAGTTCTTTTAAAATATTTAAATAAAATGTTTTTGTACAGTCATTCAAGAAGAAGAAATTTTAATCATTTTTTTTAGGATTCTGATTCTAAATACCTTTTAAACTCTAAAATTTGTGGTTTATCTTTTTCTTTATAGATTTACTTGCCTGTCTACTGATAGATATTAGTATTTCGACAATTATAGCTCATGATGAACGAACTATTCATCCAAGATTTGACGCTGATATTAATACAATTTTATTCAAATCCGAAAAACAAATTCCTCAAAGGAATGTAATTAACACTGTTGTGGATGAGAAGGAAATTGATAAATTAATTTACAATATATTTCATGACATACCAAAAGATGCAGTAGACGCACCTACTCAAAAGAAGGAATACGAAAAAATAAAATACAATGTTCTGCAAAATTCAAATGATGTAAAAAATTCATATAGCTTCGATACTACTTTTGCTGATGCCTTGGAAACATTCACTGACAACTTATACAAGGTATGTACAACCCTAGAATTTTAACTCTTTAACATAACCTCAAATTAAAAAGCCGTGCCAGCCATGCCAGCCATGCCATTCAACGTATTTTCTAAGATAAAAAATTACAATTCTAAACTAACTGTAAGAAAATATAATTTTAAATAAATTACTACTTTATAACAATTTTTTTCTTTAAAATACTATTTCTGCTGAAAATGTACTTTTTGGCACTCTAACCAAGCTTCATTACTTAGTTAAAATTTTGCCAAAATCTCTTAACCCTTTACAAACGTGTGCAGAAGTCAACAGTACCGGAAACGGAAGCCACTAATCTTATATTTTTTTTCTAATTTTTAGACAGCAAAAAAGGGTAAATCGGAAAATGTTTTGTTATCCCCCTTGAGTGTGAACTTAGCCTTAGGTATGATTGCATCAGGAGCAAAGGGGAATACCAAAAGAGAAATACTTGAAACTCTCTATTTACAAGAAATTGATGAACAAACCAAATCTAATTATGAAAATCTTTTTCTAAATTTGATGGTAAGAGTATATTATTTTTACGCAACAGGAACTACACTGCATAGCAATTCCAAAAATGTCATTTCGATTCACTATTTTTAGTATTTAGTATTAATTTTTATTCTTTTGGTTATTATGTCTGACAAGCTTTGAAGAAAGGTATGTCTAAGAATAAAAAATTGAAGGTTATGTTTGTAACAAAAATATCAAATCTCAATATAAACCACTGACTTTTTAAGTCTTAATTACATCTAAAATAAATATTACATATAAAATTTTGCTTGTTAGGTACTTTTCCTCAGATTAATATTAGGGTCATAAATATTAGGGTTGATTTCTATTAATAATGTAACAATTATTGTTTTCTTTAGAATGTTACTGGCTCAAAAATAAAAATTTTTAACAAAATGTTTGTCAGTACTCTCCTAAATGTTAAGCAAACATACAAAGATGTGTTAGTACAGAATTTTCACTCAGAGGAGGAAGAAATAAATTTTGCTAATGCAGAACAAGCGGCAACTAATATCAACAAATGGGTGTCAAAAGCAACAAATGACAAAATCAGAGATATTGTCAGTTCTGGTTCGTAATTTTTGTAACTTTTTAACGTTTTTAACCTATTTTCCAAACTATTGTATAATGAATGTTTTTTTACCAAATTCAATGCGAACATTAAGAAATGTTTTCTTCGGATTTAGTATTTACACTTAAGGATGAAGAAAGGTACTGCGTATTTTTAGTATTTCTATTTCTGAATATTCTTTTTTTCCTACAGACGATTTGAGTACAGATACAGCCATGATTGTCACCAATGTCGTTTACTTTAAAGGCGAATGGAAGTACAAATTCTCTGATATTACGAATCTTGCTTTCTTCACTGAGGACCGAAGGACAATTTCTGTACCCACAATGTATCAGAATGTTAAAGCAGAATTTGGATATGTTCCTGAAATAAATGCCACATTTATCGAATTGCCATACAAGGTAGGTGAAATAATTTCTTCTAAATATTTTCGGAAATTTAAAATAAAATCGGATATAACTTTTATAAGTACAAATTATTTATCTTATTTGACGAAATCATGCAAATGAAAATTCATTTACAGGGCGATGAACTTAAAATGATAATTGTACTTCCAAATTTAATTGACGGTCTCGAACAAGTTGAGAAAAATTTAGAAACAATGAAACTCAAAAACCTGAGAATGAAACGATCTTTAAAAGCAGTTGATTTGTATTTACCCAAATTTCGGGTAGAAAATACCATCAAATTAAATGATGTTCTAAAAGAGGTGGGTTTGAAAGAATTTTGCTTTCTTTAAAATTTTTTATCATCCCCCCCCCCAATTTTCTACGAGGTACATGGACGACCCCTTTCGAAAATATATTTAAATTTTATAAAGGCTAACCTCTACAATCTGCGAAAGTCGTTCACGAACTAGAAGCATAAGATGAAGAAAGACAATATCAAATCTTTGTTCTTTCTTCACTGATGCTTTTCGTTCGTTAAGCAGTTCGGCTTAGTTCTTAAAATGTAATAATAGAGATGAAAATTTTTCTTCTCCAATTAGATGGGTATTAAAGAAATATTCAATCAACAAGCAAACCTCAGTGGAATTTCAGAAGGAAATATTCAAGTGAATAAAATAAAGCAGAAAACATTTATTGAAGTCAACGAAAATGGTGCCGAAGCTGCAGCAGCTACTGGTAAATAATAATTATTCATTTGAAAAATAATACTGATCTTTAGTATATAATAGTAAAAATATGTATTGAGTCTAAACATTATAATTGACAATAAAAAAATATTATATTTGTTATAGACACTGAAATCCATTGGAAAATGGGCGGTGAAGATGGTCCAATTTTGTTTGCTGCTAATCATCCATTCCATTATAAAATTATCAAAACAGTTGGTGAAAGTGATGGAATAGTATTGTTTGCTGGTAACTACAAAAATGGAGAATAATTCACATTTTCTTGAATGTACATATATGTTATACAATTCTCTACTTCTCTAATTTAAATGTTGTAATTTGTTATTAAAAATTTATATTTATATTTTATATATTATTTATATTCATATAGTACTTAGATGAAATATAAAAATACAATAAAGAGAGAAATTGTATTTCTTGTTGAACTTAACAATTATTTGATAAACTATTTTTATTGTTAATTTTTACTGAAGCGAGAAACTTCTTTCATAATAATTCCAAAATTTAAACGCACAAGTTAAAATCAAAATCTTTGACACTTCACAGTAAAACGTGAGGTATCCATTTAACGCAATGTTAACGAGAGAGGGAGGGGGGGGGGTCTAAAATTTCTAAAAAAAATTGGTAACGTAGTTTATGAACGCGAACGGCCCCTAACCTATTATATAATTAACTCCAATAAATATTATTTGTTTCAAGTAAATATTTAATATGACTTCAATAAATATTTTTTGATTCAATAGTAATTATTTAATTGACTTCAATAAATATTATTTGATTCAAGTATAAGTATTTAATTGATAATTTAGTCAATTCATCGGTTATTTGAATCATATATAAGTATTATAAATTTTTATATATATATATATATATTATTCTCTAATATACTATTCAACCTTATTCTTAATAATAATTTTGTTAGCCATTTTAATAAAAATAGGAACTTGACCATTTTTATGATGATACATACATTTATTAATTAATATAGATTGATCAAGAAATTTTTTATTAATAATACTTCACAAAAAATTTTACCTTTTTACCTGTTCCATAATATTAATTCATTTAAAGAAATATCTTACATAATTAATTTAATTTACTTAATTTTAATTTTTAACTTAACTTCCAGATTCTTTATAATTATAGACACTAATTTATTGAAACTTATTATTAGATTCTCATCTATAAATCAAATAACTTGATTTCTAAATTTATTAATTTGGGACTATTCAATATGATCTAATTATTTTATAATTTACTCCGTTATTTTATTTATTGCTACATCTATATTTAATTTTTTTAATCTAACCTTCATTCATGACATTTATTTTATTCCATTTTATTACAAAATTTTAATTTTAATTTTAATAATCTTTTTTACTATATTACCTCCAACAATTAATTTTTATTTAAAAGTTTTATCAATTAAAATTTTTACTTTAAATTCATACTTTTTTATTTCTTTTACTATACTATGCTTATCAACAATTTTTTCTTTCTTTTATTTAAAAATTTTATTGCCCTCAATTTTATTTTTTAAAACTTCTAACTATTTTTATTTCAACAATTTTATCAAAGTTGATAAAATACTTTTAATTTTTTTAACAACTATATATTTACCTTACATTATTTTATTGAATATTTTAAATTCAAATGAATAATAGTTAGAATATTATAACATTTAATTTGCACTTAAAAATTATTTTTTTTAAAAATTTATTTTTAATTAAAACCAAATAGAGGTAAATTAATGTTAATAATTTTATTGAAATTAAATTTCTAATTAATTAAAATATAGTTTAAAAAAAACATTATAATTTCATTATAAAAATTTATAATTATAATATTTTAAATCCCACAATATATTGAATATTTATACTTTATTTATATATTATATTGAATATATATACTTTATAATAATCGTAAGTTTCCTTTCCGTTAGTAAATTCTCTGCATTCATTTGTTTGTTTTGAAAATTAATTTTTTGTGGGTTATTGTCATTTTATTTAATGTAAAAAAAAACTCGTTTTATTCACTTCACAAAATTAACAAAAATTCCATTCCATATTTTTTAATTTTCTGCCTTTTTCCTAATTTTCATCAAAAATATTTACTTCTTTCTTATCCTACTAATAAATTGAATTTCTGCTTCGAATTTTATTATTCATGAAAGAATTTCAATATTTTGAAAAATAATTTAATTCTTGCAAAGAATTTTATAAAAAATTTTAAATAATTAATTTCTTTCAACTAATTTTATGCAAATTCTAATTTAAATAATTGAATTGATGACAATTTTTATTATTCATGAAAAGAATTGAATCTCATGCGTCTCGTTCGCGAACGACTTTCGCGAACCAATTGTGCTCAACTTTTTATTTTTATTCGACTAGCTCCTCCGACGGCCGTCTACGGTGCTAGTTTTTATATGTCCATTGTCCAAGTCCATTATTTCATTAATAATAATAATAATATTCAAATTTTTTCAGTTAATAATTTGCTTATTTATATTTGAAATGTTGACGTTTTTTTGACAATGCAAAATAAGATTTATTATGAGTACTTTCTCTTAACAAAAATAAAATTTATATATTCGCGCTCTTTTTAAATAACATGTAACGAGCGACTATTATCTCGCTCGAATCGTGATTCGATATTAATCGAAATGCGATTAAAAGTCGCGGGAAAATATAATATTAATTTTATATTTTAAAAAATAATATCCTGTCCATAGATTGAGAAGAACTTTCTGCGTTCGATTTAGTAAATATGTTCCTAAAATATTGTATTCTTCAAATATCTCTCTATCAATAGCCGAAATATAACAAAAGATGAAATACATATGTTTCGCAGACACAGTGTCTTTGAAAATATCGCTACAAAAAATAGTAAGGTTTAAACACATTTCCAGCAATATGAGTTTGTGTATTGTCACTCTGAAGACAATATACCCTTAAAACTCAAACACAATTGTCAACCATAAACTAAGAGAGATAACCCCAAAGATGTCATAAAAAACTGTCTTTCAATTCTCAAGTAGACCCTCTTTGGAGGTAAAACCATAAAACACATCGGTTGACCAACGTACATTTTATCCTTTTTCTCAGGATAAAATCACGTACTGGAAAAACCCAGTTTTCAATACTTTTTAGAAATGTTAATTATTCCACTACTTTTATAAATAATTGTAATTTGCATATTAGATTATTTCTATCAATCTAACATCTAATCAATTATTATAATATAATTGATAATGAATTAAGACTTGTAAATAAACTACATTCAAGCTTTATAGTTAAACAATTAATTTGTTATAACTATCATGACCATTAACTATGTATAATTCTATATAATATTTACTATATTTGTAACACGTATGTGTCATGTACAGGTGTAAATATAATTATTATAAATATAAATATTATTATTAGAATGTATGCATGTGTATATATATATATTGAAATAATTATCATGTGATAATTATTGGAATCATAATGTTATGATGAATGTGTATGTATCAACATCGACAAGTATGACGTATGAGTCGGTATTAGTATTAGTGAAGTGCATAAATGTATCTACTATATAGTGGGGATACTACTATACTATACTATACTACTGTATAGTGGGGGATGCGCGTCATTTAGAACATGCGCATTTCCTCCAACATGGACTAACAGCGGAGAACAAGTCCGCTGGACTGTAACTACAGATGATTTTTAAGTTGACTATTGACTAGAAAGGTTGCTTCTAAGCTTCCTTAGTCATAACTTGTATTCTTGAACTTTTAGTAAATAAATATTTGGGTTTACTCTCAAGAAGACTGATTTCCTTCAATAATTAATTTTATTAATTATTGAATGACTTATTCTACTTGTGAGCTTTTTCCCTCCGTTTTAACGGAATATTCACGTTTATTATTTGAAATTTCCCGGTTCCTATCAAGGATTTAACCAAATTCTGAACTCAACGAATCACCGAGCAGTAATCGCGTTTGCGCGAGTAATTTACATTTGTGCTCGTAACATAAATTGGGGGCTCGTGCCCGGGATTTGGTACGGAAATTCAAAATTTAATGTGATTGCGGAAACTTTAAAATTAAAAGTGCATCTTGAAGTGACATTTTTGAACTCAGTTATTGCGAACAAGTGCTGACAATCTTCTTTTCATTAAAGACCTTTAAAGTGTTTGTTTGCGATAAACTTGTAAACATTTGGAAATTTTATAAATTTAAATTTTCATTTTTGAAATTTATTGTTTTGTTTTCTTTACACAAAAAGGAGAATGACATATAATCAGTGAATTTCTATTTTAATATCTGAATAAAAGTGCTCCTAGATAGACAATTTTATGGTTTATTTTATTTATGAACTATTAATTACACTATTAAATACAGTTAATTGATAAATAAGGTGTAATTATTAAATAGAAAAAACAAATATTTAACCATATCAAATCTTTCACTAAAAAAAAAATATTGCTGCTGGATTCAACAAAACGATTCTTCAGAAATCCTGAGATTCTTCTTCCTTGGCGGTGATCAATCTACATGTTCCTGACCTGCTTAACCTGTGTTGTGTTGTGCGGGAGTGAATTCTCAAAGAGAAAAAAAGGTCATTTCCGAAAATAAAAATTTTATTAGTGTTGTGCTACAATATTCCTCAACAGTGGAATAAAGGTCTGGAATAAAGGTTTGATTAATTATAAGTTTTACTGTAATGCCTAAATTCGATCACATAATTTATTTCGAATTTTAACTCAATTTATAAATTTTCTTGCTTATTAGAAGTATTAATAATAATAGAATTATCTAATTTAATTGACATTTTTATTGTTAAACAGTATTTTGAATTATTTGAATTTATATTAATCAAATTGATTTTTATAATAATTTTTAAATATTTGTCTAATATTTATCAAATCCAGTTTAATTTTGTCGAATTCATGAATTTTTGAATTTGTATTAATCAAATTGATTTTTAAAAATAATTTAAAAATTTGTCTAATATTTATCAAATTGAGTTTAATTTTGTTGAATTTATAATTTTCAAATTTTTCAAAATGGGAAATAACAAAGGTTGGGAGGAAAGTCCCATAAATCAAAATGTGATCGATGACGGCACGTATGATGCTGAAATTTCAGATAATGATAATGTTGATGAACGTGATTCTATTTTAAGTATCGACAGTATTGGAACTCATAATAACAAAACAAATTCTGTTATGTCAAAGGGTCCTTCTCAATCTAAGGATATTTTTTCAAAGTTTAAAGAGGACGATATTATTGAAATTGCTAATTTCGTCCGCAATTTAGATAAAAGAAACGAAACAAAAACTCGGAATATAGAGTCAAACCTTTGCAATTCAAATTCAACCCAAAGAGTTAATTTCGAGAAGCCGTATGATATTAGGGCTCTTCAAGCAATTGCTGAATAAATCCCAATATTTGATAGTTCATATTCGTTCAATGTTTTTTAAAACAGGTTTTAAAGAAGCTCATTACTACGCTTTTAATAAATTAAGGGACATTTTGTGTACTGAACCCTTGCTTTAATATCCTGACTTTTCTAAGGATCTTATTTTATCCACTGACGTTTCTCAATATGGCATTGTAGGCGTTTTAAGCCAAAATTTTAATGGCAAAGTTCTCGCTATGCTTTTTCTGTAGAGAATTTTAGACCCCATTTGTTTGGTCGCTCATGTAAAATCGAAACTGACCATAAACTTTTTATATGGCTTCAGAACATGAAAAAAAAACCTAACTCGAAAATTTTACGATGGCGTGCACAGTTGAGTAAATTTCAACTTTTAATTGTTTATAAAAAAGGTGTTCAAATTACGAATGCCTTGTCACGTAATCCTTGGGATGTGCCAGAGGAGGAAGTGTCGACAATCGATAATTCTGTACTTATGAATGAATGAATGACTAAGTAGATCCTTTGGAATTAAATTCAAACCCGGTGCACGAGGTGACCTTGTCACCTGTGCATCCTAACCTAACCTCCCAAAGTACAGAAAATAATAACGAGATCGACACTGACTGCTTCCATATTCTAGAGAATGAAATGACAAAAGAAAATTTGTTAGGAAAAGGTCACATATTAATGACCAAAATGTTAATTGTGAAGACCGGACTCCTTGGGGGTATCCCTGTCACTCAAACCGGGGGTGCATGTGGAGAGGGTATCTTTGAATAAAGAAGGCTCGAAACGCAGCATGTACCCTGTATTGACCTTGTCTCAGATACATTCTCTGAGCCTGGTTTGGTTCGAGATGGGCACACAGACAGAACTTGTGTGTCTCCTCGAATGACGAGGTTGGTGCACAGACAGAACTTGTGTACCTCCTCAACTAATGTTCTCGCTAATGACGAGGTTGTCGGGGCGTATGTACTCGGACTGAGTCAGAGAACAGAAGTTACCCTTTCTCCTGACGGTCAAGAACGACTTGGACGGAGACGCAATTCTCAAGATTGTGATGTCTTTGGTGATAACGTACTTTCTCCTCAGAATCACGAGAATTGCACAATTTTAATGACATTGATGGCAGATTGTTGTCTGCATCAGGTCATGGTGCGAGTGCAGCCGTACACGAGGATTACGACTTCACAGATAACGACGAATTTCAAGTGATGAAGATTTTGTTAATAGCGAAACAAGCACGAAAATTCTCGAGGGCGGAAAAGATTTAAAAGTAAATTTATATAAAAAAAAAAATTTGGTATTTAAATTAAAAGACAAAAAAAAAAAATTTTTTTTTCTCTTAAATCAGAAAAACTAATTTCGAGACCCCTTTTCAATTGCATGGCCTTCAGTCCAATCATCAATTCAGCCTTGTCTTAACGATTTATTGTTCGTTTCGGCTGTCCAAAAATAATTCATCCTGAATTTTGTAAAATTTTAAAAATTAAGAAAATTGTTCCACAGCATTCCATGCGCAGTCTCTAGGATCTCTAGAAAGGAACCATCATGTTTTAGTACAATATCTTAAAAATTATTGTCAGAAAACAAATTTGGACAGATGGTTACCTTATGCAATGTTTTCCTATAATATTGCACAATACGAAGCGACAGGTTTCACACCTCACGAACTCATTTTCGGTAAAAAGGGCTCGCATCCCCTCTGAATTTTCAAAGCAGGAAGTTCCACTCACTTATCATTTATTTGTAAAAACATTAGGTGATAAATTATCTGAAAAACAAGCTACATGTAAAGAAAAAATTAGACGCGAATTATGCCGGTCCATTTAAAGTCATTTAAGGTTTTGATAATAGTAACGTTGAACTCGAAATGAAAAGAGGTAAAACTAAAGTTGTACATACTAACCTCCTTTGACCACAAACACTCAAATTATTTTGAGATAAAGTAAATTATATAAATCTTACCTTTCATAGATTGATATAATAATCAAACAAATACAGTTTTAATTGTTTTTTAAACTCGGAAATAGTTACCAAAAATTTGTTTTCTCATTTTTGTGAATAATATATTGTCAAAATAATTAATTCGTAATTCCTTTTTGGGGAGGGAGTGTGTAAAGAGCAACTTGGACTTGCTCTATTTTTTCTTCCAAACTTTGCACATCTAACTCCTTATAAATTAATTATTATTATATTTCCAATTATTTTTCATAAACAAACAATTTACGTATGTAAACATTGACAAACGTGAACTACATATTCAGTCAGAGATAGACAACTTCATAACCGAACCGCTCAAGCCCGGTTCACAACGAATCAAAAACCTTAAGGCTCATTTGCATAAGCTTTACTGGTTGCGCAATTCGCGGTAATAAATTGCGTAAATTTCTTTTTCTTTAAATATATAAATATATATAAGTAAAATAAATAAATAAATAAATAAAAAAAATAAATAAATAAAAAAAAAATAAAAAAAAAAAAGAAATAAATAAATAAATAAAAAATAAATAAATAAATAAATAAAAATAAAACAAAAAAAAAATAAAATAAGATAGATATTTTATCACTTTAAGCATAATTATTATTATCATATTTTCGAATAATCAATTATTCTTTTTTATTAAGGGGGAAGGTGTAACGAGCGACTATTATCTCGCTCGAATCGTGATTCGATATTAATCGAAATGCGATTAAAAGTCGCGGGAAAATATAATATTAATTTTATATTTTAAAAAATAATATCCTGTCCATAGATTGAGAAGAACTTTCTGCGTTCGATTTAGTAAATATGTTCCTAAAATATTGTATTCTTCAAATATCTCTCTATCAATAGCCGAAATATAACAAAAGATGAAATACATATGTTTCGCAGACACAGTGTCTTTGAAAATATCGCTACAAAAAATAGTAAGGTTTAAACACATTTCCAGCAATATGAGTTTGTGTATTGTCACTCTGAAGACAATATACCCTTAAAACTCAAACACAATTGTCAACCATAAACTAAGAGAGATAACCCCAAAGATGTCATAAAAAACTGTCTTTCAATTCTCAAGTAGACCCTCTTTGGAGGTAAAACCATAAAACACATCGGTTGACCAACGTACATTTTATCCTTTTTCTCAGGATAAAATCACGTACTGGAAAAACCCAGTTTTCAATACTTTTTAGAAATGTTAATTATTCCACTACTTTTATAAATAATTGTAATTTGCATATTAGATTATTTCTATCAATCTAACATCTAATCAATTATTATAATATAATTGATAATGAATTAAGACTTGTAAATAAACTACATTCAAGCTTTATAGTTAAACAATTAATTTGTTATAACTATCATGACCATTAACTATGTATAATTCTATATAATATTTACTATATTTGTAACACGTATGTGTCATGTACAGGTGTAAATATAATTATTATAAATATAAATATTATTATTAGAATGTATGCATGTGTATATATATATATTGAAATAATTATCATGTGATAATTATTGGAATCATAATGTTATGATGAATGTGTATGTATCAACATCGACAAGTATGACGTATGAGTCGGTATTAGTATTAGTGAAGTGCATAAATGTATCTACTATATAGTGGGGATACTACTATACTATACTATACTACTGTATAGTGGGGGATGCGCGTCATTTAGAACATGCGCATTTCCTCCAACATGGACTAACAGCGGAGAACAAGTCCGCTGGACTGTAACTACAGATGATTTTTAAGTTGACTATTGACTAGAAAGGTTGCTTCTAAGCTTCCTTAGTCATAACTTGTATTCTTGAACTTTTAGTAAATAAATATTTGGGTTTACTCTCAAGAAGACTGATTTCCTTCAATAATTAATTTTATTAATTATTGAATGACTTATTCTACTTGTGAGCTTTTTCCCTCCGTTTTAACGGAATATTCACGTTTATTATTTGAAATTTCCCGGTTCCTATCAAGGATTTAACCAAATTCTGAACTCAACGAATCACCGAGCAGTAATCGCGTTTGCGCGAGTAATTTACATTTGTGCTCGTAACAAACATACGACTGCAGCGCCACCTTCACATGTACAAACAATTTTAAAAACACCCTTCTATTAAGATTTTACATTCTCATTGCCCATTCTTTACTTCGATACTTTTCGATACATTCGACCTTTCCACTCCATGTCTTTTTTAAGAAAGGATTAAGAAAGGACATTATAGGTTTTTTTAGGGGGGGGGAAGAAATCATACACCTGAAGTATATCAGTAGTATTCATTTATTTATTTCATTTTAGATCATTTATAAAGAGCGTTACAATAAGTTTCTTTTCTTTTTTTTTATAATAACAACAAATTAGAATTGATGGTTTGGTGGAATGTAAGAGTTGTCAAGTTGGCTAGCTTGGGGGGCAAGATAGGCATTGCTGACTTGTCTGGATTCTTGTGGCGCAAGGTAAGCGTTGCTGACTTGTCTGGATTCCTGTGGTTGTTGATGGTGAGCATGGGGAGTAAGATAAGCATTGCTGACTTGTTTGGATTCCTGTGGTTGTTGATGGTGAGCATGGGGAGTAAGATAAGCGTTGCTGACTTGTCTGGATTCCTGTGGTTGTTGATGGGGAGTAAGATAAGCGTTGCTGACTTGTCTGGATTCCTGTGGTTGTTGATGGTGAGCATGGGGAGTAAGATAAGCGTTGCTGACTTGTTTGGATTCCTGTGGTTGTTGATGGTGAGCATGGGGAGTAAGATAAGCGTTGCTGACTTGTCTGGATTCCTGTGGTTGTTGATGGGGAGTAAGATAAGCGTTGCTGACTTGTCTGGATTCCTGTGGTTGTTGATGGTGAGCATGGGGAGTAAGATAAGCGTTGCTGACTTGTCTGGATTCCTGTGGTTGTTGATGGTGAGCATGGGGAGTAAGATAAGCATTGCTGACTTGTTTGGATTCCTGTGGTTGTTGATGGTGAGCATGGGGAGTAAGATAAGCGTTGCTGACTTGTCTGGATTCCTGTGGTTGTTGATGGGGAGTAAGATAAGCGTTGCTGACTTGTCTGGATTCATGTGGTTGTTGATGGTGAGCATGGGGAGTAAGATAAGCGTTGCTGACTTGTCTGGATTCCTGTGGTTGTTGATGGTGAGCATGGGGAGTAAGATAAGCATTGCTGACTTGTTTGGATTCCTGTGGTTGTTGATGGTGAGCATGGGGAGTAAGATAAGCGTTGCTGACTTGTCTGGATTCCTGTGGTTGTTGATGGGGAGTAAGATAAGCGTTGCTGACTTGTCTGGATTCCTGTGGTTGTTGATGGGGAGTAAGATAAGCGTTGCTGACTTGTCTGGATTCCTGTGGTTGTTGATGGTGAGCATGGGGAGTAAGATAAGCGTTGCTGACTTGTCTGGATTCCTGTGGTTGTTGATGGTGAGCATGGGGAGTAAGATAAGCATTGCTGACTTGTTTGGATTCCTGTGGTTGTTGATGGTGAGCATGGGGAGTAAGATAAGCGTTGCTGACTTGTCTGGATTCCTGTGGTTGTTGATGGGGAGTAAGATAAGCGTTGCTGACTTGTCTCGTCTGTTGTGGTGCAGGTGCTGCGTAAAGTTGGCTTGTTTGAGCTTCCGGCTTGGGGTAATCGTAACCAGCAGATGGTACATTCTCTGAGGCAGCTGGCTGCTGATAATTGTAGTAATCAGCATCACGATGTCCAGGAAGACGACCAGCAGCAGCTACAGCCAAAATGGCTCCAAATACCACCATCTGCAAAAGAAAGTATAATATCATCAGTTTATTCAAATCATCAAATTTTCTTAAAATTTAAACAATTAAACCCGATTTTCGTTAATTCTAATCTTTTCTTAATTTTTTTTCCGCAGTAACAAATTTTTTACTTCTTAAGCTTCTTGAAAAAATAAACAAAAATTTAAAATACCCGGTGAAGATGAAAATTTTTAATTGAAAGTGAAGTTGAAGTAAAAAGTATTTTAACTTCTTTATATGTACAAAGAGGAAGGTACTGCTAGGTTGCAGTACAAGTTTATAAAATATAAATTGAAGTAACACTCGGTGGTATTTAATAATTTTGATGCCTTGATCGATCACTGTATTTAAAATATTTTTTTTACAAAAATTACTTACAAATTTCATGATGAGTAGAAAATTTTTCAAACTCCCGAATAAGAAAGATGCTTTTGAACAGAAGAGGAATCAATAAAAAACTGATGCTTACTTCTTCAAAATTAAGACTATATATACTGGTCAGTGAAATGGAAAGGTACATACATATTGAGATGATAATTTCGGTTTCAAAATAGAAAATGATCTTCTATATAGAAATATATTCGATAAATATATATTTAATGAATATACAAGAAGCGGAAATGTTAATTAGAATCGAGAGAGCCTTCAATTTTCAATTTTTATAGTTTCCCAATTTAAAAAGGTTCCTTTTTTTATAAAATCAGGTAAAATGTTATGTAGATTTTAGTCTATTAATTCTATTAATAAGGGAATAATACACAAATAAATTTCTATCTAAACTTCCTTAATAGTACATATTGATTCAGTGACAAATATGGATGTACGTCATACATATTTAATTTTATTATATATTATGAATTTTATTACAAAATCACTGACGTTGTTTGAATTATAACAAGAAACAATATAATAGTCGATTATTCAATGTCTAGCGGTTATTATGTCAATTATAAAATTTATTCGTTTTTTTTCTATAAGAATGAAAAGAAAATAAATCGGTATAGCAATTTTTAATTTTAAATTACGATTTTCAATGCCATCATCATAAAGGTCAAGTTTAATATCAAAATTTTGATATTCTTAATTAAGTCTTAATTAAGCAAAAAATTGAGTAAAACTAAAATTGTTCATAATCCTTATAAAACAATATAGGGACAATATGTATAACAAAATTATAACATTTAGTGTTTTAAAAAAAACTCAAAATGAATCTAAAAAAAAAATTTACTTTCTTCTGAATTTTGAATTCTTTCGTAAAAATAAATTTTCTGAATGCAATTTAAAATTGAAATTAGTTTTTAAAAATAAATAAAAGTAAATTAATTTAAATAAATTAAACTAAATATAGATATCTATGTGTATATCTAAAAAAAAACTTTTTAAAATTAAAATTTGAACAGAAAAAAAATAATTTTATAATAATCTATAGGCATAAGATGTTTACTTTACAATAACTATATATATTTGCTTAAAATTTTTTATACAAAAATTACAATATTGTCATTAATTGTTAAATAAAAAATAATAAAAAATTTGTTTTATTTTAAACAATAATTTTAAATTGAAATTAGTTATAAAAAAAACAATAAAAATATATTAATTTAAATACATTATAAACTCTAAATAAAAATATTTATGTACCTAAAAAAAGTTTTTTTAAATTAAAATTTAAACAGTTAGAAAAAAAAATAATTTTATAATAATATAGGCATAAAATGTTTATACTTTAAAATAACTATATTTGTTTAATATTTTTGATACAAAAAATACAATTTTATCATTAATATTGTTAAATAAAAAATAATTAAATATTGTTTTATTTAAAAAAAAATAAATAATTATCTTTCTTTCAAAAATTGCATCAATGAAAGGAATAATAAATTTTAAGTGAATAAAAATTTGCATATTAATATTTTTTTAAAATTAAATAAATTATTACATGCAGGTTATAAAATTAAATTACTCGGGATACATATTATATTATTAGAGTTTTAAACTATTCCATAATTTTGAAAACCGTTTATTCCTCAAAGATCAAGGTCTTTATTGAGTACCTATCTCGTCAAAGGAACAATTTTATATTCTAATATACATTCTAACTGAATAATGAGCATGTATATATATATATATATATATAAACATCTAAATTTAGTGAAGCGCCATCACATTATAGGCTTCCTCGATACATATATTACGCTACCGAATTTTAAAAACACTCTCCTTTCACTATAATATGAAAACGGTACTTGCTATTAGGGAATATTGATGATGTTTTTTTATTGCTTTATTTTTACATTACAAAACGTATTATGTAAAGTTGTCTTGAAATATTCTTCTATCGATATTATTTAACAAAAGTAAATAAATAAAATGTAAACAAAATAAAAAAAATAAAATAAAATAATAAATAAAATTTATAAATTAAATGTATCAAAGTAAGTTTATTTTCTATGCCACAGTTTTCTTGAAAGTATATATCAAAAATTGGTCAAAAATTGGTCAAAAATTGTCCACGTGGTTTATGGACGACCCCTTAAAATTTTTGGGACGCATGCGATTATTCCCCAAATGTTATTTTTCCGAAATGTCATTTTACCGAACTGCACTTTTGCGAAATTTCATTTTTGAGAAATGTCATTTATGCGAATTGTCATTTTTGCGAAAAGCCATTTTTGCGAATAGTAATTTTTGCGAAAAGTCATTTTTAAGAAATTTTCATTTTTGCGAATTGTCATTTTTGCGAATCGCCATTTTTACGAATTGTCACTTTTGCGAATTGACATTTTTACGAATCGCCATTTTTACGAATTGTCACTTTTGCGAATCGACATTTTTACGAAATGTCATTTTTGCGAATAGCCATTTTTGCGAAAAGTAATTTTTACGAATTGTCGTTTTTGCGAATTGTCATTTTTGCGAATTGCCATTTTTGCGAAATTTCATTTTTGAGAAATGTCATTTATGCGAATTGTCACTTTTGCGAATCGCCATTTTTACGAATTGTCACTTTTCCGAAAAGTCATTTTTGCGAATTGTCATTTTTGCGAAAAATACAATAGTAAACTTGTAGGTATAGGTATATAGATTCACTATTGTATTTTTCGCAAAAATGACAATTCGCAAAAATGACTTTTCAAAAAATTGACAATTCGTAAAAATGGCTATTCGCAAAAATGACATTTCGTAAAAATGTCGATTCGCAAAAGTGACAATTCGTAAAAATGGCGATTCGTAAAAATGTCAATTCGCAAAAGTGACAATTCGTAAAAATGGCGATTCGCAAAAATGACAATTCGCAAAAATGAAAATTTCTTAAAAATGACTTTTCGCAAAAATTACTATTCGCAAAAATGGCTTTTCGCAAAAATGACAATTCGCATAAATGACATTTCTCAAAAATGAAATTTCGCAAAAGTGCAGTTCGGTAAAATGACATTTCGGAAAAATAACATTTGGGGAATAATCATGCGTACCAAATTTTTGACAAGAATAGAATGTCTGTGTGACATTAAATTAAATGTTTTTGAAAATAATTGAATTTCTAAAAAGTATTTTATTATTTATGAAAATAATTGAATTCTTACGAACGATTTTATTAGAATTTTTTAAAATAATATTGAATTTCCAAGAAGAAATTTATTACTTTCAAAAATAATTGAATTCTTGTGGTAAATATTGTTATTCATAAAAATAATTGAATTTTGCAAAAAAATTTTATTAAAATGCCTTAAAATAATTGAATTCTTGGAAAAAATTTTAATATTTATCGAAATAATTGAATTCCTTCGAACAATTTAATTAAAATATGAGAAAATAATTGAATTTCTGTGGAAAAATTCTAATACTGTTGTAAATAATTGAATTTTTCCAAAGAATTTAAAAACAAATTTTTTTTTAAATAATTTATTTTTTCTAGGAATGGACATTAAATTTTAAAAAAAATTACATTTTTTGATCAATTCCTGTAAAATTGTAATAAATTTTCAATAATAATTGTATTCTTGAGAAGATTATTATTTTTATTATTAATGAAAATAATAATTGAATTCTTGCGAACAATTTTATTAGGATTTTTTAAAATAATTGAATTTCCAAGAAGAAATGTATTATACTTTTAAAAATAATTGAATTCTTGTGATGAATATTGTTATTTATGAAAAATAATTGAATTTTGCAACGAATTTTATTAAAACTCCTTAAAATAATTGAATTTTCGGGAATAATTTTGTTATTTATCGAAAGAATTGAATTTTTTTCAAAAATTATTTATGTAGATAATTATTAATTCTTGGGAAGAATTCTATTAAAATCTAAATTAATTTCTTTCGAACAATTTTATTAAAATATTTAAAAATAATTGAATTCCTGTGAAAAAATTGTAATATTGTTGTAAATAATTGCATTTTTTCAAAGAATTTTAAAAAAACATTTTTTTTAAATAATTTATTTTTTCGAGGAATTGAAATTAAATTCTTAAGAATAATTTTATTAATAATGAATAATAATAATAATTTTATTAATTTTATTATTTTTATTTTATTTTTTATTTTATATTTATTATTTTATTACTTTTTATGAGCAATTCCTGTATAAATTGTATGAAAAATAATTGAAATCCTGCGATGAATTTTATTATTTATTAAAATAATTGATTTATTGGTAATATTAAAAAGAATTGAATTTCTGTGAGAAATTTTGTTATTTTTTAAAATAATTAAATTATTCATAATAATTTTATTAATATTGTTTTAAATAATTTATTTTTTCGAAATATACCTATAATAAATATTATGAAAATTTCATTATAAATAATTGAATTCTTGTGGAAAACTTTATTTGTGAAAATTGAATTTTTTAATTAATTAATTTAAAATAGTATTAAAAATAATTGAAATTTTTCGATGAGTTTTTATTATTTATCCGAAAATAATTAAATTCTTGCTTATTAGAATTTTATCAAAAAGTTTTTTTTTAAAAATAATTGCATTTCCATGAAAAATATTAGTGAATAAATAAGTATTTGAATTATTGTCAAGAATTGTATAAAAATTTTGTTAATGTTGATTTTTTCGAAATTTTTTTGAAAATATTCTAAATTAATTGAATTCTTTTGGAAATTTAATTTTATTTATGAAAATAATTGAATTTTGAATAAATTTTATCGAACTTTTTTTTTAAATAATTGCATTTTTTTGCATAATTTTATGAAAATACTAGAGATATTGAAAATGAATTTCGAATATTTTATGAAAATAATTGAATCGTTTTAAAAGAATTTGATTAAAATTTTTAAGAATAGTTTTTTGATTTCTATAGTATTAGCCTATTAGTGAATTTAAAGTAGTGGAAATTCTCAAAAAAAAAACAGAAATTAAATATCCCATTCATAATTCATTTATTAAGAATAATTTATATATAATAAAGAAAAAGCGATGTAGTTTGTACATTTTAATTACAATTACAAAGAATTTTAAAATAAAGTGACCCCTTTTCAATTCCTGATATTTGTTTTAATTAAATTTTCATTTTAAAGTCAAAAATTAAGATTTTAATACATCGTTACGGATTGTTACTAAATGAGAACGACCTTCAGTCAATTAATTACCATTTTATGAAAGAATTTAAAATTTGAAGCGAAAACATTGTAATGCGATTTTTTTGCCCAATAGTTCTCCCGCAAAAATTAGAAGGGCAAGAAAATATCCCAGAATCAATACAAAGAGAAGTACAGTCTTCAGTTCAGACACAGCACCAACGTCTTTAATTTTTATCGAACTTTTCCTGTGATTAAGAATATGGAAAATCAACTCTCGATTCAAATTGTTATTCTCCCAATTAATTTGCAAACCAGATTCAACGAAAATATCAATTAGTTTATTCATTCTTGGTTTGTAGGGTGAACTTTTTTCCAAACCTTCAACTCGCATTGCATTAAAAAAATTCTGCTTGAGTACCTTACTCAGAGGATTTCCATCTCCATCTCTTAATAATTCAACTAATTGCTTTGCGTACGATGAATTAATAATACAAGAAACATTCTTGTATTTCACAAGAGTGGAAATACATTCAGTATCGACAAGTTCGCCAAGAAGCATTTTTTCCTTTAGCAGTTTAACATCTTCTGCATCGTCACCAAGTATTCTATGAATATTAGGATGAATTATTGGTGTCAAAGGTGATTTTGCCAAATCGATGAAAGTATCGATTGCATCTTCTTTGGAATTATTTATTTTAGTCGCGGTTAGACCAGCCAGTAGGCTAAAGGAACAGTAGAAACCAATTGCTATCAGGTATGTGAAGAAGATTCGATTACCAAAATTAGTTGGTTGCTGTTGTATTGTTGTTGATAGTACAATAGCTGCAATTTCTTCTGGTTTCCAAAAGTTATTTTCACTTTTGTGTCTACTTATTACTACCCACATTATTATGACAAAAGTTATGAAGAAAATAATTTTTGAGAATAGACTTTTAACGCTTAGATATTCTTGCTGAGTGTTGGTGCGAGTGATGGGAATTAGGGCAACAACCGATTCCAATGCAATTGTACTTGAATATTCGTATAGTGCACCGTCTGCAGCTGGTCGAAAACGAATGTCCGATGTGACAATTATACTAATCTCGTTGTTTGAAAGTTTATCCAACAGTCCGGTTGCATTACTTCCCCCAACCACGCCAAGTGTTGAGTGTACGTTCGAATCGATATATGCTGTGAAATTCATAGCTTCGGATAAAGTGTAAAACCTCTTCACATCCACACCACTACAATTTACTAATTGTCCCGTAGCTTTATCATATGTAGCTAAACTGAATGGTGGTTTCACGTACAAACCACCCTTTATCAGATAACCCTGAAGATTTAACAATTTATTCGGAAACCAATCCGTTGTTACAGAACATACTTTTTTTGAATAAGTCTTCAAAAAAGGATTGTAATGATGAACAAACGGTTTTAATTTACGAATCCATCTTTTTGGTTCATTTTCCATTTCTAGAATTGTAAAATCCAGGAATTGTTTCAACCACATTTGATGGAGAAATTCTTGATATGATGATTTTTCCGTAGTGAAGGAAATCAATAATGTTGTAGGACGAGCTTTCGCAGGTGTAAGATTTGTTAAATAATTCAATGATGCCAAGGAGGAGGATTTATTCTGGTACTCGACCAGAAGGAATAGGGATGTCTCCCTTGGAATACCGAACGATGGATGCTTCATTGATTTCATTAAATCTTCTGATGACATTTTTTCAGGATCGATTCGAATGTAGGGCAAATTTCGTAATACTGACAAAATTATTTGTTTCTCAATCGAGAGAGTATTCGGATTAGTCAGAAGTGCAACTTGATAGGGTTTGAAATTCTTCTCCACGTAGTTGTTTAAATTATCCATACATTCCTCTATTCTTGCAGCAATTAATGGCACGCGCACGGTATATAAGAATATAAAAAGATAATTTCTACTTTTAATAAACATTTTTTATTACCGAATTTTTCCAACTTTGAATGTTAAAATTTAACAATTTTTGTATATACAGTAGCCGCAAAGGTTTGAATAAAATGCGAATTACAAAGGACGTTGGAAATATTTAACTTGACCTTATGGAATGGAAAATGTTTTCAAAAATACATCATTATATTCCCATTCAATGAACATTCGAAACATCTCCAAATATACGTAATTTAGGGTTATTTAACCTTGAAAGAAAGTTTGTATTCCTTATAGAATTATAAGGTAGGTAACAAGTAGGAAAATTATGTATACTTCTGTGAGAAAAGTATAATTTTCTCAGAAAAGAAAATTGTTTACAAAATAGAGAAATAAAAGTACCCTGCATTGTCAGAATATATTATTATTATTATTATGATTGTAATAATATTAAAACTTTATTTTATTTTTATAAAAAAAAAAATTTGAATTAAAATTCTATGCGTTACTTTGAAAAAAATAATTTCCTAATTGCTGAGTTTGAATATTTTTTACAAATTTTTTATGGAATCAAATAACTATTTTAGTAATTATTATATTTTTTTCGGTGTTTCCATATACGTATCGTAAATATACCTTGATAATGACATTGCCTTTAAAGTTACACGTGCAAAAACTCACTGTAAAGGTAAACTATAAAATGAAAATACTAAATTAACGATAGAGTTCAAACACTTGTATAAAGTAAACAAAAGATAATATAATGTATATATTAATGAAATAAAGCGTTTAGACGTTTCGCTTTAAATACGACAGCGTCTAATCATTATTTTCAGAAAGTCACCAAGTTCGATTCAATTAATTTCGAAAAATTAAAACTCTTATAGTTGAAAATTACAGCATTGAAGATGAAGCTTTGTAAGTATAATATCTCTTAAATCCACTCTGTGAAAAATAGAATTTTTTTCTTACCATAATACTATATACCGTTTTGATTTAAAAAGACACTATCTACATTTGAATATATGAGTCAAAAATTGAAACCCTGCTATCAACCTAACTAAAACTCTAAATAGCGGTTGAAAGTAGGATTTAAATTCCGACTCGGGGCGGTTCACGCAGTAATACATAACATTTGAAACAAATTATTAATTTGCTTTAATTTTACATTTTCATTTTCTAGATTTACTGATTTGTCTACTGGTGGAAATTAGCATTTCTATCGTTATAGCTAGTGATGTTTATTTAAAGGAAGCACGCGATGCACTTAATGCAAACACTTACTTTACTGATGCTTTGGAAGCATTCTCTAACAACTTTTACAAGGTATGAGAATAAAATTTTTAAAAATTTGTGATGACAGAATGTAGATTAATAATTTTCGTTCTGGATTTTCAGACAGCAACAAATGGGAAAACAAAAAACATTTTTCTATCTCCCCTGAGTGCAAATTTAGCCCTAGCTATGCTTGCATCCGGAGCTAAAGGAAATACAAAAAGAGAAATACTTCAAACACTCCGTTTACCGGAAAATAGAGAAGACATCAAATTAAATTATGGAAGACTTTACTATTATTTGATGGTAAGAAACAAATCATATTTTGAAAACAAGAACAAATTTTTATGCTTACGGAATTAATACTTATATGGAATCGGAAAAATATCCTGTGTTCGTAAAATCGAGAGTCTATGAACTTAAAATCACTATTTAGTAAATAAATACGTAGACTAAGTTTATTGTTGATCTCGCGCAGTCTAATCACAGTTATTATATTCCTTATAGCATGATGCTAATTCGAAAATTGCAATTAATAACAAAGTGTTCGTCAATAATGGCCTGAGAGTTAAGAAGGCATTCATTGGTGATGTCATGCGCTTCTATTACGGAGAGGCAGCAAGATTAAATTTTGATGAAACAGAACAAGCATCAACTGAAATCAACACTTGGGCGTCAAATGCAACAAATGGCAAAATCAAGGATATTGTCCGTTCTGGTTAGTGATTCTCTCTATTCTATGTAAAATTAATATTTTATGATTTACACATTATTAAGGAAGAAATTTAAATTTAATATTTCTTATTAAGAAATTTGATACATACCTATTTCAAAAATTGTCAACATTTCTTTTCTCTGCAGACGATTTGAGTTCAGATACGGATTTGGTTATCGCCAATGTCATTTACTTTAAAGACGATTGGATGTACAAATTCTCCGACGTTTTAAATATGGATTTCTATTCTGATTCGGATAAAAAATTACATAAAGTAGATATGATGTATCAAAATGTGATGGTAGATTATGGATATGTTCCTGAAATAAATGCAAAATTCGTTGAATTGCCATACAAGGTAAGAAGTATAATCCTCTAATCAATAAAGTCAAATATTATATAACGGTTTTATATTTTCCTTGTATAAATTAACTTTTGCCTGCTTTTGCTTTTTTTTGTTTTCAGAATAATGGCCTTAAAATGATTATTGTACTTCCTGTCGGTGATAACACTCTCGAACAAGTTGAAAGAAAATTAGCAACAATGAGACTCAAAAATCTGAGAATGAAACGATCTGAAGAAGAAGTTGAAGTATATTTACCTAAATTCAAAATTGAAAGTACCATTGATTTGAATAGTATTTTAGAAGAGGTGTGTATTTCTTAAAAAGGTTTATTATACTCATTATTTTTTAATACTATTGTAATAAAAAATATGAAATAAGTATAATTTAAAAAATAACAAGTAACAATCTCGTTTTTAATAGATGGGTATGAAAGAAGCATTTACTTCTCAAGCGAATTTAACCGGAATTGCAGAAGGAAAACTGAATGTAGATAAAGTTAAGCAAAAAACTGTCATTGAAGTCAACGAAGATGGTGCTGAAGCTGCAGCAGCTACTGGTAAGCACATTTGCACATAAACCATAGCATATTACCTTTGTTGGAAGTATCAACAAAAATTAATATTATTTATGGAATTTATTGCAGATATTTCAATAGTTTATAAATTTGGTTCTTCAGTAGAGATGTTTACTGCTAATCGTCCGTTTCATTTTAAAATTATCAAAACATTCGGCGAAAATGACGGCATTGTATTGTTTTCTGGAAACTGCAAATTTCCCCCACGTGGCACAGTGGGGTCAAAATTATTTTGATTCACAATTCATAAAAAGTAACCAGTAACTACCACAGCCGATAATCAGCAGAAGATGAAAAATTATTTTTTAAGCGAAATTTACGAAGCTTTTTAAAGTTGAAGTAATTAAATTTCGATTGTTTTTCAATGTTTGACGTGAAAGTTGACTGAACATTGCTGAACTTTTACGGCAAACATTGAACAACATCGGGCATTTAAAGAACAACTTCAAGTTTCATGCGAGCTTCGGAAATAAAGATTTCGAAGGTTGCAGTCAAGTTAATTTCAACTTTCAGAAAATTTTCGGTGCTGTGTGGTAAAATTAGTAAATTTTACTAATAAATAGAAGCAAAAAGTCAATCAGTAATTCAAATTAGTTAACATTTTAATGTTGTATATATTTTGTAACTATTTAGATGTCCATGAGATACCTAAGGGGTATTTTTTTAAGATATTCTGGATCCAAGTCTGATACCTATCTCATGGTAACCTTTTTACTGTAAGGGTTGGGATAATTTAAAGAAAAGATATAAAAAGACCAAACTCCTTTTAATATTATTTAATAAAAAAGAGAAATATGATAACGTTATTGCATTGATATAAATATTTCTTTTATATCTTGAGTTAACATATTTAGCTGGAACAAAATGTGAAAATAAATTAAAAAACACTTCTATAGGCTAATACTGTTTTATTTTCAAGGCACATTTAGATACAATATGAATACTAGTATGGTATACAAATATCTGTACTGTAAATGACAAAAAACAATTTTTACAGTCTATTAACAGTGGCAATAGATTGTTTCGAATGGTCAACTGAAGATTTAGTGAGAAAGGAGCAGGAGAGTAATTTTTCCAAAAGAACACTTGCGGAGGGGATAATTTGGAATTCTCTTAGAAGTGACCTTGGCTTGGTGGAATGTAGGAGTTCTCGATTTCGCTGGCCTCAGGTGCAAGATAAGTGTTGTCAACTTGTCTGGATTCCTGATGTTCAGGTGCCAAGTAGAGGTTGCTTGCTTGAGCTTGAGGCTTGGGGTACTCGTAACCGGAAGCTTTAGTCTCTGAGGCTGCTGTTTGGGGTTCTGGATAGTAATAACCGGAAGCATCGTTTTCCGAAGCAGCTGGTTGAGGTTGAGGATAGTAATAACCGGCAGCAACGTTTTCCGAAGCAGCTGGTTGAGGTTGAGGATAGTAATAACCGGAAGCAACGTTCTCTGAAGCAGCTGGTTGAGGATAGTCGTAACCGGAAGCTAAATTCTCTGAGGCTGCCGGCTGGTGATAGTGATAGTGGTCCTCGTCACGATGTCCAGGGAGACGTCCTGCAGCAGCCGCAGCCAAAATTGCACCAAAGATGATAAACTACAGAAAAATAATCATTTTAATCTTCTCCATCATTTCTCTAAGATCCAATTAAATTCAAAACAAACAAAGAATTGTTTTGTTGCGAAAAATCTAGTTTTTTAAATCACATTTCAAAGTTATGTTTATTCTGCTATAAATATATTACCGTTTTCATGTTGAATATCGCGGTTTTCTCAGAGCCGAACAAATCGAAAAGCAACAAGAGACTGATACTTGTCATTCCCAAATTCATGTGTTTATATACTTTTAAAAATGAATTATTTAGAATTTTTAATTTTCTGTAAAACGGAGATTAGAGAAATTAGAAATAGAAATACATTAGCCAAACTACAAAGAATGGCCTTTATTTCATGCCCTTCTCATTATCAAGGGCATATTTCAAAATCAGAATAAATGTCCAATTAAATTGTGCATGTACATACGCCTTCAGAATTTGCCAACAAAATTAAAATTGTAAATCATTTATATTTATACATTAACTTATTATTATTCACTTTTCGTATTTATAAATTATTTATTTGAATTTATTCAAAAAAAAAAAATAAAATTTTCTTTATATTTATCGAAATTATACCCATTTTGGTGCATAAAGAAACGTTCCTTTACAATACGCGTATACTTTCACTTTTACAATGTGTGTATTCTAAACATTTTTATCTAAATTCACCAAGGTCCAAATGTACAAAAATATAAATTTGACTTTTTTGACAAAACAAACTCTTTGAAATTAATTTCTTTACGAAGTTAATTTACATAATTTTAATCTAATTTAAATGCGATTCTTTAACATTTTTTCGATTGTCTTTTTATGGAGTAGAAACATGCATATAATTGTCAATATTTCTAATTTTTAAAACGGGGGTTTTAAGGAGAATATTAAAAATTTGTAAAGATTTTCAAAATTTTTTTCAAGAAAATGTTTTAGTTTTTTTGTTCCTCAATTAGAAGCTGAGGTCAGTTTTAAAGATAATATAAAAATATTAAGTATAAAATAACGAATTATTTTGGAATTCATATGAAAAGTTTATAATAGATAGTTAAATAGAAATTTTCAAATTTAAAATTTGAATTAACCGAGACTTGCAAAGTGAATAATAGTTAAAATAATTACTTTTTGTTTCAAAAATAAAATTTAACCCCAGAAATTACACACGTGATTATTTTGAATAGGGAATAAAATTCAAAAATTTTTGTATTTTTACAAACTTTTGTCATTTTTAATTTTAAGTAAAAATTGTTTGCTCCAACGAATATTAGAATATATAATTTATTTATACACTTTTCTATTAGATTTTATCATTTAATTGAGAAATTTTGACTTTTATCAAAATTGACGTTAATTTTGATGGAAATTGAAATTAAAAAAAAAACTGCATAACATTTAATATACAAGTAAAGTAATTTAATGAAATATTAATAATATTAATTATTACGACTAATTAATACTTTTAACAAAATCGTCAAATTTTTGTCAATTTTGTAAAAATTTTGATCATTGATCATAAACTTATAATGATCAAAATTGACGTCAAGTTGATTGACGATTTATCTTTGGGTATATATATGAAAATTAAAATTAGCATTCGCCTCTAATTAATAATAGTTTTACATATATTAAAATTTCGATATTTCCAATATTTTGGAAAATGGCTTAATAATCAAAGATCAAGGTACTTCAATCCCTTCCTTATGAAAACAATCTAATTCACACTTTATGAGAATCTGTATATAAACTCACGAATCATCGATACAATCATCAGTCTCGTGTTGCATTCACTTCTTTACTTATTTTCTACTACGCAAGTTGCTAAATTTTGAAAATCTTTTCTCTCATCATGAAAACGGTGAGGGTGAAAAAAATTACAATAACAAAACTCTAAATTAAATATATAATTTGTATATAAAATTAAACTAAAATTTTAAAATATAATTTAAAAAACTAGATTTTTCGCAACAAAACAATTCTTTGTTTGTTTTGAATTTAATTTGATCTTAAAGAAATGTTGGAGAAGATTAAAATGATTATTTTTCTGTAGTTTATCATCTTTGGTGCAATTTTGGCTGCGGCTGCTGCAGGACGTCTCCCTGGACATCGTGACGAGGACCACTATCACTATCACCAGCCGGCAGCCTCAGAGAATGTAGCTAATTCCGGTTACGACTATCCTCAACCAGCTGCTTCAGAGAACGTTGCTTCCGGTTATTACTATCCTCAACCTCAACCAGCTGCTTCGGAAAACGTTGCTGCCGGTTATTACTATCCTCAACCTCAACCAGCTGCTTCGGAAAACGATGCTTCCGGTTATTACTATCCGGAACCACAAACCGCAGCCTCAGAGACTAAAGCTTCCGGTTACGAGTACCCCAAGCCTCAAGCTCAAGCAAGCAACCTCTACTTGGCACCTGAACATCAGGAATCCAGACAAGTTGACAACACTTATCTCGCACCTGAGGCCAGCGAAATCGAGAACTCCTACATTCCACCAAGCCAAGGTCACTTCTAAGAGAATTCCAAATTATCCCCTCCGCAAGTGTTCTTTTGGAAAAATTACTCTCCTGCTCCTTTCTCACTAAATCTTCAGTTGACCATTCGAAACAATCTATTGCCACTGTTAATAGACTGTAAAAATTGTTTTTTGTCATTTACTGTACAGATATTTGTATACCACACTAGTATTCATATTGTATCTAAATGTGCCTTGAAAATAAAACAGTATTAGCCTATAGAAGTGTTTTTTAATTTATTTTCACATTTTATTCCAGCTAATTATGTTAACTCAAGATATAAAAGTAATATTTATATCAATATGCAATAACGTTATCATATTTCTCTTTTTTAGTAAATAATAATATTAAAAGAGGAGTTTGGTCTTTTTATATCTTTTCTTTAAATTATCCCGACCCTTACAGTAAAAAGATAACCATAAGATAGGTATCAGACTTGGATCCAGAATATCTTAGAAATATCCCTTATAGATATCTCATGGACATCTAAATAGTTATATCCATTAGATATATTCATAATATATCCAAATTGCCGCAATGTGGGATATTCAAAAGATATCTTATACTTATATAGGAAACAATAAATATTTAATATTATTACTATACATGGTTGCCACAGAATGATAAATATAAAATTCCAGGATTTTCCAGGTCAATACATAGGGGAACATAGTCTAGGTCGGCCACCTTTTTAACTTTTGTTTATAACTTTTTTTAAAAAATGAATTTGGACAATTGAAGTATATGGTTGGAAAGTCCAGTTTAATAGGAACATTTTTTCTGTACAAAGTAAATTGACAGGTTTAAAAATGAAAAAGTTATAAAGATTTAAAAAAAAAAATTTGTAGTCCAGGTTGGCCATTACAGTCAAGGTCGGCCATGTTTAAAATTCAAAGGGGCATTAATCGTTAAAAAATAAAATAACATGTTTGGAGTTACGGAAAATTGATTCTTTATTGTTTACAGCTTGTAACTTAATGAAATAACAAAATAATAACAATAAACAATATAAAAAAATAAAAATAAATAAAGAAAAAAATTTGCACTGAAATATTAATAAAATTAAATAAAAATATTAATAAGATGATCAATTATATTATGAGTTATACAGAATTGCAGTTTTTGCAAATGAAGTAGTTTGCGCATTTTAAACACATAGTGGCCGACCTTGACAGTAAGTAACATTACCGAATTGTTGTAACCATAAAGAAATACGTTTCGGGATTCGATTTTTTACTTTGTTTTTCTTTCAACCATGAGTCCCACAAATTTTCTGCATACTTGCCTTGACGATTCAATTATTTGTTTTTTATCTTTTATTAATGGTTTTTCACATGATGCACAAAACTTTTTTTCAGCTTTTTTTGTACCGACGTCACAGAAAACACTACTTTCGATTCTCCGAAAATGTAATGGAACAAAAAGTTAGGTTACACTAAGACAAGCTTCGACAAGCATGCGCGTAGGTGGCGCTAGTGAACTTGTCCAAAAAATCGCGATGGCCTACCTAGACAGTAGACCAACCTTGACTACATTCCCCTATATATGAAATTCCAGTCAAAAGTTTAAAAAATTTCTGGCCCAATAACAAATAGGTCATTCAAATTATAATTTAATTCACAATTCATAAAAAGTAACCACAGCCCATAATCAGCAGGAGATGAAAAATTATTTTTAGCTCGAACTTTATATGTTTTGTTTGTTAACAGTTGTTATAATAAAAAAAATTATTTACTGTTCCTATACAATGGCTAGAACGAAATTTTCTCAGAAATCTTTAAAAAAAGGGAAAATTCCAGAAAATTTTGTAAATTCCATACTATATTTTCCAAATCCTAGATTCCTAATTTCAACGTTTCCTAAAAACGAATTTCCTAAATCAATTTTCCTAAGCGAAATTTTCTAAAGTTATTAAATTTTCCTAATTTCCTATAGAAATTTTATTTTAAAAATGAAGTGGAAATAATTTAAAATTAATTACTAAAATTTAGAGAACAATTGTATGTGGAAATAATTTAAAATTAATTATTAAAATTTAGAGACATAATTTTCCTCGAAGTAATCCGCCATAGGAAGCAATTCTTCTTCCATTTCTTCGACGAGAAGGTGAAAAACATTTGCAACCTTGCAGATTTTTTTTAGATTTTGTAATATATAAAACCATTCACAAACAATTGTTTGACCACAATTCAAGGACCAATCTCCATTGTTTTTATTTAAAATATAAATTTTTTATTTTATTTATAAATTACACTTTTAATTTAGACTCGAAATATTAATTTACAATCAAAATTTTGGAACTTTTGACATATTTGTATTTGATGCTATTGAAAAAACAATTGCAGATCGCATATCGCAGCGTCATAAAAAATACAGGAAAAATGATATTGTTCGGAAAAAAAAAATTAGGAAGATTGAGTTCGGAAAAATGATTTAGGAAAATATAGTTTTAGGAAAAATTAACTATTAGGAAAAGTAGTTGTTAAGAAAATACGTTTAGGAATCTAAGATTAGGAAATTCGTCCGGGAACGGGAAGTAATACATAGATTTGAGACATCCAAGACATATAGGTAAAAATTCACAATAATAAGCTGATAATTTTTATTTATTTTTAGGATAATAAAATGATTCTCATTTTAATGGATCATTTTTCAAAGTACCAAATAGCAAAGCAAGAGAAAATTAAGAAATTTTGTGCGTGGCAAAATGCCGCGTCACAACTTTTAAATTTAAATTATAGAATTCGGAAAATATTTATTTTACGACATGGCAAAATAAATATGAATTAATGTTTTTAATTCTAACTTCTAATAGTAAATCATTATTCTGTCAACGCAAGTGTTAATTATACAATAACAAAACGTATTGTAGTTTACTTTTTTATTTAAAATATGTCTGTACATAATGTTATCAATTTTATTCTCTAAACTTGAGTATATATAAAATGCAAGCAGTTGAAAATTATTGTAGTTTTCAAGAATAGACTCTAATATTGATAACGTCAATAGATTGATCACAATGAAACTGATTTTTACCATATTGGGCGGCATCTTTGTCTGCCTTCCATTCATTACTTCAGAACGTAAGTACTATATGTTTGAATAATATATTAAAAATTTCAACGTTTGTATAATGAGTTTCAAAGATAATCTCTATTTTACTGTTTATTCTCTATTAAGTTGCTATACTCAAGAAACTTTATAATCAGAAATTTATTAATATTAGCAACCTTCAATAAATGCGATGGAAGTTGCGAACCATGGTACGAGTGCAAATCATTAAGTAAACTGAGGGAAGAAATTATAGATCAAAAAAATTCAGGAAAAAAAATAGAAATTTATTTTAGATCATTACAATGTGATTATAATCGAAATACAAGAACACCGTATTTTTGTTGTATGGATAAGGTATGTTAGAATTACATTATCAAAGATGACAATTAGCATTACTATACAATTATTTGACAATTTTGATTAATATTTACTCGCATTTTTTTTTTTTTTTGTAGAAAGAAAAAGAAATTGAGATTGATTATAATTCTCTCAATGTTCACCCAAATCGAAAGTTGTTTGTAGAAGACGAATGTGGGTATGGAAATTACAATCCTGGTAGTTTAAGTGAATACTATAATATAGCTGGCATTTTAGAAATTCCTTGGATAGCGTTAATTAAAGTTAGAGGCAGACTTATTTCATCAGGCACTGTAATTAATAATCGTTACGTCCTCACCAGTGCTCAATATGCTAGAAATTTACAAGAAGGTAAATATAATTAATTCATATTGACAAGAATAAAATATTTCATCTATTTAAGAATTTAAAGATTAGAATACTTTTCAGCATAACTACTAGTTGGGAGGGTAGTATTCTACTAATTGATAAATATTTCATATTTTGATTGTATCGAAATAGTTAAATAATTTATTAAATAGGATGAATAAAGTCCACATATGCTATAGTGGAACATAGAAAAGTAATTTAGAAAATTACTATAGGCACACTTTAAATTTCAGTAATTCAAGAAGTGAAGGTTGTATTGGGAGACTATGATCTTAGCAGCAATCCTGATTGTCAAAAAGAAAGAAATGGAAAAAGTACATGCATAAAGTCTGAAGTTGTAGGAGTTGAAGGAATCTATCCTCATCAAAATTTTAACGAAAAGGATTTGACCAATAACATTGCTTTAATAAGACTAAACAAGGAATTAGAATTTTCACAAAATATTTCGCCAGTCTGTCTTCCATTCAATAATAAAATTCCTCTATTTAATAATCTGGTAATTATAAATCACTATTTTTTTTTCTTGTTTTAAAAAGAATCTTAATTTTTGGTCAACAGATGTTAACCAAATCGACTATCAAAGCTTTATGCTTGGTTATACTAATCGACGACTAATTTTTAAAACAATTTTTTTTCAGCATGATGTTTATGGACATGGAGTATCTATTGCTCGTGGTAGTGAAACTAATGTTACAACAAGGACCACCGTTAAAATTGTGGACAAATTTGAATGTGAAAAGCTCTACCAAAGGAGCAATAGTCCTAGAAAAATTGATGACACTCTTCTCTGTGTGAGACCGAACAAAATGCCACCTTTTTGCTCACCAGATGACGGAGGAGCTATGTCTCATACTTTCGGTTATATTCATCATCAACTGGGTGTCGCTAGTTTTTACAATACTGCTTGCTCTTTAGAGTTACCACTTGTCTATACAAAAGTTTCCCATTACTTAAAGTGGATTTTGGATACAATAAGAAAATAATTTATTGAATTGATATTTTAAAAATCCCTATCTTGCTAAACAGAAAAAAAATATTCTTTTTAGAACAATTTTTTTGATTTTTGTTTTACAATGAATGTCGAAATAGAAACCCAAAAACAATTCAAAAAGTAAGTAAGTCATTTTGATTTGCATTTGTTATCCTAATATTTCATTATTATTATTATTATCATAATATCAATAATTTTTTGGAACTATAATTAAAAAATATAATTTCAATAATCCCAAAAACTTGACTGGCGTTGGAAATTAAAGTAAAAATTTATCTTTGAAACAGGTTTTTGTTGAAATTTGACTGTATAAATTGTAAAACAAAAATTTTAATAATTTATTTTTATTTATTAATTTCAAGGAGAAAATATTGTAAACTGGGGAAATGAAAACGAGCATACGTTATAAATATATGATTATAAAGAACTATGAATATTATAATAATTGTCTCAAACATATTTTTGATTCGAATATTTATTTCATGTTTCTATACCTTAAATTTTTTAATACATTCGGTAAATAGTTTTGTGATAAGAGAAATTTATATCTAATATGATTAATGTAAATGGGGCATTCTCAAAAGTCAACTCAAAATTTATTTTCATTCAATTTTCAAATTTTAGTTTTTGAATTTTATTTTTAAATAACAAAAATAATTGAATTTTTGACAAAGAATTTTACATTTAATAAAAATAATTGAATTTTTTTTTAATAATTTTATCAAAAATTTTGAAAATAATTGAATTTTTATGAATTCTTGACAAGAATGTTACATTTTATAAAAATAATAATAATAATTGAATTATCTGAATTTTTGAAAATATTTGAACTTTTTGAAGGAATTTTATTGAAAATTATGAAAATAATGATTTTTTTTTAAAAAGAATTTCATCAAAATTGGCGAAAATAATTGAATTTATAATTAAAATTCTTGAAAATAATCGAATTTAATTAATATTTTCAAAAATAATTGTATTCTTTCGAGAAATTTTATTATCATTGTATTGGAAATAGTTGAATTGCTCTAAAGAATTTTATTATTTATGAGAATAATGAAATTCTTGCGACAAATTTTTGTTTAAAAATTTTGAATATTAATAAACAAGAATTTTTAATATTATGTACTTAATAATTGAGTTCTTTAAATTTTAAATCTTTAATTACTGAAAAATTAAAAAAAAATGTTAAAAACGTTTTTTCTGGAAAATATAAAATTTTTTAATTTACAAAATAATAAAATACCGCATTCCGCTCGCTGGTGCGCGTATCATTTGCTAGTTAATAAATAAATTATTAAATTTAACAGAAATTTAAAAAAAGCATCGAGTATTATTAATCAAATACTTTCTTTCAAAAAATTTGTTTTTACATTTAGAACATAAAAAAAAATAGTTACGTAATACATTTTAATACTTTTATAATCCTTATAAATTAGCTCTTCGACTAACACAAAACTTTGGCATAAAAAAATAACGTTCACTAAAAAAATAACTCTTTACTTTTTTTTTATACTAAAAAACTAAGTATAATATCCTGAAAATAATCTCAAAATTTGTTCTGTTAACTTCCTTCTCTCTTCTTGAGTATTCATTTTAATCGAAAGAATTTCCAAATACTGTCTCAAGATGCTTTAAAAGTTCATCTTCCGTTACTTCAATGGATCGTTTCTGAAAATTTTTGGTTATTAAATCTGTAAAAAGCAATAGAAAAATATAGATAAATATTCAATTTTGGTTCGTCGAGTAAAAGCAAATGAATAAATTTTCATACCCAGCAGGATTTTATAAAATTCCGTATCTTTAAAAATTCTTGATTCGCTCTTTGTTACTGTTGTTGCATTATATTGAGCTCTCACTTCCACTGCAATGCACTCATTCAAAATTTTATTTACACATTGCAATAATGTCTTGTCGCTGTCTATGAAACTTTTCAACATTTGTGTCTGAAATTAGAACCTAATTTTATTTTTTTCTTTTAAAACTACACTTATTTATTTTCATTATTAACTTTAAAAAAAAGTAATTAGAAACTTCAATTATTCTCTAAAATTGCAATAAAATTTTTCCAAGAATTTAATTATTTAAAAAGAAAATGTACCTAATGAAATTCTTCAAATCAAATCAATTAATTTAAAAAATTGTAATAAAACTCTGAAAAGAAGTTAATTTCTAGAAAATTCAATAAAATTAACTAATGAAACGAAAAATCAAATAAAATTGTTAAAAAGAAGTTAATTTTCTATCAATAGTGTTAATAAAATATAATAAAAAAAAATTATTAATTACAATTATTTAAAAAAAATCGATTTACATTCAAAAGGATAAATAAATTATTCTAAAGAATTCAATTATCATTGATTCATTGTCAATATTTTTTAATAACTTACAAATTATTTGACGAATAATTTTCTTAAAAAATTGCAAAAATAATTAAATTGAGTTGCAAAAAAAACTTAGTTAGATGTGAATAATAATCGATTTAGAAAAAAAAGTAAAATGTTCGAAAGTTTGAAAAAAGAAATTTTTAAATCAATTTTTTTCTATACTTACAAAGTTTTCTTTAAATGTTGCATTCGATTTCAATTCATCATCAAATAAGATGAATTCGTCCACAGTTGAAATTGGTTTGATTAAATTGAATTTAGCAAAAAATGCTTGCTGTAAATCGTTATTCATCGTTTTATTCTCGTCCACAGATGAATTTGGTAAGATAAAATTTAATTTATCAAAAAATGATTGCTGCAAATCGTTATTCGTCGATAAATTCATAATATCTCGAAGGCTTCCTTGTGCATCTAATTGACTTAGATGAATGATATTAAGTGCTTTCAGTATCCTTTTAAATAATAGAGACGAATTTTCTGCAAATTAAATTAAACCCATTTAATGAAAAAATTGTATAGATACGAAAAAAAAATTTATAAAGTTTGTAGTTTAAAAAATATTTAAATACTAATTTTTGTAGCAGCAATGACAAAAAAAATACAATTTCTTTCATTAAAAGTTTTAATTTCACCTTTTTCTTCTTCTGTAATTACTTCACTGAATATAGCTTCATCATTATCAGTGTCATCGTTCCGTGAAGTGTTTCCTGAAAAAAATTATCGTATCATTGGTGTTGTCAATTTTTTTTTTAACAGACTTCGCACTCAATAATTAATTTTAAAAAAGTAGCAAAAAATATATTTTAAACCTTGTTTCAAACTAAAAATAGTAGTAAAAAAGTAGCTATCGAAAAATTAAACTTAACGACCAAAAAAATTCATTTTAGACACTTCACAAAACTGAAAAAAAATTCCATTCCATATTTTTTTATTTTCCTCACTTTTTCCTAATTTTCATCAAAAATATTTACTTCTTTCTTATCCTGCTAGAAATTTAATTCCTTTAACAAATTTTATTATTCGTGAAAGAATTTAAATATTTATAAAAATAATTTAATTCATGCGAAGAATTTTATAAAAATCTTTAAATGTAATTCATTTCTTACGACTTACTTTTATGCAAATTCTAATATTTAAATAATTGAATTCCTAAGAAATTTTTATTTAGTCATAAAAAGAATTGAATTCTTATGAAGATTTTTACGTAAAATTTTTTAAATAATTGAATTCTATTTGGAAATTTTATAAAAATATAGTAGATATTGAAAATCATTGAATTGCAAAAAAAGTTTTTAAAAATTATTAAATTTTGCAAAGAATTTTATAAACATTGTTTTAAATAATTATTTTTTTTTTTTGTAGTATAATAAATATTATGAAAATTTTATTGTAAATAATTGAATTCTTCTGGAAATCTTTATTCGTAAAAATAATTGAATTTTTCGAATAATTAATTTAAAATAGTATTAAAAAAATAATTGAAATTCTTCGACGTGTTTTATTATTTATGCAAAAATAATTGAATTCTTGCTTAGAATTTTATGAAAAAGTTTTTTTATTTTTAAAATTTGATTTTCCTTGAGAAATGTTATTATTAGTGAAAGTAATTAAATTATTGTGAAGAATTGTATAAAAATTTTGTTAAATAATTGATTAATTTTATTTTTTCGATTTTTTTTTTTTTTTTTTTTGAAAATAATAGAATTTTAATTGAATTCCTGTGGAAATATTATTTATGAAAATAATTTAATTTTGGATGAATAATAAATTTTTTCTTACATAATTGAATTCTTTTGCGAAATTTCATGAAAATACTAGATATTGAAAATGAGTTTCGAATATTTTTTGAAAAATAATTAAATTGTTTTAAAGAATTTGATTTTAATTTTTGAAAATAGTTTTTTTTCATTGTAGGTGTTTCTTTTCTTTTTCGATAAAATGACTGAATGACTGTTTGTTAATTAATTAATTTTCAATTTTGACCTGAAGAGGATACTTAATGTATCGAAACGTCGTCAATATAAATAAAATTACTTAAACCGTATAAGGCCTCGTAAAATTTATTACACTAAAAAAAGTTTTTTGATTTCTAGAATTAGCGAATTTAAAGTAAACTCTTTAAAAAAAAAACAATAATAGTAGTTTTTAGTGGCTGAAATCTAAAAAAAGTACTCAAATAGTATCATAACGTAAAAAAAGTAGTAAATAGTAGATTTTTGTAGATGAGTGCGAAGCCTGTTGTAATATTATTTTCGTTTTGTTTTTAAAACTATTACACATACCACTTTTGTTTGAGTTGCATGTTGCTAACTCAGATTGTTGAGTAGATGCAACAGAATTTGATTCTACTCTTTGCATCTGTGAACAACTGATTTTAACTGCTGTCATTTTCGATTCCTCGACCTGAGCATTTTCATTATTTTCATTGTCTTCGTTCAATGTAGTGTTTTCTAAATAAAAATCGTATTATTAACGTTGTCAATTTAAAAAAAAAATTTTTTTGTTACTTTCATTTTTTTTTTTTTTTAAACCATTACACATACCAATTTCGTTTGAGTTGCAAGTGGTTAACTCAGATTGTTGAGTAGATTCAACAGAATTTGATTCTACTCTTTGCATCTGTGAATAACTGACTTTAATCACTGGCATTTCCGATTCTTCGACCTGAGCATTTTCATTATTATCAATGTCTTCGTTCTGTGAAGTATTTTCTGAAAAAAATATTATAAAATATAGTGTTGACAATTTTTTTTTTTATTATTTTCGTTGTGTTTTTAAAACAATTACACATACCATTTTCGTTTGAGTTGCAAATTGGTAACTCAGACTGTTGAGTAGAATTTATTGTTTCTACTTCTTCATCCGGTGAACAACACCTGTGAACGTCAACTACTGTCAATCCCGATTCTTCGATCGGGAAATTAAAACTATTCGTTTGCTCCAACTCTCGCTCCGTTAACATTGTTAGATTTACAGTAACTTCAAAATTTTTTGCAGATTTTTCATTGCCATTGAAGTCAGATATCGCTGATTCAAAATTAACGACTAAAAATAAGAATTTTTTTGCATTAAAAATTTAAAAATTTCCACTAAAAGGAAAATCGTAGAAAAAATGGATAATTTATAAAATTATAAAACTTACTTTTGTTATCATTTTGAGACTTATAAGATTTTTTCGATGGAACTACGAAGATGAAAAATAAAATTTAGGTATATTATTTTTAAAGTATTAAGTGTTTGTTAATAATAATAATTTTAAAAATAATAATATTAATATGAATAATAATAATAATAATGAATATTATTAAAAATAATAAATATTAATTAATAAGTTTTAAAAATGACAAAAAAAACAATTATCTTACAATCCATACAATTCTCGAGCGGTGAATTCTTCCTTTTCCGTAAACTTCGCTTTTCATTCAAAATTATATTGTTTGAATCCAACATCTTAAGTGTGGCTGAAAAGAAAATTTATGTAAATATTTAAAATTTACATTCGCTAGTAAAAGACAAATATGTAAAAAAAATACTAACAACTTTGAACAGCAGTTTGCCGAATTTTGGATCGTGGCTTTCTTGAATTTCTCGGTGAGGACAAGACTGCAGACACCTGACTATCATTTATTTCATTAGAAGAATTTTTCTTTGGTGTTGTACATTCTGACGCTGAAAATATATTTTTTAATTATCGAAAACTAATTCTAATTCTTAAAATAAAATTACAAAAAATAAATTATAATTTATAAATTATAAATTGCATATTTACATATAATTTTCAGTATTTTGTAATTTTTTTTTTCTATTTTGTGAATTTTTCACAAAATTAAAAATCCATTAAACAGGAATAAAAGAAAAAATGAAAAAAAATACAAAAAACGTTTTTATTTAAAAATTATAACCTAACGCAGGGCTCGAACCAGTGAAAGTATTTAAAAAATAAAAATTTTTTAAAATATAAAAAAAATCCAACTAAACTTTTTTTTTAACTAAATTTTTTCTAAATAATTGAATTCTTGGGAAAAATTTTATTTTTAAAAAGAATTGTAAACTTCGAGGAATTCGATTAAAAAATTGATGGGTGTTTTAAATTTATCTAAATTTACAAAAAATTTTAGTTTCACTTACCAACAAAATCCAATTTTTCAATTAAGACGTAAGGCAGTAAAGAATCGTTCATTGAATCAAATAAATTTTCCATATTAAAAATTCCTCTGTTTTTATCAGTTTTCTTCGATTTATCAGAATTATTTTTGGAATTTTTTTTCTTCATTTCAGCCTTCAATTCTTCAAAGAGTTTCTGTGCTTCAGAAAAAGTTTCTAAAACATTAATTAAATATATATATTTTAAAAAATTTAACTAATTTCGAAAGAATTTCAATTATTAAAATTTTTCAAAAATCCAAGTTCTTTAAAATTTTTAATATTAAATATTCTTTCAAAAATTGAAATGTTTTAAAATTTTAAATTAAAACCATACTTGCGTGATTCTCGATTTCAACTTCGTACTCCATCCAAATAGTAGGCGCCGAAATGCAATTTTTCAATAATTTATTGAATTCCTTCATTGTCCAGGTGTCATAGGGTGGCGATGGAAAACGAGTGAAAAATTTATTTTCCTCCTCACTGAATCTAATCCATTTTGATAGGACAATATCGACATCTTTTTTTCCCTCGTCATCCTCGGAGCCAACGAATGTTACAAGTTGATATAAATATTCATTCAACGATTTATCTCCATAATAAATTTGTGCATTTTCGGAATACTTCATTTTGATCATTTCTGCAAAAGAATGAAAATAAAGAAAAATGGTTCTTTTAATTGAGGGGCTGGATGCTATAATGTGTTACGCGCCATGTTAAGTGAATGGCGCGTAACACATTATAGCATCCAGCCCCTCAATTTCTCTAAGAAAAATTATCGCTTTTTCAATTATTTCTAAAAAATGTTTAAAAAAAAATTCTTCTCAAGAATTCAATTATTTCCATATAAATAGCAAAATTCTTCAGATTTACTTAATTCTTTTGAATATATTTTAAAAATAATTCTTCACAAGAATTCAATTATTTTCATAAATTTCCATAAAATTCGAAAAAAAAATACAAAATTCAATTTTTCATAATAATTAAAGCTGTAACTGTTCTTTTTTTTTATAAAAGTTATTAAAATTACTGAAAATGTTTAACCATAAATTGTTGAAAGTAACTGATTTTTAAAAAATTATAATAAAAGAATTCTCAAAATTAATTTTTTAAATATATTATTTTTAAATAAATTTTGAAACTCAATAGGTTTTTATAATTTATACAATATTGAAAAATTTCCAAATAATTCAAATTTGGTAAAATCTTTTAAAAATAATTGGAATTTTAAAGAAAAAAAGAAATAAATAAATTTTTCTCCAGAATTTTATAATTTTAAAAACAAACATGATTTCTCGAAAATTTTAATAAATATAAAAAGGTAAATTTGAAAAAATTTTAATTTATTTTGTTTTTGAGGATAATTATTTTTGAACAAAATAATTCTTATAAAAATGAATCTTAAAAAATTATAATGAAACAATTGTAAGACTTAGTTTTCTAAAAATATTGCAATGTAATTTTTCGAAAATAATTGAATTTCTTTAAAGAATTTTTTTAAAATTTAAAAGAAACTTCTCTGACGTTTGATGTGTGAATTTGTTTTTATTTTTTGCTGACGAATGTTTATTTATTAATTTTTTTTTGTAAGATATTATTATAACCTTTTTTATTATTTATGAATGAATGTTAGATTAATTATAATTTTTTTGAAATTTATATATTTTTTAAATTTTATAATTTTTTTTTGATTGACGAATGCTAAGTTTATTTTTTTTATTGACGAATGTTAAGTATATATTTTTTTGCATATTATTTTATATTTTTTTTGTATATTATTTTATTTTTTGTATATTAATTTATATTTTTTTGTATATTAAGTATTTGCATATTATTTTTATATTTTGTTGTATATTATTTATATTTTTTGTATATTATTTTCTATTTTTTGTAAAATTATTTTATATTTTTATAGACTCTCCGAAGAGGAAATCATTTAGATTTCGAAACGTTGAAGTAAACTAATTTTAAAAACTATTTGTCCGAATGTTTTCACTTTTATTCTCCGTCACTATAAAAGAAACTAATTTTTTGTTGAATTTCGATACAAAATTTTAATATTTTTAAAGAATAAAATTCATAAAATTTCGAAAATGGTCAAAAATAATTTTTCTTTAGAAACAATATAGTTTTTTTTTTTTTTTGCTTAAAAATAATTAATTTACTATTAAAAATCGTAGATAAAGTATTTTTTGATGATTTTTAGACAAAATTACTATCAATAAATTTGTTAGGCCAATTTTATCACATATTAAAAAAATACCAAACATTTTTTTCACATAATTTCATAACAATTATTCTGAGTTCTTGAAAAAAAAGACTAACAATAAATATTACCGGCACCAGGACAAATGAAGGACGTTTACAAATACACTTTTCACTTCGCAGCACAATTAAAACCATATTTATCAGAAAAAAGTTAAAATACGTAATAATTACCTTAATTTCTATCCCAAACTGAATAAACAGACGTCTGAATTTCTTTTCTTTGTTTCAAATTCACCTATACAGCAACAAAAAAAAATATTCCTCTCACCACGTGTTTTCTGTCGAAAAAAAACGAACCCAATGCGCCACAAACGCGTTAAATCACGTTAAATAACGGTTATGGTTACAAATATCGCAGTGTTTTTTTTTATTAGCTCGCGCACTCGCACAAAAAGATTTTCAACTAAAACTTTCAAATACAATTATTTATGAATAAAATTAGAGGAGAAAAATACAACACACATTTAAGAGAATAGTAGAAAACAGACAAGTTTAATCGCGATGAGATGAACAGATTAATCCTAAGGTGGATAGACAAGGAAAAGAAGGAAACACCAGAGGGAAGTAGAGAAACTATAGTGATATTTCCCTAGATCCCTACTTTCACTCGAAAGCCCCTTCTACAATAGTTTTTTGTAAATAAGCTGCTTCTACAGTAACCACAGTAAAGGTGCGGTCACACGACTTGTGGATGTGTGGAGAAACTATTTTCGTCTTTCCAATCCTAAAGTGAAAGGTTCATCTATACTAAATTTTGTTCTTCCCCATTTTTCTTCCATTTAGTATTACTTTTATCAAAATACATATAAACAAATATAAACCGTCCACCGTCCTTTTTTTAAATATTCATAAATATTGATCAAGACTTGTCAAAATGTACTGTTAATATTGTATCATAAAATGAGTAAGTAAACATTTCCTTTAAATTGCAAGAAAAATAATTTATTGATTCAATAAATAATCGTTTATGAATGGTTATTTTTAATATTTCAACTATTATCCAATTATATACTAATTTTTGCATTAAATAATTGAGGAGTAAGTTTTCAAAACCTATAATAAATCCAAATTTTGTCATTTCGAGAAATTTAAACAAATGACAATTCTCACACATAACCATTAAAATTAACTTTAATGTAGAAAAAGTGTAATAAATTATTCATTTTTGAATATTTTTCCATACTTAAAACGCTCTGTTTGTAATTAATGTCTATTTGTAATAAAGGATTTTAAAGGTTTTTCTAATTTTTTCTAATAAAAAAAATTTTTTTTTAAATTAAAAATCATCAAGGTTAGGTCAAAATATTTTTATATTGAAAATTCTTTGGTAATACATTTTTTTCTTTAATTGAACAGTGATAAATCAATTACTAAGGATTTTAATATATTTTTAATATGTGTTTATCTCAATTTTTTTTGAAAAATAGATTTATCAACTTTTGAAAAATTGCTCCTCAATTTTATATTAAATCATTTAAAAATTGTTGTTTTTTTGGGTAAAAATTTGTTAAAAATGTCTCCCGAAGCTTGAAAATTTTTATTTTTTCCTAAATGTTAATTTTTATGTATAGCATTTTATATATAAAAAAAAAATTTTATAAAAAATTTTTATAAAAAATATGCGTGACAAACCACTTTACTAATGGAATTTAAAGCTTTAAAAAAAATTCGATTTATTCTTTAAAGCATTTCGAATAATATTCCGAAGAGAAGAGAAATGGCACGTATTGAGAAGTAGATAAAATAAAACTTGATATCGCGTATGAAATAGCGAAATAAAAATATGAAATAATATATAATATATAATATGAAGAAAAAAAATAATATTTAAGAAAAAATGAAAATTTTCAACTTTTTGATGCGGCAAGTTTCAGAAATTCTTATTCTTTTTATAAAATTTCAGAAAGTATGTATTAAAGTATATTTTGTTGAATATATTTTATAAGAGCGAGTACCAGAAAATGTTTACTTCATCTGAAAGAAGGTAAATAATATTCATTAAATTTTTGAATATTTTTCTCTAATAATAAAGAATTTTTTTTTTTCTTCTACAAATGTGTTAATTAATTTTTTAAACATATTTTTAAATATTTATTATAAATATTACCAGACGTCGTAATTCGTCCCAGTGGCCTTATGAAAAATTACCAAGGGACGAATTGTTACCAATTTCCACGTATAATTTACCAAAAGAGCTAAAGCAAGTGTTAAAAAATAATTCGAATAAAAAAAATAATGATCAATTTTGGACGTCATTCTTAAAAAAAATATCGAATTTACCTGACGTTGAAACGGATTATTATGAGACTTTTAAAAATCTACTTTATCTGGAGGAATTTTATAATAATGAGACACTAGAAAGCACATCGAAGGCAAAAACAATTAGAATTCTCTTTAATGAGAAACAAAATAATTTTAAAATTATGCTAAATATTGAAGATGATCTTTGTTTTTTGAAAAAAGGATCAACATTCGATGTGTATAAAGAAGGCAGTATTGTTAAGCATCCACTGAAAATTACTGAAATTCATTTCGATCGTATTATCGTCGAAGCAGTTTATCCAGTTAGGTATGGAATTTATTTTTTTATAAATTTATAATTTTTATAAATTTTCTACCTTTTCAGAAATTTTAGAATTTACTTGTTTTCAAAAAAAATTTTCAAAAAAAAATTTTTTTTTTAAAAAAAAATTCTTTCTGCTGTTTTTATTATTTTACGAAATAATGAATATTTAGATTTTAAAATATCTAAAGTTATGACTAAGTTTTAAATTTAAAAATAGGCTACTTTTCAATTATTTTAATCTTAAGATGTAAACAGGTTTCCGACTTATTTTGTGTCCCTTCTTAAAATTTTGGTTATTTTCAATTTTTTATTACAAATTTAAAAAAATTAAAAATTTTTAAAAATTTTTAATTTTAGTTAAAAGACTTTTTTTTACAACAGTTTCGAAAAGCAGTACAATTCACAAGAATTTTACAACATTGAACTCGAATATTCGAATTGGCCGAACCGAGTGTGCCATTTTGCATTAGAATTATTAATTGATTCTATATCACTTGATTCATGTTTTATTTATGAAAAGAGATTTTCATTAAAACCAGAGGTGTAAGTATATATATAAATATTCCTAATTTAGTAATTTATCAAAAATATTTCAACCACTTCAAATTTTTGGACCTTTAAAAATTTCAAAAATTTCAAGAATTTTGAATAATTTCAAAATTATGATAATTATTACCATAATTTTTAATACTATACACGCTTACAATTTCCCAGAGAAATTACAAACTGGTTCAATAAGAATATTGAAAAAAATGAGCAACAAAAGCAAGCTGTTCAACGAATGGTGGGACGTACATCATATCCGGAGCCTTATTTAGTTTTTGGACCACCGGGAACGGGTAAAACGGCCACAATCGTAGAGGCAATTTGTCAAATAAATCGAAGAAGGGACAATGTATTAATTTGTACCCCTTCTAATGCTGCGGCCGATGAGGTGACAAGAAGATTGCTGCAAAATAAAATTGATGACAATGAAATTTATCGAATGACAAGTAGATCTGTCGACAGGTATATAGAAAAAAATATTATTTTTCTATAAAAATACTATTTAAAAAAAAAAACTGTTTTTCTTAATTTTTACAAGATTCTGTTTTACAAGATTCAAGGTATGAAAAAATATCATTTTTTTATAAAAATACTATTTTTTTTTAAAAAAACTTTTTTTCCTAATCCTTAAACGCTTCTGGGACATTAATGTCCCACGTGTCCCATTTTCAAAAAGCTTAATATCTATAAAGAGGATTAATATTTTTCATTCAAATTTCTTGAGTTTTCTTCATCATAAAGAGAGGGCTTCAAAAAGTTATTTATTGTTTTATATATAGGAGGAATATACCGGAAGATATCGAGATTTGTATGAATTTTGAAGATGGAGAACTCGATTATTACCACAGTTCGGAGATTTATAGGTCTAAAAAAATAGTTATAGCAACACTCGTCACAAGTGCAAGGTATACTTATTTTCTACTTTTATTATTTTACAATAGGTCAATCATAATATAATAATCATCAATAATAATTATTATCATAGTAAAAATAATTGCACCTAAGAAAATATAAAAAAAACTATATAATAAAATAATTATATCATAAATTCACAATATTTGTTAAGTATTAATGTAATTAATAATCTATAATATAATTTCAGATTTCTGCGACTGCACAGTTTTAGCAGATATTTTAATTATATTTTCATTGACGAAGCGGGACAAGCAACACAACCGGAAACGCTGATCCCTATCGCTATCTCGAAAAATCACTCGAAATGTCAAATTATCATGTCAGGTGATCCAAAACAATTGGGACCGGTTGTAATGACAAAATATGGCGATCATTTACTTGGTATTGTATATAAACAAACTTTACATTTTTCCCATAAATTTTTTTAGAAAATCAATGAAAAAAAAACTTTGAAAAATATAAAAAAATCAAATTTTTGAAGAATTTTGAAGTCAGTGATTAAATAATTGAAGACTTGAACAATGATTTTTGAGAGTTGATCTTCGTTGTATTTTTTTTTATTTTTATTCAAAAAATTGTAAACATAACCTACAATTTTTCATATATTTGTGACGCGCAGTGAAGAAAGGTTTCTACCTTTCTTCAGTGCTCGTCACAAATATATGAAATTTTTTCATAAATTCCATTTAATTACAATAATTATTAAAGGAAAATCGATGCTGGAGCGTTTAATGGAAAAAAGCGAACTTTACAAAAAGGGTTACAACAATAAATACGATCCGAATTTTTTAACGAAACTAGTGAAGAACTACCGCAGTCACGAGGCAATTTTAAAATTACCAAATTTTCTTTTTTACGAAAACGAATTGATAGCATGCGCGGGAAATAATGTCAAAATTGCTGAAAATTGGACTCTACTGCCAAGAAAAAAATTTCCAATTATTTTTCATGCTGTCTATGGCTATGAAGAAATCAACGAATTGCACAGGTTTCGATTTTTTTTATTAGAGTTTTAAATATAAAATTGCAAATATTTACAATTAAAATTTATAATTTTAATTTTTATTTATTAAAATAATTAAAGTTTAATTTTATTAAAATGTTTCAATTTTCATTTTTATTATATGCAGTGTCGCAAATGAAGCGGAAGTGAAAATTGTCATTAAATATATAGAAAAGCTAATTCATGATGGATTAGATGGTATTAAAATTGAGGGAAAAAATATTGGCGTAGTGACACCATTTAGATGGCAGAAAAGGAAAATTAATGAAATTCTGAATGAGAAAAATTTCACAGACATTTCAGTTGGTACTGTCGAAAATTTCCAGGGGCAGGAAAAAGAAATCATCATTGTATCGTTAGTGAGATCAGCAATATTTGTGCATGAAGGCAGATATCACGTAGGATTTTTGTCCAACGAAAAGGTATTTTTTTTTTTAATTAATTTAATTTTACTTTAGTTCAACTAACACCTTTTTTAAGAAAAAATACCGTTTCCTTTTCTTCTTTTTTTATAATTTTGACGCTTTTTTTTTTTTTTTTTTTTTTTTTTTTGACGCCATTTTGAAATAAATTCTGTACGATTTGATAAAAAAAGATTAAACTTTAAAAAAAAGTGAAATATTTTTTAAAAATGATTTTAAAAAATATATTTAACATTCACTGTATCAATTTAAACAATAATGAAAAATTTACCTTTATTTTTATGCAGAGATTTAATGTCACGATCACTAGGGCAAAATCTTTATTAATTGTCATTGGACATCCGAAAGTATTACAAATAGACAATTGTTGGAAAAAATTTATGATGTATTGTAAGGAAAATGAAGCCTGCCGCGGAGATAATTTTCACTTGAACGATGTTTTTTCCGCAATTGAATTGAAAAGTCTCGTAAACAACAGAATTGAAATTGTAGCAGAAGACGAAGACAAAAAGAGGAGAGGTTTCACATTAGGTGACTTTCTTAGAAAATAGTAATTTAATTAAGATTTTTTTTTTATTTCTTCAAGCAAGAAACATTCTGTTTTCTTTTTTCTTGTAAATAATCATTTTTGCTATGAAAAGAAAAAAAAATTCAAAAAAAATTTAATATTAAAAACTGTTATTAAATTTTTTAAATTGAATTATCGTTCCTTTAAATTTTCGACAAAATGTTTAAAGAATTCAATGATTATTTGTTTTTATAACATAAGTTTATTGTGAATTATTGTGTTTTTAACTATACATATTATTTAAAATAAAAAATAGAGAATGAGAAACAATTTTCGTAGAATTACTTTTAAAGTAAATGGACAATTTTTTTTTTATTTTAAATCGAAGAAGATATTTATCTTACAACTAAAATGGACAATGTTTGTTTTATTAAATTAAATGATTTTAGAAAAATCATTTGAAAAATAAACAAAAAAATGAGTTATCGATTGTTAAATGCATTTGTTAACATTACATAACATTTACACAGTATAAGATTAAAATTAGTGAAAATGAAAAAATTAAGTAACATTAAGTATTTAAAACTTAATCTGCCCTAAAGTGGAAGAACGTACGTAAGAACATAGAAAACATGTCTATTCAACAGTTACGACATAATTATGAAAATGCTGCTAATAAGCGATGTAGATCAGCTACTGAAAGATATTCAAAAATCTTAAGGATGTCTGTTGTTGTAAAGCGAATTTTATAATTTCTCTGAATCAGATTAAGCATAAAATTCATGCAATCATCAATTAAGTCTCTTTGTCGTTCACCTTTCTCGACATTTAACTTTAAAAATTCAGCATAAGCAAAAAATCGCTTGTAGGATGATTCTAGAATTTGCAGGAAATGCTCGTCTTTTACGTAAATCGCAAGTTTATTTACTGGTTTTGTTAAAACGTCGTAGAAAGTTATCTTGCAGTCACTGACAACTTCTGCTTTCTTCATCTCTTTTATTTGTTGCTCACATTCGTTACGCCAATCCAATAGTTGAAAATACATAAAAAAATGGTATGCCTCATTTGAATAAAAAGTATCAGATATTAAAACTAAACGTGCAGCGAACAATTGTAAACGATCAAAAGAATCGTTTTTAAATGTATCATTACAAAGTAAGTTTTTAATTTTAGAATTCGTCGCGTCGGAATACCTACTTAAGTGACACAGTACAATTAAATAACTTCTATAATCTATTCTATTCAAGTATAAAATGCCATTTAAGGCCAACTTATAATCATTGTATTCAAAAATAGTGTGAATAAAATCAGAGGGAAGACTAAGCATCATCAATATTGTTCCTGAAACTAATTTAATTTCAGTATCATTTATGTAATTAAGACAGCACAAAAGAATTTCATTGATGAATTTTTGATTCTTTGCATTCTCCCTAAATATTTGATTTATTTGATCGCAATTCAACGTTTCTTCATTCACCTTTGAACTAGATGTAGACTTTTCTTCAGAAATTCTAATTTTACTTACATATATTAAACATTTCATGAAATCGTCGCTTTTATTATCTTTAATCTCGGGAATTAACATTTTCACAATGTTCGATGTGGTTTGATACTCATGAGGAGTAAGAGTCCAATATTCTTCATTCACAGGACCTCTTCGTAGTGCATATTGTAATGCTGATTTACATTTAGAATTAGTAGCAGGATTGACATCAATACCGGATTTAAGAAGAAATTTAACAACCGTTGGTTGTCCAGCAGCTGCTGCGAAATGTAACAAAGTCTCACCGTCATCGGTCTTTAAATTTAAATTACCACCGGCGTTTAATAGCATTTCGACTAATCGTGTGTGATCGAAAGTTGCAGCAACGTGTAGAGGACTTTTATTTTTGAAAATTTCAAAAGAATAACCGGCATTCAGAAGGATTTTCAAAATTTCTTCATTTTCGTTTTCCACTGCAACGTAAACGGCTAATCTGTTAGCAATAGACTCTGCATCGAAATTCAAAGCTTCTTGTTTTATGATCTCTTTAACAGCTTCCACTTGACCCTCTCGCACTGCTAAATGAAGCTTCGAATTTGTGAAAGCATCAATTTTTGAGCTGTTCTTTAATAAGTATTTCCATGTCTCCAGACATCCGTTGAGAAGTGAAGCATAAGATAAGGAAATTTCGACATCATATGGAACATCAATTGCGATAAATCCGTTTTGCATTAGTAACTTCAACATTTTTAAATTGTTATTTAGAGCAGCATTAAAAAGAGGTTGAAACATTAATTCAAGATTTTCATCTTGTTTATTTGCTTCAGATAGTCCAGCACCATTTTTTAGAAGAATTTCGACAAGTTCAATATTATTTCTGTCCGTGGCAATGCAAAGTGGCGTTTTTTTATTTTCATCTTGAATATTGACATTTGCACCATTTGCTAAGAGAATTTCTGCAAATCGGATGAGATCATCATCTACTGCAAGATGAAGAGGACTTTCGCCTTTAAAATTTTTTGCATTCAAATCACTTTTCTGCACAAGTACATCAAACACTTCAGGATGATTGTAACTTATCGCTAGATGCAAAGGAGTGTTCCCCTCTTCATCTCCTTCGTTGAAAGAAAAATTGCGCTCGACAAGTAGGGTAACAATTTTCGCGTGTCCTCTTGCTACCGCTGTGTGCATTAATGATGGTATTTTGTTTCTCTCCTCTTCGGAAATGTTGTCAATCAAAGATAGAACCAGGTCGAAATCGCCAGAATAGACAGCTTTGTACAGTGAAGTGTTCATCGCGGGAAAATCATATTTGCCGACTTCATACAGTTCATAGTCTTCATAGTCACTATCATCATTATCAACATAATCGTTGTCCTGAAAATCCTCTTCATCAGAATACATATTCTTTATATATAGATGAAATTGTTTCTTGAAGATTCAAATATCTGTAATAAAAAAAAAAGTTAATATTTCATATCTAAAATCATACAACGTTACATTTTCTACCATTAGTAGGTTATATATGGGTCATTCCAGGCCAAATCGGAAATTATTTTGCTTTTGCATCTCAAATTTTTTTTAAACATTTTTTTTCTTTTAGTACTCTTTGAAATGAGCTGCCTTGATTTTTTTCAAATTTTTTCATAAAGCGGTTCAGGAGATACAGATTTTTGAAAAATGACGTTTTTTACGTAAATTTTTGTTTTAAATGCTTATAACTCGGTTTTAAAAGTTTTGTTTTCACGCGTAGTTTTTAATAAAAATATTTTTGAAAAAATTTAAAATAATTTACGATAAGATTTAAAAATTTTTAAAATAAAATTTCATTTTTAACAATGTATGTATCGATCAATTTTTTTCAAAATTTTTTGTAAGAAACTAGCACTAAATTAATAATTTTTAAGCCTTGTCCGATCGTGGGCAAACGATGGGATCTATTTATGTATTTAAAAATTTTAATTTTTATATACACAGTGAAGACGGTAGGCCTAACTTGTCATTTGACCAAATCACAATTTTACACAGAAAGAAGGTTAAGTTTGGAGATACTCAGTCTGAAAACACATTTGCTGTGAAAAATTTGTGTGATTTTGTCAAATGTCAAGTTAGTCATTGGCCACCACTTTAAAATTTTTTAAATAAATAGATCCCATCGTTTGCCCACGATCGGACAAGGCTTAAAAATTGTTAATTTTTTTGCTAGTTTCTCACAAAAAATTTTGAAAAAAATTGATCGATACATACATTATTGTTAAAAATGAAATTTTATTTTAAAAATTTTTAAATCTTATCGTAAATTATTTAAAATTTTTTTAAAAATATTTTTATTAAAAACTACGCGTGAAAACAAAACTTTTCATTATAATAACGTCCAATTTGATCAATTTTTGACCGAGTTATAAGCATTTAAAACAAAAGTTTACGTAAAAAAAACGTTATTTTTCAAAAATCTGTACCTCCTGAAAAGCTTTATGAGAAAATTTGAAAAAAATCAAGGCAGCTCATTTCAAAGAGTACTAAAAGAAAAAAAATGTTTAAAAAAAATTTGAGATGCAAAAGCAAAATAATTTCCGATTTGGCCTGGAATGCCCCATATATTAAAAAAAGTATTTATAATAGACCTTTTCATTTCAATTCGGAAGTCGCGAATGCGCCTGCGCAGCAACCATCACAGTTCACCAATTTTAAAAGTTTCGGCCCTGTTCTATTAACATGTTTTAAAACTTTACTTTTGCTCATGTTTTTTTAGAGAAAAGAAAATGTGTCCGGTGCAAAATTGGTATCAAATTTAAACATAAAAACACGCAGTTAAATTTGCAATTAAAAATATCACTGCAGTGCAGAAAACAGTCAACTAAAAGAAGAAAAAAGAGTTGGTTCCAGAGTGAGGTTATGTTTACTATATATTGACATATTGTTATTCGCTGATGAAATGTGAAAAACACAATAGTTACCTCTTTCACTTTTATTTATTGTTTTTATTAACGTTGCATGTAGAAATGCATAAAAACTAAAATAAATTATTGATATTTAAAAAATAACTTATTGATAAAATAATTAATATATGCTCCGTCCTTAATTTTTTCATTAAATTTATTCCAGTATTTGTTATAATTATTATACTCCATTTTTATGCAACATATAATAATTTAGAACACTTTTTATAATTTTTTTCATATCTGAATAATGCAATAGCTGTAAACAGAGCCGAAACTTGAAACGGAACTTCAATTCCATATAACGCATGCGCAAAGAAAATAATTGAAATGAAAAGGTCTATTTTTTAAAAAGAAACAAAATTGCATAGGTTATGTTTGTCATGCGAATAAAAATGCTTTGAGGAAAAATAATAAATTTAGCCATTTTTTTCATTATAAAAATATTCATATAAAAATAGAAACGACTTTACGACAAAGAAATAATATGGGGAATGTTAAATGTCAATGCAAAAGTATCGTAAATCTGAAAAAATCATTAAGAATAAATAATTCCATTTCTGTATCCATGAAGTACATACATAGTATAAATATATCGCTCACGCTGCGTCAGCCTTTATATTTTCCTATGCAGCGTGTAGTAAAATCACTGAACTTATTTTAATTTTACAAATATAACAACAAATTTTGTTACTTAAATTATTAATCAGAAGACAAACATGAACTTTAAATTTGAATCAACAATATATATTTTAAGAAGCAATTATTGTATAACTTTAAAATTTTTTAGGTTAGAAAATCTTAATAATATGTTGCTTATTTGACATACCTTTTTATTTTAATCTAATTCTTTTTCGACAGTAGAAGAATAGACAATAAATTTAGTTCATTTCACTGAATAATTATAGAATGATTATAATATCCAAGCAATCAAAGCTTTTTTCCAAAAACAGCATAAAAAGGTGGAATTGAAAAGTATGGGACGCACATGCGGAAAATTAGAAATGAGCATAAAGAATAAAAAAGAACATAGAGAGCACACCTCACACTGCAAATGGAAACGAAAATAGATGGAGCTATCTTGCGTTTATCTTATTTAAAAATTATAAACATTTATATATCAGACTTCGCACTCGATAATTAATTTTAACAAAAGTATCAAAAAGTAGCTTTCAAACTAAAAAAAAGTAGGTAGTAAAAAAACTGACAAAAATTCAAATTCTATATTTTATTCTCCTGACTTTTTCCTAATTTTCATTCAAAAATATTTACTTCTTTCTTATCCTGCTATAATAAATTAAATTCCTGCAACAAATTTTAATTATTCATTAAAAAATTTAAATATTTATAAAAATAATTTAATTCTGTTTAGAAATTTTATGAAAATAGTAGATATTGAAAATCATTGAATTGCGAAAAGTTTTAAAAAACAATTAAAGTAAATTAAGTTTTAAAAACTTTTTTAAAAAAAAATTAATTTTTTTTTAAATTAATTAAATTAAGTTTACAAAGAATTCTATATTAAAATTTTTGAAAAAATTGAATGTTAGTGTGTCATTTTATTAAATTTCTTTGGAAATAATTGAATTCTTGCGAACGATTTTATTAGAATTTTTTTAAATAATTGAATTTCCAAGAATAAATTTATTAACTTTTAAAAATAATTGAATTCTAGTGATGAATATTGTTATTTATTAAAATAATTGAATTTTGCAAAGAACTTTATTAAAATGTCTTAAAGTAATTGATTTTTCCAAAATAATTTTGTTATTTATCTTTAATAATTGAATTTTTTCGAGGAATTATTTATTTAAATAATTGAATTCTTGGGAAGAATTTTATTAAAAACTAAAATAATTGAATTATTTCAAAAAAATTTAATTAAAATTGTATATTTAAAATAATTGATTTCTTTCGAACAATTTTATTAAAATATTTGAAAATAATTGAAATCAGTGAAAAATTCTAACATTTTTGTAAATAATTGAATTCTTCCAAAGAATTTTAAAAAAACATTTTTTTTAATAACTGATTTTTACGAGAAATTGAAATTAAATTTTTAAGAGTAATTACATTTTTTGCAAAATTCCTGTAAAATTATATTAAAAATAATTGTCATGTTCAAAACGAATTTAATTTCTCTGAAAAATTTTGGTATTTTTAAAAATAATTTGGATTTTTCATAAGAACTTTTGAAATTCTTCGATAAGTTTTATTATCTATGAAAATAATTGAATTTTCGCAATGAGTTTTGTTAAAATTTTTGAAAATTGTAATTAAATTCTTTTTCAAGAATTTCTTTATATTTTTTTAAAAATATTATGGAGTTTCTTTAATAATTTTAATTAAAAATTTTGAAAATAATTGAATTTTATTGAAATTTTAGAAAATACCTATACCTAATTGAATTCTCTTGAAAAATTTTATAACTAATTAAGAAAAAAATTATTTCTTGAAAATTTTTTTTTAAAAATAATTGAATGTTTGCAAAGAATTTTACTATTTATAAAGAAAATTGAATTGTTTTGAAGTATTTATTAAAATTTTAGAAAATAATTGAATTCTTTTGAAATATTTTATAACAAAATGAAGAAAAAAATAGAATTCTTTCGTGAATTTTTTTTTTTTTTTTTTGGGAAAATAATTGAATTTTTGCAAAGATTTCTACTAGGTTATAAATATAATTGAATTTTTTAGAAGAATTTATTAAAAATTGTAGAAAATAATTGATTTCAGTTTAAAGAATTTTAATGATTATTTGTTTTTATAACATAAGTTTATTGTAAATCATCGTGTTTTTAATTATACAATTTTATCTAAAGTAAAAATTGGAAGATAAGAAATAATTTTTGTAGAATTAATTTAAACAAAATCGAGAATTTTTTCGTTTTTAAATCGAAGATCTTACAACTAAAATGAACAACTTTTTCTATATAGCTTTTTAGAAAAAACATTTTTAAAAAATAGAAAAAAAAGAAACACGAAGCATCCATTTATTAACTTTACTAACATTATGTAGACATAAGTGTGGCATTCAAATTAGTGAAAATGAAACGTATTTTTAAGTATTTAAAACTTAATCTGCCCTAAAGTGGAAGAACGTACGTAAGAACAGTGGAAAAAAAACTGGCTTTCTAACAGTTGAGACATAATTATGAAAATGCTGCTAATAAACGATGCAGATCAGCTGCTAAAAGATATTCAAAAATATTAAGGATATCAACAGTTGTAAACTGAATTTTATAATTTCTCTCAATCAGATTAAACATCAAATTCGTGCAATCGTCAATTAAGTCTCTTCTACGTTTACCTATCTCGACATTTAACTTTAAAAATTCAGCATAAGCTGGAAATCGCTTGTAGGATGATTCTAGCTTTTGCAGGAAATGCTCGTCTTTCACGTAAATCGCAAGTTTATTCACTGGTTTTGTTAAAACATCATAGAAAGTTATCTTACAGTCACTGACCACTTCTGTTCTTCGCATGTTTTCTATTTGCTGCTCACATTCGCTGCGCCATTCAATAACATTTAAATTCTTGAAAAATTTGACTTCATCTTCTGAATAAGAATTATTGGCTAGTACAACTAAACGTGCAATGAACAATTTTAAACGATCATTTTTAAATATACCATTAGCAAATAGAAAGTATTCACATCTGTGAATCGACCTTTCGGGAAACCCACTTGTGTGACATAGTAGAAGTAAATAACATTTATAATCTCTTTCTATCAAGCGTTTAATGTCATTCATGCCCAACTCATAATCATTGTATTCAAAAATAGTGTGAATGAAATCAGAGGGAAGACTAGGCTTCATTAATATTGCTTCTGAAACTAATTTAATTTCACTATCATTCATGTAATTAAGACAGAACCAAAGAATTTCATTTCTAAATTGATTCTTTGCATTCTCCCCAAATATTTGATCTATTTGATCGCAATTCAACGTTTCTTCATGTACCTTTGAACTAGACGTAGACTTTTCTTCAGAAACTCTAATTTTACTTACATATAATAAATATTTCTTCAAATCGTCGATTTTATGATCTTCAATCTCGGGAATTAACATTTTTACAATGTTCAAGGTGGATTGATACTCAAAAGTGGTAAGAGTCCAATATTCTTCATTCTCAGGACCTCTTTGTAGTGCGTATTCTAATGCTGATTTCCGTTTAGATTTAGTAGCAGCCTTAATATCAATACCGGATTTAAGAAGAAATTTAACCACCGTTGGTTGTCCAGCAGCCGCTGCGAAATGCAACAAAGTCTCTTCATCATCGGTCTTGGAATTTAAATCAGCACCGGCGTTTAATAGCATCTCGACTAGTCGCGTGTGATCGAAAGTTGCAGCAACGTGAAGAGGACTTCTATTTTTGAAAATTTGAAAAGAATAACCGGCATTTAGAAGGATTTTCAAAATTTCTTCATTTCCGTTTTCCACTGCAATGTAAACAGCTAATTTGTTAGCAATAGACTCTGCATCAAAATTCAAAGCTTCTTGTTTTATGATCTCTTGAACAGTTTCCACTTGACCCTCTCGCACTGCTAAATGAAGCTTAGAATTTGTGGAAGCATCAATTTTTGAACTGTTCTTTAATAAGTATTTCCATGTCTCCAGACATCCGTTATGAATTGAAAGTTGAAGTAGTATTTGAGAATGTAAACCTTGATAGAATATAAAGCATTTTTCATCAAATATATAAAATTCTTCGGTTTCTGGCATAATTATTGAGCCGTGTTCCAATAAATATTTCACCATTTCAAAATTATTTTGTTTTATGGCATGAGATAAGAGAGTATTGTCTCCATATTGAACATCAATTGCGTTAAATCCATTGAGCATTAGTAATTTGACCATTTTGAAATTTCTATTATCAACAGCATAAAAAAGTGGTTTAAACATTAATTGAAGATCATCTTGTTTATTTGCTTCAGATAGTGCAGCACCATTTTTTAAAAGAATTTCCACAAGTTCAATATTATCTCTAGACGTTGCAATGGAAAGTGGCGTTTCTCCTGCTTCATTTTGAATATTGACATTTGCACCATTCGTCAAAAGTTTCTCTACTAATTGTTTTTGATTCGTCCTTGTGGCAAGAAAAAGGGGACTTTTTGCTTGAAAATTTTTTGCGTTCAAATCACTTTTCTGTACATGTAAATCAAACACATCTGAATGATGGAAATCATATTTTCCGACTTCATAGCGCTCATCATAGTCATTATAATCATGATGACAATCGTTGTCCCAAAAATCATCTCCGACTCCAGAAGACATTATTCTTAATATAAGAAATTGTTTGTTCGAAGATTTGAATATCTGAAATAAAAAAGATAATATTTCACAATCTTTTACGTCCGAGAAATAGAAATCGTAGTGATGGAGAATAAAACAAAAACATTCGGACAAATAGTTTTTAAAAATTAGTTTACTCCAAAGTTTCGAAATCTAAATGATTTCCTCTTCAGAGAGTCTATAAAAATATAAAATAATATAGAAAAAATATAAAATATAATATACAAAAAAATATATACTTAACCTTAAGAGCAAAAAATTATAGGTTATGTTTGAAATTTGTTGAATAAAAATAGAAAAAAGATCAACTGTCAATATAATAATATATAATAATAAATTTAGTTCATTTCACTGAATAATTATAGAATTATTATAATATGAAAGCGATCAAAGCCATTTCTAAAAAAACGACGCATAAAAAGTATCAAAAATAAGAAAGAAGCATAAAGAACAATAAAGAATAAAAAAAGAACATAGAGAGTACACCTCACACTAAATTACGGCTTACACCTGGTTACACCTCTGCAGGCAGAACCGCAGAAGTGAAAAGCGAGAATAAAATCGCATCTTGATTAAAAAGCAAAAATCCCTAGATTATGATTTTTATTTACTATGATTTCTCACAATTTCTCTAATTTAAAAATAAATGCGCACAAGAGCTAAAATGTTCACTTTATTCCCCGAGTTTACTCGTTGACGTTGTCTATATATAAATTTAGATAAGAATATTTTTTTTCTCTATTGTTCTTGAAAAAAAGATTTTTGTACATTTGTAGTGTGTGTTATTTATAGTTTTAAAAAGTTTCTGGATTACATATCGATCTAAAAAGTATTTATATTTAATCGTCTAAAATAGATTATGAATGCTTCTCTATTTTTAAAGAATTTTTCAAGTAAAATTTGAATTTTCAAAGTGATACCAAAATCGAGTGAGTATTTTCAAATTTGATTATTTACAAACAAAGATGCATAATATTATTGTATTGTACACAATAATTAAGAAGAATAATACCCAGTAAACGAAAACTAATTGAAATGAATTAAAAAGAATTCACAAAGAGCTTTCGTGAATCCTGCTTTGTGACAAATACGAATTGGAGCCATGATGCAATTTTCCTGCATTCGCGAAACTGTATTGAACTTCCGAACCTTCTATGCGTACCAATTCACTGGACAAGTTTTGAGTCTTTAATTTTTTTTCAATTCGTTAGCACGAATTCAATGCATTCCTTGGCCATTTCTTTCGAATGCGAATTCGTTTGGACAAATTGGTACATATTGAATTAAATTCAATTGAATATACAAAGAGCTTGAGTGAATCCCGCTTTATGACAAATACGAATTGGAGCCTACCAAAAATGTTAATTCGTTTCAATTCATTTGAATTAGTTTTTTTTTACTGGGTATTTAGTGCCAGCAAATTTTCTTTTCAATTTTTTTTAAATATTTAATTAAATTCAAAATAAAAATTTATTATTTAAAAAAAATAATAATACCTATAATAATAATAATAATAATACAAATTGTAATTAGTTAATTAATTAAATAAAGTTATAAAAGTTTAATAATTTTTAAAACTATTTTGAAATAATTATTATATTTAATAATTATTGTTATTTTCGTTAATAATTTTAAAAATTAAAACTAATAAATTTCAATCCATAATATAATAATAAATAATAAAATAATAATAATAATAATAATAAATATTTGTTATTTGTTAATTTATAATTAAATATTTTTAAGAAACTTATTTAAATTAGTAATTATTATTAAATTTTTCATAAATTTTACTACTATTTAATTTTATATGTTTATAAAGTAAATTATTTATTATAAATAAATAATTAATATTACAACAAAATTTTTAGAATAATTTATATTTTTTTAAATTGATTATTATCTATAGTAAGAAAAAAATTGAATATAAGTATATAATATCATGAATGAACGTGAGATTACCTATATATATGTATTTTTAAAAACAATACGTAAAATGATTCATCTATTGTATTATAATTATGTGATTAAGCAGATCCATGCAAGACTATCATCTTACCCAATACCCAATGGGAAATTTACAACTGGCGTAGTACTGCGCCAGCACTGGCAGCACTGGCGGCAAGGCTGAGAGCCAGCACTGGCATGACACTGGGATGATAACGCCGTCTGGCGCTGCCGAAGTACTGTCTGTCAGTGCTGCCAGACAGCGCTGGCGCAGCACTGGACCAGTGCTGGCTGAGAATATTGCCGCAATAAATGCCGTATTGCTATTAATTAGTCGTAAATTCATAATTATAAATAATTTAACAACAAAATGGTAAATAATATTAATAAATAGTTATTATTCATAAAATATTTCTCTTCTTAAAGAAATTATATTAAAGATGGAGACTAACAATGGATATAGTAAATGAAGTAGAAAAAAATTGTTTATAACATTTAAAAATTAAATAATAAACAATTACAGTAAGTGTGCATTAGATTTTCATATTTTAGTACCTAACGATTGGAATCTAGAAATATCGTAAACCTATGAAAATAAACAAATTGCTGACGAGGGGAATCGAACCTACGACCTACGGACTAACAGACTAACGCTCTAACCACTATGCTAACGACACATGTGTACAGTAAAGTATTAATATCTCAGTATCATTCAGACATACAATTATTGAGTCAAAGATGAGAAAAAAAGGGATACGTTAGAAATAATAAATTGAAGTAAAATAAGTTAAACTAAATTTTTAATAATTAAATTAAATTACTTTATTTATTGCATTTAACATTTTACGTAATTCTTAAATTACGTGGTAATTTTTTAATAATTTTTTATTCATAGTAAGAAGTATAATAGTATTTTAATAGGAACTAAATTATTATTGAGATTAAAGTTTAAATTTTGTTTATAATTTTAATTTGTTTAAATAATTTATTATTTACAAAATTAGACAATTGTGTTAAATTGTTATTATTAAATTTGACAAGAATAAAAAATGAACAACTGAAAAGTAAAATATTAATTTTTTTCAATAATATTATATTTATAAACATTTATAAACTTTCTTTATAATTTTTTTCAAGTTTATGTCAAAAAAGCAATGTTGGCAAAGAGCGTTGTGAACAATTTTTCTATACTCAGCCAGCACTTGCCGCCGTGGCTTGTCCAAGCTTTGGCGAAACAAAAATTCTGTACTGCGCCAGCACTAAGTGTCGAGGCTCGGCTAGACTACGCCGAACAATCGTCTGAGTACTAAGCCAGTGGTGAACATCGGCACTACACTGGCATTTCCCATTGGGTAATAGTATTATTGAAATTTTATAGCTATTGAAGTTTTTAAAATGTAAAATATTATATAATATCTATATATTTATATATAAATTTATATATAAATAATTTTTTTTAGTAACCTCGAGTTTTTTTTTATTAAAATAGTAGGTAATAAAATAAATTAATTTATAATATTTTAATTTCAGCAGGAGACATATATATTTATTTTATTTAAAAGAGAACAAGTCGTCAGTTTCAATTATTACAAAATGGGACTTGATTACGACAGGTACATAATTAATAATCGTTAATAATAAAATCGCAAGTAATAATTCCTCTGTTTTTATTATAATTAATATTTATACTGATTAATATAAATTAATTATAAATTTAACGAACATTAAAAAAACAACGAATCAAATAAGAAAGTAGTTATTAAAAAATTTCTATTTCTTAATAAAAAATATTTAATTTGTTATAGCAATGTTATTGAATTATAAATTAATTTTAATTATTCTGAAATATTTTATTCTAAAGCGATATACTGGCTGCTGTACCAAAATATGCAGTACCCAAGATACTAGTTGAGACTTTAAAAGGAAATAATATGATTGAATCTGCTAATGTATGGACGTATTTAGAAATGATAAAAAATTTAAAAGATTTTGATGATGATAATTACCTCGCTACTTTGAGCAATCTTTTATATTTGGAAGAATGCTTTGATAACAAATCTATAGACGATGTAATAAAGAAGCAGAAAGTAAAATTGTATAATTTTTCATATAATGAATACAGTTCTGCTCGGTATTTCAAAATATTTCTAAAAAATATTGAAAGCGATCTTTGCTTTTTAAGCAGAAGTTCTGTTGTAGAAGTAAAAAATGTAAAAATGGTTCCTGAACAAAAATATGGTTTCATTATAACTGAAGTGTCATCAAAACTAGGATATATTATTGTAAGACCTGAAAAGGATTATGAAAAGTAAGTTATACATTTCTTTATAACCTCTCATGCATTTCATTTTGATATATATATCATTCTTTGTTGAAAGGATGACATTTTATAATTTAATTTAATTTTAATTTTATTATAATATTTTAACAGATTCAGTAGACAACATAAAGTAGATAATGAGTATTCCATTGAATTTGAATATTCCAATTGGCCTATCAGAGTCTGTCAATATGCAATCGATTTAATCGCTAAAAATCTTGATTCATTACAACTTTATAAAAAGAGAATGTCAAATATTCCAAAAACGTACGTAAAAATATAAAATCATTTCATAGAGGTAGTTTTTGTTTTTTTAAGATGTATCCCCTACAGGATCGAAAAATTCCTGAAAATTTATTAAATATTTAATTGCAATGTTTGAAATATTTTTCAGAGTAATTACGTCATTCATTAATAAAAATGTGGCGAAAAATCCCGAGCAAGTGCAAGCGGTACAACAAATTGTCGGTGGCACATCATATCCATCGCCATATTTACTCTTTGGCCCTCCGGGAACTGGAAAAACTGACACGATTGTTGAAGCTGTTTGTCAATTAGTCGAGAGAGGCAACAATATTTTAATCTGTACTCCTTCCAATGCTGCTGCCGATGAGGTTACAAGAAGATTATTAAATTGTGGCATATCGCCTGATTTGATTTATCGAATGACGAGTAAATCCGTCGAAAAGTGAGAAAATATTTATATCTCTATTTAACCTAATAATAACTTTGACTGATTTTGTTTTTTTATAATTTCTTCTTTTAACTAAACACTACATCAACATTGTTTTGCAAGTCTTTTCTATATATTATTAATATCAATAATTTTTTCTTGTTTAGAGATACTATACCGCAGGATGTAAAGATTTGTATGCATTTCCAAAATTTCGGAAAGGAAGATATTGAAATTGAGTTTCTAAATAGTTCTGATATTCGGCGTAAACAAGTAATTATATCAACACTTACCTCAGCTGCAAGGTACATAATTATTATAAATTTATTTTATATACTTTATTTAAAATTCTCTGCCACCAATATAGTTTAACGCATTCAAAATTTTCTAACTTCTTTTTATAATAACCATTTATACTTATATTTTAAATCAGGATATATAATATAACAAATACTTAATATTTCAGATTTTTGAGATTGAAATATTTCACTGATTTTTTCAATTATATTTTTATCGATGAAGCTGGGCAAGCAACTCAACCGGAAACTTTTATCCCGTTTGTTATCTCAATGAGACATAGAAGATGTAATCTTGTAATGTCTGGAGATCCGAAACAATTGGGACCAGTTGTAATGACCAAATATGGAAGTCATTTACTAGGTTTGTAATTTGTAAAATAGAAATTTCGAGGTCCTTACAATTAAAAAATCTTTTTTCTTAAAATTATTTTTTTTAAATCATCCACTTCGTCATCCCGAAGTCATTCTAATTATTATACCGAAAATTTAACTATTTAATCTTCTTTTTAGGAATTTCAATGTTGGAACGTTTAATGGAGAAGAGTTATCTTTACAAGAAGGATTATGATAATAAATACGATCCGAACTTTTTAACGAAACTCGTCCAGAATTATCGAAATCACGAAATAATTCTTCGATTACCAAACCAAATGTATTACGACAGCGAACTGGTTGCATGTGCTGGGGATAAAGTGAAAATTGCCGAAAATTGGAATCATCTACCGAAGAAAGGATTTCCGATTATATTTCACCCTGCGTATGGACATGAAGAAAATAATGAGTCTCATAGGTCTTTATACAATTTTTTTTTTAATTTACAAAATATAATTTAATTTACAATAACTAAATTTATTATCATGTTTATATTTATTATATAATAATTTTTTGCGTTTATCATCAGGAAGCAAAAAAGAGAAAAAAAAATACAAAACTAATACGCTATATACTTTTTATTTATTTAGCATTGCAAACTATGTTGAGGCAGAAATTGTTATGAACTATGTTGAAAAATTACTTGATGAAGGTTTGGAAGGTATGCAAATTTTTCAAAGGAATATTGGTATTGTCACGCCATTTCGATATCAAAAGAGTATAATTATGGAGAAGCTTAAAGATAGAAAGTTATCCAAAATATCTGTCGGAACTGTCGAAAGTTTTCAGGGTCAGGAGAGAGATATTATCATTGTCTCTTTAGTAAGGTCAGAAATTTTCAAAAACGGAAAGAAACCCCACATTGGATTTTTGAATGACGATAAGGTATTTAATTTTAAAGTATTTTTAAATTTCTTTTCTATTTTTTATAATTACAATTCAAATAAAATGGAGTATTTAAAATTTTTTTATTTTATTCAAGTTCAATTTTTAAAATTTAATCCTATTACCTACTTTTAAAAATATAATTTAATAATTTTAAGATAAGCATTCTTTTATCAAAATTCAAAAATAAAGGTAAAGAGAATATTCTAAAAATATTTTATTCCATTAACAGAGATTTAATGTAACGATCACTCGAGCAAAGTGTTTACTAATCGTTATTGGCAATCCAATGGTGTTACAAATCGCCGATTGCTGGAGAAATTTCATCAACTATTGTAATGGCACCTATTGCATAGATAAAGTCATCACGAAGAATCCTATTCAATCTTATAATAATCAAATCATTAAAAATAGATTTATGACGTATTGTAATAACACCTATTGCATAGATAAAGTCATCACGAAGAATCCTATTCAATCTTATAATAATCAAATCATTGAGAATAGACTTATGACGACAAGAATTCATCAGAATCAAGATAAAATTGACAATAATCATCAAAATATGGAAAATAAAATTAGACGGACAAGAAATGATCAGAATCAGCATAAAAGTGACAATAATCAAAATATGGGTAAAAGAAATGCAAGGACAAGAAATTATCAGAATCAAGCGAAAAATGAAAATAATCAAAACGTTGAAAATAGACTTATGAGGACAAAAAATTATCAGAATCAAGCTAAAAGTAAAAATAATCAAAACATTCCAAATAGACTTATGTCGACAAGAATAAATGATCAGAATCGGGATAAAAGTGCAAATAATCAAAATATTGAAAATAAAATTAGAAAAGCAAGAAATGATCAGAACAAGGAGAAAACTGCACGGAAAAAATAAGTTCAGCAGATTTTACGAAACTAATTTCGCACTAGCGGATATTTAAGATTCCTAGACGAAGTTTTTCAAAAACCCAGAAACTTTCACTACTTTAAGCAGAACAATTGTCGAGAAACTGCAACCAGTGTTGTAATTTATAAAACAAGCTTGAATGTAGAAATGTTTCGTATTTTCTGGTGAACATTTTATCAGAAAATGGTAAAAATGTTTCGTGCAATCTAAAAACGCGTGGTTTGAGTTTCCACTTCGCTGTCTATCGTGAATTCTCGAACACAAAGTTTCGTAAAATTCTATACGGGGTGTACTGGGTGTACCAAAAGTCGCGTTATAAATAGATATGTTGAAGCTTGTCTCTTCGCGTCGGTATTAACTTGTCTGCTGTATATAGATATAATATGTGGAAGGAAAAAGAGAACTGCTTTACCTGCCGGTAACATTTGGATAATTGTTTTCTTTTACGTATTTCACATTTCATTGTTCCAAATTCGTAACATTTTTTATGTGCTTTTGTAATCCAAACTTTTAATTATTATTAATTTCTTTTAATTTACAGTCCAATAAATTTTATAGTTTATCATAATATTTACCGATGACAATATATATATTAATTTCTCAAGTTTTAACTGTTATTACTTCAAATTTTAGACAATTTAATATAAACATTTTTTGAGTTTGAATTTAATTTTGAAAATTTTTTGTCAATTTATTTATAATTTAAAATTAAGAATAAAATTATTTTCTAAAAATTGAAAAATTTTATAGAGATTTTATAACTAATTATAATCAAAAAATGTTATTTTAAAAACCATAAAATATTTTGTATAACTTTTAAAAAAATGATTTTTTTAAAAATTAATATTCAGTATATTGACATTTCTCACAAGCGCAGTTTTAATCTCCTCAGTTAGTATATAAAGAAACTCAATTCTTTCATCTACAAGTGCGAGTTATATTGTATGTGCGTTGCGTCAGAATTCGTTTATATGTATGCGTATTTCCGTTAAGTTAGTGTCAGAATAAAATAAGCCAATCCAAGCGAACCATTGCGTTGTAGAGTGCAGTCACATGTGTCGAACCAATCATCTATCTCCTATAGAAGACGAGAAAAAATGGTCTTGAGAGCTCATTGGTACATTAAGAAATTCTTTTTTCTGCTTTATTCGTTTTTTTCTCCGTGAATATTTTTTTCCGTGGCGCATGCGCTTCAGGCTAAACATTTTACAAAACTCTTGAATTAGAACGTCCAACCGATCATTTGTGAATTCCATAGAATTTTTTTTGAGTTTTCGAGAAACGCAGTCATCATAATATATTACTATTGATTCTGTTTTATCTTATACTAAACTCCTCTCCGTATCCGCTATTCCAAAATTAGTTTCGTAAAATGTACTAAATTAATTTTTTCCGTGATGACAATAACAAAAACAGAGAAACTATAAGTAAGGGAATAAATTATAAAACAAATTCTCCTAGAAATGAATGCGCAGATTTTATTTTTTGTACATTAAATTTTGCCGCATTTTTAAATATAAATTAATTTATATATATAGATACTTTTTGAAAAAGTTTAAACGACAATATAATTGTCTTATTTTTAAGCAAAATTATTTTTTAACTACGAAAATAAAATTGTTTTATTACAGTTTGTTATTTATATTTCACTGTGTTTTTTTTGAACACGTGAATATTGACGATTATGAAAGATTTTTTTTGTAAAAGCGTTGCTAGATTCACTCCTAGTGAGTGACATTTAAAATTGGTTCTAGAAATAAAAATTTTATATTTTAAAAAATGTTTCGTTTTCTTAAAAACTAGATTGAATTAGGAAATGATTGAAAAAGAATAAAAATAGGTTTTTTTTAATTATAATAAAAATTAACCGCAATTTTCACATCATTTCAATTTAATTATTATTTTCAAGAATTTTTAACTAATATTCTTCTTTAAATCAAATTTTATTTTTAATACTTTTCGAAAAAGTTCTATGACAATTTTTCAAATATCCATTTGTTTTCAACTCAATTTTACGAAATTTCAATTATTCGAAAATTCTCAAATTAAATATAGAATCAGAAAATGAAAACCTCAAATAATTACAAAATACAATGAAACTGCAAAAAAAAAAATTAATTCTACAGAATTTTTGTTTAAAAGTATAAAAAATTCAAATTTCCAAAGATTTTATACTTTGAAATCTTTTCAAAATTCAAATTAATATTTAATTATAATTGTCTGCATTTTATATTTTATAATTTTTATAACGAATTTTTATAACGAATTTATTACGAAAATTAAAAATTTTTATATAATTGAATTCTTGCGAGGAATTTTAATATAAAAATTTTTAAAATAATTACATTTTTCGACGTATTCAACTAAAATTGAATTAAAAATAATTCAAATTCTGCGATGAGTTTTATTCTTCATGAAAATAATTGAATTCCTAAAAAATGTACATTTAACATTTCATTGAAAATTTGAAAAGAATTATATAAAATTTCGAAAAACTTGTAACTATTTCTTATCTGTTAATATGAAGTAGGATCGATACGCACTGTACAATTTTCCCTTATCTTTTTTAATGATTTATGCACTTCATTATTTTTTATTTCAAATTTCTCAATATTTGATATAATTTACAATTTTTTTTCTATTTTTTCTCCTTGGATTATATCACTAATTTCTAATTTCAGAATAAAAAAAACCATAAAATTTAAACCTCAATTATAAATAATATTTCCATTATTTTCATGAAGATAAATAATAATTCAATTATTATATTGAGTTAGATAACAAATAACAATTTCTTCATAAATGATTCTAATGTCAATAAAGTATCAAAATCATATATTAGTTTGAAAATTGATTGCATCTGTGAACTAAAATTTTGTCTTAAACATTTTCTTTTTACCTATTTTTTTTTTTAGAAAGAATTAAATTTTCATTAAATAGTTACGTTTCAAAAGTCTTGTTATATTTTAAAGGATTATAAATTTAATATAAGAAGCTTTTATTCAGAAATTGGAATAATTTTTAAAGACGATATAAAATAAAAATAAATGTTATTTATTTTTTTTTTTTTTAGAGAAACATTTGTTTCATACAACAAAGTATGTTTAAAATATTTATCGAAAATTAAAAATCTTCAGCTCTAAAAGTAAATCGCTTAATTAGGTAAAAAGTTATGTAGATTTTAAGAGAAGTTGAGTTCTTAATATTAAGAGAAAAAAGTGGTATTAATTTTTTCTATAAATAAACATATCAGATATCTGGCTGATTTTAAAAAAAGAACTTGACATACATTATTCACTTAGTTTACTACATTGTCACTATTATAGTAGAACAACAAAGAAGAGCATAAAAAATTATTATAATGAAGAGATTATTGAAAATTGTAAAGTGGGTTCCAAATAATGTTCATGAAAGTATTTATCCACTGATTTTCATAAACTGGCTGTCAATATTTGGCTTCAGTGGATATCCCTTAGGCGGTACGAAATATAATAAATTCCGTTCCATTCCGGGGATAATACTTTTTGGTATGTTCTGTAAATGGCTCTGCTAAATAATAATCGTTTATTAATGACTAGCTTTTCCACACTTCTTTTTTCATTCAATTTATTGTTCATTTTATTGTTATTGCAGGTATTCTTTGTTGGACGATTTGTAAGATTTTTCACGAATATGTACAGAAAACCCCATTTGCGTATGCTGTCGAAGGAGTATTTATCACGGACACAATAATAATATTTGCTGCTCACATAAACGGTTGGATTAACTTTAAGGTACCTTAAAGTTAATTTTTTAATTTTGAGACGAAATTCAAGCATGTGAAAAATTCCCACAAAAATTGTAATTTGTATTAATCAAATTAAATAGAAGTTGAATGGTCTTTATAAAAGTATGATGGAATTGGATGATGCGACTAGAAATCTTGGCTTCAAGGAAAATTATAGCAGAACTTTTAAAGGTCTACTAGGATGGATATTTGCCTTTTTAGTTTTAGGCTTCATGACAGAAAGTTTTATGTTTAAAAGATTACAATTTTTTGGAATACAATTTTCGGTGATATACTTTGCAACAGTCATAGATTTGAATATATACTCAAGTATCAAGTACGTATACATTATATTTGTGATATTTTAAAATCAGACGGCAATTGAAAATAATTTACAAGTCTTTTAGGAAGATGTTATTTAAGAAATAAGCAAATAAACTAATTTTATTTTATGTACCAGGTTCATTGCTATTAAAATCAAATTCTTAAACAACTTGCTACTAGAAAACTTTAAGAAAAATTCTGCATTCAACACAAATGCATCTGCTGCTTCTGAATTCCATTCGTCAATAGAAACAATTTATTTGGAGTCTGAAAATTTGACAGAAGAAAAGAAGAGTTGTTTGCAAAAGATAAAGTAAGTAATATGTATTTAAATATATTACTGACTCGGAAGTAAATAAAAAAACCTAAAATCTTAAACAATAAAAAAATATTTTTTTTCAGATGCATTTATTTGAGTCTTTACATTCACTCTAAGCAGTTAAATCAAATTTATCAAATGCATTTACTTTTGCAAATGATTTGTAATGCTTATAATTTAGCGACATGGGTTAGCCTCTCAATAATGGTTTATTATCCTGACGATTATTTTGTACTTTATGCGTGTTTACTAAAAGTTATCAAAAGCGCTTTAAGATTTTTTCTCATTGTCGCGCCTTGTTGTCAAATCGAGAAGCAGGTAATATGTGATAATGTTAAATTTTTAATATAATTTCTAGAAATTAAAATTTACAAGTTTATTCATAAATTTAAAAAATTTTATTTCAGAGCAATGAAATGAAAGAAACTCTGTCAGAATTGGTAAATTACGAAATAAACACCTTATTTTCTTGAATTTTTCAATTCAATTCTTCATTTCTAGAATTTTTAACTAAAATTCTTCTCGAACTCATTTTTTTTTATAATTTTTGAAAACGTTCTTTGAGAATTTCCAAATCCTTTTGTTTAAAATTTATACGTAATTTTGATTATTGTGACATTCTTCAATTAAATATATATTAGAAAATAGAAACTTGAAGAATTAAAGAAAAATTCAATTAAACTTTTTTAAAAAAATTATTTCTACTGAATTGTTAATCAAAAAGTACGAAAAGTTAAAGTTTTCAAAGATTTGAAATCTTTTCAAAATTCCAATATTTCTAAAAATTTTCGCTATATTAGCTTTTAATATTCAATGATAATGTAAAACTTTAACTGAAATTAATTTTTAAATCTTATTTACAAAAAATAAATTCAATTATTGAAATACAAAAATGAATAATTTATTGAATAGGTATATAAAGTATAAATTTTATGAGAATTTATATAGGAGTTATTATAATTACAATTATGAAGCCGAAAAATTCGCATTTTTCTCAAAAATTTAGTTCTTTCAGCAAAATTATGTTTCTGTACAATAAAATCTTCTTTCTTTCAAAAATCTTAATATTCATCAAGACGAATCAATTGATGTATATAAAGTATATTGGAATTTATAGAATTACTTACAATTAAAGTTTAAAAATTCACTTTACTAATTTTTTTTTGTTTATTTAGAATCATATTACTGTATAATAAAATTTTGTTCTTTTCATTAAGACGAATGAACTTGATTTTTATAAATGTTAGATTATATTGAAAATTACTTAAAAATTATAAATGTACTTGTCGTTAATGCTTCCTCTAAAAATTTATTCGCTAGTCGTAAAGAAGAAGCAAAATATTCATGTAATGAACATCTGGATTTACAACTTGTTTTTAGATGGATGACTTACGCCAACGGATAATAGAATTGCCAATAATTTTTTCAACTTTTGGATTTCAAAAAATTGGAATGACATTTATAGAGAAGGTAGTAACATAATTCTTTTGATTTAATTGTAAATTATATAATTCATGTTTCATATAGTTTGCAGTAACTTGCACTACAATTTTTGGTTACATACAATATTTCAAAAAGAATACAGAATTAGGTTTGAATGACCAAACATATTAACTCAGCTACGGTACTGTGGATAATCTTTCCGAGAAAACTTTTATGCCAATATCCACTATATTGGCAATGCAGGAACCAGACTTAGGATTTGCCAGCGCACACGTCAGCAGGAAAAGGTTTTTTAGGAATCTTATGAACCTTTGATTTAGGAATCTCATGAGGCCTTTAAATTATAAAATTTTTAGAAATGGTTTAAGAACATTTTCTCTATGTATAGAAATATGCTAAAGTGAATCGATTTATAAATAATATTTTATTATAAAGAAGTAAATAATGTTATTGCTTCCTTCACGAGAACAAGCACATTTTTTTTTGCTGATCGCAAAAAGGAATCAATACATTTTAATGTATGTATATTATAATGATTATCTATACATTTATATTTGAAAATAGAAATAATCATAAAAAAAACTTAATTTTGTTATTACCTTGAAATAACATGATAGCAGCAATAAAAAGGTCCCCCTGCTAGACAATGTTTATGAGCAGTAGGCTTTTCGTTTGGTATATTATATTTGCAGTCATCCTCTTTTAACTTACAGTCTCCAAACTTAAGATGTGTATCATTAATGCATGTGTAACATCGATACATGCTTGCTGAATCTGCAGTCCCGTAATTGGCGATTCAAACAGCTAAACTAGCGCCTCCGGTGGCCGAGTTTAAACTAATATATACACGACTCCCTGCATGGTGTTCAATGTAAATATCAACGTTTTTATAGTTTTTCAGTTTTATTTTCACTATTAAATCAAGTTTTTTTTTAATTGTTCTACTTGTTTAAATATTTATTAAATATATTATAATAATTTTGAAAGAGCATCGTTACTCGCGGACAGAAAGAAAAGAAAAAATGGGAACGAAACAAATGTTATTCGCTCTGAATTGAAAAAAAACAGAAAATCTTTATCAGCTTCCAAAAAATGTTGTAAGACGTAAACAGTAGGCTATTGCATTTAAAACAGGAAAAAAATTAACCGACAAAATGAAAGTTTGCAGTACAAATTTTAAATCTAAAGATTACATATCAACTAGAAAGAACATTTTTTGGTTATGTTTTTATATGTTTGACAAAAATTCTAATTTTATATTACTTCTAATTATATATTATTAATTTAATCTCTATAGACATTAAATTAATAATATAAAATTAGAATTTTAGATTATTAGAAATATAATATTATTAATATTAGAATTATTTAATTATTAGAATTAGAGCGGAACATAATAATTGTTTCGATCCCGTTTTTTCTTTTCTTCTGTTCATGAGTAACGATGCTCTTATCCATATTTATTATAATTTATTTAATAAATATTTAAATAAGGTTAACAATTTAGAAAAAAAATTGATTTAATATAATGAAAATAAAACTGAAAAACTTTAAAAATGTTGATATTTACATTGAACACCATGCAGGGAGTCGTGTATATATTAGTTTAAACTCGGCCACCAGATGCGCTAGTTTAGCTGTTTGAATCGCCAATAAGCTGTAATGTATTTTATTTTCATTATACTCTAATAACATTGCACAATCTCTCTTATTATATTAAGTTAGAGTATTTGTTATTTTACAACTCACAAAAATATTAATATTTGTCCTTTCGACATTATACATATAAAGAGTTAAAAAACAAAAATCTTATTATTAACATTAAAGAAAAGTTTATAAACTTACAACCAAACACCCCAAGTTCATCATGTACTGAAAGTAATAATAAAAACATCAATAATAAAGAGAAATGCATTCTTTTTCTTAAATTATGTACTTCCTTATAGTTTATATTGATGTTGATATAGAAATTAATATTTGAAGTAAACTGTAGGCCTACATACTGGGATAACGAGTATATATACAGTGAAAGAAGTTGCACTAAAGTCTGTATATTATAATCAACCAGTAATAAATTACATAAAAATTTATTGCTATCTCTTCTAATTGTATATTGACAAAAATTTATGACAAAAGCGATGAAAATGTTTTTAAACAATAAGGTGCTTATTACTACACATAAACAAAATTTTAATAAGATACTAGCGACATTTTGATGAAAGTTTTGAAAATTCATTTTTTATTAATGTTTTAGTTTTTTAGGGGATGTCAAAGTCGATTGGATTTTTGCATTGAGCTTCAATGGGAAAATCGCATCGACTTTGACATCCCCTTAAGTACCAGCGAGCAAAATTTTACGAAATTTCAATTATTCGAAAATTCTTCAATTAAATATATTATAGAAAATAAAAATCTCAAACAATTTCAAAATTCAATGAAACTGCACAAAAAAAAATTATTTCTACAGAATTGTTATTTAAAAGAATAAAAATTCAAATTTCCAAAGATTTTAATTTGAAATCTTTTCAAAATTCAATTTAATATTTAATTATAATCCTCTACATTTTTAACTGAAATTCATTTTTTAATCAATTTTTATTAGAAAATTCTACGAGATTTAAACTATTTAATATACAAAAATATAAATAATTGAACGTTTCTTAAAATAGAATTTTTATAACGAATTTTATTGAGAAAATTTTTATATATAATTGAATTCTTGCGACGAATTTATAGAATTTTTAAAAATAATTACATCGACGTATTCAACTAAAATTGAATTAAAAATAATTCAAATTCTGTGATGATTTTTATTCTTTATGAAAATAATTGAATTCCTAAAAAGAATTTTAATATTTATCAAACTAATTGAATTCCTTTGAAAAATGTTATTGCGTTTATGAAAATAATGAAATTATTGCGAAGGAATTTATAAAAAAAATTTGCAAATAATTGAATTCCAGTGAAATTTTTATTATTTATGAAAATAAATAATCTTTGCTTAGAATTTTTTATTTTTTTATTTATTATTATTATTTATTATTATTTTTATTTTATTTATTTATTTAAAAAAAAATAAAAATTTTTTATTATTTTTATTTTATTTTATTTATATTTAACATATTTATATTTATTATATAATAATAATAATATTAAAAAATAATATTACTGTATTTTTCAAACTACATATTTTCAATATTTCTTCTTTTGTTTCAATATTATGATAATATTTTATAATTATTATAGTTTATTTTCTTGTTTGTATTGACCATTAATGATCCTTGTGATTGAAGGCTGAGATTTAAATAAATAAGTAAATAGTAAGAAAAAATAGTTCAATATGAAAATTGACTTTTAATAACATTAAAATATTATATTATTTATTAATATACATATAGAATTTATATACAAATTTTCTGTAAATTGTTTTCAAACTTCATCTTCAAGAAATGCTTCTATATTTGGAGTAACCTGAAGTAGCTGTAAAGTAAAAAAAATGTTTGTTTAGAGATACTTCATTGTTAACAATAATTTTAAAAAAACGCAATTCGCTTACTATGGAACTGAGAGTAGAAACTTTCTTCTGCAGACGTTTAATAACTTGTTTCTGTTGATATGTAGTTTTCATACTTTTCTGTAGCTTTTCTCGCATTCCAGTATATTTTTCCATTAAACCTTTTGGACTGGAGTGATAATGATGGTCATGACTGAGGCAACTATTTTTTTCTGGAGTTGTTGGTCCTGCAACAATCTGTTCATTTTCCAAAATTGATGTCGATTCAAGCGGTGAATCTGTATCTGTAAAAAGTAATTCAAAAGAATTATTATTTTTAATATTGATAATCTTTAAAAAGTAATTATTGTATATTTAAAAAATTCTAATTAAAAATCAAGTCTAATAGTTAACTTATAAATTATTTTAAACTTATACTATTATTTCAGGTTTACTTGATTTCAAAAGTTTAGGATTCTGCCTGTTCTCAAATGAAGAAGAAGATTCATTGGTTAATTCTTCTGTCTTTTTATTCTCATTCGTCGAATCTACTTCCATTGAAGTATTTTCAGTGTTTAGTTGAATAGCTTCATTCGAGCAGGAAGAATCTGAAAATAATAAATATAAAATATTCCAACACCAAATTACATGCATTGAACTTATTTTTAAAGATATCCAAATGTGGATTTCAAATGAAATTATTATTCCTACCATTTAGCATATTTGATGAAAATAAAGTTGGAAAAGCATTCGATTTTAATATGAGGCCACCTTCTTTGCGTTTGTAAAAACAATGTTCTGTAAAATGTTCATCACAAATAAGACTTCTTTCATTTGGACAAAAGTTTTCTAATCCTATTTTTTCGATCCATATTTTTAAAAGATTTCTATTTTTAAAAGGGAATCTGCGAATAGTTATAAATGTTAAGTCACAACTGCATGTGAACTTAGAAAACTTAAATAATGTATTGCATACACATGATTAATTAGAAAGTTTTAACTTTTAACTACTAAAAAAATTATATATATTTATATTAGTTATTTACTTACTTGCGAAAAATAATATTGCATCCTATCCTTTTAACATTACTACAACAAATGCATTGTAAGTAATATCTTCCAAATTTTGTTGGTATGCTTTCGGAGTGTATTCTCTCTCTTTCATTAGTCTCTTTTGTGAAACAGGTTTCATTAAAGTGATCGGAACATAATCTATTGTGTGCTGTTATTTCAAAATTCTCATCAAATCCCATATTTTTAATCCACATTTGACATAATTCCGTTCGTCTTGGGAACCTAAAAAGTCAAAGTTTTTACTCTGCAAAAAATTATTTTATCTTATTTTTTTTCAGTACTTTCAGCACTATAAAAAAAAATATTTTTTGTCCTACCTGCACGGAAAGTATGTCATTTCGGGCACTTAGAGCGGGCGCAAAGTGACTCATTACCACCCAGGGGTAGGGGAAGCGGGCGCAAAATATTTTGCGCCCGCTTCCTCTACCTCCGAGCGGGCGCAAAATATTTTGCGCCCGCTTCCCCTACCTTCGAGCAGGCGGAAGAGTATTTTGCGCCCGCATGTTAATTATTCGATTTTCTTCATAAAAATGTGATATTTTCGAGTTTCTTTTTATGTTGACTATAAAAATGCAAACATTTTCAACTTTTTTTATTTTGTCTAGAAAAATGTGCAATTTTTTTTCGATTTTCTCTAAAAAAAATATGACACATTTGGTTTTGTTCACATTTCGGTTATAAAAATTGGAAATTACTATATTTTCAGAATAAATTGTTTTCTTATTTCTATATTAAAACTTGTATCATTATAGACTTCAAAGAGTTAACATTTATATAGAATTTAATTTTTAACTAATATGAGCGTTTAATCGTTCGTGCCCTCAATGACATACTTTCCATGCAGTTAGGACAAAAAATTATGTTAGCATCATGGGCGCAAAGGTGATTACGACTCTGGCGAAATCACCTATTTTGCGCCCTTGATACGAAAATAACTATTTCAGTTCCTTATTTTTTCAGAATATAGTTTATGATAAAAAAATAGATTCAATATGCAAGTTATTTCGGAAAATAATTTTTTAATATTTTGGTAGGTTATGAACATGACAAATGAACAAAGCATAAACAGAAAAAAGGTTACAAGTTTCAGGTGCAATTAAATAATATTTCTGGCTTTGTAATCAGAAAAATATGAATAATAGTAAGTTGCAAAATTGTTTCAGAATATTTTTAACGTTTTTCATATAATTTTTGTTATTTTTAGACACTGTATTAATATAAATTTGATTTGTTCTTTCACTGGAAAATACAACTGTTCTTTTACTGGTCAACATTCTTTCACTGGTAAAATGGACATTTTTCAATATTTGATATTTTATGTTATATTTATAAAATTTGTATCATAAGCTTCAAATTCTCCAGAAATTTTGCTATTCATTGCATATGTTTAAAACGTTTAAAACGAAATTAATGAATGTCAGTTAAAAATAAAAAATATACTATTTAAATATGTACTTACTTGTGAAAAGAAACACCTTTCGCTTCCTTTTTCCCACAAAATAAACAAACTAATACCATATTTGCATTTATTTCAAAAAAGTTAAATTAAACTATATTAAATCACATCACTTGAGACTGCAAACCCTGCAAACAAAGAAAAATGTCAAAACATTGAAAACACACACAGTCACACACTATACCACGCACTCGGCGTCGGCACTATACAAAAATCACTGGCAAATATTATACTTCTGTCCTTTTCTATCTCATCGCGAATTTATTGTGCGTTAGCCTTTACTTATAGGAAATTACTAAACTGCTAAAAACAGTTACTAAATTTACAGTGTTACCACTTTGTTTATTTCGACGTTTTTGACATTATAAAATATTTTCGATAATGTAACAGATTCTTTTACTGCGCAAATATATAAATTAATTTACATATGAAATTAATATTTCATTTCAAGTTAATTATTTCGAAAATATTTACCTCCATAATTAAATTTGCCAAATCGCATAAAAACATAAAAAAAAATATTTTTGTTCTTTTGAACAAAAATCCCTAGATTATAGTTTTTATTCACTATAATTTCTCAAAATTTTTATAATTTAAAAATAAATGCGCAAGAGAAGAGCAAAATTCATCAGTTTATTCCCCGAGTTCACTCGTTGTGTATTTATATTTATTGCGAGATAATTTCTCTTTTGTTCTGTAACGAAGATTTCTGTGTTGTGCGTGTGTTATTTAAAATTTTAAGAGTTTATACTGTTTTACATATGTCGATCTAATAAATATTTATTTAATACTTCAAATAAAATTTGAATTTTAAAAATAATACTGAAATCGAGTGAGTATACATTCAAAATTCGATTATTTACAAACAAAGTTGCATAATATTATTACTGTAAATAATTTATTACGAATAATAATTAGATTGATTTTGTTTTCGTTATTATTTTTAAATAATATTTATTAAAAATAACAAAAATTTATTATTTTTTTAATTATAATATTTATTTTTAATTTTACTTATTTATATTCCAAAAGATCTTAATAAATAATTAATAACTAAAAAATTCAACTAAAATTATTAAAATTATTAATTATTCCTTGACTCGAAGTGATCGTTAATTTTCACTATTTATTAAAATTATTAAATTTCTATTATTTTTTCAGTTTAATTAGTACATATATTCTTATGCTTATAATTATAAATAATTAATAATAATAATAAAAATTGTAATTAGTTAATTAATTTAATATTTAATTAATTTTTTTAACAATTTTAAAAGTTTAATCATTTTTAAAACATTTTTTTAAATATGTTATTTTATTAATTAATATCATGTTATTTTTGATAATAATTTAAAAAATTAACTAATAAATTTCAATCCCATAATAACATTAATAAATATTTGTTAAAGATTATCAAAAGTATTATTTGTTCATTCATAATTGAATATTATTAAAAAAAACTCAGTTAAATTGGTTAATTATTAAATCTTTCATAAATTTTATTTAATTTTATATTTTTATAAACTAAATTATTTATTATAAATTAATATAGTTAATAGGTATAATAACAGAATTTTCAGAATAATTTCTATTCTTTTCAATTGATTATTAGTAAGAAAAAAATTTGATATATGTATATCATGAATGAACGTGATTATATACCAATATGTATTTTTAAAAACAAGACGTAGAGGTGATTCATACGATAAAGAACTATTGTATGTGATTAAGCAGATCTTTACAAAACTATCAACTTACACAATAATAGTGAAATAATATTTTTTAAAAAGCTATATTGAAATTTTTTAAATGTAAAATATTATGTAATATGTATATATATAAAATCAGAATCTTTCTCTCCCACAAAGTTTTTAAATATAAATTCTTCCATGAAGTATACCTATTATATATATTATGAGCCATCGAAAACCGTACATATAAAATTCTGACCACCATGCTAATAAAGTCTCAGAATATTTTGTGTGGTTATACTTTCCACCTGCTCTTATTTTATAGTTTATATTTTTACAAAGTATTTATTTTTATTTTATTTATTGTATATTATTTTTACCTTTAAATATTATTAAATTTTTAAAATTTTTTACTTTTAAAAGTTTTAGTTTCAGCAGGAGACATATTTTTAATTTATTTGAATTAAAAGAGAACTGGTCGTCACTTTCAATTTTTAGAAAATGGGATCTTATGGCGATAGGTAAGGAATTGAAAATTTTTTTTCATAAAAATATCGCAAGTAATAATTCCTCTGTTTTTATTAATTAATCAGTATTAATGTAAATCAATGAAAAATTTAACAAACATTAAGCAACAAAACCAAAAAATAAATAGTTATTTAGAAAAATTTCTATTTCTTAATATAACAAATATTTAATTTGTTAACAATGTTACTAATTAAATTATAAATTATTTTTAATTATTCTGCAATATTTTCATTTTAAAGAGATGAACTCGATCCTATACCACGATATGCTGTTCCTGAGGGACTACTGGAGATTTTAAAAAATATTTTAAAAGGAAATAATATGATTGATTCTGCTAATGAATGGGCAACGTTTTTAGAAGTGATAAAAAATTTAAAAGACTTTGATGATGATAATTACTTTTCTACTTTGAGCAATCTTTTATATTTAGAAGAGTGTTTTGATAATAATTCTATAGACGATGTAAAAAAGAAAGAGAAAGTAAAATTGTATTATACATTCAAAGAATCGTATTTTAAAATAAATCTGAAAAATATTGAAAAAGAACTTTGCTTTTTAAAAGTTGATTCTTTTGTAGAAGTACAAAATGTAAAAATGTTTCCTAAAGGAAAAGCCAAGAATAATAAGATTGAGGTAGATGTGGAAAAACATAGTTTCATTGTAACTGAAGTATCATCACAAGAAGGATTTATTATTGTGAAAGCTGAAAATTACGATAAGTAAGTTCTAAATTTCTCTAAACTCTTATCTGGTTTTGATATATATTTATCATCCTCTTTAAAGAGAATGATATTTTAAAATAAGAACGAAGAGAAATTGAAAATTTATTATTTTTAATTTATCCAACGCTACAATTTTATTAAATTATATTTTAACAGATTCAGAAGACAACATGAAAAAAGTGATGCTTATTACATTGAATTTGAATATTCCAATTGGCCTATCAGAGTCTGTCAATATGCAATCGATTTGATAGCTGGAAATCTTGATTCATTACAACTCTATACAAGGAGAATGGCCTTTACTCCAAAAACGTACGTAAGACCCACTAAAGGAATTGAAAACTAACAATTCACGGTTTTATTTTTGCCCAATGATCTAACTTGATCAATTTCATTAAGGCATTAGCTCAGATTTAAAAAAAAACCCCTCTTCGTCTTTCAGAAGTGTTGATATTGACGTTTAGTTTTGTCTCATTTTGTAACAAAACTGACATCAATTTCTGTCCGTTGTGGTCCCGGTGGTTCCTTTGATAACTCTGTAGTGGTTCGATCAGAAAACGCATCTTTGATTGTCCAAAAATCCAGCAACACTTGAACTATAAAAATTACATTTAAGAGCACTAGAGTGGAGATAAGTCAGTGTAGGCAGTGGATTAATAGTAAAAATATTTTTCAGAATGATTACGTCATTCATTAATAAAAATGTGGCAAAAAATCCCGAGCAAGTGCAAGCGGTAGAACAAATTGTCGGTGACACGTCATATCCATCGCCATATTTAGTCTTCGGCCCTCCGGGAACTGGAAAAACTGCCACGATTGTTGAAGCTGTTTGTCAATTAATCGAGAGAGGCAACAATATTTTAATCTGTACTCCTTCCAATGCTGCTGCCGATGAGGTTACAAGAAGATTATTAAATTGTGACATATCGCCTGATTTGATTTATCGAATGACGAGTAAATCCGTCGAAAGGTGAGAAATATTTTATATTTTTCCTTAGTTTTCTTCATAACCATAATTTTCATCACTATACTTTGAATATTTCGCTTCACTAATTTTTCCACTTTTGTGAATCACTATTTTTCACTTTGGTCTTTTACATCTTCCTTCATAACTACAAAGATCAATGAGTTAAATATTTTAGTTATCTTGTTATTCCCCACATGTCCCGTTTCCAAAATCCGGTGATTCAGTGACATTTCTGTAGGACGATGATAACATCCCTGCTGGAAGTAAATAGATAGAAACCTTTTCTCTTTTAATCCCTTTCTATTGCTAATATAGAAAGAGATATGAATAATGTATAACTTTTAATCTCCTACCTATACTTCTTTATGCCTTTCTATTCCTACCTTTATCAACTTGTTCGCTATTTCTTTTAATCACCTTTTTTGAATAACTTTTAATAGCCATTTTAAACCCTTCTATCTCTTTTTATATACAATCTTATTACAACTTTTTGTTATCCCTTTCAATCACCTTTTCTCTATTACTTTTAAAATCCTGTCTATTTCCTTGTATCTCTTTCAATGTTAGACCTTATAGACACTATTCTTTATACCTATTAATAACCTATTCTCAATACCTTTTAATAACCTGTCTATAAACTTCTATCTCTTTTTATGACAGAAGTTCTCGATACTCTTCTTTCTCCACATTTATAACCTTTTCTTAATAACTATTGATATCCTATTTATACCTTTCCATCGCTTTTTATGTAGGATCTTATTAACACTTATTTATTACCATTATTCCCATTATTGAGATAGAAAAAGATAGAAATGCGAGACTGCAAAACTATAAACCTTTTTTATTCCTTTTTATCATTCTTCTTTTCCGAATGTTATTCTTTTAATCTTCTTTCAATCCCATATTCTATCTCCTTACTTCATTTAGAAGAGATAGGGATAGTTAAGAATATGGGGATTTGAGGAGATATAATAAGATTATCTCTTCTAATCTACTATAGTATATCCCTTTCTATATACATACTCATAAACTTATACGCGCATGCGTCGATCTTCCCAGCTGTTATGTGTCATGGCGTCGGGTCAGTAGATCCGTAGATCAGAAAGCGTGTGTTATGCACTGTGCGATTGTACGTTTTTGTTTGAGTTTATAACTTCCATATTTTTATAGTTTATTGTAAATATATTTAACCAATAAATGTTTATCAGTAATAGACAACCAAAATTAGTTTTAAACTCACAAAGCATCGAAACTTTTCTAAAAATGTATTAAAGATTTACTTGCAAATTTTTTATAGTTAATCGTAATGAATTAAAACAACACGATTAAGAAACTCAATTAACAACAATAGAGAAAGTTTTTAATTGAAATTAATCGATTTCTTCTATAAGGGGTATCTCCTTTTTTACTTTCCTTTGGATTAGAAAGGATGTGAAAATGGATAGAGGAAGACAGAAATGTATGAATAGAAAGAGATTAAAAAGTTCTATCTTCTTTAATTCACCACTTTGCATCCCCAATTTTTTATCTCTTTCTATATATTTTTTTCTATATATTTCTATATCTAAAACTGTATATAAAGAGATTAGAAGGGATAAAAAGATATATAAATATAAAGTTATAGAAAGAGATAAAAAAATTGTATCTCTTTTAAGTATCCATTTTGCATCTCCAAACTATTATATTTTCTAATCTTTTTTTATCCCCTTTTTTTAATCTCTTTGTATCTCTTTACTTCCAGCAGGGATGATTAAGTTGTCTCACATAACCTATAAAATTAGGATAAGAAAGAATTTTCTACCTATTTTTATATTTATATTTTATTTATACGATTAATTTTGATATAATTTTACAATATTTATATTTAGAGAAGATATACCCGAGGATGTTGAGGTTTGCATAAATTTTAAAGATGGAGAAATTGAGTACCTACATAGTTATGATATGAGGCATAATAAAAAAGTAATCATATCGACACTTATCTCAGCTGCAAGGTACATATTTATAATTAATAATTAATAATTTATTTGCACTTTTCCTTCTAATGAAATTTCTTAAAAATCTTCTATGATCATTAACGCACTTAAATCAGGATATGTATAGTATAAAAAGTATTGAATATTTCAGATTTTTGAGATTAACATATTTCACTCATTTTTTCAATTATATTTTTATCGATGAAGCTGGGCAAGCAACTCAGCCGGAAACTTTTATTCCGTTTGCAATCTCAATGAGACATACACGATGTAAAATTATAATGTCTGGAGATCCGAAGCAATTGGGACCAGTTGTAATGACCAAATATGGAAGTCATTTACTAGGTTTGTAAAATAGAAATTTCGAGGTCCTTACAATTAAAAAATCTTTTTCTTAAAATTATTTTTTTATCATCCACTTCGTCATTCCGAAGTCATTCTAATTATTATACCGAAAATTTAACTACATATTTAATCTTCTTTTTAGGAATTTCAATGTTGGAACATTTAATGAAGAAGAGTTATCTTTACAAGAAGGATTATGATAATAAATACGATCCGAACTTTTTAACGAAACTCGTCCAGAACTATCGGAGTCACGAAACAATACTTCGATTACCAAATCAAATGTATTACGACAGCGAACTCGTTGCATGTGCCGGTAATGAAGTGAAAATTGCCGAAAATTGGAATCATCTACCGAAGAAAGGATTTCCGATTATATTTCACGCTGTGTATGGACATGAAGAAAATAATGAGTCTTATAGGTCTCTACAAAAATTTTTTTATATTTAAAAAATAATTTAATTTATTATAACTAAATTTGTCATCATTACAATTTATTACATAATCATTTTTTGCTTTCACCATCAGGATAAGCAAAAAACAAAAAAAAAAGTATAAAAAACTAATATTGTACACTTTTAATTATATTTAGCGTTGCAAACAAAGTTGAGGCAGAAATTGTTATGAACTATGTTGAAAAATTACTTGATGAAGGTTTGGAAGGTGTGAAAATCCCCGAAGAGAATATAGGTATTGTCACGCCATTTCGATATCAAAAGAGTATAATTATGGAGAAACTTGAAAATAAAGAATTGTCCAAAATATCTGTTGGAACTGTCGAAAGTTTTCAGGGTCAGGAGAGAGATATTATCATTGTCTCTTTAGTTAGATCTTCGATCTTCAAAAACGGAAAGAAACTTCACGTTGGATTTTTAAATGATGATAAGGTATAATTTATTATTTATTATTATTTTAAGAATATAATTTAACAATAAACATTTTTTTTTAAATTCTAAAGTAAGGGTAAAAATAATATTTTAAAATTTTTTATTCCATTAACAGAGATTTAATGTAACAATTACTCGAGCAAAGTGTTTGCTAATCGTTATTGGACATCCAAGGGCGTTACAAATCGCCGATTGTTGGAGAAATTTTATCACCTATTGTAAGGACAATAATGCCTATTATACAGATAAAGTCGTCACGAAGAAAGTTATTGAATCTAATAATGGAAAAAATCCTCAATTATCGAAAAGAGATAGAGGAAGAAAGAGAGATCAGAATCAGGATAAAAGTGCGAATAATCAAAACATTAGAAATAGAAATAGAAGGGGAAGAACAGTTGAGAACAAGAAAAAAACTGACAATTTATACAAAGAAAATCTAAGCAAGGAAATAAATTATCCAGCGAATTCTACTGGAAATGAGTGCGCAGATTTTATTATTTGTATATTAATTATTTATTAAATATAAATTAATTTATATATATTTTTTGAAATTTTTTTTTTCAGAATTAAGAGTTTTGAATTATCAATGAGTGAGGGGAATTTATCGCTTGATAATCACGCAGAACCAGTAGCTGCAATATCAACAGTCGCCGAAGCAGCACAACCGGAGGAACCAAATGAGCCACCTTCAGGTTCTAGTAGCAATAAATTATTTATGACTTTTCTTAGATTTTTTCGAAGTCTAGAAAGATAAATTTAAGAAAAAGAGAAAAATAATTTTGTAACAGTGAAAATAAAAGAAATATTTTCATACAATGGAAATTTTTAAATCCTGTATTTTTTTTTACCTTTTTTGCCTTAATTTCTCTTTTCCTTAATTTTGAAACATTAACAGAATTTTAAAAAATATTTCAAGAAATATTAAATCAAGCCCATGGAAATCGTGTACCAGGCGGCAAATATTATACTTGTGTCCTTTTCTATCCCATCGCGAATTTATTGTGCGTTAGCCATTACTTACAGGAAATTACTAACAATTACTAAACTGCTAAAAAGCTTCCTTCCTGCTAAAAAGTAAACAGGTAAACAGTTACTAAATTTACAGTGTCACCACTTTGTTTCTATAATATTTCGACGTTTTTGACCTTTTGACATTATAAAATATTTTAGTTAATGTAACAGGTTCTTTTACTGCGCAAATACATAAATTAATTTACATATATGAAATTAATATTTCATTTGAAGTAAATTATTTCGAAAATATTTACCTTCATAGTTAAATTTGCGAAATCGCATAAAAACATTTTTAAAAAAATTTTTTTTGTTCGTTTCAACAAAAATCCCTAGATTATAGTTTTTATTCACCATGATTTCTCAAAATTTTTATAATTTAAAAATAAATATGCGCAAGAGCAAAATTTATCATTTTATTCCCCGAGTTCACTCGTTATATATGTCTATATATTGAGATAAGACTTTCTTTCTCTATTGTTCTGTAATAAAAATTGTTGTATTGTGCGTGTGTTATTTGAAATTTTAAAAGTTAATGTTTTACATATGTCGATCTAACAAATATTTATTTAATACTTCAAATGAAATTTGAATTTTCAAAGTACATAATACTGAAATCGAGTGAGTACTTTCAAATTCGATTATTTATAAATAAAGTTTCGTATAATATATTATGTTCACAATAATTTAGTAAGAATAATATTTTAATAATAATATAAATAATATAATAATAATAATAATAATAATAATAATATTTTAATAATATTCGGAGATTCAATTTTTTCAGAAAAATTCTATTTTCGGTAAAAGGTCTCGTAAAAATAAATTATCATCAAAATAAATCCGAACGTAAAATTATCGACAGATAATCAATCAATTAAAATTACTGACCAAAAATAACAACAGATGGTGATGCAATGTCGCTTTCTTTCAAGAGGTTTCTGATTAAATTGAATTTCTGTCTCCTGCGTAGCTCAATTGGTTAGAGCACCTCACCGGAAATGAGTAGATGTGGTGTTCGACTCCCACCATGAGAGTTCGGAGATTCAATTTTTTCAGAAAAATTCTATTTTCGGTAAAAGGTCTCGTAAAAATAAATTATCGCATCAAAATAAATCCGAACGTAAAATTATCGACAGATAATCAATCAATTTAAAGTAAATTATTTATTATAAATTAATACCTGATTAATATTACAACCCAGGTGCGAAAAGTTGGTCGGGCCATGGTCGCGCCGACCAAGTGGATAGTCGTGCCGACCTTGGCAACCAAAGGTCGGCCGAACTAGCGAATTGTAACACCCGCCGTCCAGTGGCTGACATGGTCGTGCCGACTATGGTTGCCAAAGTCGGGCCGACCAGGGGTGCCAAAGCTTTGCCGACCATGAGAAAGAAGGTCGGATTCACTTTGGCAACCTTGGTCGTGCCGACCTTGGCAGCCAAAAGTCGGCCGACCGATTGCAAAAAATTATTAATTATTTATTATTATTATTAATTATTATTATTCATTATTTATTTGTTTATTGTATACATCTTAACACTAAACGCAATCTTACACATAAATACAAATTAAAATTTCTAACGCTCGCAGGAATCGAACTCGCAACCTAACGCACCGAAGTCTAACACGCTAACCATTACGCTACGCTTACATGAAAGCCTAAGAACAAAAATGATTTTATAAGCTGCAACTTCAAACTGACCATCGGCCCGACTCTGGCCAAAGTCGGCCCGACCAAGTGAAATTAGGTTTTTTGCACTCTGGCTGCCATAGTTTTACCGACCGTCGGCCCGACTCAGGCCAGAGTCGGCCCGACCAACAGAAATTAACCTTTTTAAACTCTGGCTGCCATAGTTTAACCCACCATCGGCCCGACTCAGGCCAGAGTCGGCCCGACCAACTAAAATTAGGTTCTCTAAACTCTGGCTGCCATAGTTTTACCGACCATCGGCCCGACTCAGGCCAGAGTCGGCCCGACCAACTAAAATTAGGTTCTCTAAACTTTGGCACCCATAGTCGGCCCAAACTTGGGTGGAAACAGTAACCAAAGTCGGCCCGACTTTGGCTGCCGACCTATTGGCAGCCATAGATGGGCCGACCTGCGCCCGACCTTCCAACTCTGGCGGCCGACCAAAATTCGCACCTGGGAACAGAAGTTTCAAAATAATTTATATTTTTTTAAATTGATTATTAGTAAAATAATTGAATATTTGTATATCATGTTAACGTGATATATATTTTTAAAAACAATAAGTAGAGTGATTCATACGATAAAACTATATCAACTTACACAATAAATAGTGCAATAATATTTTTTTTTAAATCTAGTGAAATTTTTAAAATATTTATATATAAACAATATATTCAAACTAAATATATACAGGTATATATATATATTTTTATTTATTTCATTGTATAATTATCATTTTAATTAAATAGATTAAATTAAATTTTTTTTTTAATTATTTATATTCATTAGAAATTATAATTACTAATCAATATATATATATATATATATATATATATATATATATATACAAATTATAAACTATATATATATACATGTATATTTTAATAACATTTACTTTTAAAACTTTTATAATTTTAGCAGGAGACTTATTTTTAATTTATTTTATTTAAAAGAGAACTGAGTCGTCATTTTCAATTTTTACAAAATGGGATCTTATAGGGAAAGGTAGGTAATTGAACATTTTTTTAATATTAATATCGCAAGTAATAATTCTTCTGTTTTTATTAATTAATTTAACAGATTAATGTAATTATATATTAATAATAAATAATTATAAAAATAATTATAAATTATATATATTAATAATTAATGTAATTATATATTTAACAAACATTATTAAACAAGCAAGAAAACAAAGGAAATAGTTATTTAAAAAATTTGTATTTCTTATAATAACAAATATTGAATTAATTAGCAATGTTATTAAATTATAAATTATTTTTAATTATTCTGCAATATTTCATTTTAAAGAGATGAACTCGATCCTATACCACGATATGCTGTTCCTCAGGGACTACTGGAGATTTTAAAGAATATTTTAATAGGAAATAATATGATTAATCCTTTTAATGAATGGACAATGTTTTTAAAAATAATAGAAAATTTAAAAGGTTTTGATGATGATAATTACTTCTCTACTTTGAGCAATCTTTTATATTTGGAAGAGTGCTTTAATAATAATTCTATAGACGATGTAAAAAAAAAGGAGAGAGTAAAATTGTATTATACAAAGGAAGAATTGCATTTCAAAATAAATCTGCAAAATATTGAGAAAGAACTTTACTTTTTGAAAGAAGATTCTGTTATAGACGTACAAAATGTGAAAATGTTTCCTAAACGAAAATCCAAGAATGATAAGATTGAGTCAATTGAGATAGATGTGGAAAAGCATATAGGTTCATTGTAACTGAAGTGTCATCAGAATCAGGATATATTATTGTAAGAGCTGAAAATTACGAAAAGTAAGTTCTAAATTTCTTTAACATCTCATCTGCTTTTGATAAATTTTATCATCATCTGTAGAAAGTATTCCATTTTAAAATAAATACGAAGAGAAATTAAAAATATAATTCTTTATCCAAAACGCTATAATTTTATTAAAATATTCTAACAGATTCAGAAGACAACATGAAAAAAGTGATGCGTATTACATTGAACTTGAATTTTCCAATTGGCCTATCAGAGTCTGTCAATATGCAATCGATTTAATCGCTGAAAATTTTGAATCATTACAACTCTACATATACGAGGAGAATGTCGTATATTCCAAAAACGTACGTAAAAATATAAAGTCATTCCATAGATCTTTTGTTTTTTTTAAGATGTATCCTCTAAGTACAGAAAAATTTCTGAAAATTTATTAAATATTTACTTGCAATATGTTTTAAATTCCTGAGCATTTAAATAGATTTAGGCGAAAATGGAATTTAATCAAGACATTTAATTCTTTACACAATTTTCACTAAAATTTGTATTTAAATATTCCAAAGATTGAAAGTAAAATATTTATTAAATTTTTAGGAAATATTCGATGCTTTGGGGGATATCTCTTTATTGATACTTGAATCTGATATAGAAAAAGAATCAAATAACCCACTAATAAATGAATTGAAAACTAACAATTCACGGTTTTATTTTTGCCCAATGATCTGATTAGATCAATTTCATTAAGGCATTAGCTCAGATTTAAAAAAAAACCCCTCTTCGTCTTTCAGAAGTGTTGATATTGACGTTTAGTTTTGTCTCACATTTGGTACAAAACTGACATCAACTTCTGCCCGTTGTGGTTCCGGTGGTTCCTTTGATAACTCTGTATAGTGGTTCGATTAGAAAATTTATCCCAAGTAATCTTCGATGGTCCAAAAATCCAGCAGCAGTTGGACGTCTAGTGGAAACTATAAAAAAATACATTTAAGAGCTCTAGAGTTGGGGTTAAGTCAGTGGATTAATAATATAAATATTTTTCAGAGTAATTACGTCATTCATTAATAAAAATGTGGCAAAAAATCCCGAGCAAGTGCAAGCGGTAGAACAAATTGTCGGTGGCACATCATATCCATCGCCATATTTAGTCTTCGGCCCTCCGGGAACTGGAAAAACTGCCACGATTGTTGAAGCTGTTTGTCAATTAATCGAGAGAGGCAACAATATTTTAATCTGTACTCCTTCCAATGCTGCTGCCGATGAGGTTACAAGAAGATTATTAAATTGTGGCATATCGCCGGATTTGATTTATCGAATGACAAGTAAATCCGTCGAAAGGTAGGTCTTAGATAAATATACTAGATGCGGCGAGGCGTTAGTTTAGGCACATGAATCCAGGGTGGCGTTAGTGTAGATCATGTGCCCACATGTGCCCTTCGTGGGCCTCTTATAATCGGACCAATCGGATTACTTCGTCAATCTTCGGTCTATTAAAGGCGGAAGTGTTTGAAAATACTAACAAAGCGATCATTTCTCATTCAAATTTAAGATTAAAATTGTATACAATTTATAAAAAAAATTGTTGTTTTTCTTAACTATATATAATTAAATATAGTAAATTAAATTCTTTTATTTCGTTGTATATTTAAATGTGTGAATCCGGGAAAAAATAATGTTTTCGTGATCGCGTTCAATCGCGTTCTCATTTAAAAATAAATAAGAAAAGAATATTTTCAGTCAGGGTTTTTTGGTAAATATAGAGAAACGGTTTTGAACGGTTTGATATCACGGTCTCATTTCGAGAGGATAAAATTTTGCGAGAAAATTATTTTATTAACGTTATTAACGATTTAAAGTGGAGTAATTTGCGAGGTTATAATACATTTCCTTAGTTAAAGTCGCGGCCACTTCCGAGAATCGGCGCCACCTCCTTGACCACTGACACATAGATCCACTTGTCTGTGTGCTCGCCGCCGTATTGTCTCTCACTTTCGCCAAAAATCCAACTTTTGTTATTTTGTTTTTCAATATTTATTTTAAAAATTACTTGCAAATTCCGAGAATATTGTTTATCATCATGAATTCCCCTAATTTTCATGATAAATCGGAACTAAGTATCTCTAATTATTTAGGAGTGAGATATGAAACGCGGGAAAACACTTTTTGGGGGCGATTTTTCCAAACAAATGTTTTTAAACATTTCTCAATCAACAATTTTCAAAAGAAAAATTTTACATTTTACATTAATTTAATTGAACGGTCAATTAGTTATAATTAATTAATTATTAATATATATATTATTAATATTATTATTATTATTATTATTATTATTATTATTATTATTATTATTATTATTATTATTATTATTATTATTAATATATATATTTATTATTAATTAATTTTTATTTTTTATTTTTTTTTTTAATTTTTTTTATTTTGAATCAAATAAATTTTTTTCAGTGTAAAATTTTTTCAGACAGAAACTATTTGTTTAAAAATTAAAAAATTTTTGCACTATAGAAATTTTATTATCGTTTAATATAAAATATTCCTCATTTTTCAAACTTTATGTATTTTTTTAGCCTTTCCCATTCTATTAAACACAATTTTTAAATTAAAATTCAGAAATCTAAATGATTTCCTCTTCAGGAAGTTTATCCAAAAAAATATACAAAATTAAAATAATAATAAAAATTATTTACATGATTAAAATAAAAATAATTTAACAATAAATAAATAAAAATAAAAATTAATGGATAATTATCTTACCAAAAAATAATATAATTAAAATAGATGAAGACTTAAATTTTTATGCCCTGACGATGGAGTAGAGTCTCGAGTAAAAGAAAATTATAAAAAACTTAATATTCATCAAATAAATTTAAAAATAATTGAAAAAAATTTTTTAAATTTAAAATTGTGAAAAATAATAATCAATAATAAAATTAGTAACAAGTTAATAACAAATTAAAAATTAATTAATAAAAAAAAATTATAATTTATGAAACATTAAAAATACAATTATGAAAATTAATAATAAATAAAAATAATAAATAGCACATGCAAAATAAATAATAAAATACCATAAATAAATAAATAAATAACGGTTCACAATAGAATAATTCATAATAAAATAAATTAATAAAATAAAAATATGTAATTTCTCAAATTAAGTAAAAATATCTACGTATTTTAAATTGCAACGTCAAATTTTAAACTGAGCTTCAAACTCTATCGAGTCATTACATTATAATAAACATTATAATTATCTATTAATTTTGTTTTTATTTTTTTTTAAATTATTTTTATTCTTATTCATGGTTGCCACACAACCTGGAAAACCTGGAAATAGCATGGAAATTGAAAAAGGATATGGAAAACCTGGAATTAGCATGGAATTTGAACGAATTTCTGGAATTTTTTTGGGTTAATGAAAGATATTAAGAAAAATTCCATTCAACATGTTTTTTTTTCTTTAAAAATGTTAACATGCAATTTCCCTTTTCCATGTTTTCTCTTTAAATTAATTTTTTTTTTTTTAATTATTGACTGAAACTGTGAAAAATGTTGTTAAGATTGTTCTAAAAAAAGGAAAGTGACATTTTTGATATCTCGATTAATTTTATAGAATCTACTCTCTAATAATATTATTAACCATTTTTATAGTAAAAATTTATAATTTATAAGAGAACTAAATTTTTATGGTTTTTTTCCAACTCTTAAATTTTTTTTAAAAATAGTGTTAAGAAATACAATGTTTTTCTATCATTATGTGCATTTTAAAAATTTTTGTACCTCCGTTTTATATGTGATAAAAATGTTTAAATTTTGTCTTCAGTTTAAGTTAAAATTACTTCACGATGATTAATGATGTTTTTATACATTAAAAATATTATAAAAAAATGTGAATGCACATTAAAATAAAGTTAATGGTCTGATGTTTAATTTTTCTATATAATATTTATAAAAAAAATTCTTACTTTTGAGTATGAAATAAAGTAGTTTCAATAGAAAAAACCATATAATTTAAAAAAAAAATAAATTGAAAAATCGAATATCAAAAGTATCACTTTCAGAAAAATAAACATAAAAATGCTTGTGATTTTAACTGTTTAAGAGAACATTAATTTATAACTATATAATAATGAATATTGTCAACACTGTTTTGTAAAATACTTGTTTTTTCATCACAAATAATTCCTAAATTTGAACCTGGAATTTTTAATATTTTTAACCTGGAAAACCTGGAAAAAGCCTGGAATTTTGAAATCTAGATTTTGTGGCAACCATGTTATTATTATTATTTTTTTTTGCTTAGGGAATTTTGGGAAATCTGCCTACAGATACCTTGGATTCCGCACTCCAAGGTTATGTGGGGTTATTTAGCTAATTAAAAAAATTAATTAATAATTAATTTAATAATTAAATAAATTATTTTAATAATACATTTAATAACTAAATTAATTAATTTAATTAATAATTAAAAAATTTTGTTTTAATTAAAAAAATAATTAATAACTTTTTATTACAAAGGAAATTAATTACAATGAAATAATCAAAATATTTTATTTTATTTATAAGAAAGTTAATTAAAAATAATAATTAGGTTTTTTTATTTTAAATTAAAAGTTCTTTATTTTAAAAAATTTTATTTTAAAAAATTGATTGATTAGTTTTTATTGAAAAACACGTTGTTTTCAAAAAAGAAAAGTAGTGATATTGGCGAGAAATGAAATTCTAGCCTTTCACGACTCAAAAAACGCGATTTCCAAGCGGTATCCTTGGAAACGGCGAAAAGTTGAAGAGGGCAGCACTAACATACACTGAAAATTTAGTATGCTATATATATCGGTAGTCCCCACCATCGACCCTCGCCGCATCTAGTATATTTATCTAAGGTTTTCTTCATAATCATAATTTTCATCACTACTTTGAATATTTCTTCACTTATTTTTCTCCTTAGTTTATTACTATTTTCACTTTGGTGAAATTTTCCACTCTTTCCATAAGGCTGGAGTCCCATGGTAGCGTTTTGCGTTGCGTTTTGTAACTAGGCCATGAGTGCAAATAGAGCAAACATATATCTCTGTCTCTCTCACACTCATGGCCTAGTTACAAAACGCAACGCAAAACGCTATCATGGGACTCCAGCCTAAGTTGAATAAGTTCAATTTAGTTGGTATTCCCTGGTATTCCCCACGTTTCCAAGATCATTTCTGTTGGACGATAATCGGAGGTCTCAACATAACCATAAAATTAGATGAAGAAAGAATTCTTTCTAATTTTTGTCTTTTAAAAATTCGTCTAAATGACATTCTATTCAATAAAAATTCTAGTAAATAAAAAAATTTTGATAAAATTAAAATTCCACGTAATGTATAAATTCTGTCAAATAAAATTAGAGAAAAATTGCATTTTATGAAATGGTTATAAGATTTTTTATATTTATTAATTTTGATATAATTTTATTATATTTAGGGAAGATATACCCGAGGATGTAAAGGATTGCATTAATTTGAAGAATGGAAAAATTGAGTATCTACATAGTGATGATATGCAGCATAAAAAAGTAATCATATCGACACTTATCTCAGCTGCAAGGTACATATTTAAGTTTATTCTATAATTATAATAATTTGTTTGCATCACTTTTCCTAACAACAGAGTTTTTCATTTAAAATTTTCCTACCAAGAAAATCTATTAAAATTTTTTTTATATTTACGCATTTAAATAGTGTTGTCAGATGCCTAGGGCAGATTCCCCCTAGTTTAATTTTAATTTTTTTCTAAAAAGACAAATTTCTCCCTAAATTCTTAAAACATGTATAAATATTTATTTTAGTAAATTTGACTCAAAGTATAAGTTTCTTAAAAGTTAGAAATCGATTTTTCATAATATTTCAGATTTTTGAGATTACAACATTTCACTCATTTTTTCAATTATATTTTTATCGATGAAGCTGGGCAAGCAACTCAGCCGGAAACTTTTATTCCTTTTGCTATCTCAATGAGACATATACGATGTAAAATTGTAATGTCTGGAGATCCGAAGCAATTGGGACCAGTTGTAATGACCAAATATGGAAGTCATTTACTAGGTTTGTAAAATAGAAATTATTTTATTAAATTATTATTATTCTTTTGTGGTCCTTCAAATAAATACAAATAAAAAAATCTGTTTTCTAAGAAAATTATTTTTTTGAACTTCATAATTCCGAAGTTATGACACTAATTATTATAAGTATACCTACCCGAAAATTAAATTAATTATATTTAATTTTTTTTCAGGAATTTCAATGTTGGAACATTTAATGGAGAAGAGTTATCTTTACAAGAAGGACTATAGTAATAAATACGATCCGAACTTTTTAACGAAACTAGTTCAGAATTATCGAAGTCACGAAACAATTCTTCGATTACCAAACCAAATGTATTACGACAGCGAACTCGTTGCATGTGCTGGGGATAAAGTGAAAATTGCCGAAAATTGGAATCATCTACCGAAGAAAGGATTTCCGATTATATTTCACCCTGCGTATGGACATGAAGAAAATAATGAGTCTCATAGGTCTTTATACAATTTTTTTTAATTTACAAAATATAATTTAATTTACAATATAACTAAATTTGTTATCATGTTTATATTTATTATATAATAATTTTTTGCTTTTACCATCAGGAAGCAAAAAAGAGAAAAAAAATACAAAACTAATACGCTATACTTTTAATTTATTTAGCGTTGCAAACAAAGTTGAGGCAGAAATTGTTATGAACTATGTTGAAAAATTACTTGATGAAGGTTTGGAAGGTATGCAAATTTCCGAAGAGAATATTGGTATTGTCACGCCATTTCGATATCAAAAGAGTATAATTATGGAGAAACTTGAAAATAAAGAATTGTCCAAAATATCTGTTGGAACTGTCGAAAGTTTTCAGGGTCAGGAGAGAGATATTATCATTGTCTCTTTAGTCAGGTCAGCAATTTTCAAAAACGGAAAGAAACCTCACATTGGATTTTTGTCTGACGATAAGGTATAATTTCACCATATTTTTAAATATTTTGTTTTTTATTTGCAATTCAAATAAAATATATGGAACATTTAAAATGTTTTTCATTTTATTCAAGTTCAATTTTAGAGATTTAATTCGATTTAAAAAAAATTAAAGTTTAATTTTAGAAATTTAATTCAATTTAAAAAAAATTAAAGTTTAATTTTAAAAATGTACAATTTAATGTTAAAAATTGAACTTTTATTTTAGAAATTTAATTCGATTTTAAAATTTTAAGTTCAATATAAAAATTTAATTTAATTTTGAAAACGTAATTTAATTTTAAAAATATAATTTAACAATTTTAAGGTAATCCCTGTTTTCATCAAAATTCTAAAATAACGGTAAAAATAGTGATTTACTAATTTTTTTTATTCCATTAATAGAGATTTAATGTAACAATAACTCGAGCAAAGTGTTTGCTTATCGTTATTGGACATCCAAGGGCGTTACAAATCGCCGATTGTTGGAGAAATTTTATCAACTATTGTAAAAATAATAAAGCCTATTACAAAGATGAAAGTGCCAATCATCAAAACATTAAAAATAGAAATAGAAGGGGAAGAAAGAGGGATCAGAATAAGGATAAAAGTGACAATAATCAAAACATTGAAAACAGAAGAAGCAGAACTGTTGTGAACAAGGAAGAAACTGATAATAACAAATACAAAGATTTAAGCACGGGAATAAATTATCCAGCGGATTCTACTGAAAATGAGTGCGCATATTTTATTTTTTGTACATTTCTCCTCGTTTTTAAACATGAATTAATTTTTATATATACTTTTCGAAAAAGTTTAAACGTCAATTTAATTGTCCTTTTTTCAAATAATTTTTTTTAATATCCAATTTATTTCTTATCTATCAAGAAAACTGAATTGTTTTATATTTCTACTTTTTTTTGTTTTTTGTACAATATTGTCGATTATGAAAGATTTTTTTTTGTCAAAGCGTTGCTAAATTCACTTCAATTCACTCCTAGAGAGTGACATTAAAATTTATTTTAGAAATAAAAATTTTATAAGATTTAAAAAATGTTTTGCTTTTCTGTTAAACTATAAGGAATAATTGAAAAAAATAAAGCTACGTTTTTTTAATCATGAAAATTTATCAATACGTCGAATTTAGAAAAAAGAGAAGCAAACGTGAAGGAAACAGTAAAAAACAGAAGTAGAAATAAAGTAAAAAAATAAAAATTTCAACATAAAAATTAATTTTTTTAAATATGTTTAGAAATCTATTGGTTTAAAAAAATAGAAGTAATTTTTGACATTTTTTTTCAGAATTAAGAGTTTTGAAGTACCAATGAGTGAGGGGAATTTATCGCTTGATAATCACGCAGAACCAGTTGCTGCAATATCAACAGTCGCCGAAGCAGCACAACCGGAGGAACCAAATGAGCCACTTTCAGGTTCTGGCAATAAATTATTTATTAGATTTCTTAAATTTTTTCGATGTCAAAAACGTTAAATTTAAGAAAAAGAAAAACATAATTATGTAACATGAGCATTGAAAATAAAACAAAAATTTTCATAAAATGGAAATTTTTTTCCTGTAATTTCTTTTACCTTCCCCCCCCCTTAATTTTGAAACATTAACAGAATTTTAACAAATATTTTTGAAGAAATTTTGACACAAGCCCATGGAAATCGTGTACATTTCGCTGAATTAGAAAACGATAATGGACAATTGACAACATTTGAAGGTAAATTATATTTCTCTTATTTATTAAATGAACAAACACATTTTACAAAAATGAATTATTACTTTTTCGAAAATGATTTACTTGTAAACTGTTGTAAATGAAAAATTAAAATTATTTAAAATATAAAAAAATATAAAATTAGTTTATTTAAATTATTTAATAAAATAAATAGAAAAAAATTTCCTTTTCAGAAGAGAGAAACAATTTGGAAAGTAGAAAAAAATCGAGAAACGAAATTAGCGAGGAAATAGCAAAGGCTCTTAATTTCTATGAATCATCGGACAATGAGATAATTCCATTTGTCGAAACATTAACAAATAAAGAACAAATAACGAGGAAATTTTTCAATAAATTCACTCAGACATTTTTTAAGTACATGAAAAATTTGTCAAATCGTCGAGTAATGGAAATTATCAAACAAAACATTGATCACAGTGATGAATCATTGATATTTTTTTGCTCCGAAAACAATCTTTTATACACTTTTAATTCATAAACGAATCAAAAAAATTTTTATAATTATTAAAATTTTAATGAAAATATTCAATAGATAGAATACAATTTTTTTCATCATGTAGATTAAACATTGCATGAATTTTGTAGAAAAAATGAATTAATAAAATTTTTTAATAGAAGATAGAATAGAATTTTTTTCATGAGGATAAAAATAATTAGTTTTTAGGAAATAAAATTAACAAAATCACATTTTTTAAATATATTTTTTATTAAAACTAACAATTCTAATTAGCAAAATATATTTTTTTTTCTCTGACAAATACCCTATACAATTATAGGGGAGAAGATAAAAATGAAATAATTATTTTACACGTTAAACAGTAAAACGTTTTTTCATATTTTTTAATTCTCTTTTTTTTTAAATTCTATACTAAAAATTTTTTTGGAAAGTGATTTTTGTGTTTTCTGATTAAAAGAAGTTGAAGTAAAATACTGAAATACAGTATTGACAAGAACTAAGTGTTCTAATATTGTTTTTAATATTCTATGAACTAATGGAAATGTTTCAGCCAAGAAGGAACATTTTAAAAAGAGTCAAGTCCTTTCTATTTAATACTCTTATTTCGGTAACAGAGAATCAGCTTTCTTCACTGTAGCTTCAATAGCGTTTATTACTGATGCTCTGAAAAATTACAAATCGCAAATTTATTTTCATTCATAATATTAATAAAGAATAATTGGCTAATTTAGTAATTAACTAATTAACTAATTGTGACACGCTCCGAAGAAAGGTGCCTGAGAAGCAAAAAATTTTAGGTTATGTTTATAATTTTTCAAAATAAAAATCAACTCTCAATATAGACCACTAATTATTAAATCTAAAATAATTTATAAAAACTGAATTACGAATTCTGATGTTATACCTAACAGATTGTTTTTCCAGTTCATGCATTCCGCATATTGTAGTTCCACCGGGAGAGCAAACTTCATCTTTCAATTGTCCTGGATGTTTCTTCGTTTGCAAAACCATTTTTCCCGCACCAACCAACACTTGAGATGCAAATTTTGTTGCTTGTGCTCGAGGGACACCCATTTTTACTGCTCCATCAGAAAGAGCTTCAATCATAAGGTATGCCTTGAAAAAAATGCAAAAATGCAAATTTTATTTTCATTTTCATTTTCGGACCAAAAAAAATTAAAAAAAAAAAAAAAAATAAAAATTAAAAAAAAAAATTTAATTAAACTTTACCAAAAAAATTAATTTCAAAATTCAATTATTTCTAAAAATTCACGCTATATGTAATATTCAATTAAAAGACCCAAAATTTTTACTGAAATTCATATTTAAATCAATTTTTTTTTATTAAAAAATTCTACTAGAATTGAATGATTTAAATACAAATAATATGCAAATAAATAATTGATTGTTTCTTAAAATTGATTTCTCATAAAGAATTTTATCAATAAATTTTCAAATAATTGAATTCTCTCCACGAATTTTAATAGGATTTTTAAGAATAATTGAATTCTTTGCAGTAATTCAATTAAAATTGTACTAAAAATAATTGAATTTTTTTTTGGCGAAAAATTTTGCGAGATTTTTTTTCTTAAAATTTTTGTAAATAATTGAATTTCGGCGAAAAATTTTATTACCTACTTTTGAAGATAATAATTGAATTCTTGTGATGAATGCCCAAGAAAAATTTTTGTAACTTTTGAAAATAATTGAATTTTCTTAAAATTCCTGAAAATAATTGAAATTTCTACGAAAAATTTTTATTACTTTGGAAATAATTGAATTTTGCATTTGATTTTTATTAAAATTCCTGAAAATAATTGAATTTCTGGGCAAAATTTTGTTATTTATCAAGATAATTGAATTTTTTCGAAGAATTGCATTAGAATTTTTGAAATAATATTGAATATACATATATATTAAAGAATTCAACTTATTTCAAAAGAATTGAAATTAAAGTTTTTCAAAAAAATTCATTAAATAATTTTATGTTAGTTCTTGAAGAATTAAGTTATTTAAAAAGAAATTATTGTCAAAAATAGAAAAAATTGAAGGTTTTGTATTAGAATTCGTGGCAATAATTTTTAATTTCACTAAAATTCAATTTTTTTTTGTTTTTAACTAAAATTCTTCTATAAATGCATTATTTTTAATAATTTTTAAAAAATTTCTTTGACAATTTTTAAATCCATTTGTTTACAATATTCGATTTATTTATTTTAATTTATTTATTTTAATATTCAATTAATTCCACAGAATCGTTAGTTAAAAATATAAAAAAAATTTATTTTCAAAGATTTTAATTTGAAGCCTTTTTAAACATCTACTATAGAATTCAGTTATTTGCATTTTTTTAAAAAATTGAATTCTCATAAAGAATTTTATTAATAAATTTTTAAATAATTGAATTCTTTTGACGAATTTTAATAACATTTTTTAAGAATAATTCCATTTTTCGACAAATTCGATTAAAATTGTATTAGGAATAATTGAAATTCTACAATCAGTTTTATTATTTATGAAAATAATTGAATTTCTAAAAAGAATTTTATTATTTACAAAAATAATTGGATCCCTGTAAAAATTGTATTATTTATAAAAATAATTGAACGATTGCGAAGAACTTTATAAAAAATTTGCGTAAATAATTGAATTTCTGTAAAATTTTTATTATTTTCTGAAAATAATTGAATTATTGCGAAGAAATTTATAAAAATAAATTTGTAAATAATTGAATTCCTGTGAAATCTTTATTATTTTATGAAAATAATTAAATGTTTGCATATAGAATTTTATTAAACTTTTTTTAAATAATTGAATTCTTTTGGACAATTTTATTAAAAATAGTAAATTTTGTCTTGAAAATCATTGATTAAGGAAAATTTTTGAAAATAATTGAAATTTTGCCAAGAATTTTATTAAAATTTTTGAAAATAATTGAATTTCGGAGATTATTGATTTTGACTCTGAATTTTAAGAAATTTCTCTTTTGTGTTTGAGATGTTTTTCAAATAGTTTTAACCACTTTTTGTTTATTTAGTTGCAAGGATTCAAGAGTCAGTGATTCAATCATTTTTCAATTCTCGGCCTTAATGTTCATAATTTAAGCTTTTAATTTGAGTCCTTTTAGAGATTTTTATGATGTTGTGTTTTTATTTTACGGTAAAAAACTATTTTCACCTTCCTTGTTAATAAAAAAAGAAAAAACATTTCAGCAAGTAAACCGTCGGCAAAAATCTTTAAAAAAAAAATTTCTAAAAGTTTCAATTTTAATATGAAAAAAGTCCTTACAAAAGCTGGAGCTGATCCGCAAAGAGCACTATATGCATTTATTAATGACTCTGGAACTATTTCTATTAGTCCAGTACAAGAAAATAATCTTTTTACTATCTCATCATCCTCGGGAATTGTCCCCTCCGAACAGTATACTGAGAAAAATTAAAAACTATTTTATTAGGAAAAATAGATAAAATACAAATTTAATTGAAAAATTTGAATTGCAAACCAATTATTCCTTCGCCAAGTGTAACTGGTGTATTAGGCATAGCTCGTACAATTCGTGGATTCGTTGTGAGAAGCTCAAGTTTCTAGAAAAGAATTATAATTTATTTAAAAATAATCTTTTTCCAAATTGTACAAATTCTTATAGATTAATTTTTTCTATACAATGAAAGTATATAAATTAATATTTACACTTTTTAATGTAGCTATTGGAGTTCCAGCAAGAACAGAAACAAAAACTTTATTTATATGACATCCTCTTAATTGATCTAAATCATTTAGGGCAGCATCCAAAACTTGTGGTTTTATTGTAAGAAATACAACGTCAACCTTTTTTATTAGTTCGACATTATTAAGTGTTGTATTAACACCCAATGAGTTCCATGTTTCCAAAGTAATTTCTGTCCGACTTGAAACCCAAATGTTTTCTGCACTAATAACTCCTGTATAAAAATAGGATTTCAGAAAAGTAAATTTAATAATATGTAATAATAATCAAATAATTTGAATACATCAAATTTAAAATTTTTCGGTCCGCCATATTGGATCTGCCATTTTGAATTTTGAAAATCTGACATCAGGATCAGATTCGTAATTAGCGACTCCGAAAACTCCCCAGATATAATTTGGCATCTGCTTTAATATTTTAACACTGTTTGAGGATAGGATTTTTATTGTTTTCTGTATTCTTAAAAGCCCACTTGTTGATATAAATATTAAATGATATTTCGTATTTTATATAAAGAAACTGTAAGAAATTTACCTTTATCGATGAAACAAGTTGCTAAAGCTCTCGCCATATTTCCTCCACCAATAAAACCAACTTTTTTCGTTATACACTCCATATTAACAACAATATTTGATTATATGTATTTTATTATTTAAATCAAAACAATTATGCCGCAAAACTTTTAGTGCACGTCTCGCGTGTTTATTATTACGAAAAGTGTTAACCATGGGGAAGATAAAGTCTAAGGTCGTGGAAAATAACAAACAACACTATATAGAAGATGTTTCAGTTTTGCTATTGCGCCATGATTCTAAGTGAATCCGCACGGCTGCGCTGACAATTCAAAGTCTAATTAAATGAATTAAATTAAACTTTTAAAAAAAAAGTTATCAATCTATATATTTTTTACTGCATTAGTATATTGTAATTATTATTAAACTTATGTGTCAAAGCATTTTTTATAAGATTGTTAACTTTATTTATAAATAGCGCTATTTTGCTTTCCAAAAAAAATTTCTTTAAAAATCTTCTTCACTTCTAGATTCTATCGAAATGGCTGCAATTTCAAAAATACAATTAATTTTTTTAAACAAAAGGTATAATTTACATAAAATTAATGTGCTTACCAGTAGCTGCTGCAGCTTCAGCGCCATTCAGCGCCATCTTCGTTGACTTCAATGAGAGTTTTTTTTATTTAGTTTCTTTTTCTAAAAATTTTGTTAATTGCTCATTTGTCATCTGAGGACTAATTTTTATTTATTTTTTTTTGTTTCTTCATTAATAATCCAAACTTCTTTCATCGTTAAAATTTCTCGACTACTTTGTCTGTAAGTCATTCTTTAGTTTGTTTTTCTTCCATAAACTAATAATCTCCAAACATAATTTATATCACATGTAGAAATAAAATCATGATTCAATATATCAAAAATAGGTTTTATTATAAGACGAAAAATTGAACGTATATTTTTTTTACATTATTTACAAAAAAAGGAATTAAAAATTATTTTTTTGTATATATTCCTGCTGAACGAAGCTCTTTTCTCACCACTTTGTAGAAATTATAGAAGCTACCACCTGTTGAATGATATTTTCTATTAGATTTATTTTCCTGACCTCGTTCCTGACTCGAGATGTAAAAACGATCGGGATCCTCAGTGGGAAATAATTCTTTCGCCTGCTCCTTCAACTTCAAGAACACATCAGTCTTAATTCTAAAAGGAATGAAGAAAAAGATTAAAACAATTTCAAAAAACAATTGTACTTTATCTATATATAATTATAATTAATAATTATATTATAAATTTTATATTATAATATTAAAAATTATATTATAAAATTAAAAACTATATTATAATTATTTATATAAGTGAGTAGAACTTACTTATAATTAACTGGGTCCTCTTCTATTTCTTTATAAATTATCAATTTTTTTAATCTTGTGTAATCAAGAGTTCCTGTTCTTTGATATATTCCTAATAAAACTTTTCCCTCTAGAGTCGAATTTAAAAAATGATATAATTCATTTTCTATAAAGACAAATTCTTCTGAAAAGCAGAAGGTGATATATGAAATGCAAAAAAAGAAAATGAAATTTTGTAAAATACTCGCTTTTTTTTACCTTGCTTCCAATCAGTCGCAATTCTGACCTGCGAATTTTCTAACTCGTCACTTACAGAATCGTCTGTATCATAAGGATGACTTTCAACTTTTATTTGTTCTATAGGAAGAATGTCTGAAGTGATTATTTCTTCCGACATTTTTTAATGCTTTGAAAGAAATTCTGCATTCATAACAATTTGCTGTAACCGCATTAACTAAAAAATGCAAAATTGCTTTGAAAATTTCAATAAATTTTTTTATTTTGTAATATTATAACTGATATTTAAGTTAAACAAAATTATTAAAATTAATGAATTATTAAATTTAATAAATTCTTTTTAAGTATATTTATATTTATACATATATTAAATATAAAACATTAATGTATATACATTAAAAATTTAATATTTTATCAGGTCTAAATTTTATATCATATTAAAAATTTTAAGATCTTTTTTGGATCTTTTTCATAAATTTCTTCTAAAGCTTACGAGAAAACCATTTTTCCATTGCTGACAAAAATAACTCATTTAATTAAAAATTATTGAATTAATATAATTTATTACTTATAAATATAATTAATTAAGGTCCTCCCCCCATTAATAGATATATTTATTTCTTATCTTTCTTACATGTAAAAATTAAACAATTTTAGGTTATCAAATCATTAAATTAAGGGAAACTATTAAAATAAAATTTTTAATACAAATTTCTCAAAAAAATTTTTGGGCAAATATTTTTATTTTTGTTGTGCAATCATATATTCATAAAATTGTGTAACCAGAATATTGACAAGAAATATCCAGGATTTTATAAAAAAAAAAAGTATTCCTTTCTTAATATTTTTGTTGTAAAAGCAAAATATCATCTGTTTACACTTTAGAATTAAAATTCACAACAAAATCCCATTCCCAAGTGCAAAGACTTTTAGGTTAAATCAGTTTCAAGTCCACCGTGTATATACATACGAAGTTCAATAAAGTAAAAAATAAAATTGGTTCTTTACAGTTGCAAAAAATAATTCTAACTTGTGTATTATATTATATATTTATGTATATATTGTAAAGAATTATAGGAAAATGAAATAAAATTTGAATTTACCTAATACTTTACTTACGTATAAAAAGACAGTTGTAAAAAAATTGGCGTGTAGCACTAAACGCACGTTTTGCAAATAATTTTATATTGACATAATAATAAACAATAACAATGACAAAGACGTGAGAAAAACGTCAAAAAACGTGTAGTACGTGTGAGTACGTATGTAGTAACGTTTTCTGAATAAAACATCCGAAATGTGAACTTTCTGTTAACTGAAACTTCTTACGGTCTAATCACAGTCTTTAGTGCTTGCATGCTCTGCATGGGGAATCCACACTGTGACTTAACCATGCCGCGTGTATTTTTCCTTTAGCTCAAAATAAACTGAACTGCCGACACCGACATTTTGCCTTTGTTCTCAATCAAATGTTTTTGCGTTTTTATTAGTATATATATACTTTTTAGTTTTTTCAATTTATATAATTTAATAGATTACTTGATAATTATTTATTATTTTACCATAAGCGTTTATTCTCCATTGGATTTAAGCGTAAGTTCTTGTTTTTCATTAAAATAATATTTAAAAGTATATTTCAACAAACATGCCAGTATTTAGGTTAGAATTAAAAGAAAGACAAACTTTTTATAAAATTGTCACATTCAATATAAAAGTTAATGAACAAATAGCATTATAACCGAGTTTTACTTGGTGAAACCATGTTATCCATAATTTTGTTATATTATTAAAAATTAATTATGAAAAATAAAAAGTAACGGCTCCATCAACCGGACTGAAGAGCAAAAGCAATGAACGAGGTATTAGTATAATATTTTTTATCATCGTTTTTATTATTTTTTATATATAATAAAATTTTTAAAATGTGAATTTTTTTTACAGAGAATATACGAAAAACAATTTTTGTTTATTACATATAAAGAACAGAAGAAGACAAATCTGAAGAAGAAGTTTTTTTTTATTCTTAATTTTAATTATATATATATATATGTTAGGCTCAAAGACCGAAAACGCTCATTGAACGAAAATCTCGACCACAACGCGTTCAAATTTCCTTCAAATTATTGGATACAATGTGAAAGAACTTTCAGTCATTTTTCAATACAGGATTTGTTAGGATTTTAATCAAAAAATCTTATTGGATTGGAAACAATTTTTAATAATCAATACACCGAATTGTCATTTGGCATCATATTTATATTCGTTCTATTTTACATTTTTAATGATTTGTATTATATATTGAATTTTTATTTATTTGAATTCTCCAATGTCTTATTCTTCAGATCATTTCTTTTCCATATCCTTTGTTTGTAATCTTCTGAATCATCTGTTGGAGAAAATATTGAATTGATTAAATCTGTAATTCGTTTCTCTTTCTCATTAGTCTTAATTTCATTTTGTTTGTTATCCCTTATTGTAGAAGTGGATCGAACTGAACTATCATCAAATTTAGGCCAAATAACTCGATCATCATTAGTCTTAATTGCATTCTGCTTGTTAACCTCAACTGTAGAACTGGATTGAGTTGAACTATCATCAAATTTAGGCCAATTAACTTGATCATTAGTTTCCTTCTGTTTGTTATCCTCAAATGTAGAACTGGATTCAGTTGAACTATCATCAAATTTAGGCCAAATAACTCGATCATCAAGAGCAAATACTATAGAAATACTAATTTGCATCAGTAGACACGTCAAAAAATCTAGAAAATGGAAAAGTAACACTTAAAATAAAAAATTGTAGAAAAATAAAGTTTTATATTCTATAAAAATTGTGCTTATTTTCATCCTATTTTTTTAATCATATTATGTACAAATATTAATTTTTGGAAAAATGTATAAACAATTTTATTTAGTAAAAAAAAAAAAATTACTTACATAGCTTCATTTTAATTGTTGCAGTTTTTTTAAAAATCACTGAATCGTATTCGTCGACTTTTCTGAAGGTAATGATTAGAGTTGCATGACGTATTATTTAAAACCTAAACGCTTTATTTATTTAATATTATACCATTGTATTAGTTTCTATCTTGTTTGTACAACTGCTGGAAGTTTACTTACTGTTAATTTTAATATTTAAATTAACTTTTTATCTTCCATACTATTATGAAATAAAAATTTGTCCTTGAATTTTATATGAATGGGTTTTTTTTTTATAAGAAAAGAACTTATTTCTCTCGAAAACTAAAAAATCGATTTTAATAAAATTTTAATATGTTGTAAATATAGACAAGACAATTCTAGAGAAAAAATTAAGTTTTTTTTAAAAAAGTAAAAAAAAAATTTTGAACTTAAAAAAATTTTTTTTTGAGACTTAAGTATTTGAAGTGAAAACTATAATTTTTTTAATACCTTAATAATGTCCCCTTTAACATATATTTTTTTCAAATATTTTAAAAATATAGTTTTTGAGACTTTGCAAAGTAAAAATTTATCTAAAAATTCGAATGATTTGACATTTTACTCGTGAGTAAAATGTCAAATCATTCGAATTTTTAGATCATAAAAACATTCTAACCATTCTAATTTTTGGTTTTCCGATATAATAAACCATTCGAACATTTATAGTGTGTCGAAATAAGTAGTTATTCGAACTTTTGGGCGATTCTATGAAATGAATATTCAAACTTTAATTTTTTTTTTTTTAAATGTACATTCGTACTTTTAATTTTTCTGTAAAATGTGAATTTAAACTTTTAGATTTTCGATTAAATAAACATTCGAACTTTTATTTTTTTGATTAAATAAACACTAAAAATTTTATTTATTTTGGTAGTTCCACAGTCGTGTGTCGATGCGCGGTTGATGGTAAAATGTTGTAGAATCTCCATTATGTTTTGCGTCCATCAAGAATAGTTGTGAACTGTTGTGAACTTCGCCTGCGATTTGTTTTGTATTGTTTTTTACGTTTTTTATTCTTTGAATTTTGATCTTCTTGATTTAAATTAAAAAATTTTTCTTTCTTTAAACTAATAAACGCATAGTGCTGAATATATTTCTAAACCAAAGTGTTCAATCAGGAATGTTCGTGCTTTAGAATTTATTCCTCTATGTAAGTTATGTTTTTCTCTTAATTAATAATAAAACACTATTTATAGGTTATGTTATCGAAACTTTGTAATTTTGTTACTGTTTTTAATAATTGAGGAGTAAGTTTTCAAAACCTGATAAATCCAAATTTTGTCATTTCGAGAAATTTAAACAAATGACAATTCTCACATAACCATTAAAATTAACTTTAATGTAGAAAAATTGTAATAAATTATTCATTTTTAAATATTTTTTCTATTTAAAATGCTCTGTTTGTAATTAAAGTCTATATTGTAATAAGAAAATTTAAATGTTTTGGTAATTTTTTCTAATAAAAAAAAAATTAAAAATCATCAAGGTTATTATTTTTTAAATTGAACATTCTTTGGTTATAAATTTTTTTTCTTAAATTAAACAGTGATAAATCGATTTCTAAAGATTTTAATATTTTAAATATGTGTTTATTTCAATTTTTTTGAAAAATGGATTTATCAACTTTTGAAAAATTGCTCCTCAATTAATAAACAAAATTGAATTTTTCGAATTTGTTTATTAAAGTCACCTGATGATGACGATGGTGAACCAATTCATTGAAACATCCAAAAAAAAATGAAATACATATATTATATTGAGTTTCATTTAATTCTTTCTTCCAAGAATCGAATAAAAATTTATTATTTATCGAATTACATTTTGTTAAATTTCTTTTTTAATAATTTATTTAAAAAATGTTTAATTTTATTATAGAAATTACAATTTTTTAAATCTATTTTATTAGAAAAATATTTTAACCGAAAAAATTCATTTTTTATTTAAAAAAATTATAAATTTATTACAATAAAATTTTGTTAAAAAAAAGGCCTTTTTAATTTATTTTAAAATTTTTTTATTTTTTTATTAGAGGCCTTTCAACTTTTAATTAACAAACTTAAATTTATAGAATAAAATTTTGTTCTATCGAATTTTTTATTTTATTAAATTTCTTTTTTAATAATTTATTTAAAAATGTTTTAATTTTATTATAGAAATTTAAATTTTTCATCTCTATTTTATTCGAAAAATATTGTAACCAAAAAAATGCATTTTTTATAAAAAAAAAATTATAAATTTATAGAATAAAATTTTGTTCAAACAAAGGCCTTTTTAATTTATTTAAAAAAATTTTAGTTTTATTATTAATAGAAATTCAAATTTTTTTTATCAATTTTATTAAAAAATTAACATTTTTAGTAAACAAAATTAAATTTTAATTATAGAAAGTGAATTTATCATTCGGCAGTTAAAGGCCTTTTTTCGGCTTCTTTCTCCTTTAAAATTAAATTTTGTTTTAAAAAAGCCTTTTAATTTGTTTAAAATTTTTGAATTTTATTATTAACAGAAATTCAAATTTTTTGACTATTTTATTCAAAAAAATATTTGATCGAAAAAATACACTTTAAAAAAAAACATAATTAAATTTACATCTTGTCTTCAGTCTCAAATAAATTATTAAATATTAAAAATAGAAAATTAATTATTAATTATGTAGAAAAATACATTTCATTAAATAATATTTTTTTACAGAATTTCAAAAATGGACATTGAAAGGAGAAAAATTGCCGATGACCTAAAAGATGAAGATTACGAACTAAATGAATATATAAATGCAATCAAGGAGAAGAATAGCGAACGTATTAATTTATTAATAACGAAGGAAGGAATTTTAGAAGAAAAATTCTTGTTGAACAGGACTTTTCTTCACGCTGCCACGGAACATGGAACAACGGACAATGTTCATCAAATTTGCAATCTAGGCGCAAATGTTAATGTTTTGAATAAAAATAAAGAGACTCCGATTTTTAACGCTATTATTAGAAATTTAACGGAAATGATTAAGATTCTTATTGATTATGGAGCGAATGTGAATATTATTAGCAAAAAAGGCGTTAATCCTCTTCATCTCGCTCTACTTCACGGTTCCGAGGAAACTCTTCGAATTGTCCTCATTAAGGCTTTTATTGAAATTTCCTCAAATTTTATGGAAATTGATGAAAATTCACCGCCGGACTGGTCAAATTTGGATAATTTGAATCTTTTCAAAAATCTCCTAAAGGGAAAGCAGTATTTAAACATTAAACGCAATGATTATTCACTCCTCATATTCTCGGCTGCAAAAATGAAGAATAAGGAAATTTTCAATTTAGTTCTGAGTGATTGTGAAAATTTCGATTCTTCTTCACGAAGAGAGGAAAATGACGAACAGAGTATAATTCACTGCTGGCGATGTAAATGCAGCACAAAAATGATAAAATCCCAAGTATCCCAAGGATCCCAAGTATCTGTAAACATTCCCGGCTTTTTAAATTTAACAGCTCTTCATTATGCCGTGAGAAAAGAATTGCCAAACGTCGTGGAATTCCTTCTGAACGAAGGTGCCGATCCAAACTGTCGTACTCTTCACAATTGGACACCAATTCATTACGCCGCATTTCTCAATAATTCCCAAATTTGTCAAATTTTACTCAAATTCAACGCCGACGTGAATATAATTTCATTTTTTAAAAATCCCCTTCAACAAGCCTGCGGTGGAATAAATGTGAAAAATTGCTACAACACACTAACTGGTTACTATCACGATGAATTTCCCTATTCGGGCAAAAAATTCACATGCCACGAAAAAATAATGGAAATACTCATCGTGAACGGAGTGAATATTGAATGTCGAAATGCAAATGGAATGACACCATTGCTCGAGGCTTGCAGAGCAGGTTCTTTGGAGGCGGTGAATGTACTATTGGAATATAACGTAAATATTTTTGCCGTTGATGACGAAAAAAATACTGCCCTCCATTACGCGACACTTGGAAATTCATTGAGAATTATCGATCGTCTATTGGCTAGTGGTCTTAATATAAATGTGAAAAATAATCGAGGTTACACACCTTTGATGTTTGTGATAAAATACGGTGAGAAAGTGTTTTCCACATATTCACTGAAGCATCCGAAACATTCAAAGTTATCGAAAAATGGTGATATGGTCGAGTATTTGATTCAGAGGAAAGCGAATCTTAATGCGAGGAATAAAGAAGGTGGCACTGCCTTACACATTGCGATAATGAACAATTTACCTGATCTTGTTTTGACATTATTCGAATTGGGAGCTGATAGGGTGTTGGAAAGATTTTCTGATTCGAAAAATCGATTTATCACCGGTTATCATAAATTTCCTGAATATTCATTGATGAGTCGAACAGTGTTAGTGTCGCAAATTGCATTTAGAGACGACGATCTTTTTAGCTATTCGCATAAATTGTGTTTCGATGAGAAGCAATTGTTGAGGGAGACTCTTGATTTTTTCGATACTTCGAAGGAGGAATGTGAGGAATTGAGGACAAAGGAACTTTTTAGAAATTTTACCTACTACGATTTTTTAAGTACTGATTTAGCGATTGCTGCAAAAATTGTCAAGAAATCGAAAGTAATTAAAGAATTACGTTCATCGGCTTGTGAGAGGACAACAATGTTTCCTCACTTTGCGTATTTTATTCGAAGAAGATTTCAAAAAATTGAAATTTTGGAAAATTGTCTACCACCAATTGTCGAGTTCTTGTCGAATTATGGCGACAAAAAGAAGCTACCGGTTGAAATTGTTCGAGTTATTATCGATTATTTGGGTTGGAAAGATATTCAACTTTTCAGTAGAGTTTTAACAAAAATGTTATAAAAGAAGTTTTTTTTTTCATAAGTTCGATTTGTGCAACTTTATTCAAACAAAATAAGTATTTTTTTTTTCAAAATTCCGATTTGTACAACTTTGTTCAAACAAAATAATTTTTTTTCATAAGTTCGATTTGTACAACAAATTTGTTCAATATTTATAATTATATTGAAGTCACATTTATGTGATAAATTCAAGTTCGAGTTTCGATGAGCGAAAATAATCTTCAGTGTTCAAACTTTTTAAAAGAAAAATGATTATTCAATTAAAAGAATTCTATAATTTGTATTTTTAAAAAAGATATGTAGTTTAAAAAAAAAATACAATTTCGTTAAAATTAAAATATTTTTTTAAACAATCTACAAATTTGTTTATTTAATTTCTTAATAATATTCATATTTAATAACATTATTTATTTTTATTCATAAAAGTCAACACAGACTGCAATTCAAAAATTTAAAAAAAAATTCTCATCAAAATTTCCATTGCTTTTAGAAATATATTAAAATTATTTTCCAAAATTCAATTATTTTCAAAAAATTTCAATAAAATTCTTGGCAAAATTTCAATTCTTTTCGAAAAATTTTCCTCAATTCAATAATTTTTTTTAATATAGGTATCTATTATTTTAATAAAATTTTCCAAAAGAATTTAATTTATTTAAAAAAAAAAAAATTTCATAAAATTCTACGCAAACCTTTAATTATTTTCATAAAATAATAAAAATTTTACAGGAATTCAATTATTTACAAAATTTTTTTTATTAATTTCTTCGAAATAATTCAATTATTTTCATAAAATAATAAAAATTTTACAGGAATTCAATTATTTACAAATTTTTTTTTTTATAAATTTCTTCGAAAGAATTCAATAATTTTCATAAAATAATAAAAATTTTACAGAAATTCAATTATTTTCGTAAATAATGAAATTCTTTTTAGGAATTTTCAATTATTTTCATAAATAATAAAAGTCAATGCTGAATTTCAATTATTTCTAATAAAATATTTTAATGGAATTCCTCAAAAAGTGTAATTTTATTTTTATTATTTACTTTATTTTTTAAATTTATTATTTTGTTTTTATTTAAATAATTGAATTCTAATAGAATTTTCTAATAAAATAGAAATAAAAATTAATTTAAAAATGAATTTCACTTAAAATGTTAGATTATAATTGAACACTAAAAGAATTATAGCGTGAATTTTTTTTTAACACTTTTAATATAATAGTCTTTTAATTTTAATAAAATTTCTCTAACATATGTTCAATTATTTTTAAAAATTGTGATGAAACTTTTCTAAATTCAATTGTTCTAAAAAGTTTTTAATAAAATTCTTTGTAAATTTCAATTATTTTCAAAATTTTCAATTAAAATTACAATAAAAAATTTCATTATTTTTACGAAATTTAATGAAATTCATTAAACAAACGAAAAAGAATTATTTACAAAGACTATAATAAAATATTTTTTAAAAGAATTTAATTTTCTATGAATAATTGTAATATTATAATTTAATAGAAAAAAAAGTTAATTACAATTAATAACAATTAATAATAAACACGATTATTTGAAAAAACTTTTAAAAAATTCTTAAAATTCAATTATTTTCAAAAGTTTTAGTAAAAATTATTTTTAAAAACCTCCTTTATTTCCAAGAAAATTAAAATAAATTCTTCAAAAAAAGAATTCAATTATTTTTAAAAATTTTAATAAAAATTATACCAAGAATTAAATTTATTTTCAATATAATTTTAATTACATTTTCTCGAAAGAATTCAATTATTGAAAAAAAAGTTTGATAAAGTTCTTGAAATAAATTCAATTATTTTCGAATTTTTTTATAAATACTTTACAAGAATTCAATGATTTTCATTACATTAACAATATTTAATTATTTCTGAAAATAATTGAATTCTTGAATAGAATTTTCTTAAAACTTTTTTAAATAATAATTGAATCCTTGTGAAAAAATTTATTATTTCTACAAATAATTGAATTTTTGAAAAAATTTTAAAAAATAAGGGAATTTTTGATAAGAATTTTATTAAAACTGTATTTAAAATAATTGAATTCCTGTGAAAAATTTACTGTTTATTAATATTATTGAATTCTTTCGATGAATTTAACAAAAATGTTTAAAAATAAATTTAATTTTCACTCGAATTCAATTAAAATTGTATTTAAAATAATTGAATCCCAGAGAAAATTTCATTAATTTTTAAAAATAATTAAATTCTTGAATTGGATTTTATTAAAAAAATTTTCAACTAATTGAACTCATGTAAAAAAATTAATTATTTTTTAAAATTAAAATTAATTATTTTTCATTTATTTAATTTTTAATTATTAATTATTTTTTAAAATAATTAAATTTTCTCGAAGAATTTTTAGCAGATAAATGTAAAACTAGCAGTCACAATAAATAATCCACACAGTTAAGTAATAAATAAATTTACTCCACTTTTGTTACAAGTATTTTTAAAAGCAATTTTTTTTTATAAATTATTATAATACACAAAAATATGTTCACCGTAACAGAACTCGACCTAAATTTCTAAAATCCCTAGCACTTAGATTTTCAAATATCTTATCAATAATAATTATCGGCAATTCAATTTTCGAATAGTTTTCAAGTAAACATATCACTGAGTCTTGTATTTGAAGCATATTCCTAACCCTTTCCACTCGCTTCTTCAATAAAAAGAAATAACACGGAAATTCAAGTTGATATTTGTTTAAGTCAAGAATCTCAAGAATTTGTTCGTATCTTGCAGAAATTGTCACCTTCATTAGATCATTCACGAGAAATTCATAGAAAGTTATATTTCTTTCGTTGCAAATTTTCTTTTGCTTCATTTTATCAATTTCCAATTGACATTTACGATAGAAGAAAACTGACATATTTCGATTGCATGAAGTTGCTGGAGACTCTTCGTTCAGATCTGCATCAAGATCGTTGTCATCATCATCATCATTATCATTATTCATATCATTCTTCTCGTCATCGATACTAACTTCAATGTTATTTAATGCCATGAATGCTAATAAAATCTCGGATCTTCTTGTTATAAAATCTGTATAGGAATAACTTGACTCGAGTGGTCGTTCTCGATGTTTATTTAGAGCCGTAACGTCAGCCTGAAAGTGTAATAAGCATTCGATGACGTTCAATTGTTCTTGTTTAACGGCAACGTGAAGGGGGCCTGCACCCGCTGTTGGACTGAATTCTGTGAAAAAAAAATGTTGGAAATTTTAAAATTTTTCAGAAATTATTCAATATTTAGTAAATTCTTCCACAATTATTTTCTAAAATTTTAATAAAATTTGTTTATAAATTTTTTCATCAAAAACAAAATACTCAAAATAACTATTCTTTACATGAGATTTTGGTAAAGGAATTACAGTTTATAACTCTTCGTATATGATTTTGGCCAAAAAATGAGTTACGAACTATTTATTAGCGAAAAAGGTGCATTGCGCCTTCACGGATTTTTGGTAAACCATAAAATTTTGCCAAAGTGGTATTAGTCATAGTCAACTGATTATTATGATATTTATGTTTAAGAAATTCATTGTCATTTAAATTTTTAAGAATTTTATAAGTTCTTGATTGTAATTTGGATAAAACTCCTTTCGTTGAAATTTCTTTAAGTGCGTCGATCGGACAGTAAGTCATGGGCTTGATTTTTTCATACAAACTGAAACATTTCCTTTGTCAGAATTAGTAAAGAAGAGGTCAGGATTTTCTTTAAATAAAAATAAGGTAAGTAGAGGACTCACCTTTCTTATTATAAACATTCACATCAGCTCCATTGTCAACTAAAAATTCAATCATCGGTATGACATCATTAGAATGTAATTTCACAAGATAGTAAAGTGGAGTACGATTAAAGTGATCCAGAGCATTAATATCCAAACCTCGTTGCAATAGAAATTCAACAACATCCAAATTCATTCCAATCACCGCATGATGAATCATCGTCATACCATCGTTATTTCTACTTTGAACATCAGCTCCATAAGAAACTAAAAGTTCAACAATATCCATTCGTCCTGCTTCGCAAGCACGTTGCAAAGGCGTCAATTCATTTCCATTATAACTCTCCTCACTGACCTCAATATCAGCTCCCATTTCAATCAAAAATTTAATTCTCTCTTTATTAAAAACAAGATTCCTTCCCGAGAACAAAGAATTCACGTCAATTGAATTACTCATTGAGAACGATAATCTTTGCCTCAATGAACTACAACCGCAAACCAAGTTCAGAACCGATGAATTCTCCAAAGGTGAGCCGAATTTTGCATTAATATCAGCACCGGCGTGCAAGAGAGTCTCAATTATTTCGTCATTGTCCACAACCAGTGCATAATGAAGTGGTGAATATTTATCGTCACGAGTTGTTTTATTAACATTTGCACCACGACTCAGAAGATAGGAGACAAGACTTGGATTCTTCTTTCTCACTGCATGATGCAAAGCACTAACTCCACACGATCCTTCGGCATTAATATCCGCTCCCATATCCAATAGACACTTTACATGCTGATATTTGTCTAGTTGAATAGCCCAGTGGAGTAGTGTGTGTCCAAAGGAACATTGCGCGTCTAAATTAAAAACACAATTTCTCAATGTCTCCTGAAATATCTCCTCACTTCCATTCCGTAGCAAAAATAATAATAAAATCGAAAATTTTATCGCCGAACATTCAATTTCTTTACTCAAGAGAAATTCAACAATTTTCCAACATTTTTCTCCATTATCGATAAGTTTGAGATTGCCGTCTATCTGAAATTGGATGAACATTTTATTTAAAATTAAACAAACGGTATCTATTGAACCATATTGTAGGGCGTGTTGAAGTAATGTCTTTCCTTGTGATACAACATTAATTCGGGCTCTATTGTTGAGTAAAAATTCCACCATTTCGGTATTGCATTCAACGGCACGATAAAGTGGTGTTCTTTGTACAATATCTGGAGCATTAATATTGGCAAAAAGATAAAGTATATGTTTTGCAATGGCAGGAGTGCCAAAACGTGCGACATGATGAAGTAATGTTTCCTTTGTACATGGATCTTGGTAGAGAACAATTTGTGGACATATTTGTAATTTTTTCATAACAAGTGATTCATCTTTGTTTTGAAGATAATTGGTTATGTCTCGATATAAGCTTTTTTGGACTTTCGCAAAACTTTTATACACAGTGTCTGTAAAAGGTTATTTTATACTTTTATGAATATATTCTACTAACTGAATGTAAAAAGTGGGAAGAAGTGTAAAAAAAAAATTATCTTTAGACCACAATTACGGACCGAATAATTATTTTTACGTTAAAATGATATGATATGATAATTCATAAAAAATATGAAAGTAACTATTTGAATTTTTTAGGTTAACAAATTGGATTATAAATGACAAAATTTGACAAAAATAGCGAAACCACGGTAACTCATGCAGCACCCACGGTAATTTCCACATTTACCCTATTGAACAAGATTTTGTCTCATCTTCTAGAACAAAATGTTTCTTTCGATGTTTAAAAAACCCTCTTCATATTGTATATTTTATACTTTCTCACTCAATATAATAAAATTTGAAACACAAAAAAAAAAATAAATAAAAGCTTCATATTGAATAAGATTTTATCAATTGTTTTGGATAGAAAGCCTATCAAAATGAATACTTGTATTTGATTGGATTTGATAGAAAGGAGTTTCTATATTATTCAATAAATTTTCCAAAATAAATCAGTAAAAAACTTAAAACAGTTTGATTTTTAAGGTTATGTCTGGATCTTATGTAGTTTAATTTTTTTAAGAGAAAATTGTAAACATAAATTCAAATTAAAATAAAATTGCTTTATTTTTAATTAAAAATCTCGAAATATTCAATCGAAGATTATTTTCGTTTAGAACGAATTTAAATTTCAATTAAATTCATGCAGTTAATTATGGTCTAAGAATTCAACAATTTTTCTTTACATTTCCTTCCATATTGTGAAAAGTTATAATGAATTTTTTCTTTATATTAATTCACTTCTAATTCGAGATAATTTAAACAAAATTTTAATTTTATATTCAAAAATGATTATAAAAATTAAATGTAAAAATAAAAATTTCTTCAAAAAATTTTTTAAAAAAATGTAAGTACATAAAAAATAAATAAATTTTTAAAAGCAATAAAATAAACAAAAAAATAATAATACCTATATCCATCGAAAAAATGATTCCTTCAAACTATAAACAGAAAATGAAACGTCCCTCTAATGAAAAAATTGTTTCCTGCAATTTACATTAAAATGAAAATTAAAAACAAAAATAATTTTCAAATAACTTTTTTTAATTACATTTTTTTTAATCAGAAATTAAGAAGAAATTCGACTTTATAACATTGCGATTTTTAACTGTATCCAAAATTAACAACAGAATTCGACGAATGCAACATAACCTCAAAATTTATTTAAAAAATACAACACTGCATAAATATATATTAATTATCACTTAGAACTAAAAAAAATAAATAAATAAAATTTACCTCTGCATAATATATTTGTAAAAAACTGTATATTAATAAATATTAAATAAATAAATACGTTGTCAAGAAAGTCACTAAAGGAAAAAAATGCAGTTTTTTGTATGTTATATATTGTAGATTATTATTGTTATTATTACTATTATATATTATATATTGTTATATTGTTTTTGTATATATATTTTTTTTGTGTATAAATAAAATTGTCTGAATTTTAATCTCTTGAGTGTCTTGAGTTAAAAATTCTACAAGGCGAGGAACTCTTCTGCCATTTTTCGAAAGCAGGGATGTGTAGTTAGAAACTACAAAAAAAATTAAGGGTGCGGTCACACTTTTGGAAACATCATTCTTGTCTTTCTCTCTCCTATAAAGGTGCTTCTATACCTCCAGTGGATTGGTCAAGCAATCGGCTTGATGAATTTTCACGGTCGGAAAATTTACTTTCATGGCGGGTATTTTTGAAAAAGTAAATGTTGAAAAGGTTTTTACTTGAAAATTTATTTAAAAATATGATTTTATCATAGAAATTATTTTGAAAGTAATGTTAAAAAACATGTTTTATTTTAAAAGTTATCAAATTTTAATTCAAAATGTTTTAATTTTCCAAAGAAGTGTAAAAAGCCTAATGTTTTTGAAATGCTAGTACAGACGGTACAGACTGTTTGTTATGAATGTACATAACCTAGCGTTGTGTTGTCTGTTCATTATTATTTAATATAATTAAATCATTAAATTTAGAATATAATAATATCACAAGCACGATAACACAACGCTAGGTTATGTACATTCATAACAAACAGTCTGTACCGTCTGTACTAGCATTTCAAAAACATTAGGCTTTTTACACTTCTTTGGAAAATTAAAACATTTTGAATTAAAATTTGATAACTTTTAAAATAAAACATGTTTTTTAACATTACTTTCAAAATAATTTCTATGATAAAATCATATTTTTAAATAAATTTTCAAGTAAAAACCTTTTCAACATTTACTTTTTCAAAAATACCCGCCATGAAAGTACATTTTCCGACCGTGAAAATTCATCAAGCCGATTGCTTGACCAATCCACCGGAGGTATAGAAGCACCTTAACTTGGGCATAAGTTTGTCTCACTCTACATTGCTTTACATTTTCTTACTTTTTTCAAAAAACAGGAAATGTAGACTGAGAAAAATTTATGCCACTGTCATAAGACAGAAAAAGAAGAGAATGGTTCTTTCAAAAGTCGTCGTAGGCGAAAGCAAAATGGCGCCATAAAGGTGCGTCCAAAATACTAGAATACTGATAAGAACAACGAAATTGAACTTTAAGGTTTGTTCACAATAGGCTCTTTACAGGCAACTGCTTATACGTTTTCTGAAATCGTACCATTTCTGCTACAACTTTCTTAGTTCGTGGCTAAATAGACAAATTTGCCATGAACTAATAATAAAATAGAAAGGCTACGCTTTTTAAATTAGTCGTGTAAACAGGAAGGAGAGCATATAAGCAGTTACCTGTAATAACATAAGAAAAAACTATTATTAAAATAACCTTAAGCTTTATTCACTGTTTGATAAACCGCAAATGAATTAATAAACTGTTTCCCCACCCTGACTGAACTCACCTGATTCACATGAACCTTGGTGGCGGCAGCTTGCATCATGGTAGCTTGCAGCTAACTTCATTTATTGTCGGTACTGTCAAAATGGCGGACGGTGATATAGATTTGTACGCCGACGATTTAGAACAAGATTTTGCCCAGGTAATGTGAAATTTACTATTTTTTCCACTTCAATAACTCGTCAAGTGTTAATAAAATCATATCAATTAATATTCAATTTACTCCAAACCTTAAAATTCTGTTTACCGTTGTCGGCGTCGTACGCTTGGAAGCCGCACATTTCTCTTCTCTATCCTTAATCTCATCTATCAATTTTCATTCTAATATTGTAATTCTTATTCACTAACGTGAAATTAATTATCAAATTTCACTTGTCAATTTTTATTCACTTAAATTCTTGAATTAATTAATTAAAAGTGAATAAATTTCCTTTCATTGTTACACTACTTGCTGAATTTGAAAGAAACCACTTTTTATTGATACAAAAATTCACTCTTTCATAATTATCACCTGCAATTGAAATTGCACCTGAAAATTTATAGTTGGAATATGTTTCCCACCTGTTTTTTTTAAGTGAGAGAATTTTCTTTATCTTGATTAAGATCAAACTTGAATTTCTTTCATAATTTTACATGCTCTGGAATTTACTAAATTTGAGGTTATGAAAGTTCTCGATGTCGAGATGGAGGTTATTTTCTTTTTTTTTATTGTATACCTATATATATATATATATATATATATATATCTTGTATATATATATATATATAGATATAAAATAAAATTCGAAAATTAAAAAAAATGTATTTTTTCAAAGAAAATAAACAATGGACTTTGAAAAAAAGATGAAACTTTATGAAAAACAAAAATACTAAAACTTTTTCACTAATTGCAGAAAAAAATTGATTTTATATTTTGAGTAACAAATTTAATTTAAAATAGAAAACTAGAAATTTCGGAAGTGATTATTCCAGACAATTAATTATATAAAAAAATAATAATTATAATTAATAAAACAAAAAAAATAATTGTATATATTTTTTAATTTTTTAGTTTTCGTATTATTAAACAGTAATTAATCAACAAATTTTATCTCTATCTTCTTTATTTCTATTCTATTATAAAATGTTTATATTTTGTTTCTTTTATTTATTATTATTATTTATTTATTTATTTATTATTTTCTTTTTTCCGAAATTATTTTTTTATTTATTATTCAATAATTATTAATGATTATTATTAAAATTATTACTATTATTTATTCCAATTTTTTAAATAATAATATGTTAATATTTCTATCTATTACAAATTTTTGTTTATATTCTCTTGTTTCTTTTATTTATTTATTATTATTATTATTATTAAATTTTTTTTTTATTTTTCCCGAAAGTATTATTTTTTTATTTATTATTTAATAATAATTAATGATCATTATTAAAATTATTATTATTAATCAATCAATCAATCTTTTTCTTTTAATCTTTTACAATTTTGACTTCACACGCAGAGTTTTAATTTAAGTATTTTTTAAAAAATTTCTGTGGTGTGTTATTATAAATGTGTGTCATCATAATGTCCATGTTTATCAGTGTTAATTTATTTATTTAACTATGATGTTAATGTTTATTTATTTATTTATTTATTTATTACAAAATTGATTTTATAATCTTTTAAAGTTATGACTCCAAACTCTATGTTTTCTCTGACGTTTGATGGGTGAATTTATTTTTATTATTTGCTGGCGAATTCTATTATTATTATTACCTATTATTATTTATTGGTATATTTAAAAAAAATTATATTTAATATTTTATAAAGAATTTAAAATTTATTTATTTCCTTATTTATTTCATTAAAATTAAGTAATTATTAAGATATTGTAAAATTAATATTAAATTCGAGGGTAAAAACATTAAAACTCTTAAAAAAACAACAAAAATACAAATAAAAACAAAAGTTTAATTTATAAATTAAAAAAAATAAAATAAACAATTTAATTCCCTTTGATTCAAATAATTCAATTTCGATATTTTATTAGATATTTTTATTGTTTTAATATTTAGTACTTTTTTTAAAAATAAAATATTGCATATTAATTAAAAATTTACAATATTAATATTAAAATTCATTTTACTTTATAGATTTTTTAAGTAAAATAAATAAACAATTTAATTCAATTTTATTCAATTACATTCGAGAATTGGTTATAAATTAAAATTTCCAATTTTTTTTTAGCTCTATTCAACTTGTTATGAGTTTTAATTAAATTAAAATTACACCTAATTGAAAATTAAAAATTATTATTAATTTAATTTTCTAATATTATTATTTTTAATTAAAAATTACACCAAATTAAAATACTAATTACAGCAACTGATTATAATACTAATTAGAAAAACTGATTATAATACTAATTACAAAAACTGATTATAATACTAATTACAAAAACTGATTATAATACTATTTACAAGAACTAATTAGAGTACTAATTATCATAATATTAATTATTATTATCCTAATTACGAATTAGAATTAACAGTAGCAATTATAATTAATTATAGAACTAATTAGAATAACTGTTAAAATTATTAATTAAAATTATCATAATAATTATAATACCAATAGTTTTATAATTCGTTCATAATTTAAAGTTTTATAATTAGTTTATAATTTATAGTTCTATAATTAATTATTATAATTTTGTGAATGTTATAAAAATATTAGAAAGCAATATTTATGTTCCAAATGAAGATATTTCAATAGTTAAGGATTTTCATATCGACCTTCTAAACTTCCCAGATGTAAAAAGAAGTTAAATCGATAAATTTTTATTTTTTATAAAAGCTACATGTAAAAACAAAATAAATTAAAATAATAACAAAGTGGAAATAGTTAATAAGATTCAACGAAACCTCTTTGTATGAACCAATGGTTTAAAACAACAAAATAATATTAATTCGAATGCCCTAATTAAAGTAGAGATATTTTTAACTAATGAAGAATAAAATTTTAAGGATGAATTCGCTGGCGATGGCCTCGATTTATACGATGACGTTATTGCCGCCACTGATCGAGTGTCAATGAGCGAAAAGATTGAGCGACCCGATCGAGAAAGAGATAATCGCTCTCCTAATGATGACGCTAATGATAATTCCGGTTACAATCAACTTGGAAATAATATTCATCCCAATCAAGTCGGTCGACGACATCAATTATACATTGGAAACCTAACATGGGTAATTTAACAAATAAAAAGAGAAAACCGTTTTTTTTAAAGTTTGATTTTTATCTATTTTTCAATTGTAAATATATTTAAAAACAAGATTACAGGTTAGTTAGTTTTTAAGTGTTATTTACACTTAAAAGGTGGATGAAATTTAATCTTCTACTTTTGAATTATTTGAAAGATTTTTATCTTTAAAATAATTAAAAAGTAGATAATAAATCTTGAGACTATTTGAATTTTTTTTAAAATTAAATTATAATGGTTAATTTTTGATTTTAGTGGACAACTGATAAAGACATTCAAGAAGCGATTGTCGCTCTTGGCATTACAGATTTTATTGAAGTGAAATTCTTTGAGAATAGAGCCAATGGACAATCGAAGGGTTTCTCTGTTGTTTCCCTTGGTTCCGATCAGAGTATACAAATGTGTATGGATCGATTACCAAAAACAGAACTTCATGGACAGAATCCTGTTGTTACTTATCCATCGAAACATGCTTTGAATCAGGTAATTTGAAAAGAAACGAAAAGAAAATTGAGAAAAAGAAAGAAATGAAAGAAAATGGAGAAAAAGAAAGAAATGAAAGAAAAAGAAAAAAAAAGTTAAAATATGAAAAAGTATTATGTAATCTTTCGAAAAAATGTTTTGAGCAAATTTTTAAATTTCTTTTGTATTTCAGTTTGAATCTCAGTGTAAAACACGTCCACCGCCGTCGCCGCAACATAATCAAAATCAACGGCCACATAATTCTCATCCCCATCAACCAATGTCGCCTCAACATCATTCGCAGCATCAGCAGCATCCTCCGCATATGCAACAGAATCATGGTCATCGTGGAATGATGATGGGACCCCCGCAGTATGATGTAATATTTTCTTTTCTTAATTATCTTTTTTTAGATTTATTTCTCTTTCTTCTTTTTTCGTCGCAAAAATTCAATTTGTTTTTAAAAATTTATAAAAATCTTTGCAAAAGTTCAATTTACTTTCAAAAAGTTTTTTGCAATTCAATAATTTTCCAAATTTACTATTTTTATAAAATTTATAAACTTTATAAAATTTATCAATAGATTTAATTATAGAAAAAACATTTTTGATACAATTCTTCGAAAAAATTCAATTATTTTCATAAATAATATTTCATTTACGAATTCAAATTATTTTCAAATTCAATGCACAGAATTTTCAAATATTTTTAATACAATTTTAAATAAATTGCTTGAAAAATGCAATTATTATTAAAAAAAAATTTTTTTAAACTTGAAGAAACAATTCAATTTTAAGAAACATTCAATTATTCAATAAAACGATAAAATTCGTTGCAATAATTCAAATATTTTCATAAATAACATTTGATTCCTCGCAGAGAATCAATTATTTTCAAAAAATTTTTAGGTAATTTTGCAAAAGAATTAAATTTAATTAGCTTGTTAAACAACAAAATCGCATAAATTCTTCCCATAAAATCAATTATTCTATAAGGAATTTTAATAAGATTCTTTTCCAAAATTCAATTATTTTGCGATAAATATCAAAATTCATCAGAAGAATTCAATTCTTTTGAAAAGTAATAAAATACTTTGGAGAAATTAAATTATTTTTAAAATTTTTTAAAAATTATCGTCAAGAATTAAATTATCTTTATAAATAGATGGGAAAAAATTCTTAACTCAAGAATTAAATTATTGTCAAAAAATTTTTTAAACATTCTTCTCAAGAAGTCAATTATTTTCAAAAATTGTAATAAAATTCTTCTCATGAATTTGGTTTTATAAAATTTTTTATTTAAATTCTCCTCAGGAATTCAATATTTTTAAAAAAATTTAATAAAATTCTTTAAAATGTTTTTAATTATTTTCAAAAATTGTTATAAAATTCTTTAATATAATAAATTTCATTAAAATTTTAATTAAATTCGACTATTTTCAAATAATGCGACTTTTATCGACTTATATTAAAAAATTGCGACTTTTTCGACTTTTCTTCCAAATTTTGCGACAAAATACCATATTTTTAGTATAAAATGCTGCAACTTTTTTCGATTTTTACGCGCAGTATAAAAAATAGCTGTAGATAAATCTTTCGAAAATTATTTTTGAAAAATTTTTTCGAATTAAATTTTTGAAATATACAATTAAAAAGATTTTGAATAATTGAAATTTAGTAAAATTAATTGAAAATAAATCCTTTTTTTCAAGTATTTTATTATAATTTTTGAAAATTAACTATTTTATAGAATTTTTATTGAAAATTTTGGAAATAATTGAATTTTTAAAAATTTTAATGAATATAATCTTGAAGTGTAAATTCGATAAAAAATAAAAATATTAAAATAGTTTTGAAAAAAGTAATTCTTTAACAAAGTAATTTAAAATTTTTTTAAATTTACTATTTTAGAATTTTTTGAGAAATTATTATTTATAATTAAAATTCATCAAAAATTTAATTTTTTTTTTTTTTTATATTTTTGAAAAACTCAATTATTTATTTGTTTAATAATTTTTTTTTGCAAAATTAAATTATTTTCATGAATTTTAATAAAATTTATGTCTAAATTCCATTTTTTAGGAATTTTTAAAAAAAAATTAATAATTTTAGGGAATCTTATTAAAATTCGAAGCAAAATTAAATTATTTTCATGAATTTTAGTAAAATTTATGTCTAAATTTCATTTTTTAGGAATTTTTAAAAAATTTATTGCAAAATTCAATTATTTTCAGGTATTTTAATAAAAATTGTTGTCTAAATTAAATTTTCAGGAATTAAAAAAAAAATTTATTGAAAAATTCAATTATTTTCATGAATTTTAATAAAACTCTTTGCAAAATTCAATTTTTTTTCTGAAATTTTATTAAAATTCTAATTCATTTATAATTTTAATAAAACTCTTTGAAAAATTCAATTATTTTCAGAAATTTTAATAAAATTTTTGTCTAAATTCAATTTTCAGGAATTTTATTAAAAATTCGTTGCAAAATTCAATTATTTTTATGAATTTTAATAAAATTGTCTAAATCCAATTTTTAGGAATTTTTGAAAAAAATGTATTGCAAATTCAATTATTTTCAGGAATTTTAATAAAAATTTTTGTCGAAATTTAATTTTCAGGATTTTTCTTTTATATTTATTGAAAAATTCAATTATTTTCATGAATTTTAATAAATCTCTTTGCAAAATTCATTTTTTTCTGAAATTTTATTAAAATTCTAATTCATCTATAATTTTAATAAAACTGTTTGCAACATCTTCTCGCTAGCCCACTTCCCTTCCCCTCCGCAAACTTTCTCTCTAAACCAATCGCTCTTTTTCTCTGCCTTACTACCATTTTCTCTCTCTCAACTTCCTCTCTTAGCATGTACCCCGGACAGCTTCGATTTAACCCCATTGTCCATCTTAAATATCTCTCATGCATACTTTCCATACTGCTGACTTCTTTCCAACCCCAAATTTCCACTCCATACCCTAAGACTGACCACACTAGCATATCAAACATCCACACTCTTCTTCTCCAATCATTCTTAAATCTCCTCATACCTATGCTCCACACTTTTCCCATAATCTTTCCTGCCTTTTCCACTCTTCTTTCCGCATTCAAACCTTGTTTCCCGTTAAACTGCAGCCAGTATCCGAGATAACAAAACTCATTCACTTCATCTATGCTACTTCCATTCAACTTCCATACTTCTTTCTCACACTTTCTTCTCTTTCTAAACCTCATCACTTTCGTCTTTCCCACATTTATACATAAGTCTTTATCTCTAACATACTTCTCAAATTCATTCAACATTAATTTCATTCCTCTCTCATCATCTGCCATTAACACCATATCATCCGCGTAGGCTAGCGAGAATACCCTACCATTTCCCAATATTACTCCCCCTTTTCCCCTCTTTGACAACCTCTCTTCTACGTCTGCTATTAGCAGGTTGAACAATATTGGGCTCAATGGGCATCCCTGCCTAAGTCCTCTTCCCAACCAAAATTCTTCTCCCAACTCCTCTCCAATTTTTACTCTTTCCCTTGTGTCTACGTACATTTCCTTAACTCTTTCCACCAAGTCTTCCTCAATTCCTTTTTCTTTTAAAACCTTCCACAGAATTCCCCTGTTTACTGACGGGAACGCCGCCTTAAAATCTACGAAAACCGCAACCAATTTACCCTTATCCCTTCTTAGATTTCTATTTATTAAAAAATTCAATACATAGATATTGTCAATCGTCCCCATTCCTCTTCTGAATCCTGTCTGATTGTCAGGTATGCATCCAAGTTCTCCCACCCTCTTTTCCAACCTCTTCCTCAGAATCTCCGCGTACACCTTGTATCCCACCGGCATCAAGGTGACTCCTCTATATTCATCTACCCTTTTCCCTTCTCCTTTCTTCTTGATTGGTACTATTAGCCCTGTTTTCCACTCCTCAGGCCACCCCTTTCCCTCCCACACCTCATTCACCACTTTACACATTTCCTTTTTAACCCATTCTCCCCCGTATTTTAAACCCTCCCCTTCCAAACCATCCCCCCCTGCCGCCTTTCCTCTTTTTATCCTTCCTATCGCCTCTTCTACCTCCCCCATACTTATTCCTGTACCCTCCTTATTTCCCGTCTGCCTTCTCCTCTAATTCTTTTTTCTATGCCCCCGCTTAAACTTTTAAAATACTCCGTCCATTCCTCTATTTTTATATCCTTATTTATTCCCTCCCACTTTTTTCTTTCCCTATTTATTACATCCCACACCTTACCCTCTGCCACAGCTTTTTCTATTTCCTCCATGTATCTTCTTCTTTCCGCTTCTCTTTTCTCCTTCAACAGCTTTTCATGCATCTTGTGCCTCTTGTTGTACAACTTCTTCTCTATCCATCCTTTTCTCCATGCTCTTATATGCTCTCTCAACTCTTTTCTGCTTCTTTCACATTCTTCATCCCACCAACCCTTTTTATTGCTCTCCTTCGCTCCTTCTGCCTTTATTTCCCCTTTTACCTTCTCGATTATCTCTCTTAACCTTTGAATCCTTTCGTTTACATCCCTAACTGCTTCTTCTCTTGTCGCTCCTTCCTCCTGTATCCTTTCTTCATACTCCCTTAATTGTTCTTGCCCCCAATCCCCCATTTTTATCTTTCTGTTCATTTTTCTTTCTTGCCTCCTTCTATCCCTGCCCTCTACCCCCTCCAACTCCACTATTAGTGGAAAATGCTCCGAACCCACCTCAATCCCTACCTTCATACTGCTGATTATTTCCCTTACCTTTTCTTCTGCCAGAACATAATCGATCACCGTATTTCCCCTTCCTACGTATGTAAATTCACCCTCCTCATCCCCCTTTACATTCCCATTTACAATTGTCCATCCCCTTTCCGCTAATATCCTGAGCATCTTTTTCCCTTCTTTATCTAGCTCACCGTGTTTGGACTTTCTTACGTACTTTTCCTCCTCTTCATCCCATATACTGCCACCTTTTTCTCCCGTCCACGCATTTAAATCCCCCCCAATCAATACTTTCTCGTCCCTTCCCCATTCCATCCAATTTTCTATCACCCCCCATCCCACATCCTCACCTCTTCTCCTATAGATTCCCACAATCGAAATATATTCCTCTCCTTTTTTTACCCTTCTTGCCATACATCCCTCCACCTCCTTGGTTCCTTCCTTCAGACTTTCCTCTTCTATTCCATTTCTTATTCCTGACAACATCCCCCCTGCACTTCTCCCCTTTTTATTATCCCTTTTTGCCCCTTGCATTCTCCATGTAAAATTCTTAGGCAACTTCTTTTTAATTTTATCCCAGTCTTTCTCTTCTACCCACGTCTCACTCAAAAATATTATGTCCCACCCTCCTAATGTTTTCCAAAACCCTTCATCTTTATTTCCCAACCCCGATACGTTCCAAAAAACAACTTTTATCTTCCTATTTAATTCCCCTTCCCTCCCTCTTCTCCCTCCTTCCTCCCCTCTCCTGTTCGCTATTCTCCAAACCCCATTTCTCTTTCCTCTTCTACCACTTCTCCATCCTCTTCTTTAACTATCCACTTCTTCCCATTAATCCATAAACATTCCCTTCCCCATTTTACCCAACTCCCTTTTTCCCTCTCCTCCCTCGCTTTCCTTGCCAAAAGCCACCCAATCCTTCTCTCCCTGTAGGTCTTATCCTCATCAATTTTTACAGGTTTACCCCTTAACTTATTTTTCGCCTTCATTACCTCCCATTTTTCCTCTTCGCTTCCTAACTCTACTATCCATACACTCGGCTTATCCCTGTTTTCACCTCCAGCCCCCCTTATACCCTTTATGTGCACTTCCACTCCAATATCCCTCATTATTTTTTCCACTTCTTCTTTAACCTCACTCTTTTCCACTTCCAACCCCTTTACCACAATCCTTTCTCTTCTTCTTTCTTTCTCAACCCCTTCCATTTTCCTTTCAATTTCCCCTAATCTCTTTTCGATTACGTGCTCGCCTCCTGAAGCACCTTCCTCATCCACACTTTTCCCCCTCTCTTCTTCCCTTTTTTCTATTTTCCCCACCCTTTTTTCGAGATCACTCAATTTTTCTAATTTTTCCTCAATTTTCTTAAATTCTTCCACCTTTTCTTTTTCCCTTTCCTTAAATCCTTCCTCTAATCCGTCTAGTTTATCCCATACCTGTTCTTTCTCTTTTCTCCATTCTTCTTCATGCTTTACCCACATTTCTCTTATTTTCCCCATCTCCCCCCATACCTTCTCCATTTTTTCATTCATCCTCCTGCTTCTATCTTCTTCCTTTTTTCTACCCTCTCTCATCTCTTTCCTTAATTCGTCTAATTTTCGATTCGAATCCTCGCCCATTTTCCTGATCATGTTAAGCACCGCGGTTAGTTCCTCTTTAGCTTCCTCATCATCTGTTTTATCCTTATCCTGCTTTTCCTCTTTATCACCCCCCCTTTTATCCCCCTTTAAAAAATCCCCCATCATTTTTCTCGAACTTCTACTCACCGATCTTTCCCTTCTATCTTTGCTTGACGGCCTTCCTACTGGTCTTTTAGAACTCTCGCCCAGCAAGTCTACAGCACTAGCGTATGTCTTGCTTGCTTTATCTTTCCGTGAATCTACCCGCCTGCTATCTCTCTCTCTTGGGTCTGAGTCTGACTTCTCCCTCCTTGTCACCGTTGCGCTACTACTGTCACTTGTTTCACCGCTATTCAAATTTTCCACTTTCTCTTCACTTTCTGAATTATGTCGCCCTCTGTTGGACTTCCTAGGAGCATTGGGAGAGATAGGAGAGAGGGAGGAAAGCGTTGAGAAAATAATTGGGAAGTGGAATAAGAAGGACAGGGAAAATAGATGGAAAAAGATTAGAGAGTCCAGATATAATAGGTGGTACAAAATGGTCAAGGAAGAAGGGTTGCCGAAATATTTAGTGAAAATAAGGGATGAAAGGAAAAGGAATAGAGTGTTAAGGTTCAGAATGGGAGAGGGAATGAATGAGTGTAAGTATTGGATGAGTGAGGATGAAAGATTGTGTAGAGTGTGTAAATTTGAAATTGAGGACTGGGAGCATGTGTTGGATAGATGTGGAAGAGAGGAAGGATATGAGGAAAGAAGTATAAGTGAACGGGTATGTATGGTGTTAAGTGGAAATGGGGAGGGAGAGAAATGGATGAAAGAAATAGAAAAAACTAGAGCGAGGGTGGGAACGTAGAAATAATTCTTAGTTTTATAATTGACGAAGCCAAATTGGGCACAAAGAAGCTGGAAACGGAAACCCAGGCACTTGGCAGATAGATTTAGTTTTTATATTAGGTTAAGGTTAAAATGTTAGAATTGTAAGTTATCTTTAAGGTTTTTTTTGTATTGGAAGTTTTGCCTCGAACCCTGCGGCTTGTGCAGGGAGAGAGTAATAAATAAAAAAAAAAAAAAAAAAAAAAAAAAAAAAAAAAAAAATAAAACTGTTTGCAAAATTCAATTATTTTCAGAAATTTTATTAGAACTTTTGCCAAATTTAATTATTTTAAGGAATTTAATTGAAATTCATTGCAAATTTTAATTATTTTTCAAAGATTTTACTAAATTTAAATTATTCTTTAAAAAGATTTTACCAAATTTCAATTATTAAAAAAAATTTTTTATTGTTATGTAATTGTAAAACTATTGCGTCTTTCAAAAATTATTTAGAAATATTTTTAAAAAGTTAATTTTACGAATTTATTTTTTAAAATTTTTGAATATATTCTACCTTAATATCTTTAAAAAGAAAAATGAACGGTTTCAATTATTATAAAAAATTGAATTTTTGTATTTTAACAATTAAATTTTATTTCCCGGTGAAAAAAGAAATAAGAAGTATTTAAATATTTTATTTAGCAAAATTATACAAGTTCTGATTAATTGAATTTAGAAATCAGTGAAGAATCAGGGAAATAGAAAATAGAATATTTGTGACAACACTAAATTAAATTAACGACTTTTTCGACTTTTTTTCTATTTTTAATCAACTGAAGCGACTTTTTTTTGTTTGTTAAAGTCGATCCGAGGCCTGTTTTTTGTACTTTTAACTAACAATTCTGTAGAATTAATTTTCTTTTTTTTCAAAAAAAGAGTTAGTATATTTTATTAAAAAGATAATTTGTATTAAAAATTAGGGACCAAGACAAGGTCAAAGAATTCCTCCGCCGGGAATGGGCCCACCTGGCCCCGGCGGTCCACCCCAAGGCCCACCGCGTATGCACGGACCACCCATGGGTCCTGGTCCAGGTCCTCATCATCCTATGCAAGGACATCCGAATCAAGGTCCACCGCCTCCTGGTTATCAGCAGGGACCTTGGAATGGTCCACGACCTAATGGGCCAAGAGGTCCAAATGGTCCCGGACAACAAGGAATGCCCGGTCCCGGACCCGGCCAACGTCCACCACCCGGAATGGTCAACGAATTCGTAAGTTTCACCTCAATGTTTTCTTTGAAAATAATACTCAAAGTGAAACTTTCAATTTAAAAAATAAAAATTTAAAAAAAAAAATTTTTTTTTAAATTTTAAAATAGAAAAATTTTAAAATAGAAAATTTAAAAAAAAAGTAAACTTTTAAAAAAAGAAAAATTTTAAAACAGTAAAATTATAAAAAAAGAAAAATTTAAAAACAGAAAAACTTTAAATTAAAATAGAAAAATTTTAAAATGGAAAAATTTTAAAACAGTAAAATTTAAAAAAAAGAAAAATTTTAAAACAGAAAAACTTTAAAATAGAAAAATTTTTAAAAATAGAAATTTAAAATAAAAACATTTAAAAAAAAGAAAGAAAATTAAAAAAAAGGAAAAGTTAACAAATTTAAAAAAGAAGGAAAAATAAGAAAACTTTGACAAAGAAGGAAATAGCAAACAGTCTGTGATAGTAACTTTCGACTGATTTTAAAACTTTATTATCTTTATTTTGTTAGTTCCTCTCGGGAATAATTTGTTGAATTAATTTATAATTAATAGTTAAATTACCAAAGAAATTAAAATTTTTAAATTGATAAATTTATTCATTTTTGACAGTTTGGTAATAAAAATTGATAATTGTTTGTTGAATTGGATTAATTATTGTTATTCACCAACAATAATCAATCAATAATAATTGTACAAAAAAGTTGCCGCAACTCCTATTATCATTATCTTGATTCTATTTTCTCGTTATTATTTTCATTGACACTCAATTATTAAGGTTCGTCTATATTTTTCACTATATTTAAGATTTAAATCTTCCATAAAATTATTTTTATATAATAATTTTTTGAAAGAAATTTAAAGGTCGTAAAATTATAAATCGGTCGAAAAATATTTTGATCCACTAGAAATTTCTATATTTTCCTTAAAAATTGATAGATTTTATTTGTAATTTTCTAGAAAATATGTTTTTGTATCCACTAAAAAATTGTTGAATGAAAAAAATTTATTTTTACTATTTTTGAAGAATTATTTTTTGAAAAAGAACGCTTTTAGGTTGACAACGCTAAAAAAAATACCATATTTTTATTTAATTTATTTTATTTGGAAATTCGTTTCTTTATTTTTTTAACTATGGTAATTTTTTTTTATCGTTTTCAAACGTTTTTTTCAAAAGAATGCTTTTTAAAAATAGTAAAAATAAATTTTTTCATTCGCCAATATTTTTGTGGATACAAAAACATATTTTCTACAAAATTACATATGGATTTTAAAATATAAAGACTTGTAAGAAAAATGAAAATTCGAAAAAGGACAAAATATTTTCTGACCTTTGAATTCCCTTCAAAAAATGACTGTAAAAATAATTTTATGGAAGATATAAATCATTTTCTTGATATTTTTTATTAATAATTGGACAAGTTCATTAAAGCTTTAGGTCTTTATGTATAATTTTTTTTTTACATTTTCATCACACGAGAAGTAAAGGTATTATTTTGTATTAATTTACGAAAATGTATAAGATTTTTAATAATTGGAAGCTTTAACATTAAGAAATGTTACAAATATTACTTGATGTATCTAATAAATATGCTTTCTACCGTTAACCTACGTTAGTCCGCACAGATATATTTATGTATTTTTTTTACAAATTTTACAAACTTTTTGAAATTTATCAAAAAATTTTATGAAAATTATTTTCAATAATTTTTACTTAATTCTTAAGCGAATTGTTCATTGTATTTTCAAAAAATGCAACTTTCTTCCATTATTTAAAAAAAAGCGACTTTTTTCGACTTATTTTCAAAAATTTTTTCGAAATATACAATTAACAAGATTTTGAAAAAATGAAATTTTTGTAAAGTTTATTTGAAAAAAAATGACTTTTTTTCAAGTAGGTATTTTATTACAACTTTTGAAGAATTTTATTTGTAAATTTTGAAAATAATTAAATTCTCAAAAATTTAAATAAAAAAATCTTATGAATTTCAAAATGAAAATTAATGAAAATTTTATTACAACTTTTTGAAGAATTTAAAATTGTAAATTTTGGAAAATAATTAAATTCTCAAAAATTTGAATAAAAAAATCCTATAAATTTAAATATGAAAATTAATAAAAATTTTATTATAAAGAATTTCATTATTTTCAATACTTTTAATTACATATTTCCGAAAATTCAAATACTTGGAAAAATAATAACTTTCAAATTTTTTAGAATTATTATTTTTAACATTATGGAAAAAATTATTTTCAAAATTTTTCGAAAATTTTGTTTTTTTTTAATTATTGAAAAGTTCTTTAAAACAATTTAATTATTATCAGAAATTAATTTCTTAATTTTTTTTTATATTTTTCAAAAATTCCAATTATTTTTGAAAGATTTGATCAAATTTCAATTGTTTGACAATTTTTCAATTTTATATAATTGAAAAATTATTATCTCTGAAAAAACTGTATTAAAATATTTTTAAAAAATTTATTTTATAAATTTCTTTATTATTACTTGAAAAAAACTCATTTTCCAAGTATTTTCCGCCTAAAAATTATGTAAAATTATTTAAATAATTTCTACCGACTTTTTGTTTAATTTTAATATTAAATGAAAATATAAACGAAGTGAAATTAAGAAAAAGTGCGTATTTCAAATTTTAGAAAATTTCTGAAATAATTTTCACCCTCAAAAAAAAATTCTTAAACAATGTCAAATATTTTTTTCTCTTTAAAAATTATTTATAGTTGGTAGAACCTGTGCGGATTGAATAAAAATTATTCGAAATTCATTCAAATTTGTTGCGTGGGATTTACAATGAGAATAAGATTGCTGATAGGCAGAATGCAGGCAGATTTTTAATAATTTTTTAAACATTTATATATATATATATATATATATATATATTCGAAAAGAAATTCATTATTTTGTAAGCGATATTTTGTAAAATTTAATTATAGTAATTTATTGAATTGAATTTGTATTAGAAATAGAACAAAAATTCTAGATTCTAAGTTCTCAGAGTTTTTATTATTATAATAAATATATGTCATGTAAAATTGTTAAAAAAAAATCTCGAAATTGTTCAATAAGTTAAAATAATCCATTGATTATTCTAATTTATTATTTAAAAAAAAATTGTAAAAAGCAAAATCACGAGATTTGAAAGAAAGAGTTAAAGTTTGGTATCATGTGATTATATGTATATAAAAATTATAATTGTGAAAATTGACTAAAATTTAATAAATAAATTTAAAAACAAATTGTTTCGTGTTTTTGTAAAAAAAAATGGTATTTTGGGTAGATAATGAATAAATCGAGAATTTTTTAAAGAATTAAATTTTTCGGAAATAGGGAAAGTTACTTACTTTGAATATCAAGAATTGAAGATTGTGATCAGTAAGTACATTTTTTTTGAATCTAAATTCTAATTTGTTTTTTAAAAAGTAATTCAATAGTTTTTAATTTGTTATTTAAATTTATTTATTGAATTGTAACAATTTATTTATTGGTACTGATATTATTATTGATAATATTTTAAAATTATAATTATATTATATAATTTTATTTTAATATTTTTGAACAGTGGGGATAAAATTTGTTTGGGGGTAATTTTAGTTTAATGAAAGCGATGCTCAGATGACTTACAAACTGGAATAGTAAAATTGTGAACTACTGCTTAGTAGGTTCTTTGTTAATGGTTTTATTTTTCAATAGCAGTTTCATGGAGGTCCACCGGGACCTATGAATCAGGGACCACCTCGAGGCCCACCTGGACATCCTGGCCCGCCCGGTGAACTTAGAGGAGCTCCTCCTAGAGGCGCTGAGTGGAATCGTCCTCCAGGTTTGTACGATTCTCATCAATGATCGGATAATTCTATTGAGAGAAATACTCACTTGAAACCGAAAATCGCGAATATTTTGATAAAATAATTTACATTGACGAAGAAAATTCCTCTTGTGCTTAAATTCGGAATAAATGGAAAATATCGTATTTTTTTGAAAATGGTTTTCTCGAAGGGAATGGTGGAAAATTTAAATTAATGTGTTGAATAGGAATGATGCCAGGACCTGGAGGAATGCCACCGGGACATGGAATACCACCTCAAGGGCCACCGGGACCACCGGGGGGACCAGCACCACATGTAAATCCCGCTTTCTTCCAACAGGGTCCTTCACATCAGGGTCCACCTGGACCACCACATGGACCAGCGCATGGACCTGCTCCTCACAATTACGGTCCTCCTGCGCAGGTATTTATCTTTTTTTCCGAGTTTACGATCTTAAAGACTTTTAGTAGAGAAGCCAATTTCAAATTTTATAATATTTCAATTATGAATGAATTTAATTAAAACTATTAAAGAACTTCAGTTTTTGAAAAATTTTAATAATTCAAATTCTTCTGAAATTAGTTCAATTTTTTCATATCTATTTAATTAATTACAAAAAAAAAATGGATTTATAGAAGAATTTTATTTAAAAATACTTAAACAAAAAAAATGAAGTTTGGAGAAGTTACAAATGATTGCAGAAATTCAATTAATTTCAAAAGTAATAAAATTCTAGGTAGAGTTCAAAAAATTTTTTAAATTCTCGTCAAAATGTCAATTACCTTTGTAAATAATAAAATTCTTCTCTAAAATTCAATTATTTTCAAAAATTTTAATAAAATTCTTGGGAAAATTTCAATTATTTTCAAAAATTTTCAACATTTCAAAAAAACAATTCATAATAAAATTCTACGTAATTTAATTAATTAATTATTTCCATAAATAATAAAAATTTCACGATAATTTAATTATTTTCAAATTTTTTATAAATTTCTTGGCAATAATTCAATTATTTTCATAAATAGTAAAATTCATCGCAGAAATTCAATTATTTTTAATCAAATTTTAATCGAATTCCTTAAAAAATGTAAATATTCTTAAAAATTTTATTACAATTCGTGGAAAGAATTTAATTATTTAAAAATTTGTTAATAAAATTCTTTATGAGAATTCAATTTCTAGAAGTAAAGCATTATTCAATAAATTATTTATTTTCATATTTATGTAATTGAATTCTCGTAAGAATTTTCTAATAAAAAGTCATTTCAAAATGAATTTCAATTAAAATTATTATTATTTTATTACATAATAATCAAGATAATCTGTCCTCACGTGAAGTTAGTGTTTTTTTGATTCCAAACTGTTTTATAGTTTAAATTGTTATATCGAAAGTTTGACAGTTAATTTGTAAATAATAAAATAAGTGAAGTAAGAAAATTTAACCCAAATTTCAAAATCTCAATAAAGAGGTACAGTTGCAATTCGGTTTTTTGGATTTTTGATAATTTTCGATAATTTTGGATTTTTTACCAAGGAGTCGAGACTATTAAATAAGTAAAGTATTTTCCAAGAGCACAAAAATAATGAAGCTAAATCCCATAAAAGAGGAAAGAAAATGTTGAATTTTAAGACATTCGGTTTTTTGAATTTTTGATAATTTTCGATAATTTTGGATTTTTTACCAAAAAGTCGAGACTATTAAATAAGTAAAGTATTTTCCAAGAGCACAAAAATAATGAAGCTAAATCCCATAAAAGAGGAAAGAAAATGTTGAATTTTAAGAAATTCGGTTTTTTGAATTTTTGATAATTTTCGATAATTTTGGATTTTTTACCAAAAAGTCGAGACTATTAAATAAGTAAAGTATTTTCTAAAAGCACAAAAATAATGAAGCTAAATCCAATAAAAAAGATAAAAAAATGTTGAATTTTAAGAAATTCGTATTTTTTAATTTTTGATAATTTTCGATAATTTTGGATTTTTTACCAAGGAGTCGAGAGTATTAAATAAGTAAAGTATTTTCCAAGAGCACAAAAATAATGAAGCTAAATCCCATAAAAGAGGAAAGAAAATGTTGAATTTTAAGAAATTCGGTTTTTTGGATTTTTGATAATTTTCGATAATTTTGGATTTTTTACCAAGGAGTCGAGACTATTAAATAAGTAAAGTATTTTCCAAGAGCACAAAAATAATGAAGCTAAATCCCATAAAAGAGGAAAGAAAATGTTGAATTTTAAGACATTCGGTTTTTTGAATTTTTGATAATTTTCGATAATTTTGGATTTTTTACCAAAAAGTCGAGACTATTAAATAAGTAAAGTATTTTCCAAGAGCACAAAAATAATGAAGCTAAATCCCATAAAAGAGGAAAGAAAATGTTGAATTTTAAGAAATTCGGTTTTTTGAATTTTTGATAATTTTCGATAATTTTGGATTTTTTACCAAAAAGTCGAGACTATTAAATAAGTAAAGTATTTTCTAAAAGCACAAAAATAATGAAGCTAAATCCAATAAAAAAGATAAAAAAATGTTGAATTTTAAGAAATTCGTATTTTTTAATTTTTGATAATTTTCGATAATTTTGGATTTTTTACCAAGGAGTCGAGACAATTAAATAAGTAAAGTATTTTCCAAGAGCACAAAAATAATGAAGCTAAATCCCGTAAAAGAGGAAAGAAAATGTTGAATTTTAAGAAATTCGGTTTTTTGAATTTTTGATAATTTTCGATAATTTTGGATTTTTTACCAAAAAGTCGAGACTATTAAATAAGTAAAGTATTTTCTAAAAGAGCACAAAAATAATGAAGCTAAATCCAATAAAAAAGATAAAAAAATGTTGAATTTTAAGAAATTCGTATTTTTTAATTTTTGATAATTTTCGATAATTTTGGATTTTTTACCAAGGAGTCGAGACAATTAAATAAGTAAAGTATTTTCCAAGAGCACAAAAATAATGAAGCTAAATCCCGTAAAAGAGGAAAGAAAATGTTGAATTTTAAGAAATTCGGTTTTTTGAATTTTTGATAATTTTCGATAATTTTGGATTTTTTACCAAAAAGTCGAGACTATTAAATAAGTAAAGTATTTTCTAAAAGAGCACAAAAATAATGAAGCTAAATCCAATAAAAAAGATAAAAAAATGTTGAATTTTAAGAAATTCGTATTTTTTAATTTTTGATAATTTTCGATAATTTTGGATTTTTTACCAAAGAGTCGAGAGTATTAAATAAGTAAAGTATTTTCCAAGAGCACAAAAATAATGAAGCTAAATCCCATAAAAGAGGAAAGAAAATGTTGAATTTTAAGAAATTCGGTTTTTTGAATTTTTGATAATTTTCGATAATTTTGGATTTTTTACCAAGGAGTCGAGACTATTAAATAAGTAAAGTATTTTCTAAAAGCACAAAAATAATGAAGCTAAATCCCATAAAAGAGGAAAAAAATGTTGAATTTTAAGAAATTCGGTTTTTTGAATTTTTGATAATTTTCGATAATTTTGGATTTTTTACCAAGGAGTCGAGACTATTAAATAAGTAAAGCATTTCCAAGAGCACAAAAATAATGAAGCTAAATCGCTAAATGTCATAAAAGAGGAAAAAAAATGTTGAATTTTAAGAAATTCGGTTTTTTTTAATTTTTGATAATTTTCGATAATTTTGGATTTTTTACTAAGGAGTCGAGACTATTAAATAAGTAAAGCATTTCCTAGAGCACAAAAATAATGAAGCTAAATGTCATAAAAGAGGAAAAAAAATGTTGAATTTTAAGAAATTTGGTTTTTTTTAATTTTTGATAATTTTCGATAATTTTGGATTTTTTACCAAGGAGTCGAGACTATTAAATAAGTAAAGTATTTTCTAAAAGCACAAAAATAATGAAGCTAAATCCCATAAAAGAGGAAAGAAAATGTTGAATTTTAAGAAATTCGGTTTTTTGAATTTTTGATAATTTTCGATAATTTTGGATTTTTTACCAAAAAGTCGAGACTATTAAATAAGTAAAGTATTTTCTAAAAGCACAAAAATAATGAAGCTAAGTCCAATAAAAGAAATGAAAAAATGTTGAATTTTAAGAAATTCGGATTTTTGAATTTTTGACAATTTTCGATAATTTTGGATTTTTTACCAAAGAGTGGAGACTATTAAATAAGTTTTTAATTTATTTGATTGAAATAAATTTTATATTTTAATGAATTTTATTGGTTTACTTTTAAAAATTATTTTGAAATATAATTGTATTTTTGAAGAATTCTAATTGAAAATTTGGAAAAAAAATTGAATTTTAAAAAAGTTTAGAATTAACTTAATATTACAAGGATTGTACCAGAAGAATTTGAAAAAGTTTAATTAATTATTTAATCAAAATTCAAATTAGAACATATTTTTTTTTTGAGTATCTAATAATTTTTAGAGTGAATTGAAATAATTCTTTAGGGTCAGGGAAAAGTGTGTAAATTTTGTCTGAAAATCAGGAAAAAGTCAGGGAAAAACCAAATTAAATTTTGGTGGCAAACCTGGAAAAATACAGTTATTAGGTTTTTATTTTTGACAGCAGAGCTTTTAGGGACAATGTTTAGAAACATTAGGGCCAAGGTTGTAGTTTTTTAAGAAGAAAAAAAGAATAAATGAAAGTGTAATTTATTTATTATAATTTTAGGCACCTTACGGAGCACCTGGAGCGGATCATCGTGCGGAGGCCCACTCAACGCTTTCTGAACTCGAATTTGAGGAAATAATGGGACGCAATCGAACCGTTTCGTCGTCGGCAATTGCGAGAGCTGTCTCCGACGCTGCTGCCGGAGAGTACGCGAGTGCAATTGAAACACTCGTCACTGCTATATCGTTAATAAAACAATCGAAAGTCGCTGGTGACGATCGATGCAAAATTCTCATCAGTTCACTTCAAGATACATTGCGCGGCATTGAAACAAAAAGCTACGGCTCTGCAAGAAGAGGTAAATAATTTTTAATTTTAATATTTATGTGTTTTCTGGTTTTTCTTAAATTTATATTTTAATTTTTCTATTTATGTATTTCTTGATTCTTATTTTTATATTAAATATATATTAGTTTTTTTTTATTTGCCTTATTTTTCATATTTATGTATTTTTTAAAATACTTTTTTTTTCGCAGATCGTTCGCGTTCACGAGACCGTGATCGAAATCATAGACGACGTCGCGAGAGATCAAGATCAAGGGATCGAGAATATAGAGAACGAAGTCGAGATAGAGATCGAGACAGGGATCGCGAGAGGGAGAGAGAGCGCGAGAAGGAGAGATATTATAATGAAGGCTATCCCAGAGAAAGATCTCGAAGTCGTGAGAGGGAACGTGAACGCGAGAGGGAATATCGAGAACGAAGTCGGGAAGAAAGGTATGATTTCTAAATTTTCATTTAAATATAATTAAATAAACAATCTCTGATTTTTATTTTTTTTTTTTAAATAACTTTTTTTTTAATGAGAAATAAATTAAATTTTCTAATATTTTCCTTTTTATAGTTCAACGAGACAGGGATCATCTAGAGTGAGGCCAAAGGAAGAACCCACTGAAACACCAGCCGTTTCGTCTTCTAAGTCATCATCTAGGTGTGTATTTCATTTATGATTAAAATCAGTGAATCAAAAATTGTTTAAATCAATAATGATTTATCAATGAATCAATCTTAAATTTTTACTAAAATTAATTTTTTAATCAATTTTTAAAAGCTCATTTTTCGAGAATTCAAAATTTAAATACAAAAATAAATAATTTATTGAAAATCATTGAATTGAGGAAATTTTTTGGAAAATAATTGAATTTTTGACAAAAATTTTATCTAAAGTTAATTTAAAAATAATTGAATTTCGGAGATGAATTTTATTATTTATAAAAATATTTGAAATTTTGATCAGAATTTTTTTAAATCTTTGAAATGAATTGAATTTCCACGTAGAATTTTATTAGTTTCGAAAATAATTGGATTTCCGCGTAGAATTTTATTAGTTTCGAAAATAATTGAATTTCTGCAATCTCCAAAATTCAATTTTTTTAAAAATGAATTAACTAAAAATTGAATGTTTCTTAAAATTGAATTCTCGTAAAGGATTTTATCAACAAATTTTTAATTAATTGAATTCTTTTGACGAATTTCAATAAAATTTTTTAAAAATAATTACATTTTTCGATAAATTCGATTAAAATTATATTAAAAATAATTGAAATTAAAAAAAAATTAATTTTACAGAATTGTCAGTTAAATGTTAGTTCAATTATTTCTAAAAATTGAGGCGACAATGTTTTCAATATTTAATTATTATCTAAAACTTTAACTGAAATTAATTTTTAAATAAATTTTTATTAGAAAATTCTACGAGAATTCAATTATTTAAATACAAAAATAAACAATTTACTTAATGTATCTTAATATTAAATTCTTTCGACGAATTTCAACGAAATTTTTAAGAATAGTGGCATTTTTCGAAGAATTCGTTTAAAATTCTATTAAAAATAATTGAATTTCTAAAAAGAATTTTATTATTTAAAAAAAGGAAATTGAATTCTCGATAAGAATTTCATACAATTTTTTGAAATAATTGAATTACAGTGAAAAATTGAATTACTTGTAAAAATAATTAAATTCTTGGGAAGAATATTCTTATTTATGAAAATAATTGAATTTTGAAATGAATTTTATTAAAATTCCAGAAAATAATTGAATTTCTTTGAAGAATTTTGCTGTTCATTTAAAAAGATAATTGAAATGTTGTAAATTTTTTTTTCAGAATTTTTGAAAATAATTGAATTTTTGCAAAGAATCTTATTAATTTTGAAAATAATTGAATTCTTGTAATGAATAATGTTATTTATGAAAATAATTGAATTTTGCAATGAATTTTATTAAAATTCCGGAAAATAATTGAATTTCTTTGAAGAATTTTACCATTTATTTAAAAAGATAATTGAAATGATGACAATTTTTTTAGCACTTTTGAAAATAATTTAATTTCTGCAAAGAATCTTATTAATTTTGAAAATAATTAAATTCTCGTGATGAATATTCTTATTTATGAAAATAATTGAATTTTGCAATGACTTAATTATTAAAATTCCGGAAAATAATTGAATTTTGCTATTCATTTAAAAAGATAATTGAAATGATGACAATTTTTCTAGCACTTTTGAAAATAATTGAATTTCTGGGAAAAATTTTATTAATTTTGAAAATAATTGAATTTTTGTTATGAATATTGTTATTTATGAAAATAATTAAATTTTGCAAAAAGAATTTTATTAAAATTCCTGAAAATAATTAAATTTTTGCGAAGAATTTTGTTATTTATCAAGATAATTGAATTCTTTCGAAGAATTGCATTTCAAATTTTGTAATTTAATTAAATATCATTGAAAAAAATTCAACTAATTTCAACAGAATTGAAATTAAAATTTTTCAAAAAAATCAGTTTCACAGAATTCTTAATTAAAAATATTAAAAATTCAGATTTTGCAAAATTGTAACTTGAAATCTTTAAAAAATTCAATTATTTCTAAAAATTTATACTATGATGCTTTCAATATCCAATTGTTATCTATAATTTTAAGTGAAATTCTTTTTTAAATCACTTTTTATTGGAAAATTCTACGAGAATTTAATTATTTACATACGAAAAAAATAATTTATTGAAAAATTTAATATTTCTTAGAATTGATTTCTCATAAGAAAAACTTTATCTTTAACGAAGATGTTTACAAAAAATTTTTTTAAATAATTGAATTCTTTCGGAAAATTTTATTAAAATAGTATAAATATTGAAAATCATTGAATTGTGGAAAATTTTTCAAGATAATTGAAATTTTGCAAAGAATTTTATTGTAATTTTTGAAAATAATTGAATTATTGCAAAGAAATTTATAAAAAATTTGTAAATAATTGAATTCCTTGTGAAATTTTTATTATTTATGAAAATAATAAAATATTTGCGAAGAATTTAACAAAAATTTTTTTTTTAAATAATTGAATTTTGGTGAAGAATTTTATTAATTTAAAAGATAATTGAAATTTTATTATTTATGAAAATAATTAAATTCCTGTGAAATTTTTATTATTTACGAAAATAATTAAATGTTTGAGTAGGATTTGAATTTTTTTTAAATAATTGATTTTTTTTTAGAATTTTATTAAAATAGTAGATATTGAAAATTAATGAATTGAGGGAATTTCTTGAAAATAATTGAATTTGATAATAACATTTTTTAAGAATAATTACATTTTTCGAGGAATTCGATTAAAATTTGTTTTAAAAATAATTGAAATTCTGCGTTGAAATTTAATATTTATGAAGATAATTCAATTACTGCAAAGAAATTTATAAAAAAAATTTGTAAATTTGCCTTTTTGGTTGCAAAAAATAAGGGAGGGAATAATGGGTCATTTTATAAAAATAAAATTATCAAAAAATTGATTATTACAATAAAATAAATAGAATATTAAAAATTTTCAGATATTACGATGAGCGTTACAGAGAACGTGACAGGGAAAGGGGGGAACGTGAGCGAGAGAGAGAAACGACATCGCGACGACCAACAGAAAGAGAACGTGAACCTGAACGTGAAAGAGAAAGAGAACGCGAACGGCGAGAAGACGATACTACGCATCGTTCAAGGCATTGAAAAATCGCAAATTTTACCGCGATTTTATTATTATTATTATTATTTTTTTAATGAAAAAAGCATTTAAAAAGAAAAACACATTTTTATCCATTTTTGAGCGTTATTTTATATATTACGCGTAACAATTATATAATTTACGATACTTTTCATTAAAAGTAAGTGTGACAGAACAAAGGTAAATTTTTCTAATGCATTTTTCAAAAATAATACTTGAATGATCGTTTTTAAGGATTCTCGCAATTCTTTAATATTTATAAGACATTAATTTGTTTTTCCTCCAAATGTGTAGGTATTATTAAGGTTATATATATATTTATAGTTATTATAAATATATATATACACACAAAAATATATAAATATACATTTATATAAATATATTGTAATCCCGATATCAGTCGGGAAAATAAATATTTGTTTTATGCGCCGTTGAACAGTTGGAAAAGTGAGAAAAAAAGGAAATTTTTTATCCAGAAAAAAAGAAAACTCGTCTACGACGCAAGATTGTATCTCAAGATAATATAAATAATGGCACCAAAAAAAAAAAATATGAAAAAATCCATTATTTTAATTTTTATTCATATGTAGCTAAGAAACATCCTTAATTTTCTTAAATCAAGAAAAAACGAAAATGTGTTTGTTTCGTTTTTCTTTTTAATTTTTTTTCTTGTTGCGAGAGAATATTTATGAGCGCAATTTTTATCTTTTTTTTTTAAACTCCGAAAGTGTAAAAAAATTGTGTTTTCTTTGAAAAACTCGGAATTTCTATATTTTTTTATTACACTTTGACTCTGTGAGAAATTGAAAAATTTTTTTTTTATTCGATTCTCGATGTTTTTCAAAGATTTTTTTTTTATCCGCTCAACATGTAACGAATTTATAGTACAAAATATTTTTTAACAAAAAAAAAGAAAAGAAAAAGAAGTGTTTTGAAAAATATGAGAATAATACTTGTGGGAAAAATTCTTTTTTACTCGATTCTCATATTTTTTTGATGAACTTGTTGTTTTTAACGATAAAAAAAAATAATAAAAATAGTAATTATAAATATGAATAATTATAAAAGTATAATATTGATATAGTAGTTATATTAATGATAGTAATAACAATAATAATAAGAATAATAATAATTATAAATTTTCAGAAGTTTAAAAACTTGCCAAAAGTAAGTTGATGATTATAGATTTGTTTTAGAATCTACGTATTGGAAGACAAGAAGAAACTTAATAAACGATTATCCATCTAAAGAAAGATTTCTTATTATTGCGGATTATCTTTTCAAAGGTTGCCACAGGTCAGAAAATTCAGGGAAAGAGTCAGGAATTTAAAAAAAAATGTTAACGCAATTCTTTGAAAGAATTCAAGCATCTTAATAAATATTGGCATTCTTTCCATGAATTCAATTATTTTGAAAAATTTAAATAATATTCATGGCAAAATTTCAATTATCTTTATAAATCGCAAAATTCTTCGTCGAAATTCAATTATATTCAGGAATTTTTGTAAAATTCAATTGTTTTCATGAATAACAATATTTAACACAAAAATTCAATTATTTTCGAAATTAATAAAATTCTTCGCAGAAATTCAATTATTTTCCGGAATTTTAATAAAAATTCATTGCAAAATTCAATTATTTTCATAAATAACAATATTCGACACAAAAATTCAATTATTTTCAAAAATTCTAAAAAAAGTTAACAACATTTCAATTGTCTTTTTAAATGAATAGCAAAATTCTTCGCAGAAATTCAATTATTTTCCGGAATTTTAATAAAATTCATGGTAAAATTCAATTATTTTCATAAATAAGAATATTAGTCACAAGAATTCATTTATTTTCAAAAATTCTAAAAAATATTGTCAACATTTCAATTATCTTTTTAAATGAATAGCAAAAATTCTTCGACAAAATTTAATTATTTTCAGGAATTTTAGTAAAATTTGTTGCAAAATTCAATTATTTTTATAAATAACAGTTTTCATCACAAGAATTCAATTATTTTTAAAAGTAATAAAATTCAATTATTTTTAAACATTTTTCTTAATATTCAATGATTTTCAATATTCTACGAATTTAATAAAATTTTCCAAAGTATTCAATTATTAAACAAAAATTTTGATTTACAAATTTTTTATAAATTTCTTTGCAATAATTCAATTATTTTAAAAAATTTCAATAAAATTCTGTGAAAATTTAAATTATCTTGAAAAATTTTCTGCAATTCAATGATTTTCAAAAATAACAAAATTGTTCACAGAAATTCAATTCATTTTAAACATTTTAATAAAATTTTTCGCAATAATTCAATTATTTTCATAAATAATAAAATTCATCGCAGGATTTCAATTATTTTTAATACAATTTTACAGGAATTGCTAAAAAAATGTAATTATTCTTAAAAATTTAATTTCAATTCTTCGAAAAAATCAATTATTTAAAAAAAATGTTTTTTTTTTAAATTCTTTGGAAGAATTCAATTATTTTCATAAATAAGAATATTCATAACAGGAATTCAATTATTTTCAGGAATTTTTGTTTTAATTCAATAATTTGTCTATCTATTAATTTAATAAAATTTCTTAAAATAATTCAATTATTTAAAAACAATTTTGACAAAGTTCTACAAGAATATTCAATTATTTCCTAAAATAATGAAAATTTCACATGAATTCAATGATTAAAAATAGAATTTGAATAAAATTCTTCGCAATAATTTAATTATTTTTATAAATAATAAAACTCATTGCAGAATTTCAATTATTTTTAATACAATTTTAATTGAATTCCTCGAGAAATGTAATTATTCTTAAAAATTTTTTTAAAATTCGTAGAAAGAATTATTTAAAAATTTGTTGATAAAAATATGTGTAATTGAATTCTCGTAGAATTTTTTAATAAAACTTGATTTAAAAATTAATTTCAGTTAAAATTTTAGACAATAATTAAATATTAAAAGCATTATAGCGTAAACTCTTTCAAAAATTATTAAAAATAATTCATTTAGAGAAGAATTTTTGTTAAAAATTGTAGAAAATAAGAATTGAATTGAAATGATGAAAATAATTTTGAAGAACTTAGAGTAACAATATTCTTATAATGATTTTATCTCTCGGGCACCTTTAATTATATTTTAAAACATGAAGAAATCGATTACTCCGAGTTGAAGACTCGGAGTGATCCATTTCTTTATGTTTTATAATAAATATTCTTATTAGTTATTGAATTTCAAAAGGTTTGAATTAGAAATTTAGAAATTCTTAATTACCATGGAAAAATAATGATTAAAAATATTTATTGAAAAAAAAAAATTAAATTTTTGTGGCAACCCTGTTTTTGGTTTTTCTTTTTTTTTAAGTACTTGAGTGGAGGTGAAATATAAATTTAGTTTTCTGTTTAAAAGTTTGTATTATTTTGGTTTTAATATCAGTGGAGGCCACAGCGGGAGATTTTTTTCTGTATCATACAATTGACGTGGTAAGCGTGGCCACAGGGAAAGAGAGCGATGCCATTGTTGCCTAAGAGAACGGGCGTTTGGAGAGAGAGTGTACAACAGGGACACGTGGAGAATTTTGGCGAATAACGAATGCCCCAGTGATGGGGACCCGCGCCAAAAGCACTGCTCTCCACTGTTTGCTTTAAATCGTTTTCCAGCGATTTCATCAGATCTTCTTGTACCTAGAACAGTGGAATGTTATTTAAAATATTTACTTATTTATTAAAATTATTATTATTATTATAATTATTAAAATTAAGTAATTAAAATAATAAAATATTAAAAAAAGAAAAAAAATTGTCAAAGTTTAAAATTTTTCATATAACGATACATTAAAATGTCATTAAATTTTTACCTTTGGAGAGCACATCGACATATACTCGGCATCCTCCGATTGATTTCGACTAAAATCTAAATTACACTTGATGCCATTTTTCTCGAAAATTTTGGCAAATATTATCGTTTGGTAGACACTGAAAAAAAGTTGCGTTTACAATTTTCATAAATAAATGAACTTCAAAAGGTTTTAATTTGAAAATTTATAAAATTTCAATTTTTAATGAATTTCACTAGAAAGTTTAAGGAACTTAGAGTTTTGAAAAAATTTTAATACTTCAAATTCTTCTGAAATTAGTTAAATTTTTTAATATATAATTAATTAATTAATTAATTATTAAAAATAATGGATTTACAGACGAATTTTAGTTAAAAATTGAGAGGACATATGCAATAACGGACGAGGTGCTGGGACTGATCTCCCACTAAAACCAGAAAATAAAAAAACTTATCTGAAATATAGATTTTCTAGAAAGAAAAGAAGAAATTAAATAAAGCACAAGTTTTCTCAAAATTATTCTTCTTAATTTACACAATTTTTTGCTGGAATCAGTCCGAGTGCCTCGTCCGTTCTTGCATCTGTCCCCTCAATTCTAAAAAAAAAAAATTGAATTTTGGTGAATTTTTTTCATTCATCATTGCAGAAATTTAATTATTTTCAAAACTACTAAAATTAAATTATTTTCAAAAATTTTAAAACATTCTCGACAAAATTCTAATTATCTTTAAAAATAATAAAATTTTTCTCCAAAATTCAATTATTTCAAAAATTTTAATAAAATACTTGGCAAATATTAAAATTATTTTCCGAAATTTTAATCAAATTCATTGCAAAATTCAATTATTTTCATAAAAATTAATAAAAATATTCATCACAAACATTCAATTATTTTTAAAATTAATAAAATTCTTTGCAGAAATTCAATTATATTCAAAAGCGCTAAAACAAATTGTTATCATTTCAATTATCTTTTTAAATAAATAGCAAAATTCTTCGACGAAATTCAATTATTTTCAGGAATTTTAGTAAAATTTATTGCAAATTTCAATTATTTTCATAAATATGAATATTCATCACAATAATTGAATTATTTTCAAAATTAATAAAATTCTTCCCAGAAATTCAATTATTTCCAAAAGTGCTAAAAAAATTGTTTTCATTTCAATTATCTTTTTAAATGAATAGGAAAATTCTTCGACGAAATTCAATTATTTTCCGGAATTTTAATGAAATTCATTGTAAAATTCAATTATTTTGGAAACTAATAAAATTCTTTCCAGAAATTCAATTATTTTCCAAAATTAAAAAAAAATCTTGTCAAAATTTCAATTATCTTTATAAAAAGCAAAATTCTTCGCAAAAATTCAATTATTTTTCGGAATTTTAATAAAATTCATTGAAAAATTCAATTATTTTCATAAATAACAATATTCATTACAAGAATTCAATTATTTTCAAAATTAATAACATTCTTTGCAAAAATTCAATTATCTTCAAAAATTCTAAAAAAAAATTGACAACATTTCAATTATCTTTTTAAATGAATAGCAAAATTCTTCGACGAAATTCAATTATTTTCCGGAATTTTAATAAAATTCATTGCAAAATTCAATTATTTTTATAAATAACAGTTTTCATCACAAAGAATTCAATTATTTTTAGGAATTTCTATAACATCCTTTGCAAAATTCAATTATTCAATGCTTTTGAAACATTTTAATAATATTCTTCGCAGAAATTCAATTATTTGCAAAAATTAGAAAAAAAATTTTTTTTTTAAATTTAATTATTTTTACAAATAATAATATTTTTTACTATAATTTAATTATTTAAAAATTTCATTAGAATTCAATTTTTTTTTAAATAATAAAATTCTTTTTAGGTATTCAATTATTTTTAATAAATTTTTTAATGAATTCTTCGAAAAAATCAAGTATTCTTAAAAATTTTTTTTAAAATCGTCGAAAGAGTTTAATATTAAGAAACATTTAGTAAATTATTTATTTTTGTATTTAAATAATGGAATTCTCGTAGAATTTTCTAATAAAAATGAATTTAAAAACAAAGTACAGTTAAAATTTTAGATTTTAATTGAATATTAAAAGCATTATAACGTGAATTTTTAGAAATTATTGAATTTTCAAAAGGTTTCAAATTAAAGTCTTTGAAAATCTGAATTTTTCATACTACAAACAATTTTGTAGAATAAATTTTTTTTTTGAAGGATTTTAATTGAATTTTGTTTCAAATTATTTTTAGTTTCTATTTTCCAATATATTTAATTGATGAATTTTCGAATATTCAAAATTTCGTAAAATTAAATTCTAAATAAATGGATTTGAAAAGTTTCAAATAACTTTTTCAAAAATTTCTTTTTCATTTTTCAAAAAAAAAAAAAAAAAAATGAAAATAATTGATTTTGAGAAGAATTTTTGTTAAAAATTCTAGAAAATAATAATTGAATTGAAATGATGAAAATATTCTTATAAGTTATTGAATTTGTAATTTTTGAGAATCTTAATTCCTATGGAAACACAATAGTGATTAAATATTTATTTAAAAATGAAGTTATCCATGTTTTCGAATAATTTTCCAATATTAAAGAAATTCGTAAATAAAAATAAATAAATTTTCAGTTTTTTCTGCAAAAATACTTACTTTGCATCCAATTGCAAATCGCGAATAAATTTCTCCGCCTTGAATAAAAAAGCGAGTGTCACATCTGGTCCGTCCTTTTTAAGAATCTCATGTGTCACTCTCTCCCAATCGATGAATTTTTCAATTTCCCTTTCACCCTGAGAATCACCGCATGAAAGACAAATTCCCTTTTCAATTTTTCTCAAAACCTCATTGACTTTTCGCCATTCCCTCTCAGTCAAGTGTGGCAATAAAATAGACGCTGCAACACTGTCCTTAGTCTGCAACAAAGCGGACAAAATTTTCATTCTCGCCTCCTCATTCGGAAAATTCTCCATATAAAGCGGTAGAAATTCCCTCCACATAAAGGGAACGTTATCACAGATTTTCAGGCACTCATTATGTTCATTTTGAAATTTCTTCAAAAGCAATGATCCCATTTCGAGGAATTTCGGTTCTTTTGCGCGAGACATTGTGGGTTGTGGAAAGGCACAGGTCGCGCAATCATTGCGGCTCGACGAATTAATATCGATGAAAATTCGTAGAATTTCCTTTAAAATTGTTTCATTGTTTGTTGAAATTAAAAGATCGATTGGCACATATTCGAGGAGAGATTTATTCGATTGTAATTCCGCTGCTCGGATCATTTCGAAACATAGTCGCCTTAGTTCTTCTGGTTCCTCGTATCTAAAAATAAAGGAAAATAATAAAATACTTGGCAAATATTAAAATAAAAAAAAAAATTAAAAAAAATTAAAAAAATAAATTTTCTGGAATTTTAATAAAATTGATTGCAAAATTCAATTATTTTTAAAGTTAATAAAATTCTTCGTCAAAATTCAATTATTTTTAAAATTTCTAAAAAAAAATTGAAATTTTTATTTTCCTGAATTTTTTCTAATTTTCATCAAAAATATTTATTCCATTCTTATCCTCCTACTAAATTGAATTCCTACAACGAATTTTATTATTCGTGAAAGAATTTAAATATATTTATAAAAATAATTTAATTCTTGTGAAGAATTTTATTACAATTTTTTAAATAATTCAATTTCTTTCGACTAATTTAATGCAAATTCTAATTTAAATAATTGAATTCCTAAGAAATTTTTATTATTCATGAAAAGAATTGAATTCTTACGAAGATTTTTACAAAAAAAATTTTTAAATAATTGAATTCTGTTTGGAAATTTTATGAAAACAGTAGATATTGAAAATCATTGAATTGCGAAAGATTTTTAAAAATAATTAAATTTTACAAAAAATTCTATTAAAATTTTTGACAATAATTGAATGTCTGTGTGGTATTTTATTAAATTTTGTTGAAAATAATTAAATTCCTAAAAAGCATTTTATTATTTATGAAAATAATTGAACTCCTGAAAAGCATTTTATTATTTACGAAAATAATTGAATTCTTGCAAACGATTTTATTAGAATTTTTTTAAAATAATTGAATTTACAACAAAAAATGTATTACTTTTAAAAATAATTGAATTTTTGTGACAAATATTGTTATTTATGAAAATAATTAAATTTTTCAAAGAATTTTTTTAAAATGCCTTAAAATAATTGAATTTTTCAAAGAATTTTTTTTATTTATCGACATAATTGAATTTTTTAGAAGAATTGCATTATAAACTTTGAAATATTTAAATATAATTGGAAAAAATTCAACTAATTTCAATAGAATTGAAATTAAAATTTTTAAAAATTAGTTTCATAGACTTTTTAATTAAAAATATTAAAAATTCAGATTTTTTAAAATTTCAACTTGAAACCTTTACAAAATTCAATTATTTCTAAAAATTTATAACATAATGCTTTTAATACTTAATTATTATCTAAAATTTTAACTAAAATTCATTTTTAAAACAATTTTTATTAGAAAATTCTGGGAGAATTCAATTATTTAAATAGAAAAATAAATAATTTTTTGAATAATTGAATGTTTCTTAAAATTGAATTCTAATTATACAAAATTTTATCAACAAATTTTTAAATAATTGCATTCTTTTGGAATATGTTATTAAAATAGTAGGTAAATATATTGAAAATCAATAAATCGTGGAAAATTTTTCAAGATAATTGAAATTTTACAAAGAATTGTATTGAAATAATAAAATATTTTGAAAATAATAAAATATTTGCGAAGAACTTTATTAAAATTTTTTTTAAATAATTAAATTTTGGAGAAGAATTTTATTATTTATAAAAATAATTGAAATTTTGATAAGAACTTTATTATAATTTTCAAAAATAATTGAAATCCTGAGAAGAATTTTATCAATTTTTTAAAATAATTCAATTATTGAGAAAAATTTTATTAAAATGTTTAAAAAGAATTGAATTTCTTTGAAAACTTTTATTATTTATAAAAGTAATTGGATTTTTAAGAACTACTTTATTAGAATTTTTTTTAAAATTCTTGAATTTCCAAAAAAATGTATTACTTTTAAAAATAATTTAATTTTTGTGATGAATATTGTTATTTATGAAAATAATTGAATTTTGCAAAGAATTTTATTAAAATGCCTGAAAATAATTGAAATTTCGGAATAGAATTTCGTTATTTATTTTTAATAATTTAATTCTTTCGAAGAATTATTTATGTAAATAATTGAATTCTTAAAAAGAATTTTATTAAAACCTAAAAGAATAATTGAAAAAAATTTAATAATTATTTAAATAATTGATTTCTTTGAAATAATTTTACTAAAATATTTGAAAATAATTGAATTCCTGTGAAAAATTCTAATGTTTTTGTAAACAATTGAATTCTTCCACAGAATTTAAAAAAAACAGGTTTTTAAATAATTGATTTTTTCGAGGAATTGAAATTAAATTTTTAAGAATAATTACATTTTTTGCGAAATTCCTGTGAAAGAATTTTATTATTTATGCAAATAATTGAATAGTTGTAAAGAATTTTATTAAAATTTTTTTTAAAATAATTATTTTCCTGAGAACATTTTCATTACTTATTCAAATAATTGAATTCTTGCGAACGATTTTATTAGAATTTTTAAAAATAATTGTATTTAAAAAAAAAAAAATTCATTGCTTTTAAAGAGCAAGAATTTGATTAAAATGCCTCAAAATAATTGAATTTTATGAAATTAGTTTGTTATTTTACTTTAATAATTGAATTCATTCGAAGAATTATTTATATAAAGAATTGAATTTTTAAGAAGAATTTTATTAAAATCCTGCGATGAATTTGTTATTTATGAAAATAATTGAATAGTTGGTAACAATTTTATTTAAATTTTTAAAAATAATTGAATTCCTGAAAAGAATTTTATTATATTTACGAAAATAATTGAATTATTGCGAAAAATTTTATTAAAATATTTAAAAATAATTGAATTTTTGTGAAAAATTTTGTTATTTCTTGAAAATAATTGAATCCTTCATAAGAATTTTATTAAACATTGTTTTAAATAATTAATTTTTTTAAATTGTATAAATATTATAAGAATTTTATTTCAAATAATTGAATTCTTCTGGAAAACAATTACTTGTAAAAATAATTGAATTTATTGATTAATTATTTTAAAATAGTATTTAAAATAATTGAAATTCTTCGAGGAGTTTTATTTATTTATGCGAAAATAATTGAATTCTTGCTTAGAATTTTATCAAACAATTTTTTAATAGAAAATTGAATTTCCTTGAAAATTGTTATTATTAGTGAAAGTATTTGAATTATTGTGAAGAATTGTATAAAAATTTTGTTAAATAATTGAATTTTTCGAAATTATTTTGAAAATTCCATTCTAAATTAATTTGAATTGTTGTGGAAATTTTATTATTTTTGAAAATAATTAAATTTTATAAATTTTTTTTTAAATAATTGAATTCTTTTGCGAAATTTTATAGAAATGCTGGATATTCAAAATAATTGAATTTCGAATATTTTTTTGAAAATAATTGAATCGTTTTAAAGAATTTGAGACTATAATTTTTAAGAATAGTTTTTTTATTTCTAGTATTATCGAATTTAAAGTAGTCTTGGAAATAATAGAAATAATAGAAAAGAAAATTAAGATATTTGGAAAATATATTTTTACCTATTTTTTATCTCCTTTATCATGTCGGCGACTTTAATTAAAATTTGTTCAATTTCTTCTTCATTGTCGCTGGTGAATTTCAAAGACTCAACGAGTCGATGAAGTGATTTTAATTCCATTTGTAGAACGCACATCGTTTCGTGAAGAACTGTCTCCTTTCGGTCTGTTTTCTCTTCTTTCTTCTTCTCACTCTTCCTTTCTTTCTCATTTCTCACGACGATTTCCTCACTCGTTGATTCCAAATAATTACAAATTAAATCGTCCTCATTGTCCTGTTTCTCGAATATTTCCGGACTCCCCTTAAAACTTCCCGACGGTTCGGGACTACTTTTTGAACTACCAGAATTTACCAAAACAATTCCAGATTCGAGTTTTTTTGGTTGATTCAACGTCGAGCGGAGAATGGAAACAAGGGGAAGTATTTCCCTAATGGCACAACTTTCCGATTTTGGTTCCAAATCGAAAAAATCTGATTCTTGTCGATTTGAGATTGATTCACCATCATCATTATCATCATTATCATCATCATCATTATCATTAGCTAGTACTTTTAAAATTCTACTTCGAAATGTCGATGAGACTTGCAGGCAGTCTTGATAAAGTTTTCTATCGTATAGAGCGACTATTAGAGAATCAATTGTACAGAGAGTGAGACAGTGGAATTTTCCACTATCCGTTATTAGATAAATTTCGTTATTAATTACGTGGGCTTCCGTTACGGAGAATTCGTCATTCCAGAGGATGACGGAAGCGTTCAGTGGATCTAGAATGTATAAACCGTTTGATGTAAAAGCGAAGAGGAATTCTCCATTCATTGACGAGAGTTGAGAGAACATCAACGATTGCGGAAGCCAGGAACGATCGTTATCAACCTGGAAAATAAAAGATTTAGATTTCTTCTCTTCTAACAACATAAAAAAATTACCATCAATTCTAAAGCAAAACCTTCAGTTATTTCTATTTCTGACAATAATTTCTTTTTAAATAACTTAATTCTTAAACAACTATAAAAAAAATTATTACTTATAAATTATTTAGAGAATAATTTTTACTTAAATGTTTCAAATTTAATTAAATTTTAAAAAAGTTGCGTCTATAATTATATATTATCATAAATATATAAACTTCAAAGAATTTTAATTTGAAATTTTATAAAATATCTATTTTGAATGAATTTAATTAGAAATTTTAAAGAATCTAGATTATTGAAAAATATTAATAATTCAAATTCTTCCGAAATTAGTTCAATTTTTTCATATATGTACATTTAATTAATTACTAAAACTAATGGATTAATAGAAGATTTTTAAAACTCACTTAAAAAAATTGAATTTTGGAGAAATTACAAATTATTGTCAAAATTCAATTATTTTCAAAAGTAATCAAAATTTTTCGCAAAAATTCAATTACATTCGAAAATTTAGAAAAATTTCCCTCAAAATATCAATTATCTTTATAAATAATAACATTTATCTTCGAAATTCAATTATTTTTGAAACATTTCAATAAAATTCATGTCAAAATTTCAATTATCTTTATAAATTGCAAAAATTCTTCGCCGAAATTCAATTATATTTAAGAATTTTTGTAAAATTCAATTATTTTCATAAATAAGAATATTCAACACAAGAATTCAATTATTATTTTCAAAATTAATAAAATTCTTCTCATAAATTCAATTCTTTTCAAAAATTCTAAAAAAAACATTGTCAACATTTCAATTCTCTTTTTAAATGAATAGCAAAATTCTTCTACAAAATTTAATTATTTTCAGGAATTTTAGTAAAATTTATTGCAAAATTCAATTATTTTTATAAATATGAATATTCATCACAAGAATTCAATTATTTTCAAAATTAATAAAATTCTTCGCAGAAAATTCAATTATTTTCAAAAATTCTAAAAAAAAAAAATTGTCAAATTATCTTTTTAAATAAATAGCAAAATTCTTCAAATAAATTCAATTATTTTCCAAAATTTTAATAAAATTCATTGCAAAATTCAATTATTTTCATAAATAACAGTTTTCATCACAAGAATTTAATTATTTTTAAAATTAATAAAATTCTTACCAGAAATTCAATTATTTCCAAAAGTGCTAAAAAAATTGTCATCATTTCAATTATCTTTTTTAATGGAAATCAAAATTTTTCGACGAAATTCAATTATTATCTGGAATTTTAATAAAATTCATTGCAAACATCAATTATTTTTATAAATAACAATATTCATCACAAAAATTCAATTATTTTCAAAATTAATAAAATTCTTTGCAAAAATTCAATTATTTTCAAAAATTCTAAAAAAAATTGACAAAATTTCAATTATCTTTTTAAATAAATATCAAAATTCTTCAAAGAAACTCCATTATTTTTAAACATTTTAATAAAATTCTTGTCGAATTCGTCGGAAGAATTCAATAATTAAAAAATTTCACTATTTATTAATTTAAAAGTTTGTTGATAAAATTGGTTATGACAATTGAATTTTAAGAAACATACAATATTATTAAACAAATAAATAATTTATTTATTTAAATAATTGAATTCTCGTAGAATTTTCTAATAAATATTGATTTGAAAATAAATTTCAGTTAAAATTTTAGATAATAATTAAATATTAAAAGCATTATAGTATAAAATTTTAGAAATGATTTAATTTTGAAAAGGTTTCAAAAGTTAAAATTTTGAAAAATCTGAATTTTTAATATTTTTAATTAACAATTCTATGAAAATAATTTTTTTCAAAAATTTTAATTTCAATTCTGTTGAAATTAGTTGAATTTTTTTTAAATCAGTTTTAATTATGTTTAATTATTTCAAAATTTGAAATGCAATTCTTCGAAAGAATTCAATTATGTCGATAAATAACAGACATCATTGGAGAAATTCAATTATTTTCAAAAATTTTAATAAAATCGTTTGCAAGAATTTAATTATTTTCATAAATAATAAAATTTTTCACAGAAATACAATTCTTTTGAAACATTTTAATAAAATTTTGCTCAATAATTCAATTATTTAAAAAAATAATAAAATTCTTGTCAAAGTTTCAATTATTTTCATAAATAAAAGAATATTCACCAGAAGAATTCAATTATTTTCAGAAGTATTAAAATTCTTCGCAAAAATTCAATTATTTTCAAAAATTTTTATTAAAATTCTTGTCAAAGTTTTAATTATTTTGAAAAATTTTCAACAATTCATTGATTTTCAATTCTAAAAAATTGTACGCAAACATTGAATTTTATTTTCATTTAAATAATAAAAATTTCAAAGGAAAAAAAATTATATACCAATTTTTTTGCAATAATTGAATTATTTCTATAAATAATAAAATTCTTTTTGGGAATTCAATTATTTTCATAAATAATAAAAACCCATCGCAGAATTTCAATTATTTTTAATACAATTTTTAATCAAATTCCTCGAAAAATGTAATTATTCTTAAAAATTTTATTAAAATTCATCAAAGAAATTTAATTATTTAGAAATTTATTGATAACATTCTTTATGAGAATTCAATTTTAAAAAACATTCAAATATTCACTAAATTCTTTTTTTTTCGCATTTAAATAATTGAATTCTCGTAGAAATTTCTAATAAAAATTGATTTTCATTTTATAAAAATGAATTTCAGTTAAAGTTTTAGATACTAATTGAATATTAAAAGCATTATAACGTGTATTTTTAGAAATATAATTGAATTTTGAAAAGGTTTCAAATTAAAGTCTTTGAAAATCTGAATTTTTCATACTACAAACAATTTTGTAGAATAAATTTTTTTTTTGAAGAATTTTAATTGAATTTTGTTTTAAATTATTTTTTTGTTTTTATTTTCTAATATTTTTTAATTGAAGAATTTCCCAATATTCGAAATTTCGTAAAATTGAATTCTAAATAAATGGATTTGAAAAGTTTTTAAGAACTTTTACAAAAATTTCTTTTTCATTTTTCAAAAAAAAAAAAAAAAAATGAAAATAATAATTTACCCGCAACGTTTTGGAATTTTTATAAACCGGCAAAGGTGGAATTGTCAAGGCCTCCTTGAATTGATGTGTCTTAATGACGACTCCATTGGTCGTGACTTCCCAGAGTCTTGAACTTGGCCTCGCGCAATAAATTTTAAAGTGATTTTCATTTAGAATTGAATTCTCACTGTCAGTATTCAAACTGAATGTTCTTCTTCTCGATATTGTCTCCTCCTCGACGGTTTTACTCGATTTCTCACCATCGTGTGGTCTTTTTAGAAAACAAGCTCCATATTCACCGTCACGTGTTTTATTTCCCACTTGCTTGTAGTGTTCCAAATTTGTATCGCAAATATAACAACGAGTCAGCGTTGAAATTAATAAAAGCGGAGCGGAGAAGCTAAGTTGCACAATGCTTGAATCAAGTTGCATTAATGTACAATTTGGTGCTTGGAACATTCCGTTCACCTGGAATATAATGATGGATTATTAATTTTTTAAGGGGGGGTATTTAAAAAAATAAAAAAAAATAAATTAAAAAATGTTAAAATAATAAAAAAAATAAATTAAAAAATGGTAAAATTAAAAAAAATCATTAAAAAAAAATAATAAAATAGGTTTGAATTGATTTTTTTTATAGTTGCACTAAAAGTATCTACCATGAAAAATATTTTCACGGCATTTTCAGTATTTAAAAAAAATTTTTATATAAATAAAAAATTTTTTAAATTAAAAAAACAATAAAAAAGAAATAAAGAATTTTTTAAATTAAAAAAATAATAAAAAAAAAATAAAAAAAATAGGTTTGAATTGATTTTTTAGTAGTTGAACTAAATGTACCGTGAAAAATGAAAGAACCATGACAGAGACTTTGCCAATGCCGTCGCCAATGTAAAGTTCAGAACTGTTGTCATTCCAGCAGAGATTCGTTATTTTCTCACCGGAATGCTCGTTGGAAACGGCGATTAATTTTATCACAGGTTTAAATGTAACGAGACAAACATTTCCACGAATTGTTCCCAGAGCAATTGTTTTCTCGTCAGGTGATATCTCGACTCGAGATACAGCTCCTTCCTGAATAACAAATTAATGAATTAATAAATAAAGAAATAAATAAAAATTAATTAATTAACAAATTAATTTTTTAATGCAAAATGAAAAAATAAAAAAAAATTTTTTTTTAATAATAAAATAGGGTTGAATTGATTTTTTTTTTCCATTAAAAAATGAAATGAAAAAAATACTATTGAAACTTCTAAATTACCATTATCCGAAAGATTGTGTAATTTAATGCAGAAATGTGAATTTTTCGAAACGAAAAATAGAAAAAAAATATTCTTATTTTTTGGTTTCTATTAATTCTTTTTCTTTTCGTTTTTTGACGATTTATAAAGTGCGTTATAAATAATAAAAAATATGATTTATACCGAAAGCGGAATTAGTTGATGGAAGGTACATGGTTCCCTCTTAAATAGATATAGACTTCCACTGGTTGATCCAAGAACAATTAAATTTGAAGAGACTGCAATGCAAGTATACTGTGAACATAAAAATTAATTATTAAAAAAAATTAATAACACTTTCTTTAAAAATTACTTAGAACTCTACTTTTTCAAATTTTTTAGTAGAATTTCAAATTACTAGACATTCAATTTACTAAATGAATTAGTGAAATTGTTTTTTCGATTTTTAATATAAAACAGTTCCACTAATTGTTTAGTAAAATTCTACTAAACTTGCTTTATCATCAAATTCAAACCTTTTTCAATTTTAATAACTTATAAGAATATATTTTTTTATTATAAATATAAATTTATTATAAATATAAATTTATTATAAATATAAATATAAATAATTAAAGATGACCGAGTGATAAAATCATTATTTTATATTGTAAAAATATTGTTATTATAACGTCGTCAAAATTATTTTCATTATTTCAATTCAATTATTATTTTCTAGAATTTTTAATTAACTAAAATTCACTTTAAATTAATTTTTTTAAAATAATTTTTAAAAAAGTTCTTTGCGAATTTTCAAATCCATTTGTTTACAATTCAATTTTACAAAATTTCAATTCTTCGGAAATTCTTCAATTAAATAGTATTAGAAAATAAAGGCTTCAAATAATTTCAACATTTTCTCAAAACAATTCATTCTATAGAATTATTTGTCTTAAAATATGAAAAATTCATATTTTCAAATATTGAGATCAATAATTGAGACCTTTTCAAAATTAAATATAAAAATTGACGCTATAATGCTTTCATTATTCAATTGTTATCTGAAATTTTAACTCAAAAATTAATTTTTAAATCAATTTTCATTAGAAAATTCTACAAGAATTCAATTATATAAATACAAAAATAAAAAATTTACTGAATGTTTCTTAATATTAAATTCTTTCGACGATTTTTAATGAAATTTTTAAGAATACTGGCATTTTTCGAAGAATTAATTTAAGATTATGTATTAAAAATAATTGAATACCTAAAAATAATTTTATTAATTTTATAAAAAAAATTTATTTCTTGACAAGAGAATTATAATGGAATTTTTTAAATAATTAAATTACAGTGAAAAATTTTATCATTTGCAAAAATAATTTATTTCGTGGGAAGAATAAAATTAAAAATTTTTGAAAGTAATTGAATTTCTGCGAAGAATTTTAATACTTTTGAAAATAATTGAATCCCTTCAAAAAATGTTATTATATAATTAAATATAATTGAAAAAAAATTCAACTAATTTCAACAGAATTGAAATTAAAATTTTTGAAAAAAATTATTTTCATAGAATTGTCAATTAAAAATATTAAAAATTCAGATTTTTCAAAATTTTAAATTTGAAACCTTTTCAAAATTCAATTATTTCTAAAATTTTATACTATAATGCTTTTAATATTCAATTATTATCTAAAATTTTAACTGAAATTTATTTTTAAATCAATATTTATTAGAAAATTCTACGAGAATTCAATTATTTAAATGCGAAAATAAAGAACTTATTGAATATTTGAATGTTTTTTTGTAATTGAATTCTCATAAAGTATGTTATCAACAAATTTCTAAATAATTGAATTTTTTAACGAATTTTAATAAAATTTTTAAGAATAATTACATTTTTCGAGGAATTTGATTAAAAATTTGATTAAAAATAATTGAAATTCTGCGATGGGTTTTTATTATTTATGAAAATAATTGAATTCCTAAAAAGAATTTTATTATTTTTGGAAATAATTCAATTATTGCGAAAAAAATTTGTATAAAATTAATTTCTTGTGAAATATTTATTATTTAAATAAAAATAAATTCAATGTTTGCGTACAATTTTTTTTAGAATTGAAAATCAATGAATTGTTGCGAATTTTTCAAAATAATTAAAATTTTGACAAGAATTTTAATAAAATCTTTGAAAATAATTGAATTTTAGAGAAGAATTTTATAAAAAAATTTTTAAATAATTGAATTCTTTCTACGAATTTAAAAAAAAAAATTTTAAGTTGAATATTTACATTTTTCGAGGAATTCGATTAAAATTATGTTAAAAATAATTGAAATTCTGCGATGAATTTTATTATTTATGAAAATAATTGAATTATTACGAAGAAATTTGTAAAAAAAAATTTTTAAATATTTGAATTCTTTTTAAAATTTTATTAAAATAGATATTGAAAATCATTATGGATTGAGAAAAATTTTGGAAGATAATTGAAATTTTGCAAGTCTTAATTTTATTGAAATTTTTGAAAATAATTGAATTTCGGAAAAGAATTTTATTATTTATAAAAATAACTGAAATTTTGACGAGAATTTAAAAAAAGTTTTTAACATAATTAAAATTTTTGCATAGAATTTTATTACTTTTGAAAATAATTGAATTTCTGCAAGTATATTTGTATTTTTACTTCCTCATAGAGGAAGTATTGTAATACCGAAATTTTTCGAGTTCGATTTTTTGACATATCTTTATGTTATTTGACCTCAGGAGTTCAAAAATGACATTTTTAAAAAATGTCATTCCGTATGTGTGTGTGTGTGTGTAAACATCACATTTTCATAAATATCTCGAAATCATGAAGAGCTTTTGAGTTGAATTTTTTTTTAAATTGTAGATCTCACCTGCGGACATAAAGCGAGAGTACTTTCTGATATATTAATAAAGTTTAACTAAATTTTTTTTTGATTTTTAATTTTGCAAAAAAACGTTTTTTGACCATAACTTTAAAAAAATGTTAGGACACCTATAAATGTTTTTCCATAATTTTGTAGAGTTTTTTTAGACGCATCTTTTGAGCCCTAATTGAACATTTTTCGTCCATATTAACCGGAGTTATTAAACTTTTAAAAATCAAAAATTTTGGAAAATAAGACTTTTTTGAAAATTTTGTTATAAAACGTAGAAGTAACTTTAAAATTATCGTTATCAACTTGTAGAGCATTAAAAAACGCTTCGATTGACCTATTTTTGAACCTAATTCGATAATAAATTTCAAAATTATTGGTATTTTAAAAACCAAAAATTGTGAAAAATGACATTTTCTCAACTTTTTTGATTGACAATTTTTATTTAACTATTAAATTATTGTAACTATCTTGTAGTGTATTTAAAAATACATTGATTGACTCAAAATTCAATCACTTTTACCATATTTATAAAAAGTCATTCATATATTTCTATTATTTTTATCTCTATGAGGAAGTAAAGTGTTCATGAAATGAGCACCAAAATTATATAAAAAAATACAACTTGGCAGCGGTTTTTTAAAATTCTAATTTCTTTAAAATTCAGAATTTTCTTATGAATTCTAAAAATTTAATTTTTTTTTCTCGTCACATAAGGGTTATTTGGTTTTAGACGCCGACCCGTGACAATGCTGTGCTTACAATAATAATAATGATAATAAATTTGTTGTTAAAATTAGTAAATTCTACTCTCTATTATATTTTTTAATCTTCATAAACTGTTAATCAACTGTAGATTCAGATTATTTTATGAATTTGTATATTTATATTCAAAGTGTATTTTTTTATTTATTATATAATTTCATTGTTATTCTCATGTTTTCCTGGTATAAAACAAAGAAATCTATAATCTAATTTTGACAACAGCTATTTAAACGATTTAAACATATTATTATAACCTATATACCTACCTTTATCCGGTGAGTCGCATTTATAGGATTATAGAGAATTGAATTTATTTCCTGATTTTCCGACAATATGAAACGAATATCTTGCATTTTTTTTCTCTCTGAACTCTGAATTTCACATAACTTGTTAATTATTATTTTATCTTTTTAAATTGCGACAAATTTGCCATTTGACAGCTGATATCTGTCATTTGTTGATTATTTTGATCAAAACATGGATTATTTGTAATTTTTGCTACCAGGTAGCGTAACATTATCGTGCTGTCTCTGTCCTTGTCGAATTTCACGAAGTTTGCCGAGTCCCCCCGAGCGTCGGTTTTAGGGTTGAGTTTACAATGGACAATTATTTCTTAAAGGGCAACCCACAGTTTCTTCGAGTTTTTTTTTATTTAAAATTCATCACCGCATATTTGTAAATTGTAAAACTATTTTTACCCTTTTTACCACATTCGCCTTTATTACATCATTTAGTTTACAAATTTATTCTGCTTTGGCATTGAGTTTGTCATAATTTTGCAATATTGATAATAAAAACGTCTGTTCTTTACAGCAATATAAAGATAAAAATAAATTTGTAGATAGACACAATCGATAAATAGACACAAATAAGTAAAAAAGAATGTATTTTTAAAAAATAAATTTATTAGTTTTTGAAAATTTCTTCATTATTATAATAATACTAAAGCTAATAGTATACAATTTATACCTTAATATTTAATATTGATAAAATAATTATATCGCGATCAGAAAGAAAGGCCTAAGAAGAAAACATTTATAGGTTATGTTCATGATCGTTTTTCAAGGCCATCGCAATTGGTTCGCGAACGCAATGTGTTAGAAGAGGACAGAAACATATTCCTATTCTTTTCTATCTTATATATTGCGTTCGAGGAAGTAATTAGAGCTTAATATGCGGGCTTTACTTAAAACATAACCTATAAAGGTTTCATTAGGCCCTTTATTTCATGTCGAGTTGCAATTATATTAAAAATAGCTTTTCACATATACTACTAGTTTTTTTAAAAATCGTATATTTTTTGTTTAGATATCTGTTTGAAGAATGACAAAGTTTTTTTTTTATCTCTGTACTAAAATGATGAAATTTTATTGGGCAATTTCTAATACTTTTAAAAACGATGCGTACCCCTCCAAAAATAGATTTGGATTCTCCAAGGCACTCCAAGGTGACATTATGATTTAAAAGCACTGACACAACCGCAAGCATTACTTCAGTCTTAATTTAACCGTCTTTACTGCGTCTTAAATATTTTCGATTTGCAATTAATTACAATATATATATACTGACAAAAAAATTAGGTAAGTTCGACTTAATTGATAAATACCTATCAGTATTTTTATTATTAAGGATCACTTGACTATTCTATTCTAATATTTAACTATATTCTTTTAAAATAAAAATTAACAGTTATATTAGTATTAAAATATACAATTATCTTAATTTATATTCATTTTTTATACACTTATCTCATGATTAGAATTTACTTCACACTCGGAATTCATTTTCTTCACTGTACAAACAAATTTCTGTTATTTTATTACCACCATTAACCACAAAGCTTATAGATTGTGCGATGGTATCACATTTGGGTCAAGCTATTAAGGCCTATAAGCACAACTGCATCGCGAACGCAAAACATGAGTTAGAAAAGGACAGAGATATATTTGTGTCCTTTTCTGTCTCATGCATTTCGTTTGCGAACATTTTAAGTTTTTTTAAAAAAAAGCTTTTTTTTTCAGCATCTACAGATCATTGAGGAAGGAAAACAAACAAACTTGAAGAGTGCGGTACTCCTCGTATAATAAAATTAACTTGTTCGATTTTATTAGAAAAGAAAAATATACATTTTAAGAAAACATTAATAGTACAAAATATAAATACCAAAAAATCATAAAGAATGAATACCAAATTACTTTTGTGTATTTTTTTTATTTTCTTACTCAACGACATTGAAGCTGCATATAAAGGGAACACTAGTTTTGTTAATGATATAGACGGAGTAGGAATTTTAGACAGTCATCCTTGTTGTGTATGTTGTTTGTCTATTAATGTAAAAGACAAAAGTCAATGTGGTAGTGATTGCGATTGCTGCGTGGCAGTTAGAGATTGTCAGCCATGTTGTTGCTGTTGCACAAATGAAAGCGATTGTACAGATTGTTATGGCGTGAATTGTGCAAGTGCTGATTGTAATCCCGAATCTGGATATTACGAAGGATGTTAGTAAAAAAAATAACTTTCCAATGCAAAAGATAAAACTAAGAAAATAAAAATTGTAAACATATTCTAGATATGAAATATATACTTTTTATAAAAATGAAAATACTGAAAAAATTTTATTTTCTCTTTGAATAAGGTTGTAACTGAGATAATTTATCTAGATCGGGTAAGGGTTTTATTATATATTATTTATTATTATTTATATAAGCTTGAAATTCGAAAACCAAAATTCATAGGGAGGAGAAAAGCAGCGATATCGGTCTATCTCCCTTGCACTTATTTTCGACTCGACAATGGGAGTGGACGGACCCTTATACATGCGCACAGCGTGGTTGAGCGTGGTCAATTATTTACCGACATTGGTGAAGCCTGGATCCTGAAAATAGATGGACCATGGTGTACATAACACAGCATTTGGTTATGTTTGTGTTTACAAAACTAATGTGTTTTTAATAGTGTAGTGTTTTTAAACTCAAATTTTAAAAAACATATACATTTATGTAAGTACCTTTAATAATAAATTTGTTTATTAGATTCAAGAAAATATAAATAAACTCATGCGAGAAATATAAATACTTCAAAGTTTGCAATAATTCTCTGGGTATTCTTAGAACAGAAAATTTAAAGGTTCTCGATAGATCAAGAACCTTTAAATTTTATGTCCCTATGATTATTTGCCAACTTAAAATATTTGAATAAAATAAAAAAATTATTTGTAATAATGTAATATTTTAGTTAAAACTTGAATCAAGAAAATAAATTCATATTGTGCCTCATAATTTGAGATTATGGCATTATGGTCCTAATGAAGTTATTAAATATTACTAAATATTATTAAATATAAATTTAACCTTATTTATGCCATTAAAAAAATTTTGTCACATATTAAAACGCGTGTTGTGCTTTAAATTGTTAAACTCATTACAGTTTGTTGCAATCCGTTCAATTTGGAGTAAAACTTATAAATATAAAGGTTATACAAAATTTAAGTATGATCTTGTATGATATTAATTTTAAGAAAATTTTACTTCAAAATAAATTTTATTTATTTTAACCGCACGAAGTAATTTTAACACATCAAATTTCAAAAAGATAATAATTTTCATGATAAAATTAATTTTTTAATATTAGTTCACAATCTTTGTCGGCATATATAAAATAAATAATTAGTTTAATAATTTCTTTATAAATTTAAAAAATTTACTAACTTTAATTTGTTAAAGCAAATTATCAAAATAAACGAAAATTATCAGAAAAACTATTTATTTAGTACTTGCACAGTATTACAAACATCTTTTTCTTTTATCTTTTGTGGAAAAACAAGAATTTTCATGAAACCTTTTAAAATTGATTTATCTTGAAATTATAAATATATAAATATATTTAATATATTTTAATATATTTAATATATTTTAATATATTTAATATATTTTAATATATTTTAATATATTTAATATATTTTAATATATTTTAATATATTTAATCAATATGTTTAAAAATTGATTGGTTAAATTTCATAATTCTGACCGTCATTTTGAATTTTGATAAACTGACATCGGATTCGTAATCATCGACCCCAAAAACCCCCGAGTAACCATTTTCAAGTATAGATTTGATTAAATTTTAAAAAATTTTCTGTCCGCCATATTGGATCCGCCATTTTGAATTTTGAAAAACTGACATCAGATTCGTAATTAGCGACCCCAAAAACCCCTGAGTAACAATTTCCAAATAAATTTGATAAGAATTCTAATTTTTTTTAATTTTACCGCCATTTTGTTTCTTGTGAATTATGGAAACAAATTTAGTGGGCAATAAGCATATTTTATGATGACCTTCAAACGTTCCCAAGTTCCATTCAATTCTAAGTGATACACCGTAAAATTATTTAAAATTTTTAATTTACATTAGTTTTAGCTCTCAGTCGGTTTTTCTTGCGGAAATAAAAAATGACAGGGGTTAATTTTTGATTTTAGGACTATTTTTAAATGAAGTTATAGGGGTCGTCCATATACCACGTGGTCAGTTTTTCAAAGATTTTTGACCCCCCCCCCTCCTCCCTTGTGGACACAAAAATACATGGGATCGTGGACATTTTCAAACTTTTTTTTACCCCCTCCCACCCCCCAAAAGTGTTCACGTGGTATATGGACGACCCCTTATCACTTTCGATCAATTAGTTATTTTAAACAATACATATCGTATTTTTCTAAAGAGAAAAGTGATTCTTTTTGACTGCATGAAGATTGAGATGAAGGGGTTGATTTTTAATTATAAGGGTTGTTCGTTAAATATTATTATGTCTTATTATGTTGGAATTGCCTTCAATTATATTCTTGAAAAATCTTACCGGACATTTGATTTATAAATATAAGTTTCGCAGAATATAAATTTTAGGAGTTGGGCATAAGGATGGATACCCCATATGATTCATTACCGTTTATTTTTAGATTTACAAACACTTCAAGTGCATAATGATGTAATTTTGTCTTTATTTTACAATATTTAATTTTGCCAAAAAGCTAAAAAATCCCGAAATTTAAAAAAATCGACTGAGAGCCTGCGGGGATCTTTGGTACACAAGCACAAAATTCTCACCACGTCTAATGTAATATCACTAATTTTCCTTTTCTTTCCATGCATTTTTTTAGGTTTACAATATGATGATATATCAACCTTGAAAGCTAATCTCCATTTCACCATCACAATGTCTATCTATCCTCGCCTAAATCCTGGCATATATCGCCCAGAACATCAGGAGCAGAGATTAACCCGAGATGCTATGAAACGCTACCTACGCGACAGAAGTGACATGATTATTATCGTTTTACATGCAAAAGTTGCACAAAAATCTTACGGTAATGAAAAACGTTTCTTCTGTCCTCCACCCTGTATCTATTTATTCGGCGATGGTTGGCGAATGAGGCAGGAGCAAATGCTCAGAGAAGGTGAATCCGAACAATCATCGCAATTATGCACCTTCATTGGAATTGGAAATTCCGATCAGGACGTACAACAACTCGATCTCAATAATGGTAAAAAGTATTGCGCCGCCAAAACACTATACATCTCCGATACGGACAAGAGAAAACATTTTATGCTCTCCGTTAAAATGTTTTATGGCACTGGTCACGATATTGGAGTATTTCACAGTAAACGAATAAAGGTTATATCGAAACCTTCGAAGAAGAAGCAATCGTTGAAGAATACGGATCTTTGCATAGCAAGTGGAACGAAAGTGGCCCTCTTTAATCGTTTACGTTCACAAACGGTTAGCACAAGGTATTTACATGTTGAAAATGGTAATTTTCATGCGAGTTCAACACAATGGGGTGCTTTTACAATTCATCTTTTGGAGGACGACGAGAGTGAATCTGAGGAATTTCAGGTGCAACACGGATATATTCATTATGGCAGTACGGTGAAGTTAGTGTGTTCAGTGACTGGAATGGCCTTACCGAGGTTAGTGATCCGTAAGGTTGATAAACAAATGGCGAACATTGAGGCCGATGATCCAGTTTCGCAACTACATAAATGTGCCTTTTATATGAAAGACACGGAACATTTGTATTTGGGTCTTTCGCAGGAGAGGATTATTCAGTTTCAAGCAACTCCATCGCCGAGGGAGGCGAACAAGGAGATGATTAATGATGGTGCATGCTGGACAATCATCAGTACCGATAAGGCTGAGTATAAATTTTTTGAAGGAATGGGTCCAGTCCGTTCGCCAGTGACACCAGTGCCACTTGTTCACAGTTTGCACCTGAATGGTGGTGGTGAAGTGGCAATGCTCGAATTAACCGGTGATAATTTTACCCCGAATCTTCGCGTTTGGTTCGGTGATATTGAAGCTGAGACGATGTACAGATGCCAGGAGAGTATGCTCTGCGTTGTTCCGGATGTATCGCTCTTTAGGGACGAATGGCTTTGGGATCGTCAACCAAAACAAGTTCCAGTGTCACTGGTGCGAAATGATGGTATTATCTACGCGACTGGTTTAACATTCACCAGTACACCAGAAGCGGGACCTCGTCAACACTGTCCTCCTGCTGAAGAAATTATGCGAGCGCCTCATTCTCATCATAATCAAGCAAGTATGCCACCGAGTATAGCCGATGTTCCCTGGAGTACATATCCGTCAGCACAAGGTCATCATCTCTGATAATTCGACTCCCAAGAACCAAAGTTCCTTAATTACACAATTTTACTCAAATTTACTTTAATTCAGCCATCTGTGTTCAAACAGTGAAGTGTAAAAGTGACCAGTCTTTATAGCATTCGTGACAAGATGATAGTTATCATAGATATTAGTTTCCAAAAATAATTTGGATTGTGAAATGCAGACCTCCCGAATTTACAAGTATACTAGATGGTAAATTATATGCAATGACAAGTGGACTAATTTATAGAAAGTTAAATAAACCCATTAATAATATTAATATAGAGAAAACAAAGCCATATTAAAAAATAAACATATTAAAAATAGGACATAAAGAGTTGAAACATTTTCGAAGTTGAGAAAAATTGAGGCTGTTTTCTGCGGCAATTAATGAAACAACTGCTGTGATTTGTGTGTCTTTTTTCTAAATGCTTTTCATAATAAAACAAAAAGAGTTACTAAGGAATGAATGTAGTGTGTATATTGTATTTTTAATTCTATTCACAGCGAAAAAGTGTGATCACCCTTATTACAAATGTATGACTTGAAAAATTACACTAATTTTAAAAAATTGAAACAGCGATCAAATATACTCTTTTGTTTATCCCTTATTTACTCCACTAAAAATAACCATTTTACAAAAATGCAAAATTTCTTTTTATGTATTAGATTTTTTCTTCCGTTGTTGAAGTTTGTTAATATTCTTTTAATCGATTATCTGAAGAGTAATAAATGAAACACTATTCCAATAGTTGTGCAACGTTTCGGTGTCTTGGTTTGACATCATCATCAGGCCACTTTATTAAACAAAGACGGCTTCAAGACCGGCAAGGAGTTTCACCATTTTATTGACACTTCTAAACAAGGTTGAGTCGCTTAATTTTTGTTCCTCGCATAGATTAAAGGCCATTGTGCAATAAATGTTTAACCTAATGGAAATTGTAGGAATGAGTTAGACAAGGATAGAGATAGGATCTACGTCAATTGGAATTAAGAATGAGGCGTTCCAACCGTGTTTGGATCTGCGAAAGCAGAATCGAAACGTAACCGGAATCTGAAGCTTTTCTCTGTTGGCTACTGCTATCTGAAATCGCATTCTCAACGCATTTTGTGAGTATATTTTTTTCGTAAAATTATATGACATTTGAGTTTGTATTCATCGATGTTACTTTTAGAATAATAAGTAAATACTTATATCACTCTTTCCATTCTTTAATATTTCTAAATTGTATAACAATTATATCATAATTTGAAAATGTTGTCAAAAGAAATGACGTCCATAAAATTTTGAGGTTATAATTTTTATCATCATTTGTAGCAAATCGTTAATGATTTCTAATATTAGATTTTGAATTTATCATAATTGGATGTTAATTATAGCTCTTTAAAATGGATTTTAACAAGTTGAACGTAAAATAACTCGCATGATGAAGTAGTTAGAAAAATTAAACGACTATAAGAAGTTACAAATTTTTGACAAGTATTTTAAGCTAGAATCATGGCTAAAATATAATTTTTAAAAACAATCAAAAAATGTCTATAATATCTTAAAAAGTTTTATTTTTCATGAGATTTTATAATAAACTGTTGCAAATAAATTGTAACGTGCTCTTAAAACTTTATACCTGAGAAGCAAAGAATTTTAGGTTATGTTTGTAATTTTTATAATGAAAATACACAAAGGAAATCAATTCTCAATATAAATCACTGATATTTCAGTTTTCCATATATCTAAACTAATTAATAAAATCTAATTTTTGTTTATAAAATTAAACACAGAAACTTTTAATTTAAGTAAAAATAACACGAACATAACCTTTAAATTATTTGCTCTTTGGGTACCTTGGGTTCGTTTCTTTGAAGAGTCATATATTTATTTAATTTAAAAAATATTACTTTTAAACGAAAACATTTTTAAAAAATTCTATTTACAGAATTTTAAAAATTATATTCATTAATTAAAAATAAAATACAAACATTTTTAATACTTTATACATTTATTATACATACATATAAATATATACAAATTCATTATAAAATTAATCCTATTATTCCAAATACATGTTTTTAAAAATAATTCTGAATAAAAATATTTAATTTCATTTATATTAAAAAAGCAAAAAATAAAAAATTTACAAATAATTAAATCTTCATAAATAGTTAAATTTTTCTAAAATTGATTCTTTCGTTAAAATTATAATTATTTTTTATAAAAAAGAAAGATATTAACTAACATACAATTTTTTCACAGTTTGATAAATATTTAAATACTCTAAAAATACAATAAAACGTATATTGTTTCGTAAAAAAAAATACCTCATATAGAATTCGAATTTCGTGGTAGAAAATCACGAAAAAGTACATAAATAGTTAAAAGTAATTTGTTTTTTTATAATTTATTGTAATTATTATTATTAAGATTTTTTACTATACTTTAAACAAAAACACAGCCGTTTGATCTATTTGACTTACTTTGTGTGTTATGCACTGTCTTTGGAAGACAAAAAATAAAATAATAATTGTAAACGTAATCGAAAGTAATTAAAGTTAAATTCAAATAGAAATGTTAATTTTAAAATAAAAATAATTATAACAATTTTTAAATTATTTTATATTTTTATAATTATTTTTATTTCGAAATTAACATTTCGATTTGAATTTAAATTCAAAATTGTTAACGAAATGTTTTAGAAAGCTGAAAAACTACAAAACTTTTGTTTAGTAAAATTTTCTTTTCGAAAGTTTCGTTGACAAAAATAAATTTAAAAATAAAACATTCTTCAGTAAAAAACTATAAATGGTGGAATTTTTGTTTTGTTGAAAATTCTATCTGTAAGAAACATTTTTATGCTTCTGAAATTTCTTTAACCGAAAAATATTTTTTTTATAAGAAAAAAATACGAACTATTAATAAATATAATTTTTTTTGGTAGAAAATATTTTTCGGCACTAAAATTTACGATTTCGTTTAGAATTATTAGTAAATCTATATTACAATAAATTTTTGAATACTTATAAAGTTTAGTACATTGAGAAAACATGTTTGAATATAAAATATATTTTTCTTTAATAGACAGTCAAGGAAAAATTATGTTTCATTGGAATTATTATCTTGATTATTATGTCAAGATAATTTATTTTAATTTTATCGTGAATTTCGAAAAGGAATCAACTCTCAAAAACCGTTAGAGACATTTTCACTATTAATTATTATATAAAAGTGAGAATTACACTTTTTTAAGTTGAGCCCTTTTCGAAATTAACGATTCAATTCGCAGTTTTCTCGAAAATATCAAATTGATACTAAAATGTATCAACTTGATACCAAAACGTGGATCAAATAAAAAATTGATCTAAGCTTTGTGTATCAAATTGATACACTTTAGTATCAATTTGTTACTTTCAAGAAAACTGTGTTAAAGAACATTGTTTAATTGAAACATATTTTTTGATTGACGTATTTTTTGATCTGTGAGGTAAACAAACAGTTTTCTCAGTGTAGAGAAATTTTTGCAAAATTCAAAGTACCTTAATACTTTTTCATCGCCCGTCGTCCTTTCAAGGAGAAGGAATAATCGCTCTCAGTTTCGTCAGAAACGGAATCTTCAAACCAAGTTCTACTCGAAGCTAGTGAGTCAAATAGAGAGTCAGTTTTTAGCGATCGACTTGAATATCCCGATTCTATGATTGCACATTCCTCGAGTTGTAAAAATTTCTTCATCGCCACCATTTGTTGTGCTTCGAATGCTTCTAAATTTTTTTCCCCAAGTGACTTCCTGGCACAATTGGTGGTTTTTTCCAGTTTCTGAATAGAAGACCTTCTTTGTTGTCCTCTTATTTCTTGTTCGGTCATGCTCAAAAATCTGCTTGCCCTATCAATGTACTCCTGCTTTACTGGAATCCATTGGACGCCATTTTTTGTGTTATTAGTGCTAGTGGTGGTAGTGGTGGTGGTTTTTTTGGGAGTTGTTGATTGTTTTCTAAATGGACTTCTAATATTGCTCTTTAGAGTTGAAGTCGCTGGTACTTTGGCTGTTCCGATCTCAGATCCCTTGTAGGATAGTGAGATTGACGAGAGGGAGGCTGCAGAGTTTGACTCGATGTCACTTACGCTTTCAGTTGTGCTTCCACTTCCGCTTCCAGTCACGCTTCCACTTATACTTCCAGATACCCTTCCGCTTCCACTTCTACTTCCAGTTCCGCTTCCACTGACACTTCCCATTTCAATTTCTTCCGGAACTTGTCTTTGCATTTTCTTCAACTGAAACAAAATTATATTTAAATTATTTTTATAAAAGGTAATAATAATATTTTTATGTTTAAGTTTTCAATTTAGTTTGAAGTCAATTTTAGGACTTGAAGCTATAATTTTAAAACTAAATTTTAAGGTAAAGTTTTAATATTAAGCATTTGTGAAATGTAACCAATTAAAGATTACTTGATATTTTTTCTAGGCGAAACACTACAGAGTTATCAAAGGATCAACAACGAAGAGAAATTGACGACAGTTTTCTACCAATGTGAGAGAAAACTAAACGTTAATATATCAACACTTCTGAAAAACGAAGAGGGGTTTTTTTTTAAATCTGAGCTAATACCTTAATAAAACTGATCAAATCAGTTTAACAGGCAGATAAAAACCATATGTGGATCTTCAGCTGGACATAACCTTTTAATTTGTTTAGTCAAACCATTTAGTTATTTCAGGGATCACAGTGAATTTTTTTCATATAATATTAGGTAAAAAAGGGGACTTTATTTTTCAGAAAGGGTTTAGGGTTTTATTTTAACTAAAACTTTTAGTTTAGGGTCAGGCTTTGCCAAACGGATCAGCTAAAATTAAAATAATCAGGGTGGCCACACGTCAGTAAAGTCAAGAAATTTTTTAATTGTATATAATTGAGAAACTTATCTTTAAAAAATTATTGAAAAATTAATTGTAAGAATTTGTTTATTACAATTTTTTTGGTACCTTAATAATTTAAGACAAAAACATGGACAGTTATTATAAAAAATTGTTATAAAACAATTTGACAATTGTTATAAAAAATTGAATTTTTGCATTTAAATAATTGAATTCTATTTTCTGAAAATCATTTAAAGTAATTGATTTAGAGATGAAGTATAGTTGAAAATTGTAGAAAATAATTGAATTCAGAAAGGGTTATAATTATGTTATTTTTAGAAATTATTAAAATTCATAAATTTTGTCAGAGAAAATAATTTTAATGTCAGTAAACTGTCAGGGAAATTGATAAACTGAAACTTGTGACCATCCTGAAATAATTTTCTTATGTTGAAAAATAAGTAAATTACATACCTGTTGTTCTTTGTATTCAATAATGGACTTCCGTTCGTTTATCAAGTTGTTTATTAAGTTCTTCTTTTTTGTAACCACTGCGTAAAATCGGGGCAATTTCGATCCACATTCCTCGCAAGGTTTGTTGGGATCCATGCCAACTGGTTTCATCTCTCCAACCCAATATGTCGAATTCAAAAAATCTAAACAAACGAATCAAGACGATTTTTATAAAAATTCACAAGGGTTTCTATTTTTAGATCTAACAGGAACTTTAATTGAGATTTATAGAATTGTTAGATGTTTAATTGAATATAATTGAATTTCGAATAGAAATCTTAAAAATTCTTAAATAAATAAGTTTTAAAAATAACAAATTAAAGGCAGAAAATTACATTAAGGGTCGGTTTCATCAACACCGATTAAAAGTTAATCAATGACTTTAATCATTGATTAACTTTTAATCGGAGTTGGTGAAACTGGCCCTAAAAATCTTAAAATTTTGATTGAATCGTGAATTTTAAAAAGGGTTTAATTCTTAAGAGCGTTAGTCATTTTCGCGATTGGACTACATCTTTAATAGTAATTGCATATTTAAAAAAAATAACGTTTCATAAAATTAAAATTATCTTCTCACCTTTCTTTACTTCTCCCGGAGCATTGCCATTTCTTGCCTTAGTCGACATATATGAAGTAGCTGTGGTATTACATGTCGACGGAATCGACATATCGAGTCCAAAGGTTTGTTCCTGATTTGTCCAGGGTGTTGGTTTTAGAGGTGAAGGCCTCTCCAGGGTACTTGTATAGAAAGCAGGTTTCTTTCCAGTATCAGGTGTTGATAATTGCGGAATCTAAAAATAGGTTTTAATTTCTTCAATTTCGTGCTAATTACTATAATACACTACTAATTGTATAATTACTACCTAGTCGGAAAATTGTATTTCGAGAATCGACCGGGAATCACTTTATATTTAAATAACTTTGTTAGTTAAATTAAATTAAATTAATTAATTAAATTAATTAATTAATTAAATTAAATTAATTAAATTAAATTAAATTAAATTAAATTAAATTAATTAAATTAAATTAATTAAATTAAATTAATTAAATTAATTAAATTAAAATAAATTAAAGCTTTAAATTCCGTTAAAATAAATATTCTATACTCACTTTAAAATTATTAACAGGCGTCATGAAGGGTGTACCAATTTTTTTGCAGAACGGCTTCGGTGTAATGACATTCACCAATGAACTATTAAAATAAGACGATTGATTTGATTTATCGTTAGTTGGCGTTTTATTATAACCATCAGAATCATTTAAATTAAATGTACTGTCAAAATTCTCCGTCATTCTATTAATTTCCGAATTCATATTTGAATTAATGTCGATATTTTGTTGATTTTTCTTTAGGATTTTATTTCCTGCTGTTTTATTTGTCAATGGTGATGTTGGTTCAAGGACAATATTAATATTTTGCACTTTTCGTGATGGTGAGATTTTCGGAAAACTATTACTCTTATTGCCCAATTTTGTTTTTTGCGATTTCTCACAATCGTCATTATCTTTAGTTGATGATGATACTGATGACGATGATGATGTTGATGATAATTGCATATTATATTCACTGATGTCAATTGGTTTAACATTCTCCAATGTTATTGGATCTTGAATGGTCTTTTTACATTTTGGTGATAAAATGTTCTTTTGATTTTCAATGGTGATTTGATGTGTATTTGCGTTATTAATTGATGGATATGCGAGTTCAATTTTTGATTTTGGTGTTGTTCTTGTTTCTCTGCTGTAAATGCCTATAAAAGTAGATTTTCATATTTTAAGGTATAAATTTTTATTTAATTATGAAAATTTTTATTTTAGAATAAAATTTTATAAAAAGTAAAAAAAAAAGTTTAATTTTTCTGAAACCCCGAAAAAATAAATAACTTTTGCTTCAAAAAGTAGAAAAATATCAAATTAAAAAACTTGTTCGTAGTTATCTTTCGGAGTTTTGTTTTTTCTTTGTTTTTGTTTTATTTTTATTTATTTATTTTTTTTTTTGAAGTAGATTGATATTAAGTCTTACGAGTAGGATCAGCAATTTCTTCAGTGTGACGAGCTTTTTGTATAACTTGCTTCGAAGTACCCTGTTTCCATGAGGGCTGTCTATAATCAATGGGTGTGTCATTTTTTAGAATTTTCGGTGCCTTAGAATGTTTATTGAGGTACCATTCTGGAATTTCTAATTTTTGCAATGCTTTTTGCACCCTCATTTCTGCCTCTGACATCACACGTTTAGGCTAAACATTAAAAAATTAAATTTCAATTCAATAATTAGTTTATAAAACGTATTTTTAAAAATTTTAAATTAAAAAAAAATTCATCAATTTGAAACTTACAGATTTTGACTGCATTCCCATCATATTATTTTTAATCCACGATGCACTTGACGTCATCTTTTTTCAAAAGAAGCTTTCTTCTGAAACTGAAATAAAAATATTTTTTCATTAATAATTATAAATAATAATAATCAATTAAAATTTAATAATAATAGTAATAATAATGAAATTAAAAACACCCCAAATTTTTAAAATAATATGACACAAAAATAAGTATTTTTTTGTTGCTTTTTCTTCTGTAATGTACAACAAATCGAAAAAAAACTGCTTTTTAAACGAGTCATAAATTTCCATATTGTAATGTTTTTCAAAAATAAAAAGATTATTTTTTAAAGAAGATACATCGTTAAAGACATATTAAATATAAATTTATTCGTACTTTGTTTATAGGATTTAAAATAACTAATAAGTAAAAAATTAAAAAAAGGACATTAAAAAACATACCCTAAATTTTAATTTATAACGCATTAATTACAATTAATAATTAATAATATCAATAATATTATAGGTAATTATAGTTATATTGTATCAAAAAACAGTTTTAACAAAAATTAAATATTAGGTTATCGTTATTATTATAATATAATTAATTAATAGTAAATAAATAATATACATAAATAATAATAATTATTATTATTATATTAAAAAAGCAAAATTAATTTAAAATAAAAAAAATAATATTCTAATTAGAATATTAATCACTTTCTAATTAGAATTCTTCATAATATACATAACTGGACCATATATATAACAAGTGTGAAAATATATTGTAATAAGTGTGACTCGATGTTTACGCTCCTGGTGAAAATGAAACGTAAATACTAAATATCATGAAAATGAAAATTTCGCATTGAAGAAAGTTTTGTGGGTTTTTCCTAAACTGTTGGGACTTTTTCCTCATTGGAAAGGTGTATATACAAAAATCTCACCGTGTAGTTTGTATGTGTATATGAATTTAGGGTTCTCTCTCTTTGCATTATTGTCCTAAGGATAATATATATAAGTGTCTGACGCCAATATCTATATAGTATATAAAAACCCAGGGGGGACTAATCGCGGTGAGGGTTTTTCTCGGGTCCATTTTATGAATCCGGCAGGTCATCGTCTTTACGACCCTCATTTTCACTCAAATAAAAGAATCATAAAACTTAAACGTCATTTTTCTACTGTCGCAATGAAAATAAGCCTCTTAAAAGTTTCAACTTAAAATCCCAGCTGCCCATTTCACCCCCTATATTATATATTTGCATAGTAATTTTACAGGATTTAAAGTCATATTTCCAGTGAAAAATTTCTCAACAAATTTATTTTTACAACTTGTTTCAAAAATTCTCTTTCGCCGCCTACAAGTATTTTGTGTTGTAGAATTCGTAATTTTGTACTTTTCTTTTCATCTAATGTATTATATTTTCAATTTTATTGACAGTGTGAAAAAAGATAAATTAAATTTTCTTTTTTTTTTTAAATAACAAATTGCAAAATGTTTTAACTAATGAATGTTTCATTATCTAAAAGAATTTTTTTTTTTTAAAAAGCAATCATAATCATTCGTTTTGTTTATATTTATTAATTTACTATTTTAATAATAAAAAATAAAAATGTAAATATAAATAAATAAAATGAAATAAGAGAAAATAATATTTATCACAATAATGAATTATTATATTATTATTTTATAATTTTTATAATAAGAAATAAGGTAATAAAATATTAACAAACTATTATTATCATTTTTCTATTTTTTAGCTTCATTTTTATTATTTTTTTTGTTATTATTTTTAGAATTCAAATGTTAATTCCTTTATGAATATTAATGTGTAAATTACATTGTTTGTTTAAATAAATAAATGTAAAATATTTTTACCGTTTATTTAAATTATTTAAAATTTTTCCGGGTTTAAACTTTAAAATTAATTTTTTTCTTTTCTGCACTCATTTGATTAAGATTTTTTGTTTATTATACTCATTTTTAACTATTATTTTTGCCTGAATATAAAATAATTTTTTTAATTTGATTTTGAAAAAGTTTAATTATTTATATAATAATCAAAAATCAAAAATAGTAATAAAAATGTAATAAAAAAAATTACTAAAGTAACGAAAATTGAAGAATTTACTAAATATTGAAAATAAAGAACCATTGATAAAAATAATTTATTAAAAAATTATAAATAATTAATTTGCAGGTGCTTGAAATAAAGAAATATTTTTTAATGATATATTATGAAATATTTTTGTAAATTAGTAACAAACAAAAATATTAAAATTTATAATTGATTTATAGTAAAGAAAATAACTTACATTTTGACTTGAATTGGAAATAAGAATCGCCAAACAATTTCTTAGATTTGAGGAAAATTGCACTTGTAACACATTTATAAATTGATGCACTTTTGAAAACACTGAATCACTGACTTGCAACTCGATGCCAACGCACGACTAAACGGAACTGCGACTAAAAGGAAACTAATTGCTCCTTGCTGAGGACTAAGGCAGGTAGGGTATCCGGTATCCTGAATTTGGCAAATTTTCACAAGACAATGCTCAAAAACCCATTATGCCCTACTACTACCACCTATTGTCTTCTATTAGCCAATCAGAACACTTGCCTACAAATTCAGGTATGTAAGTGGCGTACTTACCCTTTTGCATATAGTTATGAGTTATTTTATACATTTTCGATTTTTAATTTCGGTTTCATTTTCTATGAGAAAATAGAGCAATATAGTAAAATAATTATTATACACTGGGGTTTAAAAAAAATGTTTTTCTTCAAAATTGCTTTTATTTTAAAAAGAGCTTTTTTTGTAATATAAAAAAGGTTTACTTTTCGAAATGTAACTTACTACTTTTTAAAAATTTTTAAAAATTTAAAAATTTAAAAATTTAAAAATTTAAAAATTTAAAAATTTTAAAAAATTTAAATTTTAAGGGGATTTGAACCTTGATGACGTCACAGTTTGTGCAAAGCATTAGTTTTAAATCTGTGACGTCATCATGGTTCAAATGCCCTTAAATAATTTAATAATTTAAATTCTTCTGAAATTAGTTAATTTTTTAAATATATATTTAATTAATTTTTAAAAATAATGGATTTATAGAAGAATTTTAGTTAAAAACACTTTAAAAAAATTGAATTTTTGAGAAATTACAAAATGAATGTAAAAATTCAATTATTTTCAAAAATATAGTAAAAATCTTCGCAAAAATTCAATTATGTTCAAAAAATATTTTAAATTCTCGTCAACATTTCAATTATCTTTATAAATAATAAAATTCTTCTCCAAAATTCAATTATTTTCATAAATATAATAAAAATTCTCCAGGAATTCAATTCAAATTTTTTATAAAATTCTTCACAATAATTAAATTTTATTTTCTAAATGATAAAATTTTTTACAGCGATTCAAATAATTTTCATTAATAATAATAAAATTTTTTTTAGAAATTCTTAGAAAAAAAGGAATTATTCTTAAAAATGTATAATTAAAATTCGGCGAAAGATTTCAATTTAAAAAAAATTGTTAATAAAATTCTTTATGAGAATTCAATTTTCAGAAACATTCAATTATTCAATAAATTATTTATTTTTGTATTTAGGTTCAAATTTTTTAAAAAATTCTCGTCAACATTTCAAATATATTTATAAATAATAAAATAAATTCTTCTCCAAAATTCAATTATTTTTAAAAATTTTCATAAAATTTTTCAAAAGAATTCAATTATTTAAAATTTTAAAAACATTTTTAACAAAATTCTACGCAAACATTTAATTAATAAAAATTTTTACAGGGATTCAATAATTTTCATAAATAATAAAATTCTTCTAAGAAATTCCTCGAAAAATGTAATAATTATTATTCTTAAAAATGTTATTAAAATTCTATGAAAGATTTCAATTTAAAAAAATTTGTTAATAAAATTCTTTATGTGAATTCAATTTTAAGAAATATTCAATTATTCAATAAATTATTTATTTTTGTATTTAAATAATTGAATTCTCGTATAATTTTCTAATATAAAAATTGATTATTTAGAAATGAATTTTAATTAAAATTTTAGATAATATTTAAATATTTAAAGCATTATAACATGAATTTTTATAAATAATTGAATTTTAAAAATGTTTTAAATTAAAAGTTTTGAAAATTTGAATTTTCCATACTTTCAACTAACAATTCGAACTAAAAATGATTTTAAAAAAATTTTTTTTATGCTTTTGCAATATGTTAAAGTTGAATTAATTTTACGTATATTTTTGCAAAGTTTGAAGCAATTTTTACCGTCTACTTTCTAAAATATTTGGCATTAAATTAACACTGCGTCTTATATAGAGTTAACTTCCAAAAACTCAAAATCACAACTTTACCGTCGAATAATATGTGAAAAATAATTTTAAACTGAATTAATAAAATTAATGAGCAAAAATTCAGTGAAACGTGGCAACATTTGTATTTATTCAAATTCAATGTCATTTCGTGCGGAATTTTAAAAATTACCAAATAAAAGCTTCAGATAAATTGATTTTTTCCAATTTTTAATTTCATCAAATCGAAAATATAATTATTTCCAAAATCGTTAAAAATGTTGATTTTATATTTTAAAAAAATAAAAAATAATAATTAAAAATTAAAATAAATAATATAATAAAAGGATTGAATTAACCTTATTTTTATTATATTTTTATGAATATATATGAGTATAAAATTCAAATTTTAGAGAATGTAAACTTAATTTTTAATATGAATTAAAATTTGTAAATTTTAAACAAACCTAGGGTCACAGACTGACCCCATATGTGTTCTCAAAGGGTTAATTTTAATTTAGTTAATTATTATTTGACTTCATTTTAATATAAATAGTGAATTTAATTAACTACGCAATATTCATTTTAATAGTTTTTATAATTATTTTTACTGTAACCATTTTTTTTTTAATAGTTTTTATTTATAAAAATGAAAAATCTCTAATCTATATATTAGCATCTCGTCAAGGTTCATAATCAGATTGACATGTAAAATATTTATACCCGTGTCTCTTTATGTATATACTTTGAGGTATATACAAAACATTTTGTTTCCGTATTGTTATCGAGAGTAAAATCCACTTGTACCACACAGGTAAGCGAATATAATAATAGAAAAATGACAACTTGCTGGCGACACCCTTTTGGTTGGAGAGCCCCTTGAGTCTAATTACTTTTGGGAACACAAAACTGATTCCAGACGGTATGCTTCATGAGTCTACTTTGTGATTCACTACTGTACACTAATATCCACATTTTTATGTCTTTCCTAATTGCATTATGCCAAAGAAACTTTTTTTTTTCTTTTTTCTTCTCTTACAATAATATACAATATATACATATACAAACTAAATTACTAGTGTCATTTAAAATTAATTATAAAATCTTAAATAGTAGAGATGAGATAAAAATTATAAATATACTTAAAATTCAACTGTCGTCGTTTTTTTCTCATTTGTCTTCATAAAACTATTCTATTAGGTTTTAAAATTATTCTATTAGATTCTCTTATGAGCTAGAAAATAATTTTTTTAAAATAGACGTCTTTTGTTATCTGTCTTAGTTTTACATTATTTTGAAATTTTTAAAGTATTATTTTAAATTATTATATATTATTATTTATAGGTATTATATTATAAATAGGATATGCATTTATAAGATTATAAACTATAAATAAATAATATAAAAAATATAATAAATATTATACTATTATAATAATATTATATTACTGTTATTATTATTATAATATTATACAGTGAATGTTGTTGACCTTATTGTTAAAATTAAGATAATATTATTATTAAAATAATTAATAATAATGTTAAAATAAATATTGTAATATTTATTTTTTCTATTTTTATTATATTTATTATTAGATTATTTATTAAAAGCATCTATTTATTTGTACAATTTAAGTATAATACATAACAAGTGTAGATGCTCTGATAAGATTCACTTTTAACTTTTATCTTAAATACGTCAGTATATCTCAAAATCTTCAACGTGTATTTAACAAAATAAATGTGTAAAGTCATTATTTTTATGAGTTTCATCTTTATTAAAGTAACGTATATTCATTATACTCTTCTGCTCTAAAATTTCCATACAATTACAAAATTGTAATTTTAAAGTTAAAAAGAGAGATAACAAATCTGTACAATCAAATAGTTATTTATAAGATTCATGTACAGTCGAACCTGTCGGAATGCAACTATATTTAAAAAAATTTTATATTCTAAAAAATGTTTAAAAAAAATTATTCTCACTTATAGTTATATTATAAGAATCATTTCAATTCAATTATTATTTTTAAGAATTTTTAACTAAGATTCTTCTTTAAATCAATTATTTTTAATAATTTTCGAAAAAGTTCTTTGCAAATTTTCAAATCCATTTGTTTATAAATATTCAATTTTACGAAATTTCAATTATTCGTAAATTCTTCAATTAAAATATATAAATATATATACATTAGAGAATAAAAACTTCGAATTAAATGTTTCTTAAAATTCAATTCTCATGAAGAATTTTATCAACAAATTTTTCTTGAATTCAATTACTTTCAAACTAATCTAAATGAAATTCCCAAAAAGAATTCAAGTATTTTCAAAAATTTTAATTAAAAAAAAATTAATTAATAAAAAAAAAATTTTAATAAAATTCTTATCAAGAATTCAATTTTATTTTCAAAAATAATAAAATTATTTGCCGAAATTTAATCATAGGTAAATGAAATACCTCAAAAAAATTTAATTATTTTTCAAAATTCAATTATTTCTTTTAATATTCAATTATTATCTAAAATTTTAACTGAAATTCATTTTTATGAAATGAAAATCAATTTTTATTAGAAAATTGTATACGAGAATTCAATTATTGAAATAAAAAAATAAATAATTAATTGAATAATTGAATTTTTTATTAAATTCAATTACCATAAAAAAATTTATCAAAATAATTTCTAAATAATTGAATTGTTTTGACGAATTTTAATAAAATTTTTAAGAATAATTACATTTTTCGAAAAATTCGATAAAAATTGTATTAAAAATAATTGAAATTCAGCGATGAGTTTTATTATTTGTGAAAATAATTGAATCCCTAAGAATTAAGAATTTAAAAATTTTTTAATGAATTTCTGTGATGAAGAATTTTATTATACTTTTGAAAATAATTGAATTCCACAGAATTGTTAAAACTTTGAAAGATTCAGATTTTCAAAGATTTTAAAATTAAAGTCATATAAAGAATTTTGTAAATAAATTTTTGAATAATTAAATTCTTTTGACGAATCTTAATAACATTTCTTAAGAATAATTACGTTTTTTGAGGAATTCGATTAAAATTGTACTGAAAATAATTGAAATTAATTAATAATTCAAAATAATCGTATTTCTATAACAAAATTGATTAGTTTAAAGAAAAATCGAATTCTTGTGATTAATATTATTATTTATGAAAATAATTGAATTTTGCAAAGAATTTTATTAAAATGTCTCAAAATAATGGAATTTTCGGGAATAATTTTGTAATTTATCTTTATAATAATTGAATTCCTGAAGAAAATTTTATTATTTATGAATATAATTGAATCCTAGTTGCAAAGAATTTTATTAAAATTTTCAAAAATAATTGAATTTCTATAAAAAATTTTTTTTTAATAATTGAATTCTTTATAAGAATTTTATAAACATTGTTTTAGGTAATTAATTTTTTTGAAATATAATAATTCTTATGAACATTTTACTTTTAATAATTGAAATTCCTGCAATGAATTTTAATATTTATAAAAATAATTAAATTCCTAAAAAGAATTTTAATTATTTACGAAAATAATTGAATCCGTGTTAAAAATTTTATACTTTATGAAAATAATTATTGAATGATTGCGAAGAAATGTATAAAAAATTTATAAAGAATTGAACTTCTCTGAAATTTTTATTATTTTATGAAAATAATTTAATGTTTGCGTAGAAATTGTATTAAAATTTCTTTTAATTAATTGAATTCTTTTAAAAAATGTTATCAAATTTTTTTTTTTTTTTTTTTTTTTTTTTTTTTTATTATTATAAATTGATATTGAAAATCATTAAATTGAGGAAAATTTTTGAAAATAATTAAAATTTTGATATTGTATTAAAATTTTTGCGAAATTAATTGAATTGCGAAGAAGAATTTTATTATTTATAAAGATTATTGAAAGTTTGACGAGAATTCAAAAAAAAAATTTTGAACATAATTGAATTTCTGCAATTATTGTTTTCTTTTATTGTAATAAAATTTTTAAAAAAATCGAGTTGCATTCCGACAGGTTTCATGGAATGATTTCGAAAAAAGCAATGTCAACGACGCAGAGCAATTGAAAAGAAATGCAAAAGAAAAAAAAAAAAAAAAAAACATAGCGTGTTTTTCTTGATTGAAAATAATCTTAGCGATGCTATTGACATGCAATAAATATAAAAATATATTCTAATTACTATATAATAAGTAACAAAGAGTTAGGAAACTTGATCTAAATAACTAAAACGTAGCGTAAGTTTAAGAAGAAAAAATGTATAGCTACATCTAATAAAATGATGTTTTAATAGCAGATTTAATAGTAAGAAGTAATACATTCAATTGAGAAATAATGTCCCATTTTGTCGAGTTGTATTGCATGGAAAAACTTTTAGTCTATACATTGACAACCTTGGAATCACTATACTGACATATTTGTCAAACTGGTTTAAATTCTGAAAAAGTGGAAAATTACATAACTGAAGATAATTAAGTTTCTGGTTTTCTTTTTGTCTCAATTTCTTCTTTCAACTTTAGCGCTTTTCTTTGTTTTCATTCAACGGGGTGGAAATTTAAAAAAAAAAAAAAAAAAAAAAAAAAATTTTATAAATTTTTTTAGATTATAGAGATGTTTATTTAATTAATAGAGAATTTATTATTCTTATTATTTATTATTAATAATTAAAGAAAGTATCAAAAAAAGACAAAAAAAATAAATAAATTTTTTTTTCGTAAAAAAAAAAAATTTATTTATTTTTCTTTGTCTTTTTTTGATACTTTCTCATTTAGAGATTTTTTTATTTTTTGTATCTACGATTTTTTTTTTTAAATAATAATTATTTAGGTATACAAAAATAACAAATTTCGAATCGATTCTTTTTTTTTTTTTGAAAATAAGGAATTGGACATCACGTAAAAAATAATTCAACTTAATGTCAGGAAATAAAAATATACTTATTCGTACAAAAAAGTAGTTTGGGTTTCATTTTTCGAATTAATTTGCCATGCAAGGCATTTATACCGCATTACAAAAGCAATTCAATGCCATGTAAAGTAGTTTATACTCAAAAATATACCGTTCTATGTTCTAGTTTTTTCTTGTCACGTTTTACAGGACATTTTGTATTTGTTATACATTTTAACCATTTTTTTAACCATTTCTAACATATTTTTGAAAAATTCTTTCCATTTCTATTTTTTTTTTTTTTTAACTATTAGAAAAATTCAGTTAATAATTTAAAACAATATTCACTCAAATTCATATTTAATGGAAGTTTAACGCATATAATTTGACTGCTTCGGCTTCGGTAAATTTTAAAGACGAAGGTGCCGCAAATTGACTTTTTACAAAAAAGCTAGTATATTATTAAAAGTTGTTATAAAATCATTATACCATTATTTTTTAATCATTTATTAAATTTTAATTTTCAATGACGCATTCTTTCTTTCTTTCACATTATTTTTTTTTTAATTTCAAATTTTTAATTTCAATAAGTTACTTAATTTTTTTCCGTAATAATGCAAAATTAAATAATTTTAATTCATATTAAAAATTAATTTTACATTCTCTAAAATTTTAATTTCAGAATATGAAATAATTGAAATAAATAAATTTTATATTCATATTTTCATAAAAAAATAGTAAATGATAAAAATAAGGTTAATTTCATATTTTTACTATAATACTTATTTTTTTTAATTTATTTTTTGTATTTTAAATATAAAATCAACATTTAACGATTTTGGAAATAATTATATTTCCCCTTTGGTGAAAAAATCAATTTATCTAAAGCTTAAAATTCGGCACGAAATGACATATGGAATTCGAAAAAATGCAATGTTGCCACGTTTCACTGAATTTTTGCTTATTAATTTTATTATTTCAGTTTAAAATATTATTTTTCACATATTATTCGACGGTAAAGTTGTGATTTTCAAAAATTTTGACATCATTTTGGAGATTTAATTTTTCAATAATTGATATTATTTTAAATATATTTTTACTGTAAGTCTTAAAAAATACCAAATTTATGGGATTTGGAAGTTTTAAAAAACATTTAACATTGAACATTTAATTAAACTCTTCCGAAAAATTAATATTGTTAGTGAAAAGTATGAAAAATTTGAATTTTCAAAGATTTTAATTTAAAACATTTTGAAAATTTAATTATTTCTAAAAATTCAGGCTATAATTATTCTTTTAATGTTAAATAATTATCTAAAATTTTAAAATTTATTTTCAAATCAATTTTTATTAGAAAATTCTGCAAGAATTCAATTACCTACTTAAATACAAAAATAAATAATTTATTAAATAACTGAATGTTTTTTAAAAATATATAATTCTCATAAAGAATTTTATTAAAAACTTTTTGAAAGTTAAATTCTCTGGACGAATTTTAATAACATTTTTAAGAATAATTACATTTTTCGAGGAAATTCCTAAAAAGAATTTTATTATTTATAAAAATTATGGAATCCATGTAAAATTTTTTATAATTTATTTATGAAAATAATTGAATTATTGAGTGAAGAATTTTATAAAAAATTTGAATTGAATTTCTGTGAAATTTTTATTATATTTATGAAAATAATTTAATGTTTGGGTAGAATTTTATTAAAAATGTTTGAAAATAATTGGATTCTTGCAAAGAATTTTACTATTTATAAATATAATTGAATTTATTGTTTCGAAAAATTTACTAAAATTTAAAAAAATAATTTAATTTTTTTAAAAAAATATTAAAAATTTTTTAATAATTGATTTTTTTTTTTTGAAATTGTTTTGAATATAATTGAATTTTTGATAAGAATTCTACTATTTATAAATGTAATAATTGAATTATTTGAAGGAATTATTAAAATTTTTAAAATTAATTGAATTTTTTCTCGAAAAATATTATTAAAAATTTTTTAAAAATTGAATATTATCATGAAATGTTGTTAAAATTTTAGAAAATAATTGAATTTTTTCTCGTAAAATATTATTAAAATTGAAAAAAAATTGAATTCTTTCATAAAATTATTAAAATTTTTGTAAGAATAATTGAATTTTTGGAAAAAGTTTTACTATTTAGAAATAAAATTAAATTGTTTCAAGGGATCTATTAAAATTTTAGAAAATAATTGAATGCTTTTGAAATATTTTATAATAACAAATTTTAAAAAATTGAGTTCTTTCGTGAAATTTTTTTGAAAATAATTGAATTTTTGCAAAGAATTTTACTAGTTATAAATAAAATTGAATTATTTTGAACAATTTCTAAAATTTTAGAAAATAATTGAATTTTTTCGAAAAATATTTTAAAAATTAAGAATAAAATTGAATTCTTTCATGAAATTTTATTAAAACTATGTACCTACCTATTAAAAATAATTGAATTATTTCCCAAGGATTTATTAAAATTTTTGTAATTCGTTCGTGAAATTTTATATTAAAATTTTGTTTAAAAATAATTGAATTTTGGCAATGAATTTTACTATTTATTAATATAATTGAAATTTTTTTGAAAAATTTATTGAAACTTTAGAAAATAATTGAAATTTTTTCGAAGAATTTATAAAAATTTTAGAAAATAATTGAATTCTATTAAATTTTTTTAAAAAACTAATTCAATTTTCGCAAAGAATTTTACTATTTATAAATATAATTGATTTGTTTTGAACAATTTATGAAAATTTGAGAAAATAATTGGATTTTTTCGAAAAAAGTATTTTAAAAATTAAGAAAAAAAATTGAATTCTTTCATGAAATTTTATTAAATCTGTATTAAAAATAATTGAATTTTTTCGAAGAATTTATAAAAATTTTAGAAAATAATTGAATTCAATTGAATTTAAAAAAAAAAATAATTGAATTTTTTCAAAGATTTTATTAAAATTTTAGAAAATAATTGAATTCTGTTGAATTTAAAAAAAAAATAATTGAATTTTGGCAAAAAATTTTACCATTTATAAAAATAATTGAATTCTTCCGAAGAAAATCTTATTATTTATGAACATAATTGAATTCTTGTGAAGAATTTTATTAAAATTTTAAAATTTATAAACAAGAATAATTAATTAGAAAATCAGTTAATAATTGAATTTTTTTTAAAGTAAAGTTTGAATCAGAAATTATTTAAAAATTCAGATTTGATAATAAAAAATTTTGTATAATTTGCATAATAATAATTGTTTTGAAGGATAATTAAAATTTTAGAAAATAATTGAATTTTTTGGAAAATTATTTTAAAAATTAAAACAAAATTGAATTCTTGTGAAGAATTTTATTAAAATTTTTGAAATTCATAAACAAGAATAATTAATTAGAAAATCAGTTGTTAATTGAATTTTTTTAAAAGTTTGAATCTTTTATTCAAAAATTCATATTTGATAATAAAAAATGTTGTCATTTGCATAATAATTTAATAGTTTATGAGGCAAAAAAAATAGTCACAAAAATTCAGAATTTTCCTATAAATTCTAAAAATTTAATTTCCTTCCAGTATAATATTCTTTAAAAAAAAATCCCTGACTTTTTTCTGATTTTCCTGACCTGTGGCAACTATAAAAATGATTAAAATCCTTATTTGTTTAAATGTCAAAACGAATCCACACTTTCTACTTGGTAGAATATTATTAATTCAGTTTTTGAATGTCCGAAGTAAATTTTAACTATTTAAAAAAAAAAAAAAAAAAAAGTTTATAAAAATTATTCTAGACATTATAAGTATTACTAAACTGAAATGCGCAATAATTTCTACCATTAGATTAAAATCATTATAAAATTCAATTATCAAAGGACAGTAAAATAATTTATGTGTTTATGCCTCTATTACTCCTCGCGTTGCATTCATTTCTGTATATGTCCACAATATAACCACAACATCATCAACAACGAAATCAAATTTCCCCAACATTGTAATAGACAAACCAGGACCGTTTGAAATTTTGATCAGGTTCTAGGTCACAGACCAGAGAAAATGTGATGAGAATTGAAACTGCTTTGAGGTGGGAAGAGAATGTGAATAGTAGGGGATACGTGAAGACCTTTTTCCAGTCTCTAAACTCTTGTGTTGTTAAAGTTAACGCGAGTGCATCCGATATGCTACTTTGCGCGCGGTATCTTCAATAAAATAGTAGTATAGTGAATGTGAAATTCCAAAAGAAAAGGGAAAATTTTTTTTTATCTATTTTTTAAAAGTGAAATTTTTTTTTTTACAATTTTATAATTCTGTTTTGAATGTTATAAATGTCATTTAGTTAATTTTTTTTTTTTTACTTTTTTCTTGTATCTCACAGGACGAGATGGTGTTACAGTTAAGTTTCGATGTCTATTTCTAATTTCTTGAGTTTCTCTCTATTGTTGAGATCCTAAATAAACAGCGTCTACTGCACGAGAAAGTGATCCTTACAATTCACCATTTTTTTCTTTCTTTCGAATTTTTTTTTTTTATCTTTCTGTCAATTAGATGTAGTTGAAGAAAAGTAAACAAACTGAAGAAAAAGGGTGTGTGTGTGTTTACTTCACCTGATAGGATCTAGTCAATTTTTCAAAAGCAAAAATGGAAAATACTTTTCAAAATTCGTGTACTTTTTTTTTTTACTTTTAGCGGATTATAGAACAAGTTCTCTCAATTTTTTTTAATTCATTACAAAATCTTTGGGAAAATTCTATTATTTTTTAAAATATTCAATGGAATTCAATTAAATTCTAAAAGTTTAATAAATTCTTCGAAAAAATTCAATTATTTTTAATAATAAATAAATTATTTTTAAAATTGTTAACTTCTTTCACCTTTAATATTTTTAATACCTACACAGTTTTTTAATAAAGTTTCATGAAAGAATTCAATTTTTTTCTTTAATTCGTTATCAAAAAAATTCATTAAAATTCAATTATTTTCTAAAATCTCAAAAATCCTGCAAAACAATTTAGTTATATTTATAAAAAATAATAAAATTATTTGCGAAAATTCAATTATATTAACAAAAAAAAAAAAATTAACAAAAGAATTCAATTTTTTTCTTAATTCGTTATAAAGAAAATTAAATAGAATTCAATTATATTTTCTAAAATTTTAATAAATTCTTCGAAAAAAATTTAAATTATATTAATAAATAGTAAAATTCTTTGCAAAAATTCAATTTTCTTTAATAGAGTTTTAAAAAAATTTCATGAAAGAATTCAATTTTTTTCTTTAATTCGTTATCAAAAAACTTCAATAGAATTCAATTATTTTCTAAAATTTTGATAAATTTTTCAAAAAAATTTCAATTTTATTAATAAATAGTAAAATTCTTTGCAAAAACTCAATTATTTTTAATACAGTTTTAATAAAATTTCATGAAAGAATTCAATTTTTTTTTAATTTTTAAAATAATTTTCCAAATAATTCAATTATTTTCTAAAATTTTAATTATCCTTCAAAACAATTATTATTATGCAAATTACAAAATTTTTTATTATCAAATCTGAATTTTTAAATAATTTCGGATTCAAACTTTACTTTAAAAAAAAAATTCAATTATTAACTGATTTTCTAATTAATTATTCTTGTTTATAAATTTCAAAAATTTTAATAAAATTCTTCCCAAGAATTCAATTATTTTCATAAATAATCACATATTCTTCGGAAAAATTCAATTATTTTTATAAGTAGTAACATTTTTTGCCGAAATTAAATTATTTTTAAACAAAAGTTTTAATATAAAATTTCACGAACGAATAAAATTATTTTCTAAAATTTTAATAAATCTTTGGGAAAAAATTCAATTATTTTTAATACAATTTTAATAAAATTTCATGAAAGAATTCAAATTTTTTCTTAATTTTTAAAATATTTTTCCAAAATTTCAATTATTTAATAAAATTTTAAAATAAATTCTTCAAAACAATTCAATTATATTATAATAAATAGTAAAATTCTTTGCAAAAATTCAATTATTTTCAAAAAAAATTTCACAAAAGAATTCAATTTTTTTAATTCATTATAAAATCTTTGCAAAAATTCAATTATTTTTAATAAGGTTTAATAAAATTTGATGAAAGAATTCAATTTTTTTTGAATTTTTAAAATATTTTTCGAAAAAAATTCAAACATTTTTAAAAATTTTAATTAATCTTTCAAAACAATTCAATTATATTTATAAATAAAGTAAACTTCTTTACAAAAATTCCATTATTTACAAAAAAAATTTCACGGAAGAATTCAATTTTTTTAATTCATTATAAAATCTTTGCAAAAATTCAATTATTTTTTTTTAAATTCAAGAGAATTCAATTATTTTAGCTAAAATTTTAATAAATTTTACGAAAAAATTCAATTATTTTCTAAAATTTCAATAAATCCTGCAAAACAATTGAATTATATTTATAAATAATAAAATTCTTTGACATAATTCAATTATTTTGAAATAAATTTTAATATAAAATTTCACGAACAAATACAATTATTTTCTAAAAATTTAATAAATTCTTTGCAAAAATTCAATTATTTTTAAATTTTTAATACAGTTTTAATAAAATTTCATGAAAGAATTCAATTTTTTTCTTAATTTTTTAAATATTTTTCGAAAAATTCAATTATTATCTAAAATTTTAATAAAATTCAATAATTAAATTTTAATTTCAATTATTAACGAAAACGATTATTTTAAAAACTTAAAAGAAATTCTTCATAAAATTCAATTATTATTTTCAAAAATTTGAATAAAAAATTATTAAAGAAACTCCATTATTAAAAAAAAATCAAAGAAATGCTTCAAAAAGAATTTAATTAGAATTTTCAAATATTTTAACAAAATTCTTCGCGAGAATTCAATTATTTTCTTAAATGATAAAATTCTTTGAAGTAATTCGCAATTATTATCAAATTTTTTGATAAATTTCTTTGCAACAATTAATGATTAATGATTTTAATTAATGATTTTCAACACATTCATTTTAAAATTGAAAATATTTGAAAAGAAAAATTATTAAAAAAGTTATAAGAAACAAATAACAATTAACATCAAACAACTATGTTGTAACTATTATTAATATTTTTATTTTTATTTTTACTATCATAACTTTTTTATTTTCAACATATTGCCTTACGAAATCGATAGGTACTAAAAGTTAGAATGTAATATAAATAATTTTAGTATAATTTATAATGCGCTATTAATATTAATACATATTGCATATTTTGAAAATTAACGTCTGAATGAGAAAAAAAATTAACATTTTAATTAAAAAATACTTAGCAAAATGTTAATTTTAATTTTTTGTAATTAAATTTATTTGATTTATGCGTATATAGAAAGTTAAGAAAAAAAAGATTTAAAATATCTGCTCAGTTACTGCATGTATGTTGCTTAAAAATTTTTTTTTTTTTTTTTTAAATTATTGGCATATAAAGAATATGTTTAACTTATTGTGGTTGATGTTGCTTGTTGTGGAATGATGAAAAAAGTACAAAGAAGAAAACAAACTAATTGTAGGAAGCAATCACGACAACACTATGATCGACAATGAAATAAGAAAACCGCTTCAAATAAATGAGCCGCACTCGCTTGCTCACTTACAGAGGTGAAATGCTTCGTTAAAAAACTCAATAGACGCGTTTTTAAGCATTTTTATGGCTGTAAAGTTATACTTATTTTAATTAAGATTGTCCTTTTTTTGTTTATGGTTTTTTTCTTTAAGAAATCGGTTATTTGAGGCAGTTATAATTTTTTTAAGTGCTGGTACAATAACAATATTACAGTATTTATTTATTTTCGATTTTAAATTTAAGAAAATAAAAAAATATCAATTTTTTTTTTATTTATTTAAATTTAAAATCGAGATCTCTTAAAATCGAAAATAAATATTTATTTAATGAAAATTCAGACGTTTGCAAACTTTGGTGTAACCTAACCTAACTTTCTCAGTCTCTTCTTATTTTTACCAATAATGAGCCTTTCTTTTAACTTTTCGTCACTTTTCGTTGTTGCCAAGTTTGTGATCTTTTTTTTTTATAAAATTTTTTTATCACTGGCGACAATTTCCAAATTAATGTCACATTGGAAAAAATAATTATTTTTTTAACAAACGTCTTGCAAGCGTCGCGTCGTTCAAGAAACAAAGGGGAAGACAGGGGAAGAACTTTTGTAGTACAGGGTGGGGAAGTCACGCATAATTTAAATTAGGGTGCTTTTACAATAACTTTTTTTCAATCAATACGAACTGATACGAATTGAATCTCTGACAAAATGATGCGCGCATATTGAACTATTTTATTTTAAATAATGCCTACGAAAAATCGTTAATAATAAATAATAATTGATAACAATTTTAATTTAAAACATTTTTTTTATTTTAATTATTTTTGACTTTAAAAAAAAATTTTATTTTTTTTTTTAATTTTTGTTAATTTTAAATTATTTCTAAACTGTTCTGTAAAATTTACGGTTCTTCTAACTTCCCAAACAATGAAACTCAAAAACTATTCTATTTTTTAATTTTTATACACAGAAAATATAAATATAAGCGAGTAAAAAATGAAAATTTCTTTATAAAAAGAAATTTTCATTTTCAAAAAAAGTTTTTTTTTAAAAAAAAATTTAAAAAAAAAAAAATTTTTTTTTTTAATTTAATTAAAATTTTTTTTATTGAATACGATTTTAGAATGTAAATAAAAGGCATTTGAAAAAATTCTCTTAAGAATTGTCATACTATAATAAAAATACATATACAATGGTCATTTGTGCTTCGTTAATCTTTGTTTTTTTTTTTTTTTTTTACTTTTCATCGTAAATTTTTTACAACAATGAAAATATAAATATATATATACACGAACAGAATAAAATTAACTCTAACGCACATATTGAGATTGTGCGGTACACTTGAAAACTCCAAACACTTTCTCCTCATAATTATTGAATGATTACAGTTTGAGAAATGAAAAATTTATAACGCGCGCATAAAGAATGTATGCCAAGGTAAAAATAATTGTGAGATGAAAATTTTTCTTCACTTCCCGTCTATTCTTAAAAAAAAAAAAAAAAAAATTTTTAAAATGATTTTTCTGTAAAAAAAGTTAATTTTAAATTTACCATATATATCACTTTTTTGTTTTTTTTCCCAAGTTTTGTATATTTAGTGAATCGTAAATAAATTCATATTCAGGGAAAGTTTATTGGAAAATGCAAATATTGGGAAAAATGAGAAAGAAAAAACGAAAGTTGTATGAGAAATAAAATGAAAATAAATATAAAATTACAGCCAAGTGTATGCATATAAAATTAATAAATATTTACAAAAACTATACATAAATAATAAAATTTCTATACTTATCTAAAAATTAAATAAAAATTCTATCTAAAAAATAAAAAAAGGTAAAAAAATTTTTTTTTTAATACAATTTACAGAAATAAAAATTAAATAATAAATTAGAAAATAAGGTGGAATAAAAAACGGTGTAATTGGGAAAAAAACAAATAAAATAGTAAGTAGGATAAACGTGATTTTAAAAAAATACAGGTCAAATATTTCTAGGAAATAAAATTTGCGAAACGATCCTCGAATAATATGTGTATTCAGAAATCAGAACCGTTAGAAAGACAAGGAATTCGATCTGGTGGGCCATTGATGCATAAAATTTTAATTCCTAATTAATATATGCGGCCGAAAAAAAGTTTAGAAATTTTGTAAATTATAAGACACTGTGTTCAAAACACGATAAGACAGGAAAATTATTTTCTAATAAAATAATAATTATAAAAATAAAAAAATAAATAAAAAAAAATTGTAAAATAATAATAATAAAAGTAAGAAAAATAAAGTAGTGAAATTAATAATATTAATAAATAGTGAAAATAAAATAAAATAGTAACAATGTTATAATTTTTAATATGAATTTCAAACATGGGCCGACCTTGACAATAAGGGCCAACCTTGACTACATTTTTTTTAAATCCTTACCACTTTTTTCATTTTAAAACTATTATAAACTAATCAATTTATTATGTTCCTGACTTTTTTCCTCATTTTCATCAAAAATATTTACTTCTTTCTTATCCTTGCTAATAAATTCAATTCCTGCAACGAATTTTATTATTCATGAAAGAATTATATTTATAAAAAAAAAATTTAATTTTTGCGAAGAATTTTATAAAAAATTTTAAATAATCGACTTCTTTTGACTAATTTTATGCAAATTCTAATTTAAATAATTTAATTCCTGAGAAATTTTTTTTATTCATGAAAAAAATTTATTTCTTACGATGATTGTTACAAATTTTTTTTTTAAATAATTGAATTCCTAAAAGGCATTTTATTATTTATGAAAATAATTGAATTCATGCGAAAGATTTTATTAGAATTTTTTTTAAATAATTTAATTTGTATGAAAAAATTTATTACTTTTAAAAATAATTGAATTCTTGTTGTGAATATTGTCAATTTATAAAAATAATTGAATTTTGCAAAGAATTTTATTAAAATGCCTCAAAATAATTGAATTTTCGGAAATAATTTTATTATATATTTATCTTTAATAATTGAATTCTTGCGAAGAATTATTTATGTAAATAATTGAATTATAGAGAATAATTGAATTATTTAAAAAAAAAAAAAAAAAATGAATTAAAATTATATTTAAAATAATTGATTTCTTTCGAACAATTTTATAAAAATATTTGAAAATAATTGGATTCCTGTGAAAAATTCTAATATTTTTGTAAATAATTGAATAGTGGCTAAAAATTTTGTTAAGATTTTAAAAAATAATTGAATTTTTGAGAAGAATTTTATTATTTATGAAAATAATTGAATTATTGCAAAAAATTTTATTAAAATATATGTTTAAAAAGAATTGAATTCCTGTGCAAAAATTCTAATATTTTTGTAAATAATTAAATTCTTCTAAAGAATTTAAAAAAAAACATTTTTTTTAAATAATTGATTTTTTCGAGGAATTGAAATGAAATTTTTAAGAATAATTACATTTTTTTTTATCAATTCCTGTAAAATTGTATTAAAAATAATTGAAATCCTGCGATGAATTTTATTATTTATGCGAAAATAATTGAATAGTTGTAAAGAATTTTATTAAAATTTTTCAAAATAATTGAATTCCTGAAAATAATTTTATTATTTATGAAAATAATTGAATTATTGCAAAAAATTTTATTAAAATGCCTCAAAATAATTGAATTTTCGGAAATAATTTTGTTTTCTATGAAAATAATTGAATTTTCGGAAATAATTTTGTTTTTTATGAAAATAATTGAATTTTCGGAAATAATTTTGTTTTTTATGAAAATAATTGAATTTTCGGAAATAATTTTGTTTTTTATGAAAATAATTGAATTTTCGGAAATAATTTTATTTTTTATGAAAATAATTGAATTTTCGGAAATAATTTTATTTTTTATGAAAATAATTGAATTTTCGGAAATAATTTTGTTTTTTTATGAAAATAATTGAATTTTTGTGAATTATATTATTAAAATTTTTTTTTTTTTGGAAATAATTGAATTTTCAAGAATATAATTGAATTATAAAGAATAATTTTATTAAAATCTGAAAGAATAATTGAATTATTTCAAAAAAAAAATTTAATTAAAATTATATTTAAAATACTTGATTTCTTTCGAACAATTTTATTAAAACATTTAAAAATAATTGAATTCTTGTAAAAAAAAATTCTATTTTTTTTGTAAATAATTGAATAGTGGCTAAAAATTTTGTTAAAAATTTTTTTAAAAAATTGATTTTTTGAGAAGAATTTTATTATTTATAAAAAAAATTGAATTATTTCGAAAAATTTTATTAAAATGTTCAAAAAGAATTGAATTTCTGTGAGAAAAATTTTGTTATTTTCGAAAATAATTGAATTCTTCCGAAGAATTTTATAAACATTGTTTTAAATAATTAATTTTTTTGGAAATCTAAAAAAAGTACGCAAACAGTAACACAACGTAAAAAAAGTAGTAAATAGTAGGTTTTAGTATAGATGAGTGCGAAGCCTGATAGATAAGTCAAAAAGTGGGCCGACCTTGACTATGTCCCTCTATATGATTGAAATTTTAAACTCTATTTTTCAATAACGTTATATATAGTTAATTAATAATATTGTTAATATGTTAAAAAATAATTTTATGTGTATTGTTAATTTAACTCTAGGCTAAAGCTTCTTTTAAGAATCAATAAAGTGGGAGCTAGAGCGTTATGCAGCGAAGCAATTAGCTCGATTAGAGATGTTAGCGATGTGCAAGAAGTGAATCACATAAGGCCTTACGAGGAAATTCCAGGCCCAAAACCAATTCCAATTTTGGGTAATACTTGGCGAATGTTTCCTGTTATTGGCCAGTACACAATTTCTGACACTGCTCGAATAACTCAAATTTTTTACCAAGAATACGGTAAGTTTTTTTTTTTTTTTTTTTTTTTTTTTAAATAAAAATCATTACGTCAATTTTTTACTTTCAACTTTTGTTCTCTCACATTGCATTACATGCAATGTAGAAAAACAAAAATTGAAACTAAAAAATTTAAAATTTTAAAAATTTAAAAAAAAAAAATTTTTTTTTTAAATATTTAATAAAATTAAAATTGACGTAATGATTTTGAAAGAAGTAGTATATGTAGTATGACATTCGCCAATGTATAAAAAATTATTATTCATTTTTAAAATTTTTGAAATCAAGGTAAAATTGTGAGATTAACTGGTTTAATTGGACGACCTGATCTTCTGTTCGTCTACGATGCCGACGAGATTGAAAAAATTTATCGTCAAGAGGGACCAACGCCATTTCGACCTTCGATGCCGTGCCTGGTGAAATACAAGGGGAAAGTGAGAAAAGAATTTTTCGGCGAATTGCCCGGTGTCGTTGGCGTGTAAGTATTTCCATAAATTTGATATATTTTCAAGGCTACCCATCCCAATGCCAATTAACCTCAATTTGCTTAACCCTGTACTCTTTATTTTTCATTATACACACCGCGAAATGCATTTATCACGTTTATATAGGGTTAATGAAGCCGAATCTAAAGTCCATTTTAACCCCATCACTTCAGGGTTTTGAAATAACATAAAAAAACCAAAATTTAACCCCAAAATTTAAAAAAAAAAAAAAAAAAAAAAATTTTTTTTTGTTTTTAAAAACAAAAATTCTGATCTCTATATAACTGCTTTATGCGTTTTTATCTCAAAACTTTTATAATTATTTTATAATTTTATAAATTTAAACTAAACACAGAAACTTTTAATTAAGTTAAAAGCAATACAAACATAACCTTAAAATATTTTTCAGTAAAAGGCTTATCGGTCGTGTTTTTTTTAAAAATGTAAAAAAATTTTTTTTTTTTTAAAATTAGTTTTACATTTTTTAAAAAATGAATTTCGGTCGTGTTTTTTTTTAAATGTGAAAATTCATTTTTTAAAAAAAATTTTCATTACTGTGTCAAAAAAACAATTTTTTTTTTAATTTTTTAAAAAATGAAATTTTACATTTTTTCAAAAATAAATTTTTACCTCTTTTTAAAAAAACACGACCGATAAGCCTTTTACTCAAAAATATTTAATTAATAAACGGTCACTAAATTCAATATTGAATATTTTACTTCTTAGGTTACCTTTCATTGAAGTGCATCACAAATATATAGTTAAGAAAAATTAAAAAAAAAAAAAAAAAAAAAAATGTGCGGTTGACGATTTTATTTCTCATTAAAGTATATAAATATTTGCGGGAATGACTTGTTGACAGTGAAAATAGAAATAGAAAAAAATTAATTACATAATAAAAGTATAGTATCGGATTGAACCGCAATGTGTTTCAATAGTAGTTTGTCAAGTGCGGCGAACCAGTTTAAGATAAGGGTTACATACATTGATTTAAATGCAAATTTGTCTTCAAGATAAGACTGTATATACATTTTGATTGATCAATTTAAGAATTTATAAAATCAAACACTAAAAATTTTATAATAATTATAATACATAAAAAAAAAAAAATTTTAATTTAAAAATTTTTAAAAATATTTTTTTCATTATTTATTTATTTCATATGTATACGGGTATGAATAACCTTTCGTACAAAAGTACTGGAATATTGCTTAAATTAAAAAAATAAAAAAATTATATTTAAAAAATTTATTTAAATTTAAAAAAAATAAAAAAAAAACGAAATTAAATACCTAAAAATAGGGGGGTTGGCGGTGCCCCTAGTAAATATATAAATAAATTTATATTCACATCTGATGAATAGATGAGCGGTTGCACTTGAATGTTGCATACTCTCACGTATGTTATACACAAATAGAGCCTTGATGACGCGACGCATAAATTATGCAAAAGAGAAATATTGACTACTACTCCTTTCCCATTCGAATGAAATTTGTCTCCCTCATCGCTGCGTACGGTATTTAACATCTTTTTAATGAATAAATTACAACAGCTCGACTATAATATTTACATTTTAATCGCAAACTTTTTCATAATATTTGTCTACTTAGTTTAATAATCAACTTCATTCACGTTTATTTACGACACACTATAGTATACACTATGCATATAAAATTGTGCAGGAAAACATTATTGTTAAAGCAAAAAAAAAGGAATGAAATTCTTCCTTCTGAGTGCAGAAAAAAAAATAAAAAAGAATAAAAAAAAATTTTTTTTTAAATGAAAATAAAAAACAAAAAAAAAATAAAAAAAAATAAAAAACAAAAAAAAATAAAAAAATAATAATTTTTCGTTGCACAAAGTAAATAAATAGTTCAAATAAAACAAAAAATACAAATAATTTTAGTAATAAAAAATAAAATAAAATCGAAAAATAATAATGTATAAAAATTCTCAATTTATTAAAACAATAAAAAGTCATGAGTTTTTTTTAATTTTGCACGATAAAAGTAAAAATAATTTTAGTGATAGTCAAAAATGACCAAAAATTAAATAAATCGAAAAATATAATGTATAAAAATTCCATTTATTAAAAAAATAAAAATTCATGAGTTTTTTTTTAACTTTTAGCAGGATAAAATATTTGGTGTGAGTGAGGAATTTTAATATTTGTCCTAATTTTGAAAAAACAATTTTTAATGTTTTGTAAATTTATATTTGCATTTATGAATATTTATTTTTTTTTCAAAAAAAAATTAATTGTTTAATAAAAATGTTTAAAAATTGTTTTAAAAAAATAAATTGTTATTTATTATTATTTATTTTTTGCCACATTGTTATTTACTAAAATTGATTTTGGCGAAAAGAAACTATTGCCAAATTTTTGCAGAAAAAATAACATTTTGTTTTATAAAATTTTCCGTTTCTAATTTTTTATTAATTTAATTATTTTTTAAATATTTTTGGCAGCGATTCTAAACACTCTTAACTCTTCTTTTTATTTTAATAAATGAACATTTTACTTTAATGAATATTTGATTTTTCAAAATTCTGATTTTTAAGTAAAATAAAAAAAATACGTTATTTTTCATCGTGTGAAAATAGTTTCAAAAAAAAAAAATTTTTAATTTTAATGTTTTCAGTCATGGCGAACCTTGGAGGGAATTTCGATCAAGAGTCCAAAAACCAATTCTTCAGCCACAAACTGTCAGAAAATATATTACGCCTATTGAAGTTGTGACGAACGATTTTATCGAGAGGTAAAGATAATTTTGTTTTTTTTGAAATTTCCATTTTATTTGTGACTAATATGATAATTATTGTTTTCAAAATTTCAATTCTTTCCGAAATTCACATATATTTAGAATAACAAAATAAATAATGTCAATTTAAGAAGATTCGTCAGTTTTCACATGGAATTTCCAAAATTTATATGGATGTAGTACATATGTATATGGGTAATTCCACGTGAAATGTTTCTATGACACTTTAAAATCAGTTAAACATATTTTTTTCTCTAGTTCTTTGTAGGAAAATATTAAATACGTATATATTTTTTTACAACTTTTAAATAATGTAAAAAAAATTATTTTTTAATATTTTTAATTAAAAAAAATTATTTTTTTATAAAAAAATTTAATATATTTTTAATTTGAACGTGATTAATTTAAATTTTTTTCTTTATTTATTTTTATATCTGATAATGTAGAGAAAATGTTCCTAAAAGTCTCGAGATGGGCCGATTGAGTTTAAGGAGTTAAAATTTTTTTTTCAAAATTCACTTGCAAGTTGCTCGTGAGCTTAAATTTTTTTTTATTTCTAAATTAACTCTGTAACAATGTTAAAAATTTTGTATTTAAAAATTCTTTTAAATATTTCTTTATTTAAAATTGTTTTTTTACCTGTTTTAATATTTTATATTTAAAATTGTATTTGAAAAAAATTATTTAATGTTTCAAAATTATAAAGTAAAGATTATTAAAAAATTGAAGATGTAAGTAAAAAGTTGTTAATATGCATATTTTTCAAAAAAAAAAAAAAAAAATACATATTAAGATGTATTAAAAGAAAATTTTAATTTCCAATATAGAATTAACGAGATAAAGGACGAGAACAACGAGGTGCCGGCAGATTTTGAAAATGAAATTCATAAATGGGCTCTTGAATGTGAGTAATACAGGAAATTTCTAAATGAAATGTGCTCATAATATTATGAAATTTTTTTCTATATTCTGGAAATACCAGAATGATCATTATCCAAGAGGTTACAATTTACCATCCCCATAGATTTAACACTAGATTCTTAAAAATTTACATTTTTTCTATTAAAAAAAAAAAAAAAAAAAAAAAAAAAAAAAAAAAAGTATTACTATTAGTTTGCCATTATAATTATCATAATTGTAATCATTATTATATTTTTCTATTATGTATTATTTGATATTATATTTATTAATATTTATTAATATTTTTATTATTTTTATTATTATTATTATTATTATTATTATTATTTTTATTATTATTATTATTTACCATTTTTATTATTAGTAATATTATTAAAAGAATAACAATTAAAAATTGTTAAAACATGTTATGGAAGTGAAAAATATTCCTAACGTTAAGTTTTTCCAGAAAGGGTCGATTCAGTTTGACCCAAAATGGAAATAAAATTAAGAAAAAATTTAGTAAAAAAAAAAATTTTTTTTACTTTTATTTTACAGGTATTGGAAGAGTTGCTTTAGATGTGAGACTTGGATGTTTAGGCAAAGATTTAACGCCCGATTCTGAACCGCAGAAAATTATAAATGGTGCTAAATTTGCTCTGCGAAATGTGGCCACTTTGGAATTAAAAGCTCCTTATTGGCGGTACATTCCCACTCCCCTTTGGACACGTTACGTTCGAAATATGGATTATTTCGTCGAGTAAGTTAGAATTTATTTTTTTGGGAAAATAAAATTTGTTCAGAACCGTATTTTTTAGTTTTAGAAAAAAATATTTAGTTTATTAAAAAAAAAACTACTTTTACCATTTGGTTTATCTATTCTTTGTATTTTTTATTTTCTTATTATTAATTAATTTTTTTTATTTGTTTATTATTTTTTTATTATTCTTTTTGTTATTTTCTTCTTTTTTTTGTTATTATCTGTTTTTATTTATTTTTTTACTATTTTGTTCAAAATATTTATTTTTAATATTTATTTTTATTAATTATTTATTTTATTTATTCTTTGTACTTGTATTTTTTATTTTATTTTGAATTATTTAATTTAATAAATTTTGCATTAATCATGTAAATTTGCCAAAAGTTGACTTGAGAAAAAAATGAATATTTTTATTTTAGAGTTTGCATGAAATATATAGACGCTGCAGTGGAGAGATTGAGGAAAAAGAAATCAGTCAGCGAATCAGAATTGTCTCTTGTCGAGAGGATTCTCGCTAAGGAATCAGATCCAAAAATTGCCTACGTACTGGCTTTAGATTTAATTTTAGTTGGAATTGATACGGTAAGACTAATTTATTAGTATAATAAATTAGAATTAGTAAATTTTGAATTAGTAAATTTTAAGTTAGTAAATTTTACTAATAAATAGTAATTTCTAGTAATTAATTAGTAAAATAATTTAGAATTAGTAAATTTTGGAATTACTAATTTTTTCAAAAGCAAAAAATCAATCACTAATTCAAATTAATAAACATTTTTACTAATTTTACTAATATAGAAATTTCTACTAATTTATTAGTAAAATTTACTAATTTAAAAGCAAGAGAGTCAGTCATTAATTCAAGTTAGTGAACATTTTACTAATTTAAATAAAAATTAGTAATTAAATAAAAATAAGTAAATAAATTTTAATAATTTAGACAGAATTATGAATTATTAGTTACTTTATTAATTTTCCCTTTTTTTAATTCAAAATACACGGAAAGATTTCAATGGCTGTTTGCTCGATTCTTTATCAACTCGCAACGAGACCCGAGGAGCAGGAGAAAATTTATCGGGAATTAGTGGAAATATTGCCCGATCCATCGGTGCCACTTACATCCAAGCATTTGGATCAAATTGTTTATATGAAAGGATTCATTCGAGAAGTATTTAGGTAAATTTAACATTTTATTCATGAAATTTAATTAAATTTAAATTAAATTGGAAAAAATATGCACACAAGAGAAAAATGAATAAATATTCATTTTTTTCTTGTGTGTATATTTTTTCAAATGGGTTAATCCCTTAAAATTCTAAATCTTATTCGTCAACATTTTCCCATCGAACGCTAATGTGAATGCACCTTAACCATTGTCTGATTGGTCGAAAATTGGCGCCGTTTTTTAAAAATCATTTACCATTTAATTTAATTATCTGGATATTTTGATTATTTGTAAATATTTAATTTCTCAAGTTTTCTTTTAATCTTTAAATTAAAAATTAAAATTTGTAAAATTTATCTGTTGAATAAACTGTGACAATCACATAATTAATTTTTCTTTACATTTTTTGTCCATAGAATGTACTCGACAGTAATTGGGAATGGAAGAACAATGCAACAAGACACGGTTATCTGTGGATACAAAGTTCCAAAGGGGGTAAAAAAACTTTTTAAAAAAAGTATTAAAAATATTAAATAAGTAAAACTTATTTTTTAACTAAGTTAAAATTTATTTATAATTTTTTTTAACTTAGTAATTATTATCACACTATTTTATTAAACAAACAAGTGTTTTTGAGGGTTTTAATTTGTATTTTTATCTTTCTGTATTTTCTATTTTATTTTTTGTATTTTTTATATATATTTCATTATTACTATATAATTTGATTTCTTATTCGTTTCATTTATTTTTTAAAATTATTTATTGTTTATAGATATAAATTGTAATATTTTTATTTGTTATTTTTTGTTTTCTGAAGTTATTTTTGTATAGTAAAGTTATTTTTGTTATTCTTTATTTATTTTGTAACCTGAAGTTATTTTTTGTTTTCAAAGTTTTTTTGTATTCTTTAGTTATTTTTGTAACCTGAAGTTACTTTTTGTTTTCTTTAGTTAATTTTTGTTATACTTTAGTTATTTTTGTATTTTGAAGATATTTTTTTTATTCTTTAGTTATTTTTGTAACCTGAAGTTATTTTTTGTTTTCTGAAGTTATTTTTGTATAGTAAAGTTATTTTTGTTATTCTTTACTTATTTTGTAACCTGAAGTTATTTTTTGTTTTCTTTAGTTAATTTTTGTTATTCTTTACCTAGTTATTTTTGTATTTTAAAGTTATTTTTTTATTCTTTAGTTATTTTTGTATTCTTTAGTTATTTTTAGTTTTCTTTAGTTAATTTTTGTTATTCTTTAGTTATTTTTAGTTTTCTTTAGTTATTTTTTGTTTTCTTTAGTTAATTTTTGTTATTCTTTACCTATTTATTTTTGTATTTTAAAGTTATTTTTTTATTCTTTAGTTATTTTTGTATTCTTTAGTTAATTTTTGTTAATCTTTAGTTATTTTTGTATAGTAGAGTTATTTTTGTTATTCTTTAGTTATTTTTGTAACCTGAAGTTATTTTCTGTTTTCTTTAGTAATTTTTGTATTTTGTAGTTATTTTTTGATTTTTTCATCTATGTTCTATTTACCATTTATTTTATGTATTCTTTTTATTTTTTGTTTCTTTTATTTATTTTTTTATTTTTGTATTTTGTAGTTATTTTTTGTATTCTTCAGTTATTTTTTGTTATTCCTTAGTTATTTTTGCATTCTTTAGTTAGTTTTGTATTCTTTAGTTTTTTTGTGTTAATATTTAGTTATTTTAGTATTTTGAAGTTATTTTTGTATTCTTTAGTTTTTTTGTGTTAATATTTAGTTATTTTAGTATTTTGAAGTTATTTTTGTATTCTTTAGTTTCTTTGTGTTAATATTTAGTTATTTTTTTATTTTTGAAGTTATTTTTGTTATTCTTTAGTTATTTTTGAATTTTTAAGTTATTTTTTTTATTCTTTAGTTATTTTTTTATTCGTTAGTTATTTTTTTTAAACCGTAGTTATTTTTGTAGTTTGTACTTATTATTGTATTCTTTAGTTATTTTTGTATTCTTTACTTTTTTGTGTTAATCTTTAGTTATTTTTGTATTTCGAAGTTATTTTTGTTATTCTTTAGTTATTTTTGTATTTTTTAGTTATTTTTGTATTCTAAAGTTATTTTTTATATTCTTTAGTTAATTTTTATTATTCTTTAGTTATTTTTTGTATTCTTTAATTATTTTTGTATCCTTTAGTTATTTTTGTATTCTGAAATTATTTTTTGTATTCCTTAGTTAGTTTTTGTTATTCTTTAGTTAGTTTTTTATTCTTCAGTTATTTTTTGTATTCTCTATTATTTATATTTTCTATATTTTTACTTAATTTTTTTCTTTATTCCTTTTTATTTTTTGTATTTTTCCTTATTCTTTTCGAGTTTAGTTTCTCGTTATATATAATGTTTGTGAATATAATATTATATCTATGACTATAATTTTGGTCTCTCCATTAATAGGTTCAAGTTGTATTCCCGACACTTGTGACCGGAAACATGGACGAGTACGTTGATGACGCAAAGTCTTTTAAGCCATCAAGATGGCTCAAAGAGGAATCGCATAAAAAATTACATTCCTTCGCGTCACTGCCTTACGGTCACGGAGCACGCATGTGTTTGGGCCGAAGATTTGCTGACCTCGAAATTCAAGTTCTTCTCGCCAAGGTAATTTTCCCAATTTTCCTCAATTATCAGAAAAAAAAAAATTTTATCAAAACCATTTTTCAAGTTTTTTCAAATTTTATATTTTTCATCCTAAGGGACCAAAAATGAAACCATAAATTAATTTTTGTTGATTCAAATAAAGTTTGTTTCGTCCAAATAAATAAATAAAAAAAAATTGTTGTTTAAACTAAAATTATAGTTTAGTAAACTCTGTGACAAATACACATTTTATTTGTCTTAAATAAACTATTTTTGGATCAAATAAAAATAAAATTTGGTTCAATAAATATTTAAAAATAAATAAAATTAAAATTTCTTAAATTTTAAATTGATTTCAGCTGATACGTTCCTATAAATTGGAGTACCATCACGAGCCACTCAAGTACAAAGTAACCTTCATGTACGCGCCCGACGGAGATCTCAAGTTCAACGTTATAAAAAGATAATAATAACAATAATTATTGTTAAATATAAAAAAAATTTTCAACCTACAAGCAGTATTTTGGGGAAAGAAAAATATTGCTCACTTCATGTCGGGAAAATAAAGTGAAAAAAAAGAAAATACAATTGAAAATTAGAACAAAAATTTTCTAAAACAATTGATTTTACATACTTCTAAGTTTCGAATGATTTAAATTATTACCATTTCGAAAGGGAGTATATTAAAGTAATTATATCAAAAATTCCAAATTTTATTTATGCGAAAATTAATTTATTCAACAAATTGTCGAAAAACATAGAAAATTGTCATTTCTATTATTATTTTTCAATATATTGTATAAATTTAAATTAAATAAATAAATGATATTTAATTGTGATTTTTTTTTATAAATAAAGAAATTGTAATTCTTCGAAATTCAATTATTTTGAAAATTTTTAATAAAATGCTTGGCAAAATTTCAATTATTTTCAAAAATTTTCCTCAATTTAATGATTGTTTAATATCTATGATTTTAATTAATAAAATTTACCAAAAGAATTCAATTATTTAAAAACAAATATAAAAGAAACATTTAATTATTTTCATAAATAATTAAATTTTCACGGGAATTTAATAATTTCTTTTTTATAAATTTCTTCGCAAAAAATTCTGTTATCTTCATAAATGATAAAATTCTTTTTAAAAATTCAATTATTTTCATAATTAATAATAAAACTCATTTCAATTATTTTTAATAAAATTTTTATCGAATTTCAGAAGAAATGTAATTATTTTTTATTATTTTTTTTAAATTCCTCAAAACAATTCAATTATTTAAAAAATTTTTGATAAAATTCTTTATTATGGTATTCAATTTTTAAATAAATTCTTTATTTTTATATTTAAATAATAATTGAATTGTCGTAGAATATTTTCTAATAAATATGGATTTAAACATGAATTTTAGATAATAATAATTGAATATTAAAATTATTATAGCGTGAATTTTTAGAAATAATTGAATTTTGAAAAGATTTCATATTAAAATCTTTGAAAATTTTAAGTTTTCATCAATTCTGTAGAAGGATTAATTTTTTTGAAAAAGTTTTTTTTAATTTTATTTGAAATTATTTTTTTTTGAAGTTTTTTTTCTAATATTTAATTAATGAAATTTGCGAATTGTAATTAAAATTTTGAAAAATTGAATTGTAAACAAATGAATAAGAAAAATTCTCAAACAACTTTTTCAAAAGTTACTAAAAATATAGAAGAATTTTACTAAAAGAAAAATTTAATTTTGCAGAATTTACAAATTATTGCGCAGAAACAAAAATTTTTGAAATAAGAAAAAGAAAATAAAAGAGGTATAAAAGAAAATATTGTATTATAAATTATATGTTAATTTTGTATAACTGTAAATTATCACATAGTTTTAGTTTTCCACTCTCTGAATCGAAAAAAAGGAATCGTGTAATAAGTATAATATTAAAAAATAGGGCACTATAATTATCTGTAAATAACTATATATATGTGAAAATATATAATTGTATAATCCACTCTCATTATGTTAAAATCCTTTTTTCCTCAATTTCTTCATTCAAAATAAAAATTAAAATAAAACAAAAAAAAAAAAATCTGAATGAAACTTTCTTTTAAAATTAATTCGTCTTGGTAATGTACACATTAAAATAAAAGAAAAAAGGCAATTGCAATAATTGATGACGTTCAAAAGAAAATATTTTCTCTCTCTCGACTTTCAGAGAAAAATTATGTTGATTCTTCAAGCTTATAACTATTAAATTCTTATACAAAGAAAAAATTTCGAAATATTTCCATATGTCTTTGTCTCTCTTTCTCTCTCTCTCTCTCTATTTTCTTTACTCTAACGATGAATCATTTTACATTAATTATATAAATAAAAAAAAAATTAAATAAATAAATAATTATTAATTAAAATAAAAAAAGTAAATAAATAAATAAATTAATTATTATTTCATTAATTTAATAAAGTTATTTATTTTCGTTGCAAATTAAATATTTTTTTACGAAACAAAAAATTTTTTTCTATTTTAATTCAAATAAAATATTTTTCTCTCTTATTCCAAATTATGTTCTTATTTCATTACATCAGAGAGAATTTTTTATTATACACAATTTTATTTAAACACGTTTTTCTTATTTACTCATTTTTTATAAAATTAGAAGAAATTGTTATTTTTTTATTTATAATTTTTTTTTTATTTATTTTTTTAATTTACTTTTTTTAATTATTATTTTTTTCCGTTTTATTAAATTTTTTTTTATTTTTAAAAAAACACTCACTCCTCGTGACTCATTAAATAAAAAGAAAAATTTCTCGAGCAAATTAAAAATTCAAAAAAAATATACACTTATAAAAATATTATATTATTTATTTTATAAATTAACAGTGTTCTTTAAACTGTAAATTTTGAATTTACTCGAAATTTTTTTCTATTTAATGCGTCACGAGTGTTTTTTTTTTGAAAATTCAAAAAAAAAAGTAAATTAAAATAAATAACAAAAAAAGAGAGTAAATACGTAAAAAAGAAAGTGAATAAAATAAGAAAGTAATTATAAAGATAAAAAAAAATAATTAAACAAGTTAAAGAAATAAATTAAGTCAAATAATTTTACGGATGAAATAAATAAATAAAAATAAATAAAAATAAATAAAAATAAATAGAATAAACCTATGAATGTAAATAATTATTTTTGAATATTTTTGTTGGGTCGAAGTTAATCAACCCTTTCTGGAAAAAGATAACGTAAGAATATTTCTGTTCAAGACATAATTACTGCATTCGAATGCCAACAATATATACCCCTCGAGTCTCATCTCACTATCGAGAGAGCCGATGCTTCGCCACCTGGCGGCGAAGGACACAAGTAGAAATATTTAAATATGTACTTTCTCATAATGCGAAGATTTTAGAATTAAATGATGTTAAAAATTAAATTAAATGTTATTATTGAATTCAAAAATTCTTTTTAAATAATTAAAATATTTACAATTCAAAAAATTGAATTAAATTAAATTAATAAAGTGAATAAACTTTATAATCTAACAATAATTAGGTACACTTAAATCTGAATTAGTTAAAAATAATTATTAGTAAAATCGTGACTGACTTTTTGCTTCAGCAAATAATTAGTAAAAAATAACTAATTATTAGTAAATAATTAGTAATTATTAGTAAATAATTAGTAATTATTAGTAAATAATTAAAAATTATTAGTAAATAATTAGTAACTATTAGTAAATAATTAGTAATTATCAGTAAATAATTAGTAATTATCAGTAAATAATTAGTACACAATTATTAGTAAATAATTAATAATTATTAGTAGATAGTTACTAATTATTATTAGATAATTGCTAATTATTAGTAAATAAATAACTAGGTACAAAAATAGTCAAATTTCACTATAACATTAGTTAACAAAAATTTTAGTTATTTTTACATAACCTAAAAATTTATTTACTAACTAACTAAAATATTTACTAACTAAAATTAGTAACTATTAACTAATTAAAATTTATAGAGTGAAATAATTACTAAAAAAATATTAAAAATTAAATTTAAATGTATAATATTTATATATACAATAAATTATATTTTTTAAATAAAAATCTTAAATAAGTATAAATAATTGTTTCAATAGAAATAAATATTAAAATAGGTAGTTATATTTAAAAACTAACTAAAAATATTATCAAGTAAAAATTAAATTAAAAAGTAATGATATAAAATAAAGACTCAGATCTAAAATAACTAATTAAAAAAATAATATTAAAATATTATATAATTGATCTATATGCATTTGAATTTTTAGTGAGAATTGCCTTCTAATGGATGAATGAATGAATGAATTAATGAATGAATTATTGTGTCAGGACGATAATATATACGGAAATAAATAATGCACAATAGAAACTAGTTTAAAATGAATTTATTCATTCATTTCTCCAAATATAATTACAAAATTTAAAATCTTTCTTTTCTGCGCTCTTATCGTCTTAAAAAAAATACTTTTCAACAATTTGATAATTTAAATCTATACATATAATATATAGATCTAAATTCTAATAATGAAAACATATGATTTTTATATAATGTGAATTTTTTATGAACAATTTGTTTTCACTATTTTTTTTTTAATTAATATGAAAGTATTTAATGAAATTTTTTTGTATTTTTTTTAAAATTTTTATATAGTAATTTAGAATATTTGTAAAACTACCTTCTGATGAAATTGAACTTGAGAGGGCCATTTGGTGAGTACATCGGATTTATGTAGTAGTCCAGTTTCTCATAATGATATTCAACTTTGAAGGCTTGTATAATCTGAAAAAAGAAGAATTTTACATTTAAAGAAAAATGGAAAAAATTATTTTTCATCAAATATTTTGTAAGAAAAAAAGCAATAATTATGATGAATAGAACAATATTTGAAAAATTTTTAATTATTATTAATAACAAATAGTCTCTTGAAATTTTTTTAAAATAATTATTTATTTTTCAATTTATCAATTTTGTATTTTTGTAATTTAAGTAATTTTAGTCATTTTGTAAATTTTATATTTTTGTAGCTTTTGTAATTTTTCAGTTTTGGAACTTTTTATTTATGTAATTTTATTAAAGTTTTAATTTTTTGTTCTTTTTGTAGCGTTTATAATTTTTGTAATTTTTGTAACTTTTGTAATTTTTGTAATTTTTGTAATTTTTGTAATTTTTGTAATTTTTCCAACTTGAATAATTTCAAACTTTGCAGTTTGTAACATTTTTATTTATTATTTTATTGAAAAACACGAAAAGAGACCTTTATTCTTTACTTTTTATAATTTTCTACTTTTGGTTATTTTTCAGTTTAGTAATTTTTTACTTTTGTAATTTTAGTAGTTTTGTAACATTAATATTTTCATAACTTTGTAAATTTTCTAGTTTTTGAAATTTTTTTCAGTTTTGGAACTTTTATTTTTGTGACTTTTATCATTTTTTTTTTTATTGTAATTTTAGTAATTTCGTACCTTTTATATTTTAGTGAGTTTTATAATTTTTATAACATTTAGTTTTGTAATTTCTGAAATTTTGTAATTTTTTAACATTTACTTATTTATTGAAATAAAACTTTTGTAATTTTTGTAGTTTTTGTTATTATTCAGTTTTGCATGTTTATATTTTTTTAACTTTTGTAATTTTGTAATTTTATAAACCTTTGCAATTTTGTAAATTTTTGTATTTTTTTTTAAATTGTTCAGTTTCTTAATTTGTTATTTTTACAATATAATTTTAATTAAGAAATTTTTGTACTATTTTAACTTTTGTAATTTTTATAAAGTAATTTGTGTAATTTTAGTAATTTTGTAACTTCTGTAATTTTGTAGTTTTTGAAATTTTTCGGTTTTTTATCTTTTATTTTTGTGACTTTTGTAATTTTTGTAGTATTTAGTTTTGTAACTTTTGTAATTTTTGAAATTTTGTAATTTTGTAACATTTATTTATTTATTGAAATATAATTTTTGTAATTTTGTAACTTTTGTAACATTTATTTATTTATTCAAATACAACTTTTGTATTTTTAAAAATTTTTAATTTAAAAACATTTATAAGTTTGTGATTAATTTTTTGGGTTTGTAATTTTTTATTTTTGTAATTTTTGTAATTTTACAGTTTTTTTTGTAATTATTCATTTTTAGAAGATTTTTATTGTTGTAATTTTTGTAATTCTTGAAATTTTTAAATTATTTTCTCTCTTTTTTACTTAAAAAAATTATTTTCCAAACACTGTTTTTTTGCAACAGTAAAAATTTTTTAAAAATTCCACAACAAAAAAAATTAAAATTGTAAAAATTCCAATGATATTAAAAATAATTTACAATCATCCTCGTTATAATGATAAATTGCAGTCATATATAAGAGAAAATAATAAAAAAAAAAAAAAAAAAAAAAAATGCTGAAGTGAGAAAGGTATAAATCGTAAATTAATTTATTCTCACCTTACTGATGACAATGATCATTTCAAGATCAGCGAATCTTCGCCCGAGGCACATTCGTCTACCGAAGCCAAAGGGCAATGAGGCGAAAGGATGACACATTTTTTCACCTGCCAACCAACGTTCCGGTAAGAATTCCTTGCTTTTAGGAAAATATTTATCCTGATTACTAATCACGTAGTGTTGGAAGACGACATGCACCTGTCAAACACAAATATTTGCACTATGTACACATATATTTCATAATAATCGACTCCGAAGGTTAAACTCATATTATTCTTTCCTTTCCTTCTAAATTTTCACTCTTAGACAAATTCTCCATAATCTCATTATAGACATCTTCTCAACATTCTATTTTTGTAAATATCATTTTATGCAAAATTACGAAAGAATTATTTCCTTTAAAAAAAAAAAAAAAAAAAACCTAAAAGAATTATTAGAATATCAATTATTTGAAAAATAATTATTTTCATCATTTATTAATTTAATAATTATTACTTACTTATCTACAATTATTATCTAATTAAATAATTAATTATTAAAAAATTAAAAAACCGTAAATAAATAATTTAAATTATTACTTTACATTTATTTTAATATTTTTTATTTTATTTCGATAAATAATATAAAATTCATCGCAAGAATTCAATTATTTTTAATACAATTTTCATTCAATTATTCGAAATAATTATTTTTAAAAATTTTAATAATTATCTTCGAATTTAAAAAATAAATTATTTTCAAATATTTTTGATAATATTTTTCGCATGAATTAAATTATATTTTCACAAATTATAAGAATTCTACGCAGGAATTCATTAATTTGTTAAATATCTTCTATTTCAATAAAAGCTAAAGAAATAATTCAATTATTTATAAAAAAAAATTTTTTAATAAAATTCAATTATTTTTCAATCAATTATTTTTACTGATTTCGAAAAAAATCAGTTTTATAAGAATTCAATTACTTTCAATAACAAATTATTGAAAGAATTCAATTATTTTCGAAAAATATTTAAGAAAAATATCTTTAAAAAACTACAATTATTTTCGAAAAATATTTAAGAAAAATATCTTCAAAAAAATACAATTATTTTCAAAAATTTAAAAGAAATTCTTCGCAAAAATTCCATTATTTTGATAAATAATAAAATTTTTATAAAAATTTAATTATTAAAATTATTTTCATAAAATTTTTTAGAATAAGAGAAAACAATTATTTTTAATAATTTTTAATGGCATTCCTCGATGAAATTCAATTATGTATTTTTAAATATTTTAAGAAAATTTTGCTAAAAAATGTCCATTATTTTCATAAATAAAAAATATTTCTAGAAATTTAATTATTTAAATTTTTTTCATAAAATTTTTCGAAAGAATGAATATATTTTCAAAACATTTATCAAATCTTCAAAGTTCAATTATTTTCGAAAAATTTTATAAAATTCCTTATAATAATTGAATGTTGAAAAATAATTAATTATTTTACAAATTATACATTTTTCTTTTTAAATCATTGAATTCTCGTAGAACTTTCTATTTGAATTAAAAATTAATTTTATTTAAAATGTTCGATAATAAAATTGAATATTAGAACCGTTATTGTGGCACTTTTTGAAAAATAATTAAATTTCAAAAGATTTTTTAATTGAAATAAATATTGAAAAATCTTACGCCTTTCGGTACATGATATCCGCCAATAACAGTGTCTGTAGTGGTGCATCGTCCATTTCCAATTACAACAGGATACATTCTATTAAAAGAAGATAAAGTCATAAAATTTTTCTTTTCTTTTTTTTTCTATTACATATGCAAACAATAAACTTATTGTCCTATTTATATACATATATTCACTTGTAAATTACTTATGCAAAGATTATTCATTTTAATTGTCGAGAAAAAAATTTTTACGAGTAGTTTTATTAATAGTATTTTGTTTTTGTATTCTTTTTTTTATAAAAATGCACTTTTACTAATATGATTATATGGTAATAGCGCTTTTTAATGCTCAATTAATTTGAATAATCGAAAGAAAAATATTTTCAATTTAGTGTTTAACGAGGGTTATAAAAATTAATTAACTAAATTTAAATTTAAAAAAATTTTTGTCATTATTATTATTATTATTATTATTATTATTATTATTATTATTATTATTTTAGAGAAAATCTAATTAGAAAAAATAAAATTATAAACAATTTAATGTAATTTGAGATTGATTAATTGAAACAATTTTTAATAGCGAAAAAAGTGAAATTTAAAATTCGAAAATTTTAATTTTAATTAAAAGAGTAAAATTAAAAATAAATTAAAAATCTTAAATAAAGTAAAAAAGTAAATTTAAGAAAAAAAGAAAATTAGAACTGAAAAAAGTAAAATTAAAAGAACTACAATAAAAATTAAAAAATTTATATTTCTTCTCTATTAATTAAAAAATCAAAACAGAAATGAAAAATTTTAAAAAGTATGAAATTGAAAGAAAATTAACGTAAAAATTAGAAAACATATTTATTTTCTAAAAATTAAAAAATTAAAATGAAAAAGTAAATTTAAAAAGAGTAAAATAAAAAATAAAAAATTGGAAAAGATAAATAAAATTTCTAAATATTGGAAAATTATTAAAATAGAAAAATAAATTTAAAGTGTAAAAATGAAGAGAAAATTAAAGTAAAAATTAGAAAACTTGTATTTATTTTCTAACATTTAATTAAAAAAATTAAATAGAAAAGTAAATTTAGAAAGAGTAAAATTAAAAATCTAAAATTGAAAATTAGAAAATTTATATATTTATTTTAAAAAAAGTAAAATTAAAAATAAGGAAATTTATCTTTTTCGTCTAATAATTGAAAATAGAAATGAAAATTGAAACTGTAAAATTAAAAGAAAATTAATGTAAAAATTAGAGAACTAATATTTATTTTCAGGAAATTAGAAAATTAAAATGAAAAAGTAAATTTAAAAAGAGTAAAATTAAAAAATTAAAAATTGGAAAATTTTAATTAAATTTCTAAACATTGTAAAATTAAAATAGAAAAGTAAATTTAAAGTGTAAAACTAAAAGTCAATTAAAGTAAAAATTAGAAAACTTATATTTATTTTCTAAAATGTAATTAAAAAATTAAAATAGAAAAGTAAATTTAGAAAGAGTAAAATTAAAAATCTAAAATTAAAAATTAGAAAATTTATATTTATTTAAAAAAAAGTAAAATTAAAAATAAGGAAATTTATCTTTTTCGTCTAATAATTCAAAATAGAAAAGAAAATTGAAACTGTAAAATTAAAAGAAAATTAATTTAAAAATTAGAGAACTAATATTTTTTTTCTCGAAATTAGAAAATTAAAAAAAAGTAAATTTAAAAAGTGTAAAATTTAAAAGAAAATTAAAGTAAAAATTAGAAAACTTATACTCATTTAATTAGATAATTAAAAATTAAAAAAAATTGTACGTAATTATTCAATGTTGATGAATCAAAAAATGTAAAATTAAAATGAAAAAAAATTAGTTTTTCAAAAATAAATTTGAAAAAAAAATTTTTTTTTCCTTATATTTCGGTATTTTTGCGTGTAAATATTTTTTGGATCGGAGAAAGCAATAAATACCTTAATGTTTCTCTTATGCAAGCCTTTAAATACTTCAAGTCATCAATATGTTTCGCTTCGAGTGTTTGTCCATTTGACGGAAGTACTTTGCTAATCTCTTCATGTACAAGTGCTTGTTTTTCCGGATGAAGTGCCAGTTGATACAGAACCGATGCCACGGAATTTGATGTCTAAAAAAAGTCAAATTTATAAAAAAACATTAGATAAAAACCACTAAAATATGTAAAGCATTAAATAAAAAAACACTAAAATATAAAAGACAAATATTAATTAAAAATTAAAAATTAAGAACAAATTAATAACAAATATAACAAAGGTTAGAAATTTATAAATAAAGTTTATAAAATAATTATAAAAATATTATTATTATTATTTTTTTTTAATATAAATAATTATTTATTTTTTTAATAGAAATGTAGAAATTAATGTTTTCGTTTTTTTTTATAAAATTAACTATTCAATATAATGAATATTAATAATAATTGAAAATTAGAAAAATAGTAAATACCTAGGTATGATATTTTTCTTGCTTATAATAAAGGACATTATCCCTTTATATTTAAATTTAAAATTAAACTAAAATTAAATTGAAATTTAATTGAAAATTAAATTAAAATTTAATTGAAAATTAATTTTAAATTTAATTGAAAATTAAGATTAAATTTAATTGAAAATTAGGTTTAAATTAAATTTAAGTTTAAATTTAATTGAAAATTAAGTTTAAATTAAATTTAAATTTGAAAAAATAAATAAATAATATAATAATTAAATTAATTTTGTTAAACTAACCGTGTCAATTCCAACAAGGAATAAATCTAAGGCAAGAGTTGCAGCTGTTTTCGAGTCATTGTCTAGGGCTACGACCCTTTCAAGAAGGGAAAGTTCTGTTTTCGATTTACTTTTTAGTTTTGATCTCTCCAAAGCTTCTTTCGTGTATCTCGATGTAATTCTATAAAAAAAAATGACAAAATTTTTTATTATTTGAAAATAAAATTGTACATTATTTTTAAAAATATATTCAAAAATATTTTACTAGTTTTTTTCAAACTATTAAATCGGATACTAAAGTGGATCAAAAATTGTTAGCAAAAATGTCGATTAATTTTTTACTTGATCCACGTTTTTTTGAATCAATTCGTTGAAATTTGTTAATTTTAATTTAACATGTTAACAATGTCTATAAAAATGTATAAAAATAAGAAAATAAAAAAAAAATTAAATAATTTTTTCCATTTTGCATACGTACGCTTTACTACTTTTATAATTTTTGTTTGTATTATTATATTTACAATCCAAAATTTACACGAAAAAAAAATAGTAATTTTTATTATTATTAATATTATATTTATTATTTTTTTTCTCCATATAAAATAGTAAAAACTATTGAATTGAAATTATTATTATTATTATTATTGAAAATAATTGAATTCCTGCAAAGAATTTTACTAATAAAAATAATTGAAATGTTTCGAAGAATTTATTAAAATTGTAAAAATAATTAAATTCTTATGGAAATTTTTCGAGAAATTCAATTAAAGTTTTTATGAAAATAATTGAATTCATCACAAGAATTTTATTATTATTGAAAATAATTGAATTCTTTCAATTTTTTCTTTGATATTTAAAAAAATTTGCATTGAAAGTAATTCAATTTTTATATAGAATTTAAAAAAAAAATATTTTTAGAATAATTGAATTATTTTTTAGAGAATTTTAAATTCTTGTTGAAATTGAATTTTATGAAAAATTTTTGAAAATAATTAAATTCTTTCGTATACGTAATTTTATTTAAATTGAATTAAAAATTATTTAATTTCAGCAAAGAATTTTTGTATAATTATAAAAATAGTTAAATTGTTTCGAAGAATTTATTAAAAATTTTTGGGAAATAATTGAAATTTATGGAAATATTTAAAAATATAGTTGAATTCATCCGAGGAATTCAATTAAAAATTATTTTGAAAATAATTGAATTCCTGCAAAGAATTTTACTATTTATAAAATTAATTGAATTTTTGCGAAGAATTTTACTATATTTATAAGAATAATTGAATTTTTTCGAAGGTTTTAGTAAAATATTAGAAAAAAATTGAATTTTTTCGAAATGCGTTAAAATTTTTTTTTTTTTTTAAATTGAATTCTTCTGAGGAATTCAATTAAAATTGTTTTGAAAATAATTGAATTTTTGTAAAGATTTTACTATTTAAAAAAATAATTGAATTGTTTAGAAGGATTTATTGAAATTTTAGAAAATAATTGAATTCTTTTGTGAATTTTTATTAAAATTTTTGAAAATATGAACAGTAATAATTAATTTTGTTCTTAATAAGTGAATTTGTTAAATTTTGATTATGAAATTATTTAAAAAAATATAAATATATTTGAAAATAAACAAATTTTGTAATTTGCGCAATAATAATAATAATAATAATAATAATAATAATAATAATAATAATAATAATAATAATAATAATAATAATAATAATAAAAAGAAATATTAAAGTAATAAGAAAATAGTTTAAAAAAATAATATAATTGAATATATTATAAAATAAATAAACAGTAGTAATATATTCACTTTAAAATGGTATCCAGAGCATTAACAAAGGAACACCAAGTTGGTGTGTTAAATACTTTCCAAAATGGAATTTTCAACTCGAGAATTCCAACATTTCCGAAAAATGTCGTAACAGCATTTATTAATTCTTGTGTTTCCCCTGGTGCGTTCTCGTCCATGCATCCCAGTCGTACATCAAGTGCAATAAGCGCAATTGCTAAAAAAAAGATTTTTTTAAAAATTATTTAATTCTTTAAAAAAATGTCATAAAATAATTTAATTCTTTAAAATTAATAACATCAAGAATAAAACAATATTATCAGGATATTGAATTAGAAGCGAAAAAAAATTTAGAATAAAAATTGTATCACATAAAAAAAAATCGTAATTTTTTTTTCGCGAATAAAATAATAAACTTTGAAAGTTTATTAATTAAAAATTCCATTTCACTTACATTCCAAAGCCCATTTATGAATTTCGTTTAAAAAATCATCGGGAACCTCGTTGTTTGTGTTTTTAATTTTATCGATTCTGAAAAGTTGAATATTTTACATTATGATAAACATTATGTGAATGAAAAATTTATTTCTAAAGAAAATAAAAAATTGAATCCCAAAAGAAAAATTAAATTACCAAATATTTTCTATTTTTTTAAATGTGAAATTCAATTTTTTTTATTTTCGTTTCATTGCCCTTTTTATACTTTATGTTTATGGTCAAATTACCCCAACTGCGGGGTAATATTGTGAAAGAAATACTAAATTTCAAATATTTTCTATTCTTTTAAATATGAATTTCTATTTTTATTTTATTTTAGTTTCATTTTATTTTTATATTTTATATAGCGAAATTACCCCAAGTGGGGGTAATCGTGAAAGAAAAATCAAATTTCTAACGTTTTTTATTCTTTTAAATATTAAATTCTATTTTTATTTTTATATTTTATAATAATAACAAAATTACCTTAACTATGGGGTAATTGTGAATGAAAACTTATATTTCGAATATTTTATATTTTCTTAAATATTAAATTCTATTTTTTATTTTAACATTAAAGGCGTTGAAAAAAGGGTTAAAAATAAAGTTTTTTTTACTTTAAATTCAATGTAAACTGGAAGTTAAAAAGAATAATGTACGGCATTTATAAAAGGGTCCAAAATAATGTTAATTGTATATTGATGAATAAATTCTATTCTGTTTTAAATTATAAAAATAAAAAATAAAAATAATAGAAATAAGTGAAAATAAAAGTGATAGAAATAAGTAAAAATAAAAATTATAAGAAATAAAAAATATTTATATAAATAAATTGTTATTAATTCTAATTAATTATTATTTATAAATTTATAATACTTAAAATGGAGAATATAAAAAAAATTTTGTTGACCACCTTTCCAAAAATGTAATGCTGGCATCTTCGATAGCACCAATGTACATTCTTGCAGTTTTTGGTTGGAGCATGACTTGTTGCACTTTACTACGAAATTTGTACCAACTTTCACCGTGACTGTAAGAATAAAAAAAACACAAGCAATTTATGAATGAATGCACAAAATTTCAAGGTAGAGTATTGATAATTTGAGGGTAATGTGTACTCGCATTATTTCAACATCGATTCGTGACCATGTTATTAGAGATCATAATTTTTATTGGGCTGTAAATTTTTCGAACATTATTCATATAATGATATTCACAAAAGAAAAAGTTGAACAAACGTTTAAGAAAGGGAATTTTATTATTATTGTCACCATAGTAATTATTACGATATTTTTATTACTTCTATTGTCAACATCATTGTTACTTCATTTATTCTTATTATTATTATTATTATTAATATTATTATTATTATTATTATTATTATTATTATTATTATTTATTTTTAGTCCTTGTTTGCCATTTTGTTACCTAACTTTTTTTTAATAATTTTTCTTTTCAAATATTTTCAATTTTGAAATTAATGTATTAAAAATAATTTAATTATTGCAAAGAATTTTGTCAACAAATTTGCGATTAATTGAATTCCTTCGAAGAATTGTATTATTTATAAAAATCATTTTTGATTCTTGCGAAGAATTTTATTATTTCAAAATTCGAATTAAATTCTTTTGAAGAATTTCTTTGATTTTTTTTTTACAATAATGGAGTTTCTTTAATAATTTTAATTGAAAATTTTAAAACTAATTAGATATTATAAACAATTTCGTTCAATTTTTTTAAATAATCGTGTCTCTTAATAATTTAAAATAAACATTTAATTATTGAATTTTATTAGAATTTTTTTTTTAATAATTAAATTCTTCTTACAATTAGAAATTTATTACAATTTTCTAAAATATTAATTAATTCACTCAAGGAATTTTAATTGAAGATTTTTGCAGTTCATTGAATTAAACATATTAAATATTTGATTATTATTGAAGTTTATTAAAATTGTATTGAAAATAATTTAATTTCTGAGAATTTTATTAAAATTTATAAAAAATAATTTAATTCTTACGACGAATTTTACTACTACTTGTAAAAAAATTGAATTGTTAGGATCTATTAAACTTTTTGGATAATAATTGGATTCTTTAGAAAAACTAAAAAAAAATTAATTGTTTTGAAGGATTTATTAAAATTTTAGAAAATATTTGAATTTTTTCGATAAATATTATTAAAAATTTTTTTTAAAATTGAATTCCTTTGTGGCATTTTATTAAAATTGTATTAAAAATAGTTGAATTGTTTCGAAGCATTTATTACAATTTTTAGAAAAAAATTGAATTCCTTCATAAAATTTTATTGAAAATAATTTAATTTTTTCGTTGAAACTGTATTAAATTTTTGTAAAAAATTTTACTATTTATAGAAATAATAGAATTCTTCCAAAGATCGTTATTATTATGTATGAAAATAATTTAATTCTTGCAAAGAATTATAATAAAGTTTTTAAAAATATAAACAATAATAATTATAATAAGTGGATTTTTTAAATTTTGATTACGAAATTACTTAAAAAAATTTAATTTGAAAATAAAAAATTTTGTAATTTGCATAATAATATAATAATAATAATAATAATAATAATAATAATAATAATAATAATAATAATAATAAATTAAATATAACGTTACGTGCGCGTAACATTTGATAGCAAAAATAAATAAAAAGAATAATAAAAAAAATATATAAAAATTCAAAAATATAGCAAAAATGGATAATTTTTTAAAATTCAAACGAACTGCAATAGAAAAGGGGTTTTCTAATAAAAATAAATTCTATTGCCAAATAAATAAATATTGACAAATTTTTTCGTAGAATAGTGGCAACAAATCTATTTTTGCTAATAGAAATTTTTTCAATAATGTCTTTTTCATGTTCTCAAGATAAATTTTAAATCACCAGCAACACCTGTAACTAACAAACAAACTCATTAAATCAAAAATTATTTAAATTTTTTAAATTTAGTGGATTTAGTTTTTATACTACATCCCTACAAAGGTACCAAGACCCAAAAAATAGTTCTTAACAAAATGAATTATAAAATAAAAACTATGAATTATAAAAATTATAAAAATGAAACACTATGAAAAAATTAATAATATCTATTTTATGTTTTGCATTTGCAGAATATTTTTATAAAATTTTATATTTTTTTGTACATTGACTGATAGTGTCATGAATAAATTTTATTTATAAAAATATAGTAAAAAAAATATTTTTAATATTTATTTAAAAAAGATATTTCTTTTTTTCAGAATAATATTTCGAGGATATTTTAATTTCGGGATTTTTTGGAATATAAAATTATTTTAATATTATAAAAATGATTTACATAACATACTCTATGAAGTATAAGTGCGCGGTATTACACATATATTCTTAGTGAAAAGTTTTCTAATTGATTCAAACACATTCTGTAAACTAAAAAAATATTCATATAAATGATTCACAGAATTCAAGTTATAGATGAATCAGATAAAATTATATTATGCTAAATCTAATTTGCATATTTCCCACAATAGTTTATTCACCTTCTCTTTAATTCTCGTAATCTCGTAACAGTTCACGTGTGGACCCGCAATTTATTTCTCAACTCCACCCAATGTTTTTTATTCTTTTCTTTTCAAAAACAACTTGAGAATGTCAATTCTCAAAATTTTTCTGACTAACTTTTTAGTTTTCATTTTATATTTTCTTCTTTCCTTATTTTATATATTTCTATCAAGGTTTCTATTTATTTGTGTATTGTTTTCCTTTTTGTATTTTTTCTTTATTTCTTCTTTCTTTCTAGAATTAATTTTTATTGTTCCTTTTTGAAAAAGGAGGAAAAATTGTCATAACACTAAAAAAAAATATTTACACTTAACGTTAATTTAATTACCTCCCTTGTAAACTAATTTCTATTTTTTTGGGTCAAAAATTATCAGATTGAAAAAAAAAATTCTTTTCACCAAAGAAAGAAAAAAAAAGGAAAAACCATTCTAAATACGTTTAGGGGGTAATATTCTCGGCAGTGATTACAAAAACGTAATGTGCGCCTTTAATGGAAAAATAATGAACAATTACGTAAAATGAAAATCAACTAATTGAATCATATACGCGTTCCCAGAGTGAGAGAAAAGAGGAGATAATTATATTTCCCTTTTTCGTTGAATGCAAAAGCAAAACTTCTTTAAAAAAAAAAAATTATTTGAGAGGAGAATTAAATATGCCAAGTATGTATAATATAGAAATCGTGTTTATAATTATAATGAAATTTCTCAGCATTTCATTTATATATATTTGTCCTTCAATAATACCAGCGTCCCAATTTGCAAATCCCTTTAAATACTTCGTATATAATGCATAGCAGAAGTTGATTTTTGATAAAAATCTCGTAGCCGTAATTTAAAAAAATATTTCTAAATATATATTAAAATTCTTTAACCCAAAAAGAATGTTGTAATAAGACCAAAAAGTTTCGCCTCCTTTTTTTTATTAGTATTTTTATTTTCGTATTTTATGTTTTACAACCAAATTTCCCCAACTTTAGGATAATTGTGAAATAATTAAATCACAAAGAATTAGAAATATAAATTTCAAATATTTTACCTTCTTTTACATATTAAATTCTGCTTCTATTTTTTCGATTACTTTCACTTTTATTTTTAAATTTTATGTTTACGACCAAATTACCCCAACTGAATTGGGGTAATTTTGAAAGAAAACTAAATTTCAAATATTTTATATTCTTCTAAATGTTAAATTCCTTATTTTTAGTTTCGTTTTATTTTTATATTTATAAAATTTACCCAACTACGGGGTAATTCGGTAATTGTGTTTGAACAATTAAATTTCAAATGTTTGATATTCTTTTAAATATTAAATTGTATTTTTTGTTTTAACGCTGAAGAAAGGATGAAAATGATTAAAATTTTAAAATTTGGCATTCTTTAAAATTTTTTTTTTTTTTTTTTTTAATTTTATAAAAGAGCAATGACATTAATATACTTGAACTTCATTTATGCATCTGTAACAGTTATTAAACCAAATCTATTATTGTTCCTCAGAGGAAATATATAATTTTATTCAAGTGCACAACAATCGATTACGTTATGAACCAGGTGAAAGCTGCTATTTAGTGATTATTGTAATTATGCATGCACCGCATCAATGATCACGTGCAGGAACATTGATAGACAACCTTTTAATTCTTTTATAATAGTTCTACGCTGCACTTTCGTATTATATATCAATTTTATTTTAATTGTTATGCAAAAAACAAATATTTTAACTTTTTTATTTATATTTTATTTCAGAAAATTAATTTTTCTTTTACAATTACCCCCACGCAAGGAAAAAAATCAAATATTCAAATTAAAAATAAAAAAAAAATTCTATGGAAAAATTTAATATTCAAATTAAAATAAAAAAAAATTCTATTGAAAAATTTAATATTAAAATTAAAATAATAAAAAATTCAAAGAATAATTTTTCATTTTTTAGAAAAAAGAAATTTTTTCTGCGCACGTGCGCAATAATGAAGTCTAATATACACTTCTGGTTAGAAAAAAACGACAAATTAGATCCATATAATGATTACGCCATTCGGGCATGTTGGTAAATTATATTTGCAATAATTTCCCATGTACAAGGCGTAATATTGCAATTCGAAGTTTATTACGCGATCATTATATTTCGAAACTGACAGAAATTACCGAATTTTATTGCAATCTGTATACGTACATATTCAACTTTTAAGGCAAATATTCTTAATTAGATTACATTTTCTATTTCGATAACAAGAATCGAGTACATTTAGAGTTGGATAAAAAAAATTTTTTTAACGTCTTTTTATAATTTTTTACATTTTCATTTGTCTTAAGTTCAATTTCCACTCTAAAAAAAAAAAAAAAAAAATATTGATAATTAAATTGATTAACTATAAAATTCGTAAGAAAAACTAATTATTTTTATACGTTTTAATAACATTTCAATTCATTTCTATTTTTTTTTTATTTTTTTTTATTTTTTTTTTTTTTTAATAATTTGTGTAGTAATCAGTTGTTGTAATAATTTGTTGAAAATTTGTAAAATTTTCCAAATTTTTAATAAAATTCTTTCAAAACATTCAATTATTTTCAAAAATTCTTCAAAACAATTCAATTATTCTCATAAATAATAACATTCTTTATAGAAGAATTCATTTATTTTCATAAAATTTCTAGAAAAAATACAATTATATATTTAAAAATATTAATTCGATTATTTTCAACAATTTTGATAAAAATTCTTTAAAAATTAAGTATATATTTAAACATTTTAATAAAATTATTTCGATTAAATTCAATTATTTTCAAAATTTTTAATAAAATTCTTTCAAAAAAAAATTTAATTATTTTTAAAAATTCTGATCAAAATTCTTTGGAGGAATTCAAATTATTTTCATAAATAATAAAATACTTCGCAGGAGTTAAATAATTTTTAATAAAATTTCTCGATAAAATGTGCGCAATTATTTTTAAAAATATTACAATTATTTTCAACTGTTTTTATAAAATTCTTAAGAAAAATTAATTATTTTTATACGTTTTAATAACTTTTTTCAATTGAATTCAATTATTTTCAAAATTTTGAATAAAATATTCTTTCAAAACATTGAATTATTTTCAAAAATTCTGATAAAATTCTTCGAAACAATATTGAATTATTTTTAAAAATTGTAAAATTCATCCACAAAAATTCAATTATTTTTAAAAAATTGGAATAAAATTTTCTCTAAAAAATTCAATTATTTTCAAAAGTTTTTTTTAGAAAATTCAATTTCAATTATTTTTCAAAATTTTCAGTGAAAATTATTTTAAAAAATTAAACATTATTTTTACAAAATAGATATAAAGAAATTCTGCAAAAAATTTTAATTGTTTACAAAAACAAATAAAATTCTTTAAAAGAATTAAATTTTCTGTCAATAATTTCAAAAAAAAAAAATTATTAACTACAATTAATAATAAACACGATTAGAAACTTAAAAATTCAATTACTTTCAAAATTTTCAATAAAAAATATTAAAAAAAACATTAGTTTTTTAAAAATAAAAGAAAAAAATGTTTATAAATTCTATTTGTCAAAATTAAAAATTCTCATTGAAAATGAAATGGAAAATTTTTTTATTTTTAGAAAATAAAGGAAAAAATTTTACTCAAAAAAAATGTTCTCCTACATAAATTTATTTCATTGTAAAATTATTCGAAAACATCAAAAACTTCATTTTTTAAAGAAATTTATTTATTTATTTATTATTATTTTTCGACATATGAATTAGAATATTAAAAAACTTCAAATTCAAACCTTTTTTTAAATTAAACAACTTATAATAATTAAAGATGACCGAGTGATAAAATCATTATTTTTTATTATAAGAATATTGTTAACTGTATAACTATTCTTCAAAATTGTTTTCATCATTTCAATTTAATTATTATTTTCTAGAATTTTTAATTATTTTTTATGAAAATAATTGAATTCCTTAAGAAAAATTTTATTATTTATGATAATAATTGAATTATTGCAAAGAAATTTTCTAAAAAAATTTGTAAATAATTGAATTCCTGTCAAATTTTTATTATTTATGAAAAATAATTAAATGTATGCGTACAATTTTATTCAATTTTTTTTTAATAATTGAATTCTTTTTGGGAAATTTTATAGAAATAGTAGTTATTGAAAATCATTGAATTGAGGGACTTTATTTGAAAATAATTGAAATTTCGTTAAGAATTTTATTAAATTTTTTTTGAAAAAAATTGAATTTTAGAGAAGAATTTTATTAAATTTGTAAAGATAATTGAAATTTTTTAAATTTTCGAATATAATTGAATTTTTAAGAAGAAGTCTTAATACTTTTGAAAATTATTGAATATCTGCAATTATTTATAATATCTGCAATTATTTATAATTTCTGCAAAATTCAATTTTTTTAAAGTTTTCAACAGAAAGAATTAAAAAAATTTTTAATTCTATTATTTTCAAAGTTGCTAATTTTATTTTAAAAAAAGTAAGTAAGAAGTTAGTTTTTCGTTACATACATCATTAGCTATAGAGTTTCTTTTATAACATATATAATAATAAAATAGCAATTCGTCTCAAAATTTCTCCAAACTGACAAGTGATTATTGCCCTTTGAATAAATTTATTGCACCGATTTATTTCATATTTCAAAGTCTATACGAACCTTTAACAAAGTTAAAAGAAAATAATAAAAAATAAAAATATAAATAAATAAAAATAATAAAAAATATTTCATATTCTGTCTTGACTATTGATGTGTAAATAATCGAAAGGTTATATAATTTTCCCATTGGGTAGGGCTTTTGATTCTAATATATATTAGGTACTTTCACACGATCTCAAATACATAAATAGCTTTGGGCAATACGCATATTATACTTTCAAACATATTTGGTATTAATATTCCGTAATCATATTATATTTCTTATTTTAACATTCTTTATAAATCTTTTTATTTAAATGGAAATGATATATATGAACCTACTGCGAAATGTTTTCTTATATCGTTGTGGTCTATTTACCGTTTGCAAATTTTGTAATAACGATTCGAATTTACTGAATATTAATAAAAAAAAATTTATTCGCCTGCGAAATTATTTGAAATAATGAATTACAATGATAATCGGAGATTTGTAAACTTAATTAATTACATGCAACCTAACCTTAAATTAAGAAGTAACAAAATATACTTTTTATAATAATGTTTACTTTTTTATTTCTTAAATTTTAACTAAATGCGTCTTTTGACTTTCCGTTTTCACTAAAGTTGTAATTTTTAACTGTAAACATCAATAATTCAATGCAATTCGTTATTTTGTCATTTCTCAATTTTATTTACCCTTTTCACCTTTCACCAAAAAAACGTTTTTACTAAGTTTGTAATCTGAACTATAAACATCAATGCAATTTTCCATTTTATCACTTTTCACCCTTTTCACATTTTTCGAATACTATTGAAAAAAATACATTTTTTAATAACTAAAGTTTCTTGCATTTCTTGTAAATTTTTTAACGACTGCGAGCAGTCGGGACTCGGGAGTGGTCGGGTCTCGGGATGAGCGTCTTTGCTGGTCTTTGCTCTGTAGTACAGGGTTGAGAAGTCACGCGTAACTTTAATGAGGGTGGTTCTACAAAAACCATTTTTTCCCCGAATATATGATTAAATGTAAACATAATTATTCAAACGATGGTCGAAGACTCATTTTGTTAAAAATTTTACAAGAAACTAGTTTTTGAATTAACAAAAAATATATTTTTTCTACAATGTCATTGAACTTCGCAAGCATGTAGTGTATACGTACCATAATTTTAATGTTCCGATTTGTTGGCAACACTGCTGACTCAGTGCGAGCAACTTTATAGTAAACATAACTATTTGCAAGCGTAGCGTCCCTTGATGCTCTCGAGAATTTACAAGTTTAATCTTATTTAATTCTAATTCATATTCCATAATTACAAGTTTTCTCGAAAATTTATTTAAAAAACGTATTTCTCCGCAATGTTTAAATAGCATGAAAAGTGATAAAATTGTGACGTGATTGTGACTATCACATTTAATTCTTCGTCAATTGGGTGCAAAAAAAATGCCAATTCAGACTAGTCGTTGAAAAACGTGCCGTTTCAAAAAACATTAAACTTGCCATTTGACTATGAGATTTGGAAAACATGCCGACTTAGAATTGACGTTTTTTTTTGTATTTTTGGTTGTTAGTACAAAAAAAAGTGAGGTTAGGTTTACCAATTTTTAATTTATCGTTAAAAAATACGTATCCGGGGGAAAATTATTTCCCAACTTAAAATCGAATGTTTTCAAATCGGGCTGATTCTTGCACAAACTTTAGTACTATGGAAGAGAACTTTACCCATGAAATATTAAAAATTGTAGAGGGGGGATGGGGTTAAAGTTTTTGGTGAAGTGTGAACAGTGGATTTTGTTAGCTTCTGTAACTTAAAATACAGTAGAGTGGACAAAATTTTGACCTATATGTTTTCGAAAGGTTTTTTCCTTCTCTTTCGAATAGTGCAAAATTTTTTTTTTTTTAATTCAAAATTTAACTTAATTTTTTCAAAATCAAAAATATTTTTGACTTTTTTTTGAAAAAATGGCATTTTTTTTTCTTCTTTTTTGTTTGCTTTAAAATAAAGCTTAATATGTGTACTTTCAATGCCCGAATAGAAAAATATGCCGTTTTTTTGTTCTCGAATTATTTAGTGTAATTTGGACTAATTTTTGAATTTGTTCCTAAGAAAGGCAAATAAATCCTTCATAACCTCGTTCTACTTTTTAAAAACATGGAAATAGGTCTACCTGTCTAATTCAGTTCTTCGAATTAGACAATTTGTCCCTGCCTCAATTATCTTATTATTCCAACAACTTGTTATGGAAATGATCAAATTTTTATTTTCTACTACAGGATAGGAATCGTTTATATAAATATATAGAATAGAAAATGAATCTTCTATATTGGCATAAAATTTTATATTTCAAGAGTTAATTAAAATTTATTATTAAAAAAATTAAATTTAAAAGTATTAATATCGCAATATTTCCAAAAAGTAAAGTAAATTTTACTATTATTTTAAATAAAATTTACTCAGGAAATGTACTATTCTGATTTTCCCGAAATGTGCAATTTGGGGTTTGCTTTATAAAGTATAGTACTCAAAGTTATACTTTATATTTTTCCCCGAGTATATTTATATATATATATAGGAAATGGCAAAAAGTGAAGTATTAGTTAAAAGGTAATAATTACTTACACACCAATAACTCCAGGTTTATCTTGAAAGTAATCCTTCCTCATTATGTGTTTGTAATAGTGCAAGGATGGCATCGATGGTCTAAATGGCATTTTCTCTTCCTGTCTGAAAAGCCGTTCAATTTCATTCGCATCGTACACGAATACCATATCCGGTCTATTGAGTAAACCGTCCATTTTCACCACATCACCGTATTGTTGATGTAATCTTTTTGAAACTTTGTCTATTTCCTCTATGTTATAATCACCTAGAAAAGAATCGATAAATCTTAACAAGATGCATCAATTCCACTTTTATAGTATATTTTCAATAAAAAAAATTATTTTCTCTATTTTCCAAAAAATTATTGTCTTTTCTTCAGTACTATATGTAAAATAGGAAAAATGAATCAATATGGAAAAGTAGCTAAAACATTGACAAATATAAAAATTTTTATATATAAAAGAAAAATACAATTTTATTGAAATATGAAAAATTGTATGTTTTTTCAAACATAGAGAATAATTGAAAAATATTAATATAATTATTTATAAAAGTAAAATGATAAAAATATATTTTCAGTATGTTATTAAAATTTAGTTGTGTGAAAGAAAATATATTAAAATATAATGGGCAGTAGTTACTTTTTTTTAAAATTTGACCTCATTTCCCTTCTCTTTTGTATTACAATAATTTTCAAATACCTTTCAGAAAGAATTTTTTTTTGTATAAAATCGTAAAAAAACATACTTCAAGCAAAAGTAAATTTTTTAATGATAATGGTAAAATTTATATTAATCACTAAATAACAAACAACGAAAAATCAAATTGCCGCACATAAAAAAAGTCAAAAAAAAAAAAAAAAAATTCGTAAAATGTCGGGAAAATCAAAATAAAATTAACAATGAAGAAATACGAATTAAAAAATAAGACAACAAATGTAAGAAATGTTAGGAAATTAACAATGAAGAAATATAGAAATTAAAAAAATAAGAGCAAATCAAAAAACTATCGGAAAATTCAAAATAAAATTAACAATGAAGAAGTGCAATTAAAAAATAAGAACAAATCAAAAAGTTTTCGGGAAATTCAAAATAAAATAAACAATGAAGAAATATAATTAAAAAATAAAAACAAATGTATAAGAAATATCGGGAAATTCAAAATAAAATTAACAATGAAGAAATACAATTAAGAAATAAGAGTAATCAAAAAATTATCAGGAAATTCAAAATGAAATTAACAATGAAGAAATACAATTAAAAAATAATGTAAGAAATATTGCGAAATTGAAAATAAAATTAATAATGAAGAAATGCAAATAAAAAAGAAAATAACAAATTCAAGAAATATCGGGAAATGTTAAATAAAATTAACATTGAAGAAATGCATTTTCAAAATAACAAATGTAATAAGAAATATTGGGAAAGTTAAAATAAAATTAACAATGAAGAAATGGAGTTAAAAAAATTTCGGGAAATTCAAAATAAAGTTAACAATGAAGAAATACAGTTAAAATATAGTTATATTAAGAACAATAAGCAATTAAAAAATAATAATTTTTACCTATAAATGGCAAAAATCGCCACGTATTTCCAAGTAGTGGAATTGACTTTGGTCCAGGCATTTCATTGTACGGCCTAATGTGAGACACATCTTGCTGACGTTCATCATGAATTGTCGTCGTTAATGTTTCTACTGTTTTCGACAATTTTCCCGTACAAATATTTCGAACAAAAAGAGGTTTCGCTAAATTCGAAATACATCCAATTGTCTTCATTTTCATTATCTAAAAAGAATATTATTTACAAAACACAATTTTTTTAATCAGTATTTTTATTAATTAGGTAAATATAAAAAAAGCATTTTTTTTCTTAGAACCAAACTTTTCATTTTCTTGCAAAAAAAAAATAATAATAAATAGACAGTGTTAGTAATAAAAGAAAATTTTTTTGAAAACTTTGAATCTTAATTTTATTAGAAAATATTATAATTTTGTCACTATACGTACTTGTAAATAAATAAATAAATGAAAAAATTATAAAAAATCCTAAAATAAAAATAACTTATAATTTCTTGATCAAATGCTACAACGAAATTGCTAACTATTTTAATAAAAGTTTTATAAAAAACTTTTTTTTTTTATTAATAAACTTAATTTAATAAAAATATTATAATGAATGAATAAAAAAGTATAAAAAATAATTATACATAAAATTGTAATAAATAAATATTTTAATAGGTAAAAAATTTGAATAATTAAAAATTATAATAAATTTAAATTTTCTTCATTACCATTCAACTACAGATGCTCATCACTGAATCTATTTTCAAAATTCTTTAAATTTCCTCTTGAAAATACCCTTTTTTCTCTAGTAGCTAAAAAATTTAATAAAAAATATCATCAGTTCGTAAGTTAAAATTTTTTTACCCACTAAAATAATAAAAAAGAAAAATTAGTAAAACTTCCGTACAATAAATAAAATGAAGTAAAATAGTATAATTGATTATATCGATAAATAAATTGTAGTCAATATATTTAAAAATACCAGTTTTCGACAAATATTCAAAATGAATATATTTGTAATAAAATAGATAAAAATTTTCTGTCGAAGAATATTTTTCTTTTAACAACCAGGTGGAAAAAAAAAAATTTTTATCTTTCATTTTTCCCCAATTCACAATATTCTATTTTTCCTTCTATTTAACTTAAGTTTCCCATTGGGCTATAGTGTAAAGTGGCGCGCCTAAAAATTACGTAATATTTCCTAGAAAAAAAAATGTTGAAATTTTGATTTAATTACTTATTTCATTTTCACAAATATGATTATTTTTATCTATGTGACGTCAGTATTGAAATATCGCAAAACAGTTTTCAAATTATAGGATATAAAAAAAAAATCCAACAAATCGTTTATAGGTAGGGGCCTTCCCTTCAACACTGTTTCAGTTAATTAATAAATATTTATTGAAATGATAATTAAATATAATTAAAAATTATGATAATAATGAATTAGAAGTAAAATAATATATAATTAAATAAAAAAATAATTATTATATCAGGAAATAAAAAAAAAAATAAAAAAAAATTCAAAAAAAAATAAAAAATTCAAAATAAAATTAACAATGAAATCTGTGTTATATTATATAAATATAAATATCGACAAATAATATATATATATTATATTTTTATATTATTTATATATTTATTTACTCAATTAACTAATTCGAAATAAATTTTATTATTCCTTTTTTATAAGTCATAATTTGAAAGAAAAAAAATTTCATAATTGAAGGCCGCGGCCCTTATTGTGAAAAGTGAAAATAAAAAGAATTTTAATAAAACTTTCTTCGTGATCTATAATGCATTCACATTTAAATCTCCAAAGAAATTTGATGACAGGTCGTAAGCTTTAATTTCATTGAAGTTATATATATAAACATAACTTTCCGCTCTACAAACACAATGATTAAAATCGTAAAAAAAACTTGAATTATTGTTACATTCGCACAATTAGATTATTATGAAATAGAATTACGCATTTTTGTGTATAGTAAACCTTTCGAGAAGGAAAAGCATTCACTTCCTCCAAAATTATTCACTACCGTAAGAAAAGTGTTTTACCATTTTTTATTATGTTTCATTAAAAAAAAAAAAAAAAAAAAAAAAAAATCTACGAAAATTTATTTTTTTAAAGGAAAATTTAACTAACTTCAATTTAAAAATAAAAATATTATTATTAATTAACTGTTAATGTTAATAATATAAATTATTTGATATTCAATTTATTTTTGTTTAGAAAATTTATTGAATAATAAATTAATTATATAGTAAATAATATTTATATGTTTAATAACTATTACTTAATTGCTTAATATTTATTTAGTAATGTATCTATTTAATATAATTATTAATTTATAAAAAATTACTTTCTATTATTTTTTGAAAGAAAATTGAATTAATCGAAAAAAGTTAACTTTTATTCAGTGCAATAAAAAACAATATAAATTAATTTATGTCAAGTATTATATTATAATTTTAAGTAATTAATAGCAGAAATTATAATTATTAATAATGTATAAAATAATAATAATAATAATAATAATAATAATAATAATAGAAAATTATAATAATTGATTGCTTAGTCGATTTTTATGAATAAGTTAATTTTTTCCACTTAATTTTTCATTAATTTAATATTTTTAACAATTCAATTAATTAAAAAAAAAATTAAATTGAAAAAAAATTAATTAATTAATTAATTAATTAATTAAAATTAAATTGAATTCAATTAAAATTAAATGAAATTGAAACCAAACTTAAATTAAATTTAAATTATTTTTAAATTCAAAAATTAATTTTTTATTAAAAAAAAACAACACTTACGGTGAAATATGAGAATGTTTCATATGTAAAAATCCCCAGAAAAGAAAAGTGAAAGAAAAAAAGAGAAAAAAGAACAAAAAGGAAAATTGTAACTTCACATTAAAACGATGAGAATAGATTTTTCACTTTCAATTTCAATGATATTATTGAAGAGCGCGGAGATGATCGCGATCAATATAGACACACATTTAATATTTAAAATCGAGCGCGCTCTAAACAGTTAAATGTACTTCTGACTTGGCGCGTGTTTTATTTCATATACATTTGAGCCTAGGCGAAGCGAAGAAGATATAAAATAAATAGTCAGGGTGGGAGATTTGAAAGGAAACAGGAAAACGTCCCAAGTCTTTTGTAATTTTCATATTATGAGAGGGACCTCGACAATTTTTTTTTCTTAATCTACGAGCAGTTTTCATAATTTGGGAAAGAAAAAAATGAAAATTTTCATTTAAAAAAATTTGTTTTCTATAAAATTTCTATATTTTTTTTTATATAATATAGTTTACATTTTTTATAGAATTAAAAATTTTTAATTTTTAAAAAATTTTTAAAATTTTTAAAAATTAAAAATTTTAAAATGTGGAGTATTTTTTTGAAAATTTTCTATATGGGAGTTCTTTTTAAAAATTGCTGAAAAAAAAGAATAATATTTTTTCATTTTTCTCAAATTCAAAACATTTTGTTTCTAAAATATTTTTTTTTTCTTAACTTTCTTTTTGAAAAATTTTTAATAATTATTAATAAAAATTGTCTTACAAAACAATTTATTTAAAAAGTACTGGACTATACTGAGAAATTTGAAAAAAAAAATTTAACATTTAAAAAATGTTAAAAACAACCAGAATTATCTCAATTTAAAAAATTAATACATAGATTTTCAAATTTGAATGTTTTCAAAAAATATTTTTTAAATTTTCAAAATCGTCTTCATTTTGTTTTTTCTTATACCTACTATTATAGCTAGAAGGAAAAAAAAGTTTCAAGAAAATTGCTAACTTTGAAAAATCGTTGATCAGTTCACATGAAATTACTCCAAATAAAAAAAAAAATATAGGAAAATTCAAATAAAATGAACAAAAGGTGTAATTAAAAAAAATAAAAAAAATAAGAACAAATGTAAAAAAATATCAGGAAATTCAAAATAAAATTAACAATGAAGAAATACAATTAAAAAACAATAGAAAATAAAAAAAAATTAGAATTTGGTTACTTTTAATTTTTTTTTTAAATTTCTATATCTTTTTATATAGTTTACACGTATTTTTTATAGAATTAAAAAATTACTTTTTAATACAATTTCAAAATGTTCGAGTATTTCTTGAAAATTTTCCATGGAAGCATTTTATAAAATTTAAAAAAAAAAAGAATATTAAAAATATTGTCATTTTTTTCAAATATTATACATTTTGTTATTTTTACAACTCTTTTTTTCGTTTTTTTTATCCAATAATATAAAATTTATTTTTCATATTGTTTTTGCAATATTTTATTATTTTAATTTTTAGTATATCGAGTATTTTATGTCAATATTTCAATTATTTATTTTATTTATGAAAGTTCAATATTATTATAAATTTTTTAAATTTGTTATTTACGAAAGCAGAAAATTATTTTACTGAAATTCCATAAAAAATAATTTATGAAATACGGGGAAACTTAGAAATTTTTTTGTAAAATTATTTTTATAAATCTGATTATAAATCTGATTTCTAAATTCCATTCAATTATTTGGTTTTCGTAAAATATTTAACCTTCACAAATTAATAAAATAGGAATATATATTAATAGCGATTTAAAAACACAGATGCATATATAAAATATTTGCATTTTTTTACTAATCTAAAAATATCGCAGCGGCTGCATTTTGTAGCGATTGCGAAAAAAAATTATGAAAAGAACATTTTATTTTAATTTTATTTTAAATAAAATAATCGAGATAATCTGTCGTCACGTAAAATTAAAGTTTTGTGATTTCAAATTATTTTATAGCTCAAATTGTTATGTGAAATGTTTGACAGTTAATTTGTAAATAATAAAATAATTGGAGTAAGAAAATTTAATCCAAATTTCAAAAACTCAATAAAAAGGTACAGTTGCAATTTTTAAAAATAATTAATTAATTATATTTCCGAAAATAATTTTTAAAAAATTGAAACTATTGAAAATTTTGTTAAATTTCATATAGAAATAAATTTTATATTTTAATGAATTTTATTCGTTTACTTCATTTAAAAATTATTTTGAATTAAAATCGTATTTTCGAAGACTTCTAATTGAAAATGTTGAAGTTTTTTTTTTGTTTTTTTTCAATTGAAAATTTAGAATTAAACTTATTATCAGGAGTGTTTTATAGTGGTACTTGAAAGTAAAATTAATTTATTTTTGATCTGCATTAGTTTTCATTGTTTCGAAAAATTTAAATAATTTCACGTTTTCAAAAAAGAAAAATATGTAGAAAATATAAAAACACACTTTGTTTACTGAAAAATATCGAAGAAAAGAAAACTTCAACTAGAAAAAATGTTGAAAAACTAGGAATATATATTTACAATTAAATATTTACATAAATAATGTAAAATTTGCGGCATAGTTCGAATTTTTTTTTTTTTTTTTTTTTTTACTTAGTAAATCAAAAATATCAATTAAAACAATTGAATATTTTTTTTCTTTTATTAAATTTTTTCTTAACATTATGTGTCATACCACTTTGACTTAACTTGCGAAGAACTGACGAGTTTTTGTTTATAACTGTTGACAAGTTTGGTAAAATTTTTCTCATCTGAATTGACTTTCTTCTTTCCCTGTTTCGGCTGGAAAAGAGAAAAAAAAATAGAAATAAATTATAAAAATTACGAAACAATTAGTAAACAACAATTAATAATTTTTTTTATAACAAACACAAAAAAATAAAAAATAAAAACTGACCTTTATTTCTCTTCTCGATTGAGCCTCATTTTGTTTCTTCTGCTTCAAGAATTTCGCCATTTTTGTTTGCTTCTTTTGATTTTTTAATAAATCCTTATACAATCCCGCTTGTTTTTCAACTTTAAATGTTGGTTTTCCCTTTATTTTTGATGGTTGACTCATAATTCCCTGATAAGAATCAGACTGAAAAAAAAATTTACACATAAAAATTTCGTCTACATAATATTTAAAAATCCTTTTTAATTTAAATACCAAAAAAAAAAATGTTTGAATAAAATAAATTTTTTAATGTCTTAAAAAAAAAAAAAAAAAATACGAACCGAAGTTTTTGGTTTTTGTTCCTTTTCAAATTTCCGCCGCTTTTTTTGTGGTTCTTCGGATTTTTCCTTATTTCCCGTCCAAAGTGGATTATTTTCCCTACTTTTGTTAAATCGCTTCTGTTTCGCATTAATAATCACACGATTTTCTATCGAAAAAGCGACGATTGGCCTCTGAAAAAAATTAATTTAAAAGTTCTATTAAAAAAACTGTCGATTATGGAAAATTTGTAATTAAAGTTAAAATAGAAATTAGTAAAATATTAAATCGAATTAATAAAATATTGAATAGAATTTAAAAAAAAATGAATAAAATTAAAAAAAAAAATTGAACAGAGTTTCAAAATATTGAACAGAGTTTAAAAATGTTGAATAGACTTTAAAAAATATTGAATAGTATTAATAAAAAATTGAATAGAATTTAAAAAAAAAATGAAAAGAATTTAAAAAATATTAAACAGAATTGAAAAATATTGAATAGAGTTTCAAAATAATGAATAGACTTTTAAAAATATTGAATAAAATTAACAAAAACTACTTTTTTTATTAAAAATAATAATAAATAGTATTTATTTAAGAATAAATATCGGTATTTAAAAAATAAATAAAACTAAACCAAATAAAAAGACTGAAAAACTAACTAAAAAAAAATTTGAAATTAATATTTAACCTTTTGCTTTGAAAAAATATTTGGATTATTATTAATGCTCCTTAGAGCTTTCAAAGCATCTTCATGTGAAGTAAATGAGACAAAACCATATTCTTTCGATTCTCCAATTCCATTTGCGTCCGGTTTTCTTAAATTTCTCATCACACGTGCCTGAAAAAAAAAATTAAGAAGCGCAATTAATTTTTTGTTTTCCCTTTCTTTATTTTATTCCTTTATTCAAAATTATTATTTGCTTCCTATTGAAAAATGTTAAAATTTCAAAAAAAAAAAAATAAATAAAAATTTAAAAGGAAATTTTTTACCTCAGAGATGACGGCATTTGGTCCAGAGTGTTTTTTGAAAATTTCCCGAAGTTGTGAATCGTTCATTGACGGCGGTAAATTTTGTACAACGAGACGAATTCTCGAAACGAACATATTCAAGTTGCGTAAAATTTGCGATTTCCATCGTTCTAGTTGCAAGCGTTTCTCAATATCTTGAGCCGAGACGCCGACTGCAGATGGATGACGAGCGAGAATTACTGAAACGAAAACGAAACGATATTGTCATTAATTTTTAAAATTTAAATAATAATTTGTTAAATTAAAAAATTTTAAATCATTACCTACATTAAAAAATTTTTTTTTTTTTTTATTTTATATAGATTAAAAAAATTTAATTTCTTTAAATGAAAAAACTTCAATTTATTTAAATTATAAAATTAATAATTTCTAAACGTTCCAGAGGAGACGAAAATATTTTTTTTTTTTTAAATATTAAATATTAAATATTTTTTTTTTTAATCTTATATTTAAAAATAAATTGACAATACTTGAAAAAATGCATAAATTCTTTTATAGCTTTAAATAGAATTTGAAAAAATACCTCCTTCCTTGACTAGATACAAATTTCTCGAGTCCTTGACTTTTTCGGATTTTATATTCTTCCTCTCAACCACTTCATTTTTATGAAGTGCACGATGTGGATCTAAGATTTGATCAAAAATTTTCAATTCTGTACCAGCCGCTAAACACTTTTCGGCGTCTTCGACATTCTGAAATTTAAAGAAATAAAATTAAATAAACAAAACATTTTAATTTTCCTAAGAATTCAATTATTTAAAAATATTTGCATAAAATTCTTTAAATAGTAATTCAATTATTTTCAATATAATGTTAATAGAATTATTCGAAAGAATACAATTATTATTAAAAATTTTATGAACATTCTTCGTGGAAAATTCAATTAATTTCATAAATAATAAAAATCCCAAAATGGAATTCAATTATTTAAAACAAAAATTGAATAAAACTTTTTATAAGAGTATAATTAAATTCCTCGAAAGAATTTTATTATTTTTAATAACTTTAATAGAATTCTTCGAAACCATTGAATATTTAAACATTTAATTATTGAATTTTATTAAAATTTTTAGATATTTATAAAAAATAATTGTTAAAAATTATTTTTAAATGTAGAAAATAATTGAATTTTTTCGAAAAATATTATTGAAAATTGAAAAAAGTAATTGAATTCTTTCATGAAAATTGTATTAAAAATAATTGAATTGTTTGAAAAGATTTATTAAAATTTAAGAAAATAATTAAATTCTTTTGAAAACTTTTATAACAAATAAAAAAATTAATTTCCATCGTGAAATTTTATATTGAAAATAATTGAATTTTTTCGAAAGTGACATTCTTTTGAAAATTGTCGAAAAAAGTCGAAAAAAACGATAATAACCAAAGCTTGGAAATTTAATTCAAAAAGAAGAAAAAAATAAGAGTCAATTACCCTAAATTTGACAAAAGCTGTTCCTTTAGAATGTTCAGTCAAAGGATCAACGCAAACTAATGCATAAAAAACGGGTCCAAATTGTTCCATGCAATATTTCAGATCCTCATTCTTTGCTTGGAAAGGAACATTTTTTAGAAAAACGGTTTTTCCTTCACTGACATCATTCGAAACTCTACGCGGTCTTGAATCATCATCTTCTTCGATTTTAAACTTTTTCTCATCTTTTTCGTCTTCATCATCATCATCATCATCATTTTCCTCATCTTCATCATCATTTTCATCATCTTCTTCGTCTTCATCATCATCATCGCTTTTTTCGCTCTTCACCGAAGCATCGTCATCCTCACTTTTAACCGACGCTTTTTCATCATCATCATCATCATCATCAGTTTCCGGTTCCTCTTTTATTTCGACAGGAATGTCGGTTTCAATTTTCGTTTCGCCTTCAGTTTCGTCGGTGATGTCAATTTCCTCGTGCTTAACTTCCGGTGTTGTGTTAAATTTACTCTTTGGAACGGCCCAATCGACGACGACTTCCCTGTCGAGAAGGGGTTTCAAATTTAAATAGTGAATTGCTTGCGCCGCACTTTGAACCCTTTCAAATTGAACGAATGCACAGCCGATTGGGGTGCCGTTCGGTTTCTTCAATATTTGAACGTCTTCAACTTTCCCGTGTTGGGAGAAATGTTCTTTTATATTTTCCTCAGTTGCCTGCAATGTGAAAGAAAATTAATAATTATAAAAATCAATTTTATTTTCTACCAAAAAAATAGTTTTACAATTTTATAAAAAAAAATCTGATTTTTATTTCTTTTTGTTATTTTTTATTTTTTTTTTATTTAAATTCCTTTTCTTTTACTTTTCATATTCATTTATTTTTTATTAATATTGTCCCGTTATTAAAAGTAAATAAATAAACTAAATAAATTTTTTTTTTTTTTTCTACAAGAAAATAATAACTTTTTTTTACCTTGAACGACAAATTACGAACGACAATTCGCGCTCGTTTCTTTCGTTTCTGATTTTTCTGTAATTTTCGTTCTTCTGCTTTATTTAAATTTTGATTCTTCTTGTTCTTTTTTTTCACTGATTTTTCTTCCTCTTTTTCTTCTTTTTCTGCATCAGCAGCATCATCATCATCTTCTTTCTCTTTATTTTCTTTCAATTCCACAACATTTTCCGATTCTTCTTCAGGATTTTCTTCCTTTTTCACTTTCTCGTAATATTTATCCTTTGATATTGCCCAATCAGTATTTATTGGTCGTCCTTTAATTAAAAAAAGAGAAAATTAATTTTTCAGTAAAAAAAATTAACATTAACAGTCAAATAAAAAAAAATAACTAACTGAAAATAATAATATAATAATAAAAATAATAATAAATAATAATATAAATAAAAGATGTTTTGATATTATTTTTATTGCTTTCGAAAAATATTGAATTAATAAATAATACCTAATAAAAAAAAAAAAAAAAAATAATACCTAATAATAAATAATAATAAAAATAATATAAGAAAAAAATAGTAACAAAAATAACAAAAAATAGTAATAATAAATAAGTGTGAAATTGTGAAAATAAAAAAAAATAATAGTGAAAATATTAAAAAAAAAAAAAAAAAGTAAAAAGAATAACAAAAAGAATCACCTAAAACTTCTTGTTTGTTGGTTTGAAATATTGCCTTCGATGCGTCCGTCACTCTTTTAAATTGAACAAAACCGCAGCCCACTGGTTTTCCATCTGGACGTCGAAGTAAATTAATTTCCTCAATTTCTCCAAATGGTTCATACAAACGTCGAACATCACCTTCTGTTATCTAATTTTGTAAATTAAAAAACAATTTTTCATTTACATTATTTCAAAGTATTTTTTCAACAATTTTTTTCAAATTTTATTTCTAAACACTTTAATAAAATTTTTTTTACAATTAAAAATTTATTTCCAAGAAAATTAGACGAGATCCTGACTCTTTAAATAATTAATATTTAATTTTTCATAAGTGTACTCTTCGCTAATAATCCATCATTTGTATCTACAATGATAAAAATAATTACAATGTTTATTAAAAAAAAAAAAAAATGCGACGGTCTCCGAAGAAAGAAAAAGCAAACTTTTAGGTTATGTTTATTATTTTTGGAGTAGAAGCAAATTATTATTACAAATTAATAAATTATTGATATTCAAACCTTAAAAACGTCTTTAAAAAACTGGTTTTAAATTTAAATAAAGTATTTTTTTTTTTTTTTTTTTTTTTTTTTTAATACTAAAACAGAAACTTTTAATGAAGATAGATTTAAAATAAACATAACCTATAATTCGTCTGCTTCTTAGGTACCTTTAACAGAAGCGCGTCATATATAAACAATTAATAATTAATAGTAAAAAATAAATACAGCAATAAATAAAAAAAGCAGTAGAAATTTATTGTAGTAAAAACTTAACAAAAGTGGGTTTACAATATTTTTTGAAACTCAGGAAGTAATTTTTTTTTCCACAATACATTTTATTTTCTCCAGGCAAGCGTGATGTTCCGGTAAAAAATCTCCACTGTTCATATAGATCTTCAGTTTTCTAAGACATTCCAGTGCTTCTAAAGTTGTTATTTTTTCTTCTTTTAGATTTTCGTAATTATCCTCATTCTTTACCCCCAACAATTTGAAGCCTTCATCATCAATATCAATTTCTTCAGAATTATTAATAATTATTTCTTCATCGTCATCTGTCTCATTTTTTACCCCCAACAATTTTTCGCCATCATCAAAATTATTTTTCATTATTTCTTCATCGTCATCTCTTTCATTCTTCATCCCTAAAAATTTGTCACCATCATCAACATCAATTTCATCAGAATTATTCATAATTATTTCTTCATCGTCAACTCTTTCATTCTTTACCCTCGACAATTTGTCGCCATCATCATCAACAACATCAATATTATTTTTCATTATTTCTTCATCGTCATCTCTTTCATTCTTCGCCCACAACAATTTGTCGCCATCATCAACATCCATTTTATCAGAATTATTCTTAACTATTTCTACATCGTCATCTTTCTCATTCTTTACCCTCGACAACTGGACATCAACGAAATTATTCATCATCTCATCGCCTGATATTGTTTCTTCACTATCATCATTATCATCATTATCATCATTATCATCATCATCATTGTCATCATTGTCCGATTCGCTGACTAAATTCCCCTCAACTCTCCCACCAGTGATGAAATTCAAAATATCATCATCCGATCTTGGTTCCCAGCCATAATCACCGTACTCCACATCATTGAGCCATTCCAAAAGCTTCTCCCTCAATTCCTCCACCGAATCGATATTATTTCCCCTCGGAAAGAAATTCGTAATCTGCTCGTCGAACTCTTGAAGAAAACTCATAGATTCCCGAACTGTTTTACTAGAGAATTCTAAATCCCTAAAAACTGAATTTATTTGAGAGTCCGATAGAAGAGAACTCCACACTTTATGCAGGTGACTTGCTTCTAAATTCTGCCAATCTTCACCCAAAATGGTGATACAATCTTCGAGATTGAATTTACTGAGATAATTCACAGTGCCCAACGAAGAGAACAAGGCAGATTTCAGTAAATTTTGTTTGTAGCGCTTCTTCGTCTGGAGTGTTAGACCACGAGCCATTGGCTGGATAATGGGTGTTAAATTCGGTGGCAAGTATTCAATGGTGAAATTCTTGTTGATTGAATTCAGTTCCTTAAGGTCTGGATGACATGGCGCATTGTCCAAAATTAGAATCACTTTTCCAGTTATTCCTCTCTTTTTTTGATGATCAAGAACATTTGGTATGAATATCTCTCTGTACCTGAAAAATTTGCAAAAACAAACTTTTACGAATTTCCAAAAATTGAGGCGCATGATTATTCCCCAAATGTCATTTTACCGAACTGTCATTTTAACGAATTGCATTTATTCGAACTGTTATTTTAAACGAATTGCATTTATTCGAACTGTTATTTTAAACGAAATGTCACTTTTGCGAATCGAAAAAATGACTTTTCTCAAAAGTGACAATTCGTAAAAATGATATTTCACAAAAACTACTTCTCGCAAAAAAAAAGACTATTCGCAAAAGTGGCAATTCGTAAAAATGTCGATTCACAAAAGTGACATTTCGTAAAAATGACAATTCGAGAAAATGACAATTCGAAAAAATGTCAGTTCGCATAAATGACAATTCGTAAAAATGACAATTCGAGAAAATGACAATTCGAAAAAATGTCAGTTCGCATAAATGACAATTCGTAAAAATGACAATTCGCAAAAATGACTTTTCGCAAATGTGGCAATTCGTAAAAATGGCGATTCGCAAATGTGGCAATTCGTGAAAATGGCGATTCGCAAAAGTGACATTTCGTTAAAATAACAGTTCGGATAAATGCAATTCGGTAAAATGACAGTTTGGTAAAATGACTATTCGCAAAAGTGGCAATTCGTAAAAATGTCGATTCGCAAATGTGGCAATTCGTGAAAATGGCGATTCGCAAAAGTGACATTTCGTTAAAATAACAGTTCGGATAAATGCAATTCGGTAAAATGACAGTTTGGTAAAATGACTATTCGCAAAAGTGGCAATTCGTAAAAATGTCGATTCGCAAATGTGGCAATTCGTGAAAATGGCGATTCGCAAAAGTGACATTTCGTTAAAATAACAGTTCGGATAAATGCAATTCGGTAAAATGACAGTTTGGTAAAATGACTATTCGCAAATGTGGCAATTCGTAAAAATGGCGATTCGCAAAAGTGACATTTCGTTAAAATAACAGTTCGAATAAATGCAATTCGTTAAAATGACAGTTCGGTAAAATGACATTTGGGGAATAATCATGCGCCTCAAGGGTTAATGGCTAACAACTTGTTATTTGGGATTTTTTTTCAAATTGATGTTTACGAATCCAATTTTAGTCATTATAACAAAAAAAAAAAAAAATTCATGAGTATCTAACTTTTATAATCATTTTGAAACACGTGGAGAAAATATTAAAGAAATATTTTATATTCCAAATACCCTTGGGCGATATTTGCATATTAAAATTTTATGGAGTTACAGCTGCATTGTGTGTGTCTTATCAAATTTCTAAGCTTTCTTGTCAGTATAAATTTTGAACACAAGTTGTCTCGAATTTACAAAATATTAAAACGGTTAAAAAAGTACAAGAAAATTTTTTAGAAGAAAGAAACTAAAAATCGATTCTCAATCATTTCAATCATGAAAGTATTGAATTCGAAAAAATGGTTTCAATTTGCAACCATTATTACGGTTTATGTCAGTGTAGTTAACTCCGCAATCATACCAGATGCTTCTCCTCTGAAAAACGATTCAACTTTGCCACTTGGTCAAGATTCTGACAAAAAACTATTAAAAAATCAAGAAGAGGAAAACCTTCCTCAATTTGCTTTAGACGATCCGGAATTATTTCACAATTTAACGCACAATCAAACATTTTTCACAAATTGTTCAAATTTGCCCGAAAGAATGGAAAACCTCTACAATTCGTCAAAACTTCTAACACTGGATTCGAAAGGATTTAACTATATTCTACGCGAAGCATTGAATATCTGGAATGAAAGTAATATACCAACCTACATCAAATATGAAGATTTATTCGCAATAATGCATTACACTGCTAATGGTTATATGGAAATGAAAAAAGATTCAGATGAAACGAGGCGAATGAAAAATGCCATTTACAGACTCGCAATTATGCAATCTTTAGATTCAGAAGAATACGAAACGGAATTATATCGAGGCGAAACTAAGCCATTAAATTGGTATGAAAATCAATTTAATAAATCAATAAATTCTTTTGTTTTTCAAAATTTTACCTCCACTTCGACTGAACGATATATCGCAACAATATACTCTGCGGAAGACGATGCATCCGTTAATCAGACAAAAACAATTTATGAAATGTCTTTCACTGAACCATTTTTAAGAGCAGATGTCACGAAATTTAGTCTTTATTGGATTGACGAAGAAAGAATTCTATTACCAGGTACAAAATTTGTTATTAATGAAATAAAGTGGAGAACTGAAGATGGACGAAAAGTTGGTTTGACAGTGAATCTAACACACAATTATGGAAATAAGACACTACTTGATCATCAACGGCAAGTTATGAGGGAACTGAAGAAACTACAGAATTCTGGTACCCAATTTTATGTGTGTTAAATAATTTTTTATTAAATAAACCAATGAATACCATTTCGATTTCAATTATGTAAATCTGGTAAATGTAATTTTTTTTTTTTTTTTATTTTTATTTTTTTTACGATTCTGCGCTGTAAAATATGTATTTCTTTTCTCAATAAATTGTAACTGTTAAAAAAATGTTTAGTTTTTACCTTTTAATGTAGAAAATAAGAAAATTCAATAATTAACTATATAAGTGTTCTTTTATTATAATTGCAATAAATATTTTGTCTACCAACTTTTAAAAATTTCAAGATAGCGGTATAGAAGGATTACAGTACAGAATGAAAAAGGTCCAAATCCAACAGGTCCAATAATTAGAAGGCATTTTTTAAAAGAAATTCAAAATTTTATCTGGGAATTATTATTATTTTTGATATGTTTTAATAGATACTTAATATTATACCAACTTCTTTATTTTTCACTATTTTTTTATTTAATAATACCTATTATCTTTTTTTTCAAATAATTAAAAAATATTTTTACTAATCTAAAAATATGATTAATGTTATTATTCATTATTAAACAAGTTTTGAGTAAAAAAAAAAAATGTTATAGATCAAATTTTGTTTAAGAAATTTTAAATTTATTTAAAAAAAAATATTATTACAAAATTTCTATTTGTTAAAATGGATTGTAAAATTATTGGAAAACATGAATAACTTACTTTCTTTTCAATAAATATTTAATCATTATTATTTTTCCACAGGAATCAAAATTTTCAAAAATTTCAAATTCAAACCTTTTTGAAATAAAAAATATTTTTACTGTAATTTTTTCAAAATTATTTTCACCATTTTAATTCAATTATTATTTTCTAGAATTTTAAAATAAAATTCTTCTTTAAACCAATTTAATAATTTTTGAAAAAGTTCGATTAAAATTTTATTAAAAAAAAGATTGAAATTCTGCGAAGAATTTTATTACTTTTGAAAATAATTGAATTCCTAAAAAGAATTTTTATTATTTATGCGAAAATAAAAATTTTTGAAAATAATAATTGAAATTTTGCCAAAAATTTTATTTTGTATTAAAATTTATCAAAGAAATTTAATTAATAAATTATGTCAAAATTCAATTATTTTCAATGTCTACTATTTCAATAAAATTTCACAAATAAATTCAATTATTTCAAAAGAAATTTTAATAAAATTCTTCTCAAGAATTTAATTATATTGAAAAATTTACAAAAATTCTTGTCAAAATTTCAATTATCTTTATAAATAATAAAATTTTTCTCTGAAATTCAATTATTTTCAAAAATTTTAATAATACTCTTGGCAGAATTTCAATTATTTTTAATACAATTTTCATTAAATTATTATATATTATTATTTATTATTATTATAATTATTTTTAAAAATTTTAACGAATATCTCGTCAAGAATTCAATTATCATTACAAATAGCAAAATTTTTCGACAAAAATACAATTATTTTCAAAAATTTTAAAAAAATTCTTTGCAAAATTTAAATTATTTTCAAAAACTTTTTACAATTCAATAATTTTCAATATTTACTAGTTTCATAAAATTTATTACAAAAGTTCAATTATTGAAAAAAATTTTTGATACAATTATACGAAAACATTCATTTTCATCGCAGAATTTCAATTATATTTTTAATACAATTTTAAATAAACTCCATGAAAAATGCAATTAATCCTAAAAATTTTATTAAATTCTTCAAAATAATTCAATTATTTTCTCAAATTTTAGTAAATCCTTTAAATCAATTCAATTATTTTATTAAATAGTAAATTTTTTCTCCAAAAATTCAATTATTTTCACGAAAGAATTCATTTTTTTTCTTAATTCGTTAAAAAATTTTTGAAAACAAAGAATTTAATTATTTTTTTATATTTTAATAAATTCTTTGAAACAATTCAATTATTTTTAAAAATAGTAAAATTTTTTGCAAAAATTCAATTTAACAAAATTTTAATAAAATTTCACGAAAGAATTCAATTACTTTTTAAAATTTTAATAAATCCTTCAAAACAATTCATTTATTTTTTTAAATATTAAAATCTTTGCAAAAATTCAATTATTTTCAATAAAATTTCATGAAAGAATTCAATTCTTTTTCTTAATTCGTTATAAAATTTTTCAAAACAAAGAATTCAATTATTTTTTTATATTTTAATAAATTCTTTGAAACAATTCAATTATTTTTTAAACAATTTAAACAAAATTTCACGAAATAATTCAATTATTTTCAAAAATTTTAAGAAATCCTTCGAAACAATTCAATTATTTTATTAAATAGTAAAATCTTTGCAAAAATTCAACTATTTTCACAAAAGAATTCAATTTTTTTCTTAATTTGTAATAAAATTTTTCAAAAAGATTTCAATTATCTTGATAAACAACAGAATTCTTCGCATAAATTCAATTACTTTAATGAATTTTAATTTAATTCTTTTCCAAAATTCAATTATTTTGATAAATATATCAAAATTCATTTAAAGAATTCAATTCTTTTGAAAAATAATAAAATACTTTGCAGAAATTAAATTATTTTCATAATTTTTTAAAAATTTGCGTCAAGAATTGAATGGAATTATTAAAAAAAAACTCCATTATTTTCAAGAAAATTGAAATTAATTTCTTTAAAACAATTCAAATTATTTTGAAGAATTTTAATAAAAATCTTGCCAAGAATTAAATTATTTGAAATTGATCTTCTTTTTTTTATAATAAATTAAAGATCATTATTTTCTAAAATAGAAATATTTTTACTGTTATTCTTTCAAAATTATTTTCATCATTTTAATTCAATTATTATTTTCAAGAATTTTAAAATAAAATTCTTCTTTAAACCAATTTAATAATTTTTGAAAAAGTTCGATCAAAATTTTATTAAAAAAAAAATTGAAATTCTGCGATGAATTTTATTTATGAAAATAATTGAATTCCTAAGAAGAATTTTATTATTTATGAGAAAATAATTCATTACCTGTAAAAAAAATTTTGATTATTTTATTGAAAATAATTAAATTATTGCGAAGAAATTTATTGAAGAAAAATTATAAATAATAGAATTCATATGAAATTGATGAAAATTTTTGAAAATAATTGAAATTTTGCTAAAATTTTTTTTTTTTTAAATTGGATTTTGCCAAGAATTTTATTAAAAATTTTGAAAATAATCGAATTTTTGAAAATAATTGAATTTATGCAATCATTTAATATAATTTTTTCAAAATTCAATTTTTTTTTAGTGTTTTTGAGGAAAATTCGTTTATAAATCCACTATTTTTAATAATTAATTAATTAAAAATAATAAAAAATTTAACAAATTAATTTTTTAAAATAGAAATTTTTTATTAAGACGAATAATTCGATTTCATTGCTTATGTTAATCATTAAAATCAAATTTCATATTTGTTACAAAAAAACAATTTTTTTTTTTTTTTTGAGAAAAATTCTCGTTACTTGAGGTTTTTTATTTAGTTACGAGTCGAATTTTAGTCATTGTAACAAATTCCATTAGGAGAACTTTTATAAAATTTTCAAGACACGAGAAGCAAATATTATTAAAATATTTTATTTTCCAAGTACCCTTGACGATATTTTTCAATATTAAAATTTTATGGAAAAACAAATAAAAGATATTTTTATATTCAAAAATTTGTCATTAATCAACTATCAACTTGTAGTCAAACAGTAACAATTGTCAATTGCAGCTGGTTTTTGTGTGTCTTTGATCAAACTTTTAAACTTTGTCTGTTTAAGTAGTGTACATAAGCTGTCTCGAAATTTACCTTATAAAAAGAAGTTAAAAAAGTACAAGAAAATTTATTAGTAGAAAGATATTAACAATCGGTTCACATTTCACAATCATTTTGAATCATGAAAATATTAAATTCTATAAAATGGTTTCTATTCGCAAACATTATTATACACAGTATTGTGTGTGTAGTTGACTCCTTTATGCTACCAGATTCGGATTTGGATTTGGATTTGCCACCCAGGCAACATTTTAACAAAAAACTGTTGAAAAATCAAGAAGAGGAAAACCTTCCACAATTTGCTTTAGACGATCCGGAATTATTTCACAATTTAACGCACAATCAAACATTTTTCACAAATTGTTCAAATTTGCCCGAAAGAATGGAAAACCTCTACAATTCGTCAAAACTTCTAACACTGGATTCGAAAGGATTTAACTATATTCTACGCGAAGCATTGAATATCTGGAATGAAAGTAATATACCAACCTACATCAAATATGAAGATTTATTCGCAATAATGCATTACACTGCTAATGGTTATATGGAAATGAAAAAAGATTCAGATGAAACGAGGCGAATGAAAAATGCCATTTACAGACTCGCAATTATGCAATCTTTAGATTCAGAAGAATACGAAACGGAATTATATCGAGGCGAAACTAAGCCATTAAATTGGTATGAAAATCAATTTAATAAATCAATAAATTCTTTTGTTTTTCAAAATTTTACCTCCACTTCGACTGAACGATATATCGCAACAATATACTCTGCGGAAGACGATGCATCCGTTAATCAGACAAAAACAATTTATGAAATGTCTTTCACTGAACCATTTTTAAGAGCAGATGTCACGAAATTTAGTCTTTATTGGATTGACGAAGAAAGAATTCTATTACCAGGTACAAAATTTGTTATTAATGAAATAAAGTGGAGAACTGAAGATGGACGAAAAGTTGGTTTGACAGTGAATCTAACACACAATTATGGAAATAAGACACTACTTGATCATCAACGGCAAGTTATGAGGGAACTGAAGAAACTACAGAATTCTGGTACCCAATTTTATGTGTGTTAAATAATTTTTTATTAAATAAACCAATGAATACCATTTCGATTTCAATTATGTAAATCTGGTAAATGTAATTTTTTTTTTTTTTTTATTTTTATTTTTTTTACGATTCTGCGCTGTAAAATATGTATTTCTTTTCTCAATAAATTGTAACTGTTAAAAAAATGTTTAGTTTTTACCTTTTAATGTAGAAAATAAGAAAATTCAATAATTAACTATATAAGTGTTCTTTTATTATAATTGCAATAAATATTTTGTCTACCAACTTTTAAAAATTTCAAGATAGCGGTATAGAAGGATTACAGTACAGAATGAAAAAGGTCCAAATCCAACAGGTCCAATAATTAGAAGGCATTTTTTAAAAGAAATTCAAAATTTTATCTGGGAATTATTATTATTTTTGATATGTTTTAATAGATACTTAATATTATACCAACTTCTTTATTTTTCACTATTTTTTTATTTAATAATACCTATTATCTTTTTTTTCAAATAATTAAAAAATATTTTTACTAATCTAAAAATATGATTAATGTTATTATTCATTATTAAACAAGTTTTGAGTAAAAAAAAAAAATGTTATAGATCAAATTTTGTTTAAGAAATTTTAAATTTATTTAAAAAAAAATATTATTACAAAATTTCTATTTGTTAAAATGGATTGTAAAATTATTGGAAAACATGAATAACTTACTTTCTTTTCAATAAATATTTAATCATTATTATTTTTCCACAGGAATCAAAATTTTCAAAAATTTCAAATTCAAACCTTTTTGAAATAAAAAATATTTTTACTGTAATTTTTTCAAAATTATTTTCACCATTTTAATTCAATTATTATTTTCTAGAATTTTAAAATAAAATTCTTCTTTAAACCAATTTAATAATTTTTGAAAAAGTTCGATTAAAATTTTATTAAAAAAAAGATTGAAATTCTGCGAAGAATTTTATTACTTTTGAAAATAATTGAATTCCTAAAAAGAATTTTTATTATTTATGCGAAAATAAAAATTTTTGAAAATAATAATTGAAATTTTGCCAAAAATTTTATTTTGTATTAAAATTTATCAAAGAAATTTAATTAATAAATTATGTCAAAATTCAATTATTTTCAATGTCTACTATTTCAATAAAATTTCACAAATAAATTCAATTATTTCAAAAGAAATTTTAATAAAATTCTTCTCAAGAATTTAATTATATTGAAAAATTTACAAAAATTCTTGTCAAAATTTCAATTATCTTTATAAATAATAAAATTTTTCTCTGAAATTCAATTATTTTCAAAAATTTTAATAATACTCTTGGCAGAATTTCAATTATTTTTAATACAATTTTCATTAAATTATTATATATTATTATTTATTATTATTATAATTATTTTTAAAAATTTTAACGAATATCTCGTCAAGAATTCAATTATCATTACAAATAGCAAAATTTTTCGACAAAAATACAATTATTTTCAAAAATTTTAAAAAAATTCTTTGCAAAATTTAAATTATTTTCAAAAACTTTTTACAATTCAATAATTTTCAATATTTACTAGTTTCATAAAATTTATTACAAAAGTTCAATTATTGAAAAAAATTTTTGATACAATTATACGAAAACATTCATTTTCATCGCAGAATTTCAATTATATTTTTAATACAATTTTAAATAAACTCCATGAAAAATGCAATTAATCCTAAAAATTTTATTAAATTCTTCAAAATAATTCAATTATTTTCTCAAATTTTAGTAAATCCTTTAAATCAATTCAATTATTTTATTAAATAGTAAATTTTTTCTCCAAAAATTCAATTATTTTCACGAAAGAATTCATTTTTTTTCTTAATTCGTTAAAAAATTTTTGAAAACAAAGAATTTAATTATTTTTTTATATTTTAATAAATTCTTTGAAACAATTCAATTATTTTTAAAAATAGTAAAATTTTTTGCAAAAATTCAATTTAACAAAATTTTAATAAAATTTCACGAAAGAATTCAATTACTTTTTAAAATTTTAATAAATCCTTCAAAACAATTCATTTATTTTTTTAAATATTAAAATCTTTGCAAAAATTCAATTATTTTCAATAAAATTTCATGAAAGAATTCAATTCTTTTTCTTAATTCGTTATAAAATTTTTCAAAACAAAGAATTCAATTATTTTTTTATATTTTAATAAATTCTTTGAAACAATTCAATTATTTTTTAAACAATTTAAACAAAATTTCACGAAATAATTCAATTATTTTCAAAAATTTTAAGAAATCCTTCGAAACAATTCAATTATTTTATTAAATAGTAAAATCTTTGCAAAAATTCAACTATTTTCACAAAAGAATTCAATTTTTTTCTTAATTTGTAATAAAATTTTTCAAAAAGATTTCAATTATCTTGATAAACAACAGAATTCTTCGCATAAATTCAATTACTTTAATGAATTTTAATTTAATTCTTTTCCAAAATTCAATTATTTTGATAAATATATCAAAATTCATTTAAAGAATTCAATTCTTTTGAAAAATAATAAAATACTTTGCAGAAATTAAATTATTTTCATAATTTTTTAAAAATTTGCGTCAAGAATTGAATGGAATTATTAAAAAAAAACTCCATTATTTTCAAGAAAATTGAAATTAATTTCTTTAAAACAATTCAAATTATTTTGAAGAATTTTAATAAAAATCTTGCCAAGAATTAAATTATTTGAAATTGATCTTCTTTTTTTTATAATAAATTAAAGATCATTATTTTCTAAAATAGAAATATTTTTACTGTTATTCTTTCAAAATTATTTTCATCATTTTAATTCAATTATTATTTTCAAGAATTTTAAAATAAAATTCTTCTTTAAACCAATTTAATAATTTTTGAAAAAGTTCGATCAAAATTTTATTAAAAAAAAAATTGAAATTCTGCGATGAATTTTATTTATGAAAATAATTGAATTCCTAAGAAGAATTTTATTATTTATGAGAAAATAATTCATTACCTGTAAAAAAAATTTTGATTATTTTATTGAAAATAATTAAATTATTGCGAAGAAATTTATTGAAGAAAAATTATAAATAATAGAATTCATATGAAATTGATGAAAATTTTTGAAAATAATTGAAATTTTGCTAAAATTTTTTTTTTTTTAAATTGGATTTTGCCAAGAATTTTATTAAAAATTTTGAAAATAATCGAATTTTTGAAAATAATTGAATTTATGCAATCATTTAATATAATTTTTTCAAAATTCAATTTTTTTTTAGTGTTTTTGAGGAAAATTCGTTTATAAATCCACTATTTTTAATAATTAATTAATTAAAAATAATAAAAAATTTAACAAATTAATTTTTTAAAATAGAAATTTTTTATTAAGACGAATAATTCGATTTCATTGCTTATGTTAATCATTAAAATCAAATTTCATATTTGTTACAAAAAAACAATTTTTTTTTTTTTTTGAGAAAAATTCTCGTTACTTGAGGTTTTTTATTTAGTTACGAGTCGAATTTTAGTCATTGTAACAAATTCCATTAGGAGAACTTTTATAAAATTTTCAAGACACGAGAAGCAAATATTATTAAAATATTTTATTTTCCAAGTACCCTTGACGATATTTTTCAATATTAAAATTTTATGGAAAAACAAATAAAAGATATTTTTATATTCAAAAATTTGTCATTAATCAACTATCAACTTGTAGTCAAACAGTAACAATTGTCAATTGCAGCTGGTTTTTGTGTGTCTTTGATCAAACTTTTAAACTTTGTCTGTTTAAGTAGTGTACATAAGCTGTCTCGAAATTTACCTTATAAAAAGAAGTTAAAAAAGTACAAGAAAATTTATTAGTAGAAAGATATTAACAATCGGTTCACATTTCACAATCATTTTGAATCATGAAAATATTAAATTCTATAAAATGGTTTCTATTCGCAAACATTATTATACACAGTATTGTGTGTGTAGTTGACTCCTTTATGCTACCAGATTCGGATTTGGATTTGGATTTGCCACCCAGGCAACATTTTAACAAAAAACTGTTGAAAAATCAAGAAGAGGAAAACCTTCCACAATTTGCTTTAGACGATCCGGAATTATTTCACAATTTAACGCACAAGCAAAAATTTTTCAAAAATTGTTCAAATTTGCCCGAAAGAATGGAAAACCTCTACAATTCGTCAAAACTTCTAACACTGGATTCGAAAACATTTCACGAAGTTTTAAACAAAGCTTTCATTATCTGGAGAGAAAGTAACGCATCAACTTACATGAAATTTGAAGATTTATTCGCAATTTTGTATTACACTGGCAATGGTTATAAAGAAATGGAAAATAATTCGGATGAATCGAGACGAATGAAAAATGCCATTTACAGACTTGCAATTACGCAATCTTTAAATTCAGAAGAATACGAAACGAAATTATATCGAGGCGAAGCTATGCCACTAAATTGGTATGAAAAACGATTAAATAAATCAATAAATTTATTTGTTTTTGAAAAATTTACTTCCACTTCGACTGATTCAATTGCCGCAGAATTATATTCTGCGATAAGAAATATAAATAATAATTTTACAGAAACAATTTATGAAATGTCCTTCACTGAACCATTCTTAAGAGCTGAGATTGAGCAATTTAGTCTTTATCAGGAACGAGAAAGAATTCTCCTACCGGGAACAAATTTTTTTGTTAATCAACTAATTTGGAAAATTAAGGACGGAAAAAAAGTCAATTTAACAATAAAACTAATACATAATTATGGAAATATGACACTAATCGATCATCAACGGCAAGTTATGAGGGAACTGAAGAAACTACAGAATTCTGGTACCCAATTTTATGTCTGTTAAATAATTTTTTAGTCGATAAATTTAAATAAATTTTTCTTAACAGATAACAATTTATTTATTTATAGATAAATAAAGTTTTGTTAAATAAATTAATCTATACCATTTCGACTTTAATTCTGTAAATCTGGTATCAGAAAAAATATTTAAAATCAGTTTTATGATTATATGCTGTACTATTTGCGTTCTCAATAAATTGCAAATTTTTTAAAAATAAATTCTTCGTTTTTTACCTTAAAAAAAAAAAAAAGTTTTTTTTTTATAAAAAAAATTTAAAAAATAAGATTTTGTCGCAATTTATAAATAATAAAAAACTCCGTAAAAAACTCAAAATTATGTTTTTTTTTAGAATTTCGACTAATTTCAAATCGCTAATACTAGAAATTTAAAAAAACTATTCTCAAAAATATTATAGTCTCAAATTCTTTAAAGCGATTCAATTATTTTTAAAAAATATTCGAAATTCATTTTCAATAGAATCTTGTATTTTCATGAAATTTCGCAAAAACAATTCAATTATAACAAAATTTATCAAATTCATCCAAAATTCAATAATTTAATAATAAAATTTTCACAGTAATTCAATTAATTTAGAATAGCATTTTCAAAAAAAAATTTTGAAAAAATAAAATTAATTAATTATTTAACAAAATATTTATACAATTCTTCACAATACTTCAATTACTTTTTCACTAATAATAAAATTTTTCATGAAAATTCAAAATTTTTTAAAAAATTATCGATAAAATTCCCAAGCAAGAATTAAATTATTTTCATAAATATAATAAAAACTCATCGAAGAATTTCCAATTATTTTTAATACTACTATTTTAAATACATTATAATAATCGTAAGTTTCCTTTCCGTTAGCAAATTATCTGCATTCATTTGTTTGTTTTGAAAATTAAATTTTGTGGGTTAAGTATTGTCATTTTTTATATATTTTTTTATGTCAAACTTTTTAATGTGGAAAATACTTTACTTATTAAATTGTCTCGACTCTTTGGTAAAAAATCCAAAATTATCGAAAATTATCAAAAATTCAAAAAACCGATTTTCTTAAAATTCAACATTTTTTCCTCTCTTTTATGGGATTTAGCTTCATTATTTTTGTGCTTTTGGAAAATACTTTACTAATTTAATAGTCTCGACTCTTTGGTAAAAAATCTAAAATTATCAAAAATTCGAAAAAATTCAAAAATCCGATTTTCTTAAAATTCAACATTTTTTCCTCTCTTTTATGGGATTTAGCTTCATTATTTTTGTGCTTTTGGAAAATACTTTATTTATTAAATTGTCTCGAATCTTTGGTAAAAAATCTAAAATTATCGAAAATTATCAAAAATTCAAAAAACCGAATTTCTTAAAATTCAACATTTTCTTTCCTATTTTATGGGATTTAGCTTCATTATTTTTGTGCTTTTGGAAAATACTTTACTTATTAAATAGTCTCGACTCTTTGGTAAAAAATCTAAAATTATCAAAAATTCTCAAAAAATCCAAAAATCCGATTTTCTTAAAATTCAACATTTTTTCTTCTCTTTTATGGAATTTAGCTTCATTATTTTTGTGCTTTTGGAAAATACTTTACTTATTAAATAGTCTCGACTCTTTGGTAAAAAATCTAAAATTATCAAAAATTCGAATAATTTCAAAAATCCGATTTTCTTAAAATTCAACATTTTTTCTTCTCTTTTATGGGATTTAGCTTCATTATTTTTGTGCTTTTGGAAAATACTTTACTTATTAAATTGTCTCGATTCTTTGGTAAAAAATCTAAAATTATCGAAAATTATCAAAAATTCAAAAATTCGATTTTCTTAAAATTAAACATTTTTTCTTCTCTTTTATGGAATTTAGCTTCATTATTTTTGTGCTTTCGGAAAATACTTTACTTATTAAATAGTCTCGACTCTTTGGTAAAAAATCTAAAATTATCAAAAATACGAATAATTTCAAAAATCCGATTTTCTTAAAATTCAACATTTTTTCTTCTCTTTTATGGGATTTAGCTTCATTATTTTTGTGCTTTTGGAAAATACTTTACTTATTAAATAGTCTCAACTCTTTGGTAAAAAATCTAAAATTATCAAAAATTCTCAAAAAATCCAAAAATCCGATTTTCTTAAAATTCAACATTTTTTCTTCTCTTTTATGGAATTTAGCTTCATTATTTTTGTGCTTTTGGAAAATACTTTACTTATTAAATTGTCTCGACTCTTTGGTAAAAAATCTAAAATTATCAAAAATTCGAATAATTTCAAAAATCCGATTTTCTTAAAATTCAACATTTTTTCTTCTCTTTTATGGGATTTAGCTTCATTATTTTTGTGCTTTTGAAAAATACTTTACTTATTAAATAGTCTCGACTCTTTGGTAAAAAATCTAAAATTATCAAAAATTCGAATAATTTCAAAAATCCGATTTTTTTAAAATTCAACATATTTCTTCTCTTTTATGGGATTTAGCTTCATTATTTTTGTGCTTTTGGAAAATACTTTACTTGTTAAATTGTCTCGATTCTTTGGTAAAAAATCTAAAATTATCGAAAATTATCAAAAATTCAAAAATTCGATTTTCTTAAAATTCAACATTTTTTCTTCTCTTTTATGGAATTTAGCTTCATTATTTTTGTGCTTTTGGAAAATACTTTACTTATTAAATAGTCTCGACTCTTTGGTAAAAAATCTAAAATTATCAAAAATTCGAATAATTTCAAAAATCCGATTTTCTTAAAATTCAACATTTTTTCTTCTCTTTTATGGGATTTAGCTTCATTATTTTTGTGCTTTTGGAAAATACTTTACTTATTAAATAGTCTCGACTCTTTGGTAAAAAATCTAAAATTATCAAAAATTCGAATAATTTCAAAAATCCGATTTTTTTAAAATTCAACATTTTTTCTTCTCTTTTATGGGATTTAGCTTCATTATTTTTGTGCTTTTGGAAAATACTTTACTTATTAAATTGTCTCGATTCTTTGGTAAAAAATGTAAAATTATCGAAAATTATCAAAAATTCAAAAATTCGATTTTCTTAAAATTCAACATTTTTTCTTCTCTTTTATGGAATTTAGCTTCATTATTTTTGTGCTTTTGGAAAATACTTTACTTATTAAATAATCTCGACTCTTTGGTAAAAAATCTAAAATTATCAAAAATACGAATAATTTCAAAAATCCGATTTTCTTAAAATTCAACATTTTTTCTTCTCTTTTGTAGGATTTAGCTTCATTATTTTTGTGCTTTTGGAAAATACTTTACTTATTAAATAGTCTCGACTCTTTGGTAAAAAATCTAAAATTATCAAAAATTCGAAAAATACAAATATTCTTTTTAAACATTTTAATAAAATGTTTCGCAATAATTCAATTATTTTAAAAAAAGTAGTTGAATTTTTCACAGGAGTTCAATTATTTAAAAACTTTTAATAAAATCCAATTTAACAATTTAATTATTTTTAAAAATAATAAAATTTTCCCTTGAATTCAATTATTTTAAATACAATTTTTATAAAATTCTTAATTCTTTTCAAAAATTCACTTTATTTTTTAAAATTTTTGCAAAAATTAAATTATTTTTAATAATAAATTTTTTCGCTAATTCAATTATTTAAAAAAAAGTTTTAATATAATTCTATTCGAGAATTCAATTATTTTCAAAAAATAATTAAATTGTCGTTGTACTGAAAATCATTGAATTATTGTGTAAAGTTCTGATAAAAAAATTTGAAAATAATTGAATTCATATCAAGAATTTTATCAACATTTCTTTCAATAATTGAATTCTTTTGAAAAAATGTAATTAAAATTGTATTGAAAGTAATTTAATTCTAGGCAAAAATTTTATTAAAATTCTTAAAAATAATTGATTTGTTTTAAAGAATTTATTTCGACTCTCTTGAAAATAATTGAGTTTATTAAAAATAATTTTTAATGAAAATTTTGAAAGTAATTGAATTTTAAGAAGAATTTCATTTAAGTTTTAAAAATAAACATGTTTATTATTAATTGTAATTAACGATTTTCCTATTAAATTATATTAAAATTATTCATAGAAAATTAAATTCTTTTAAACAATTAGAGTATTTGTAAATAAATTTTTTTTAAAGAAATTTAATTAATTTAAGAATTTCATTTTTCATAAAAATAATGTAATTTTTTAAAATAATTTTACTTGAAAATTTTGAAAATAATTGAATTTTAAGAAGAATTTTATTTTATCTTTTAAGAAGAATTGAAATGTTTAGAAAAATTTTATTACAATTTTTAAAAATAATAATTGAACCTGTTAGAGAAATTTTCTTAAAATTGTATTGAAAATAATTGAATTTCTCCGAAAAATTATTATTATTTATGAAAATAATTGAATTTTTGCCAAGAATTTTACAATTCATAAAAAGAATAAAATTGAATTGTTTCGAAGAATTTTTTTAATCAAAATTGTTGAAAATAATTGAATTTAAATAAATAAAATAAGTTCCGTAAAAAATGATTAAATATTTATTTAGAAAGGAAAGTTATTGATGTTTTCAAATAATTTTACAATTGAAGAACTTTATAAATAATTGTAATATAACATTTTTTTTTTTTGCATCTAATCATTTTTTGAGTGAATCAAAATATTCTTCAGGGTGAGAGAAAAAGTTAAAATTTCATCTGTAAATCAGGGAAAACAATTACCTACCACAACATAAATATTTGTCTGTCCATCCAGCAACTATTCTGATGAGTATAAACAACGCCGATATTTTGAAAATATTTCAATCGATTCATTTTAATGGCGGGCGTTATTAAATTCTTCAAGCATTTTGGCAACGCTTTGTCGCCAATCACCAATAATGGAAGTTTATTACTGCCACTGGCATTCGAGCAAAAGAGAGTCGTGATCCGCTCTGAAAATTCCATCTTTGTGTCTGTGTGCAAATCAGGAGCGCAGGAGAGCAAAGTTCGCCAGTATATTTCCGATTCATCGGCATTGTATATATTGTCTAGTGATAGTTTTTCGCGAGCAATTTTATCCTGTAAATACTGTGAAAATTCTTTGGCACTTTCGGTATTTCCTTTCAATTCACATCTTCTTATGCCGTAGCGCTTCTTGAAGCACTGCAGCCAACCGTCGCTTGCCTGAAAAATAAATTAGTTAATAAATAAATAGTAAATAAATTAGTTAATAAATAAATAGTAAATAAATTGGTTAATAAATAAATAATAGTAAATAAATTAGTTAATAAATTTTTTACCAAAGAGTCGAGACTATTTTTCAATAAATTAGTTAATAAATAAATAGTAAATAAATTAGTTAATAAATAAATAGTAAATAAATTGGTTAATAAATAAATAATAGTAAATAAATTAGTTAATAAATTTTTTACCAAAGAGTCGAGACTATTTTTCAATAGGAGTCTCTCTTGAGCCGGCGTACCGTATAGACGTATTTTGAGGAGCTCTCATGCTTTCTCTGTGAATTTTAATTTTATCTGATTTTCTGAGTTTATATTGGTGAAGTCTGTTTATCTTTTCTTTTTGACTGTCGTTTTCCATGTGAGTGAACATAGTTTTGCTTTGCAAGTGAAGTGATGTTGAAACTGTTTTTTTACCATCAAGTTTTATTGTGCCTATTGTGAGTCATTAATAAACAAATTTCTGCAAACCATGGGGGACAAAGATCATGAATCGAAATTAGTGAAATCTCTCTCTAAATTAACAGAAGAGATTAAAAAGCTTACTAATTCCCATAATGAATTACGCAAAGATGTTCAAGCGATTCACGTGATATCCAGTGCTACAGCGGAAAAATGCGAACAAATGGACACGAAGCTGAGAAAACTAGAAGCAGATAGCATCTCTTTTGGATCCCAACTGAGAGAGAAGAATATTGTATTATACAATTTTCCGGAAAAAGAAAAGCAAAACTCAGATTTATTTAAACTAATCTTTGAGGTTTTTAAGAATTTTAATATCCCGATACCTGATTATGCGGTGAGTGATATTTTCAGACTTGGAAAAAAATCAGATCAAATACGTCCTATTTTAATAAAGTTTACTGGTACAAGATGGCTGAATTTAGTTTTTGCAAATATAAAAAGTTTCAAAAACTCGAATTTAATAATTTCAAAAGATTATTCTAAAGAAGAGAGAGAAAGTAGGAAAATAATGAGAAAAAAAGTGCAAATACTTAAAGAGCATAAATTTGATGTTTCATTGAGGAATAATAAAATATTTATCGATGGAAAGCCTATTCTAATGAAAGAAATTGAAGTTATTTTAAATGATATTAAAGTCGAGAAGCCGAAAGAGTCAGAGAAGCAACAAACAAATGAGTCAACACCAACTGTTTTGCTTTCGAGAAGAGGTAGAGGTCGTCCGTCAGGCAGTCATCGGAAAACAAATTTGAAAACAAATCGTCGGCTGTTGGATTACTACAGCACACCGATTCTATCTACAGACATACAAAACGGGAAACCTGATAAGGAAGAATAGCAATGCAAGAGGAAGGTAATTAAATCGAAATACACAGGATATAGCAGCACGGAAGCGCGATGCATTTTCTGGAATTGTAGTGGCCTAAAAAACTTTAAGGACATTATCGAAGTTGTAAAAGAATCGGATATTGTATGTTTGTATGAAACATGGTGGACGTCACCAGATGTTTGTATCTCAGGTAACAATTTTAATTATAATTATATAAATGTGCAAGCAAAAAAAGTTTATCATCATGGCAGGGCTAGTGGAGGAATTTTAATATTATATAATAAAAAAATTTTTTCAATGGAAGAACTTTTAAGATGTGATGAGTTTGTTTTTGTAAAAGTTAATTATAAAAATTCTATTTTTGTTTTGGGTGTTGTCTATCGTTCACCACTAGCAAAATTTCCCCCTTTTTTGGATAGATTAAAAATTAGTTTAATAAAATTATCAAAAGATTTTCCAAAGTGTCCAATTATATTAGGGGGAGATTTTAATTGTAGAGTGGCTCAATTAAATCAGGTTTGTGATGAAGTATTGTATGATTCTTATTTTAAGCCTGATAGATTGTCTTTAGATAGTGTATATAATAAAAATGGAAAATGCCTTGTACATGCTTTAGAATCTTGCGGTTTTTTAATGCTTAATGGCAGAACACGAAATGATTGCTTGGGTGATTTTACTTTTGTCAATTCAAATGGGGAGAGTGTCATCGACTTAGTTTGGATAGAGTTAAATGGTCTGAATGTAGTTAGTGATTTGAAAGTCTTATCTTTGTTGACGAACTCGGATCATTTTCCAGTTGTAGTGAATTTATTAAATGAGTCGTCGTATCATAGAAACAATAAATTTAAATCTAATAGAATTAAAAAAAATATATATAATTTAGTTTTTAATAAAGATAAATCAGATGAATTTTATTATTTAATGGAATCATTTTTTAATTTATCATGTGTGTCACAAAGTTGTGATGACCTCGAGAAAACTCTGCGTTTAGTAATACATAATGCGGCTTCTTCCCTAGGCATGGAAAAAAAAATTAGAAATAATTTGTTTTCTTCAGTCAATAAACCCTGGCATGATAAAGAGTGCTCGAATTTGAAAAATAAATTGAAGAATCTTTTGAAACAATGTAAAGAGGTAGTATTTAACCAAGAGAGTAAAACTTTATACTTGAATGAAAAAAAACGTTATAAGAAATTAATTTATCAAAAAAAATATGAATATGAAATGAATAGAGTAGAATTGTTAAGTAAAGTTAAAGATTCGAAAAATTTTTGGCTTATCATTAACCAGGTAAAACCTAAAAATAATATGATAAATAATTTGGATTTAAATAAATGGCATGAATTTTTATTGAACAGTTTTCCTCTTCAAATTCCGACCCGTTCTGAATTGCCCTCGCCGTATCATGCGGATCCTATATTGGATTCAAATATATCGATAAAAGAAATTATAGATAGTATAATAAAATGCAAGGGAAATAAAGCTCCAGGGCCGGACGGTATAAGGGGAATATTTTATAAAAGTCTTCCTCCCGACTGGATAGCATTTTTAGGATTACTTTTTAATAGAATTATGGATTTAGAGAGAGTACCTGATGAATGGAGTCATTTACAGATGTTTATGCTCCATAAGAAAGGTGATCTCTCAGATCCTTATAATTATAGACCTATTACCCTGGTTAATGTGATGGCAAAAATATTTACACAAATTTTATGTAAAAGAATGACCTTATGGGCCAATGATAATAATTTAATACCCGAATTCCAATCCGGCTTTCGACAGGGAAGAGGCTGCATAGATAATTTGTTTACATTCATGTCTCTCTTGCAAATACACATGTTAAGGGGTAATTCGGTTCTGTATGCGATTTTTGTAGATTTTAAGAGCGCTTTTCCCTCCGTAGATCACCGATTACTGTGGCAAAAATTGAGTCATTGGAAATTGAGTACCAAGATTGTAAACATTTTGAGAGATTTCTATGGTAAAGCAAATGTATATATTAAATCTAATGAAGGTATGACTGATGCGGTAAAAGTGACAAGAGGCGTTTTACAGGGAGAAGTCCTGAGCCCTCTATTGTTTATTTTATTTATCAAGGACCTAGAAGAGTTTTTAATCAAGGAGGGCTGTAGGGGTATAATAATTAATAAAATAACCGAAATATTTTTACTAGCCTACGCAGACGACCTGGTTCTTCTGGCGGATTCCCCTTTAGAATGTTCGCGAAAGTTAAAAGCTTTATCTCTTTATTGTCAAACAAATAAACTAAATGTTAATGTTGAAAAAACAAAAATAATGATATTTTCAAAGCAAAAAAATCCTAATAATATTAAATCATTTAAGTATGAGGAAGGGTCGATCGAGGTGGTAAAAAGATTTAATTATCTCGGTCTTGTCTTTTCGGACTCTATGACGTTTTCGGATACGTTTGAAAAGGTGAATAGTTCGGCAAATTTGGCTATCTCGTCTTGTCTAAAAATTATTTATAAACTGAAGGCGGACGCATGGGAGACGTACAAGAAACTTTTTCAAAGCTTTGTGTCTAATGTTCTATCGTATGCAATCCAAATTTGGGGTTTGGAATTTATGGAGGAATTAGAACGGATTCAAATTCAATTTATAAAAAAATTGCTATGCCTTCCATATAACAGTCCAAACAAAGCAGTAAGACTTGAAACTAATACACCCCCAATAGAATGTAAGGTTTTAAAGGTGGTGCTCAATTGGTTTAAAAAATTGAATATGATGGATCAGACGAGATACCCAAAAAATTGCGTAGTAGAATTAATGAGGTTTGCAGAGATGTTTCCGGAGAAGTCATCAATCAACTGGTATTTGCAGGTGTCGAACGCATTTAACTGCTTTAACTTGGAAAAAATTTGGAAAATGTATTCATTGAAAGTTATTGCGGAGAATGTAGATTCCATGCTTGTTGCTGTTGAGAGTGACTTGAGAAGGCGAGACAGAGATTATTTACAGTCATCGAGGAGCCTTCAAATATGGCCACAGTTAACATTTTACTCTGAGGGCGATTCATACATTTGTAAACGTATGGCAATTTTTTATAGACGAATTTGGTCGCAGGTGAGACTGTTAAATATATACAATTCAAGAATTAAAATAAAAAATGTTAAATACGTTGTACCATTTAACAGTCTCTGTCCATTTTGCAAGCTAGAGCCGGAAAATTTGATTCACATGCTAACTCTCTGCCCACTTTATAATTCAATAAGATATAAATACCCAGAAATGTTTTCTTTCTCTTATTCATTAGATCCAATAAAAATATGGCTCTCAAGACTAAGTACAAACAATCCCTCCTTGATTGAAACATATGTTCATATTATAATAGAATGCTTAAAAATCAGAGCGGATGAGTTTGGGGCTGAGATATGTTTATAAATTTTTGTATTATTGTTTAGCGATTTTATTGTCACCTCAAGAAGATGTACTCCTTCGTATGTTCTTGTATGAACTATAACGAATAAATACTACTACTACTACTATTTTTCAATAAATTAGTTAATAAATAAATAGTAAATAAATTAGTTAATAAATAAATAGTAAATAAATTGGTTAATAAATAAATAATAGTAAATAAATTAGTTAATAAATAAATAGTAAATAAATTGGTTAATAAATAAATAATAGTAAATAAATTAGTTAATAAATAAATAGTAATCCATATCCATATTTTTTATTTTTCTGCCTTTTTCCTAATTTTCATCAAAAATATTTACTTCCTTCTTCTCCTGATAATAAATTTAATTCCTGCAACGAATTTTATTATTCATCAAAGAATTTAAATATTTATAAAAATAATTTAATTCTTGAGAAGAATTTTATAAAATTTTTTAAATAATTCATTGCTTTCGACTAATTTTATGCAAATTCTAATTTTAATAATTGAATTCCTGAAAATTTTTCATCATTCATGAAAAGAATTGAATTCTTACAAAGATTTTTACAAAAAAAAATTTTAAATAAAAGAATTCTGTTTGCAAATTTTATACAACAGCGTTTCGAAATCTAAATGATTTTCTAAAAATTCTAATAAAATTACATTGAAGAATTTTTTTAATTTTTTTAAATAATTTTTTTTTTTTTTTTAAACATAATTTCAATTGAAAATTTTGAAAGTAATTGAATTTTATGAACAATTTCAATTCAAGTTTTTAAAATAATCATGTTTCCTAATAATTGAAATTAAATATTTATTTATAGAATTTTATTAAAATTTTTCAGAAAATACAAAAGTTTTTCTCGGAATTATTATTACAATTTTCTAAAATAATTTAATTCATTCAAGGAATTTTATTCAAATATTTATAGAAAATAATTAAATTCTTTCGAAAAATTTCTTTAATTTATTGAATATAATCAATAATCAATTTTGTTATTAATTGCAATTAATAATTTTACTATTAAAATTTTTTTTTTAAATTATTGATAGAGAATTAAAATCTTTGAAACAATTCTAATATTGAGTTTTTGTATAATCAATTAAATTCTACTGATTAATTTCTTTAGCGTTTTTTTTTTTTTTTTTTTGATTAATTTAAATTAAAAGTTTTTTAAAATAATTGAATAATTGATTTTTGAATTGTTTATTGAAAAATTTATTAAAATTGTATTTAAAATAATTGAATTCCTTAGAAGAATTTTATTGTTTATAAGAATAATTTAATTCTTAAGATGAATTTTACTAATTATAAAAATAATTGAATTGTTTCGAATGATTTATTAAAATTTTAGGAAATTCTTTCGTCAAATTTGAATAATATTGTTTTAAAGAATTTACTAAAATTTTAGAAAATAATTGAATTGTCTTAAAGGATTTACTAAAATTTGAGAAAATAATTGAATTATTTTGAAGAAATAATTAAAATTTTTGAATATATTTGAATTCTTTCATGAAATTTTTTAAAAATTGTATTAAAAATAATTGAATTTTTAGAAAGAATTTTACAATTTATAATAATTGAATTTTTTTGAAAAATTATATAACGAATCAATTCTTTCGTCAAATTTTAATAAATATAACTGAATTTTTGCAAAGATTTTACTATTTAAAATAATAATTGAATTGTTTTAAAAAATGTATTAAAATTTCAAAAAATAATTAAATTGTTTTAAAGAATTTACTAAAATTTTAGAAAATAATTGAATTGTTTTAAAGGATTTACTACAATTTTAGAAAATAATTTAATTGTTTCGAAGAATTTCTTAAAATTTTTGAAAATAACTGAATTCTTTCATGAAATTTTATTAAAATTATATTAAAAATAATTGAATTTTTGCAAAGAATATTACTATTTAAAAAATAATTGAATTGTTTAAAAGAATTTATTAAAATTTTTAAAAATAATTGAATTGTTTTTCTAAGAATTTATTAAAATTTTTAAAAATAATTGAGTTCTTTTCATAAAATTTATAATGAATTAAGAAAAAAATTGAATTCTTTCCTGATAATTTATTGTGAAAATAATTAAATTTTGCAAAGAATTTTATTAAAATGCCTGAAAAATAATTGAAATTTAGGGAATAATTTTGCTATTTATCTTTAATAATTGAATTCTTTCGAAAAATTATTCATGTAAATAATTGAATTCTTAAGAAGAATTTTATTAAAGTCTATAAAGAATAATTCAATTATTTTAAAAAAAATTGAATTAAAATTCTATTTAAAATAATTGATTTCTGTCGAACAATTTTATTAAAATATTTGAAAATAATTGAATTCCTGAGAAAAATTCTAATATTTTTGTAAATAATTGAATTCTTCCAAAGAATTTTTAAAAACATATTTTTTTACATAATTGATTTTTTCGGGGAATAGAAATTAAATTTTTAAAGAATAATTAACATTTTTCGAACAATTCCTGTAAAATTGTATTAAAAATAATTGAATTATTGCGAAAAATTTTATTATTTATGAAAATAATTGAATTATTGCGAAAAATTTTATTATTTATGAAAATAATTGAATTATTGCGAAAAATTTTATTTAAATATTTGAAAAAGAATTGAATTTCTGTGAAAATTTTTGTTATTTTTGAAAATAATTGAATTCTTCATAAGAATTTTATGAACATTGTTTTAAATATGTAATTAATTTTTTCGAATTTATAATAATTATGAAAATTTTATTTTAAATAATTGAATTCTTCTGTGGAAAATTTTATTTGTGAAAATAATTTGAATTTTTCGAGTAATTAATTTAAAATAGTATTAAAAATAATTGAAATTCTTCGATGAGTTTATTATTTATGAAAATAATTGAATTCTTGCTTGGAATTTTATCAAAAATTTTTTTTAAAAATTTGAATTTTCATAAAAATTGTTATTATTAGTGAAAAAGTAATTGAATTATTGTGAAGAATTTTGTAGGTATAAAAATTTCTAACGTATATTTTTCAGACATAACCTTAAAATTTTTTGTCCATTTTTTTTCTAAACGTTCAAAAGTAAATTTCGCTAAATATTGAAGAATTTTTAGAATTATTAATGTATAAAAAGAATCCCACTTACCTTAAATTGAGAAACTGGATTAAGTTTCTTGCTGAAAATAAGAGCTTTCTCCTTGATTATTGGTCCCGAAATGGGATCACCTCTGTCGCGTGTTTGTTGATACCACGTTATAACGGCAGTGTCCAATTCTTTGTCGGAACTACTTTTAGTTGTTTTTCTCGATAATTTTTCCGAATTGTTGCTATAAGCTTCGTCGAAAATTTTCGACCTTTGGTTAAGTAAACGATGATACGTTGTACGACTGATATTATGATCGCGTATTATATTTTCCTTTGTATCACCGGATAGAATTTTTTTCACCACTTCACACTTTTGACCGTATGTTAAATAATTATTTTTCTTTCGTGTTTCAGTCATTTTTCTAATAGATTATTACTTCCTTTTTCTTATAAATATTAAAAATAAAATAAAAGTCACATTCTATTCTTAACTTTTCAACACGAATTATAGAAAGTAAACAGACATAATCTCACCGACCGAGCGCCGGTGCTGCCAAAGAGCTCATCGATTGAATGTAAACAATTTGAACAAAATAAAAATATGTAAATTACAAAAATAAAGAAAAGAAAAATAAAAAAAATAAATATAATTTAAATTAATGGAAAAATAAAATAAATTATACATTTTCTTCTTCCTTCTCTGTTTAAATTATAAACAAACAAAAATATAAATAAATATTAAAATCACAAACCTTGAATGAAAGATTACGAATAACGATTCTTCCTTTTTTATTCTGCACTTGAATATTTTCACTTTCCGTTTCAGTCGGCTTTCCCAGTCTTTTTTTCTTGTTTCTATACGACCAAGATAATTTTTTACCTTTTGGATCTTTGCCTGAAAAAATTATTCAAAATAATAAATAACATAATAAAAAATAATTAAAGTTATTTGCTTTTTTAATCCCAAACTTTTTTTTTTTTAATAATTTTTCTTTTCAAATACTTTTAATTTGAAAATGAAAGAATTGAAAATCTTTGAATTCTTTGCAAAAGAATTTTATCAAAAAATTTACGAATAATTGAATTTCTTCGAAGAATTTTATTATTTATGAAAATAATTGAATTCTCGCGAAGAATTTTATTCAAATTAAAAAAAAATGTAATTCTTGACATGAATAATAATAATTGAATTATTCTTTCAAACGATTTATTAAAATTTTAGGAAATAATTGAATTCTTTCGAAAAATTTTTTAACGAATTTATTAAAAAAATTGAATTCTTTCGTGAAATTTTATTGAAAATAATTGAATTTTTGCAAAGATTTTACTATTTAAAAAAATAATTGAATTGTTTCAAAGAATTTATTAAAATATAAAAAAATAATTGAATTCTTTGTTTTGAAAATTTTTTAATGAATTAAGAAAAAAATTGAATTTTTTCGTGAAAATAATTGAATTTTTGCAAAAAAAACCTTACTATTTAATAAAATAATTGAATTCTTGCGAAGAATTATATTAAAATTTTCAAAAATCATAATTGAGAATAAATATTTTTATTTAGGTTATGAAAGATAAAACTATTTTTCTATTATATTAAGTAAATTATTAACCAAATTTTGAAATGTAAACAATTATTTAAAAAATATTAAACTGGTAAATGATTACATATTTATTTTTTCCTTTTTTTAAACTGTCAAATATGTAAAAAAAAATATGCAAATAATAAAGACGACAAACAAAAAGCAACTTGAGATAATTACAATACATTTAGAACTATTATTTTAAATGATATTTATTGTTATTTACACATAAATACCTTGGCGTGGTTTTCCCATTGTTGATTAGTAAATAATAATATTTACAAAAACACGATATTTTTCTATAATTTTAATATAAAAATGTCAATTTACTGTATATTATCACAAAACACCACGTGCGAATCTTCCGTCAATTTTTTGAGGTTATGTCGCACGTCACGTCAATATTTTCTTTCTCTTTCAGAAGAAAAAGAATCGCAATTAAAAAAAAACGAATTATTTACAAATATAACACGAGAAATTGCAAATTTTAGTTAAATTGTCAAGAAAGAATACTTTTTAACTACAAATCTATAAATTACGTTCAATTACGTTTTTCGTTCAAAAATAAACAAGAAAATAAAAATAATTTATTTAAAATTCAATTTGCTTCAAGTTCAGAAATTCAGAATCCACATGTTTTTAACCCCCACTACTTTTTGTTACCTTTCCTTCCCTTTCCCCTCGTCAGGGTTGTACAGTTCCAGGTAAGTTCGAAATAAAGTTACCTCTACAATAAAAATAACACCGATGCTTTGTTCCCAACCCTGACAGATGGCAGCACAAACAAAAGGATTTTTTTTAATCACATTTCCTCGTATTTGTTCATTGTATTCATTGTATTTACTTTGTATATGTGTAGTGTCAGTGTATAAGAAATTATATATATTTTTAAAAAGTGATTCCTATTGTTACGGTGTATGTGTATAGTGTGCTTAGTGCCCAATAGTGCCTGTTATATATTTTTTTTCGTGTATATTCGAGAAAATTGAAGATATTTACTAATAAAAATATATTTATATTATAATAATTAAAAGAAGTAGAAAGGTGAAAATATTTCTCTAAAATAAGATTTGAAATGGCGATATAAGTATAGTCGAGTTGGATATTTTTAACGGTAAAAAAAATGTTGTGTAGTGTATATTTATAACCTGACAGTTTACAAAGAGAAATATGTCAGAGTTAGAAATGGATTCTGGAGCATTGGAAGCTGAGGAGAATTGTGAATCTCTCGATGAAAATGATATTATTGATGTTGATTCAATGGATCTTGAGGACAATGATCGTTGGTGTGTATATATATGTATATTTACAATCTATCAGTATTAAATATCTGTCATCATAATTTTACCGATTTCACGTTATTAGATTTAATTTTTTATTAAATTTTAGTTATATTTTTCATTTAATGTTCCTTTCTGTTTGGAATTTGACAATTTTTTTTACTCTTATTTCGTTATTTTTGGATTTGCGAGAATTTTCTTGCTAACATAACCTCAATTACTTGTCACTTTTTAATTTTTAAAGAAAATGTATATATATATATATATATATATATATATATATATGAGGAGATTTTTTTTACAATCTCTTAATTTTTTTTCATCATTATCTATTTTTAGATGTTGTAATTCTAAATATCTATAATTATAACTCAGAAAATATGTTATAAGTAAATAAATTTGCTTTTTCGTGTTATTTTATTTTATCAATTTATTAATTTTTAAAAATTATTTTTGTTACTTAGTATTATATTTTATATTATTATTTATATTATTATTCACTAAATACTACTATAAGAAAAAAATTTTTTTTTCCTTATTTTATAATTTATTAAAATGAGAAAAATACTTTTTAAGATAATTTAGAAAAAGAGTAAAAAATTAATTAAAATGACATAAATTATTGTTATTATTATTATTGTTAATATTAACTTAATATTTCAATTCATTCCTTATAATTATGCAAATTTCAAAATTTTTTTATATTCAGATGCGAATTTCAATTTTTGGAGTAATTTTAGATAAAGAATTTTTAAAAATTCAATTATTAACTTATTTTGTTATTTAATTATTGTTTTCAAAAACTTTAATAAAATTCTTCGCGCAGAAATTCAAATATTTTCGATACAATTTTTTAAAAAATTCATGAAAGAATTCAAATATATTCAAAAATTTTAATAAATTCTTCAAAATAATTTAATTATTTTGTCAAATTTTAGTAAATCCTTTAAAACAATTCAATTATTTTCTTAAATAGTAAAATTTTTTTTTCAAAAATTCAATTATTTTCACGAAAGAATTCAATTTTTTTTCTTAATTCGTTATAAAATTTTTCAAAACAAAGAATTCAATTATTTTTTAAACAGTTTTAATAAAATTTTACGAAAGAATTCAATTATTATTAAAAATTTTAATAGTTTTCTTTCTTCAAAAGAATTTATTTATTTTTTATATTTCAATAAAATTCCTTGAATGATTTAAATTATTTTCGAAAGTTTTAATAAAAATTCTTCGTCGAAACTCAATTACTTTGAGAAATTTTTTACAAATTATTTTTTATAAGAAAAAAAATTTAATTAAATACTTGGAAAAAATTTATTTCTTTTCCTAAATATTACAATTATTCGCAGAAATTCAATTATTTTTTAACACTTTCAGATGATAAAATTTTTTATAAGAATTGAAATATTTTCAATTTTAATTAAATTCCTCGAAAAAATTCAATTATTATCGAAAATTTAATAATAAAATTTTTAGCAAGATTTCAATTATTTTCATAATTTATAAAAAGATTTCCCACATGAATTTTATTATTTTAAAGAATTTTAATAAAATTCTTCGCAGAGATTTAATTTGTACTTTGAAAAATTTTGTTAAAATTATTTACGAGAATTGCAATTATTTTCATAATTAATCAAATTCGTCGTAGGAATTTTCATTATTTTGTTGAATTTTAATAAAATACTTCGCAAAAATTTTATTATTTTGAAAAATTTCAATGAAATTCTTTATAAGAAAAATATTTAATTAAATTTTTAATTATATTATTAATTGCAATTATTTATTTTTATTATTTTCAAACAGAAACGGAATTTTCATTTTTTCTTTTATATTTGAAAATTTATTTTGAAAATTAGAAGTTAAGAATAAAAAAATTGTTGAGTTTAAAATTATAATTAAATAAAAAGAATGAATAAAAATTGAATATTTATTTATTTTCTAATATAATATTTTAACTTGTAAATTGAATTTTAAAAAATTTCGGGAATAAAAATTTTTAAAAATGAATAATTTTTTTTCTGGGCGCAAAAAATTAAACAATTATTTTTTCACAGGTTGTGTGATTATAATCAATGTTCATCGGAGTCAAGAGTTCACGATTTGTACGCATGGCTTAAATCGGATCCATCAGAATCTCAATCACACACGAATGGTAATCAAATTTATTAAAATTAAATTTAAAAAGAAAAAAAATATTATTTAATTTCTAGTCTTTAAATTTAAATGTTCTTGGAAAAATTTCTTTTTTAAAATATCAAATTTTATGTTAATACTTATGATTGCATTTATTGTACTAATGATGATTTTTCTTTCTCTAGATTAAAAAAAAAAAATTATATAAATAGTTCATTTTTATAAAATATCTTTTATAAATCTTTTATAAATCTTTTATAATTCTTTCTGGAAAAAAAAAAATTTTGAAAAAAGTGTTTTTAATTAATATTCATTTTTTTTGTTTGCGAAAAGTTCTGAAGAAATCCATAGACACAAGGACATTTACTAGAGTTAAACGACGAACCAATAGAATGAGTTTCGACGCAATAATGGAATCGTTAGCAACTCCGGCGCGAGTTTCAACTGAATCACCTAAAGTTCCGGGTCAAGTAAGTTTTATTTTAATTAAAACTTATTTTTGGAAATTTCTCTTTTTATTAATGTTTTCAAAATATAATTTTCCCTTTTATATTAACTTTTTAAAAATTACTTTCCCCCTTTTTATTAATTTTTCAAAAATTACTTTTCCCTTTCTAATTTAATTCTTTTATTAATCATTTTCTGCTTTTAATGAATTTTTTTATTAATTATTTTTATTTTTTTTGAAATCTTATATTTATTGTTTTAAAGTATTTAGTAAAATTTTAGAAAATAATTGAATTGTTTTAAAGGATTTACTAAAATTTGAGAAAATAATTGAATTATTTTGAAGAAGTTAAAAAAAATTTTGAATATATTTGAATTCTTTCATGAAATTTTTTAAAAATTGTATTAAAAATAATTGAATTTTTGGAAAGAATTTTACTATTTATAATAATTGAATTTTTTTGAAAAATTTTCTAACGAATCAATTCTTTCGTCAAATTTTAATAAATATAACTGAATTTTTGCAAAGATTTTGCTATTTAAAAAAATAATTGAATTGTTTCAAAAAATTTATTAAAATTTCAAAAAATAATTGAATTTTTTTAAAGAATTTACTAAAATTTTAGAAAATAATTGAATTGTTTTAAAAGATTTATTAAAATTTTAGAAAATAATTGAATTATCTTGAAGAATTTTTTTTAAATTCTCAAAATTAATTGAATTCTTTGAAAGGTTTTGATAAAATTTAAGAAAATAATTCATTTTTTTTTTTAAAGAATTATTAAAAATTTAAAAAAAAAGAATTTTATCATGAAATTTTATTAAAAATTTATTAAAAATAATTGAATTTTTTCGAAAAATATTTTTAACAATTTATGAAGAAATTGAATTTTTTTTATGAAAGTTTATTAAACTTTTGTTAAAAATAATTGAATTTTTGAAAAGAATTTTATTATTTATAAAAATAATTGAATTGTTTATAAGAATTTATTAAAATATAAAAAAATAATTAAATTCTTTGTTTTGAAATTTTTTTTAACGAATTAAGAAAAAAATTGAATTTTTGCAAAGATTTTACTATTTAAAAAAATAATTGAATTGTTTCGAAGGATTTCTTAAAATTTTTGAAAATAATTTAATTCTTTTGTGAAATTTTATTAAAATTGTATTAAAAATAATTGAATTTTTGCAAAGAATTCTACTATTTATAAAAATAACTGAATTGTTTCAAAAAGAATTTATTAAAATATAAAAAAATAATTGAATTCTTTGTTATGAAAATTTTTATAACGAATTAAGAAAAAGAATTGAATTCTTTCATGAAATTTTATTGAAAATAATTGAATTTTTGCAAAAATTTTACTTTTGAAAAAAATAATTGAATTGTTTCAAAAAGTTTATTAAAATTCTAGAAAATAATTGAATTGTTTCGTGAAATTTTATTAAAATTTTTTGAAAATATGAACAGTAATAAAAAATGAATTAATTAAATAATTGTGGAAAGATTTATTAAACATTTAATTAATTTACAATTTTTTCTGTTAAAGTTTCGAATGGACGAAGTGACACCACAGAAATTAATGGAAGTTCCAGCAATGTTAAGACCAAAAAATTCCCTAATTGCTCATTCACAAGCGGGTTCAATGAATCAGGAGAGTCTCGAAATATTTTTAAATCTCTCACAATCGAATTCAGAATTTTCCGAAATAATGAACGAATCACAGCCATCGCTATTGTATTCGTCGATAATATCGAATAATGCCGATGAAACGACATTCAAACGAAACGAATCACTCTGCGATATGGATTCGGGAATTCTCTCCGAATCAATGATGCAAGCGAGTATATTTCAAGAGTCATTGAATATTAACAGTTTCACGGAACACAATTACGATAATAATGATGATGATGATATTGATGTTGATGTGTGTGCTGATAATTTGAAACGTACTTTAAATTTACTTTGCGCCAATCCTTTGGATGAGACGAAAATTTACACCAGCCCACAAGGCGTGAATAAAAATTGTCCGAGTCCAAATTTTGATGAAACGAAAATTTGCACGAGTCCACATAATCGGACATTAACTGCTGGCAATTCTTTGGATATGACAAAAGTTCACGTCAGTCCTTTGAATGAGACGAAAATTTGTGAGAATACTTTCGACGCGACGAGGGAAAATATTGGTCATTTTGATTCGAGAAAACTTGAATGCAGTCCTATGGAGAGGACGTTCATTAATGAGAGGCATTCACCGGCATTGAGTTTCACGGAAAAGGTGAGAAATTTTCCAGGATAATTTCTACCAATTTAATAATAAAATTTCAAAATTTATAACTTTTACTAATTTAATACTAAAATTTCAAAAATTTTCTAATAAATAATAATTTTTTATTATTTATTATTTTCATAAATAATAAAACTCATCGCAGACTTTCAATTATTTTTAATACAATTTTAATGAAATTCCTCGAAAAATGAAATTATTCTTAAAAATTTTATTAAAATTCATCAAAGAAATTCAATAATTTTAAAAATCTTTGCTACAATTTATTTATTAGAATTTAAGTATTATTTTCTATAAAGTTATGAATTAAATTTCTTGAAAAAATTAAATTATTTTCAAAAATTTCAATGAAATTCTTTGTAACAATTCAAATTTTTTTTTTCAAAATAATTTTAATAAAATTCTTCGTAGAAATTTAAATAATTTCAAAAAATTTGTCAAAATTCAATTATTTTCAATGTCTACTATTTCAATAAAATTTCATAAAAGAATTCAATTATTTAAAAAAGACATTTTAACAAAAATTCGTCTCAAGAATTCAATTATTTTCAAAAATTAATATAATTCCTCGCAGAAATTTAATTGTGTTCAGTAAATTACAAAAATTCTCGTCAAAATTTTTTAATAATCTTTATAAATTTTTCTCTGGAATTGAACTTATTTTCAAAAATTTTAATAAAATTCTTGGCAAAATTTCAATTATATTTTTAAAAAACTCTTAAAAAGAATTCTTTGGAGAAATTCAATTAATTTTAATTAAAATTTTAATTATATTTCCGAAGATTTTTAAGGAAATTTATAGAATTAATTTTTAAAAAAGTTTAATGGATTTTTTTTTTAATTATTTAAAGTTTTTAATTTCTAATTTATTTAATTAAAGAATTTTAGAATAATCGAAAGTTTAGGTAAAATTGAATTGTAAACAAATGAATTTAAAAATTTTCAAAGAAGAACTTTTTCAAAAATTATTTTTAAAAAATTGTTTTAAAAAAGAATTTTAGTTTAAAATTCTAGAAATGAATATTCAACACTATTAGAATTTTTAAATTTATTGTAAATAAATTGTAAATAAATTGCAGGCAAGTTCCACTCTACACGAAGAAAAAGCGTTCTCGCCACTATTTATGTCAAAGCACGAATTCGACACATCAACACCAGAGGAGGGAAAATTGGCCCTTTTTGAAAAATTCGACAATTTGAATGCAACAAAAATCAACGAAAATTCAATGGAGAATGCATTGATTGACGCCGATATGACATTCAACGTGAAACGTCTATCATGTCAAACATTCATCGATAATTCAAATTCAATTTTAAATCGCAATATAAATAATAATAATAGTTCAACGAAAATAAATCCAACTAGTCTTCGACAGGAATTACTCGAGGAAGTTGAAAGAAGTTGTTCGAAAAATTCCCATGAATTAGAATCAAAGATGATGACGAAGAAGAAGGAATTGAATACAACTTATGAAAATTCCTCGGAAGTATTGTCGGCGCCAATTGATTATTACAAAACATATAAAAAGGATAGTTTGAAGAAAATCAAGGAAAATATTTCAATTGGTAGGTTTCAAACTTTTCGTAAAACAACAAATAGAGATGAGACATTTATGAAGAAAGATGATGATGAGGAAGTTAATGCGACATTTTCCAAAAATGATGAAAGGCAAAATTTCGATGCCACTTATTCTTCGAATGAAATTTTAACCGACGATACGACTTTTTCGAAAAATCAACAAGTGCCGGAGAAAATTGTTAATTCGACATTTTGCAAACCGATGAAAAAGGCGGAAATTCCTGCCGAGGTAAAATTCTAGTTTTTTTAATTACTTTATTTATTTATTCATTTATTTTTTCATTCATTTATTTATTTATTTATTTACTTATTTGATTGTCTGACAACTTAAAATTTTAAAAAATGGAGATTAATTTCAATTTTTTAATACCGAAAAAATCGAAAATATAATAAAAGCTTCTTTATTCACAGCCAGAGCAGCAGAATTCGACGTTCGTGAAACCAAAACTGCGGAAATTGCCATCGCCGAAGAGTTTCTCGCGACTTCCGCAATTTTTGCAAAAATCAAATCCGAACATTCCAACTTCGAATGCATTGCGAACGTTGAAGCCGCCGGGGAGTTTTGCCTACGCGAAAGGCTCGCAGCCGAATATACCGAGGAATTTGGGTTTATATGCACTTGGTAAATATAAGAGTGAAACGGATCAGAGAATAATTGGCGCGATGAGGAATTCAACGGAACAAATTGGCAATGCTGGTGGGTCAACGGAAAGTATTGAGAGTACACAAAGTGCGCCCGATTTGGACGATCGATTGAGCGTCTGCTCGGACAGTAGTCGGAGTTCTTATACAATTTCCACCACTGCGAGGACAATCGTCAGACAATCGAATGTCACCAATTCAAGGCTCATGCAGAAATTTATTCCACATGGTAAATTTTTTTATAATTATTACATTTCAACACTTCTATTACGTATTTATAATTAAAATTCTTCAAAAATTTGATTATTCATTATATATTTTTCAAAAAATTTAATTATTTTTTAAAAAGATTTTGTCAAATTTCAATTGTTTTTAAATGATTTTACCAAAATTCATGGAATTTTTTAAAAATTGTATTAAAAATAATTGAATTTTTGGAAAGAATTTTACTATTTATAATAATTGAATTTTTTTGAAAAATTTTATAACGAATCAATTCTTTCGTCAAATTTTAATAAATATTTAACTGAATTTTTGCAAAGATTTTACTATTTAAAATAATAATTGAATTGTTTTAAAGAATAAACTAAAATTTTAGAAAATAATTGAATTGTTTTAAAAAATATACTAAAATTTTAGAAAATAATTGAATTGTTTCAAAGGATTTAATAAAATTTTTTAAAAATAATTGAATTATCTTGAAGAATTTTTTTAAAATTCTCAAATATTTTTATGAGAAATAAAAAAATTCTTCACAGGAGTTCAATTATTTTTAAATATAGAATTTGAATAAAATTTCTTTAAAGAATTGAATTAATTAAACAATTTTTTTTGATAAAATTATAAATAAGAATTTATTTACTTTGAAATTTGACACCTTATTTATTAAAGAAAAAAAAACTCTTTATTTTTTCCAGGTCTAAATCCAGAATCGACGCCAAAACCAAATAGACAAATTCTTGAAAACACCTGGATGCAGTCGGAGAAGGATTTACCGTCGCCAATTTTAAAGAATAATATCGAGAGTCTGCAAAGCAATATTTTGTCGGATAATAATATAAAGTCAAGTTCACCTCTTCTCAGTCCTTGTGGTTCCAGTGAAAATATTAATTCTCTAGGTAAGAATTCTAAAATTACATAATATCAAAATATGTTTACTTTTCTTCTAAGAATATAAGAAAAAGAAAAGCTAAACAAGTTTTTAAGTTTACTTTCGAAACGAGGGATTAAAATATTTATTTATTTGTTTATTCAATTTTTAATATTAACTTTTTTTAAAAGGAAAATAAGAAAACTTATGATTTTTTTTACAGATATTGTTAAAAACAATGTTCAAGAGATGAAAACGGCAACAGTAGAAGAGAAATTAACAATAAAGGCGCCTAATGTAAGTTTTCAATTACTTTTCGTCTTAAATTTTAAATGGCAGAAATCTTTTTTTTTTATTTGTCAATTAGAAATTGAAACTTTGAAGATTTTTGACTTCGACTCGGAGCAATCGATTTCTTTATGTTTTATAATAATTAAATGATGACCGAGTGATAAAATCATTTTTTATGAAAATAATTGAATTATTGAGAAGAAATTTATAAAACTAGTAATTGAATATTGCAGAAGAATTTTAATATTTACAAAGATAATTGAAATTTTGAGAATTGAAAAAAAATTTTTTTGAAAATAATTTAATTTCTTCTGCGAAGAATTTTCTTACTTTTAAAGATTTATTGAATTTTGTAAAGAATTTTATCAGAACTTTTGAAAATAATTAAATTACCATGATGAATTTTATTCTTTATAAAATTTTGACGAGAAATTTCAAAAAAAATTTTTTGAATATAATTGAATTTCTGCGAAGAATTTTATTACTTTTAAAAAAAATTGAATTTCACAGAAAAATTTTATTATTTATAAAGATAATTGAAATTTTAACAAGAATTTTATTAATATTTTTTTTTAAATTGAATTTCTGCGAAGAATTTTATTATTTTTATAAAAATAATTTACATTTTAAAGAGAATTTTCAAAAAAATGTTAAAATACATTAATTAATTAATTAAATTAAATAATTCAACATTTTTAATAATAATACTCAAATATTTATTTAAAACAATTTTAGTTAAAATTTTAGAAGATGTTTAATTTTTTGACGATTTACATTTGTAATTTTGAAAAAATAATTAAAATTCAGGAGAGGTTTAAAATTATTAAAAAAAAATATTCAATTTTTTAATAATTTTATTTAGAAATTATGAAAAATTCGGTTCTTGAAAAATATTAATTAAATTTTTTTTCAATGATAATTTAATTGAATTTCCAAAAAATAATTATTTTCACAGTTTTCAAATAATTGAAGTCTTGAACATTTTGAAAATTATAAAAAAAAATTAATTTATTAGAGAAAATTTTAGCTAGAAATTTTAAAATAGATTTTATTAAAATTCGTTGCAAAATTCAATTATTTTTTATGAATTTTAATAAAAATTTTGTGACAACATTGGATTAAATAAAACGACATTTTCGCCTTTTTTTGTATTTTTAATCAACTAAAGCGACTTTTTTTGCGCCTTAAAGTCGATCCGAGGCCTGTTATTTATTATTAATATTTTTAACTGTTAATACTACTTATAATTAAAATTATGTATAATTAATTTTAATTTATTAAAATATAAAAAAAAAAAATTTACAGGTTTCGTCGAATCGTCCGAAGAGTCCAGTCGAATCGAAATTAAAATTAAGGCCCCCGACGAACTACAATGCGACGAGACCTGCGAGTGTCGCCAGTGGAATTCCAAGACCAACATCACGGATTCCAGCGCCAAAATTCACACGACCACTTTCACGAATTCAGGACCCAAAGAAAGGCTGATGAAAAAAAATGCTCAATATTGGCTTTTTTTCCCTTCTTCTCCTAATTTAAGGGCATATTCCCAAAAAATGAAATTTATATATTTTTCTACGATTTTTCGTAAAATGTAATAATTCATTTTCTTTTTTGCGGTTCGTCCGATAGAAAGTTTTCTCACAAATATCTCGTTTCTTCGAAGGAACGTAAAAATCAATTTAAAGAATTTGTTTTTTTTTTTTTTGCAGAAAATTATTTTGTCGACTTTTCGAAAGTTGATATTGTGTTTATATTTTACGAATTGACTTTTTTTTATTATTTTTTTTTCTTAAAGAAAGATGGTTGTGATTTTTGATATGAAATTTGTATATTAAAATGGTATGAAAGTTTTTTTTTTTATTTCCAGTTTCATTTAATTTATTTGCTGGGGAAATTCGAAAAAAGTTTTACTTTTTTTTCTCTTTTTGTTATTAATTTGATACTGAATTGAATTTTTGAAAATAATTTTTTAAGCAAAATTAAATTTACTATGAATATTATTTTAACGAATGGGATTTTGAAATTTATTTGTTATTTTCAGGTTCAGGGTTAGAATTTTTCAATTTATTCTTTATTGTAAAGAGTAGAATTTTTAATTTTATTCGGAATTTAACAAATAGAATTTTAATTTTGTTCCTTATTTGAACAAATAGAATTTTAATTTTATTCGTTATCTTAACAAATAGAATTAATTTCCTTCTATTTATTGATTGAATTATTTATTTATTGAACAATATAAACGGACTAAAATCCTTTTAAATTTTTCCAGAAAACTTTTTTCTCCAAATTGTCAGTTTTCTTTTGTCCTTTCGCAAATAAATTAAATGAATTTCCCTGGATTTTTAAATAAAGTTTACGAAGTTTATCGATGTAAAAAAGAAAAGAACAAAAATGATGATTGCCAAAAGAAAAATCAGTTTTCGGAATCTGTACATTGGCTTCATGTATAAAATTGTCTAAATATTTTTTTTTTAATAGATATTTTAAATAATTTAGATAAAATTATTATTATTTTTTTATATACAAAAAAAAGATGGGAAAGACTGCGAAGAAAAACAAAGCACGCTTTCAATTTTTGAGCGTAGATTTTAATTTTTTTTTCTTCTTATAAATAATTTTGAAATATTTATCAGTAGATGGATTTAAAAAAAAAGTGGTGGGAACAATTTTAGTCATTTGGTTCCTACAAAAACGAAAGGATAATATTAAACAAAATTTAAATATCTCTTAGGTGTTATTATCATTTTTTTTTAATTTCATTAATTTTATTAATTTTATTTGTTTAATATTTATTAACTCCTTTAAAATATTTTTGACCAAATAATTAACAAAGAAAAAAAGAAAAATAAATAAACACAAAATGTTTGAAAATGAATTTAAGTCATTGAGTGTAGGACGATTGTTTATAATCGAAAATATTTATATGACACTCGCTGAAAAATAGTGGACAAAAAAAGCAACAAAAAAAAAGAAAATGAAAGAAATTAATGTCAGACTATCGCTGGCTGTGTTAATTCATATCATAATTTTTTGTAACTATTGTCTCGAATGTGAAAATTGATTATTGAATTGAAAAACAATTTTCATCATTTCAACAAATGTTCCAGTGTTTTAGCTCAAAATTTAACAAAAAAGTATATAAAAAAAACGTGAATTAACATATTTTAGATTTAGTGAAATTTTTTTTTTAATTCGAAACAATGTAATTTGTGGTATATATATTTTTTCCAAATGAATAGTTAATTGACAATTATAGAAGTAATTAATTTATGGTAAAATTAATCATTTTCTATTTAAACTAAATTTCGATAACAAATTAATTGATTAATTAATCAACTAATCAATTGGTTAATATTGAAAGTAATTGATTTTTAATGGAATTTTTTTTTTTTTTTAACTTGTTGAAAAGAATTTTAAATCACATTGATTTTCTTTATTATTGAGAAAAAAATTATTTTTATTATAAAGCATTCTTTTTTATTAGAAACAATTATTTTTATTAAAAAGCATTTGTTTTTTTTATTAAAAAAGCTCTTTTTTAGTAAAAAGTATTCTTTATATCAGAAAAAGCCCTTTTTTTAGTAAAAAGTATTCTTTATATTCGACAAAGCTCTGTTTAGTAAAAAGTATTCTTTTATAGGAAAAGTTCTTTTTATTAGAAAAATCTATTTTTAGTAAAAAGTATTCCATTTATTAAAAAAAGAAATATTTTTAGTAGAAAAATCTCTTTTTAGTAAAAAGTATTCCATTTAGTAAAAAAAAATATTCTTTTTAGTAAAAAATATTCTTTTCATAAGAAAAAGTTCTTCTTAGAAAAAATTATTCTTTTTATAAGCTCTTTTTTAATAAAAAGTATTCTTTTTATAAGAAAAAGCTCTGTTTAGTAAAAAGTATTATTTTATAGGAAAAGTTATTTTTAGTAAAAAGTATTCTTTATATCAGAAAAAGCCTTTTTTAGTAAAAAGTATTCTGTTTATAAGAAAAAATTCTTTTATGTAAAAAGTATTCTTTTTAGTAAAAGTAATTTTGTTTTTAAAAAAATTCTTTTCTGTGAAACATTTTTTTTACTAAAAGAAATTCTTTTTAGTGAAACATGTAAGTATTTTTTTTAGTGATAAATATTCTTTCTTTTAGTGAAAATAATTCTTTGTAGTGCAAAATATTCCTTTTTTTTTAGTGAAAATAATTGTTTTTATGTGAAAAAAATGCTTTTTAGTAAAAAAATAACTTGTATTAAAAAAATTTTTTTTATTAAGAAAGAATTATTTTTATGCAAAACAATTTTTTTTTAAAATCAATTTTTCTTATTAAGTAGAGTTTTTTTTAAATAAAAATTATTCTTTTTTATGAAAAAAGTGTTTAAAAACCAGTTCAAATTTCAATAACTGCCTTTTAATCGAACAGGAGAGATTGTAAAAAAAATTCACTTAATTGTTTTTTTAGAACTGTACAAAAAGAAAAACAATAATGTTCATATTTTTAGTCGTGACACTTTGTTACGTGAAAGTGCCTTGAATGTAAATACAAGAATTTTTTATTTGAAAAATGAAAACTGCTTCCAAATGAAAATATTATTAAGAAATTTGTGCATAATGTCCAAGTGTTTGCTATTGTAAAAATAAATAAACTGTCTTTTTTAATTTCTATTACTTCGTGTTATTTTTTTTACTCTATCCACTAGATTATATATATTGTAAAAAAAAATTTAATAAAAAAAAACTGTTTGCACTTTGAGCCGCAAAGTTTCTATTTTTATTACAAATTTTTATTTTAATTAAAAATTTTTATTTTTATTTTTTTTAATTTTAATTTTCTATTTTATTTTACCTATTTTTTTTTTAATTACGAAAAAATTGTTTAGAAAAACTTCTTTTTAATTATAATTTATTTATTTTTTATTTATTTTTGCATTATTATTTTATTATTAACTTTTATTATTTAACTTTCATTATTAAAATAATTAAAATAATTTAATTATTATTATATAATTTTGTTTTTTGTAGATTCACAAAAAAATGATTGCAGGGAAAAAAAGATTACCGAGAAGTTACGAAAAAAATTGTTGAGAACAAATTTTTGAAGAATTAAAAAAAAAAGATTGCAAAGCAAAAATATATTTGAAAAAAGTTTCGAAATAAAACAATTGATGAGAAAATTTTTTTAAGAATTAAAAACAATGATTGCAAAGAAAAAAGATATTTGAAAAGTTTATCAAAAAAATTATTTAGAAAATTTTTTGAAAAATTCCCCTCAGAAAAAAATTATTGCAAAGAAAAAAAGATGAATTTTCTGTTTGAAAAATTCGAAAATGAAGAAATAGTAAATAATGATGAATTTTTTTTTGTGATTTGTGAATGAAATGCATTTTTATTTTCATATATAGAAATTGACAACTTATGGCATAAATTATAATGAATGTATAAAATAATTATAAATTGTTAATAACATAGTAGACTAGATCATAAATAATCTTATAAAATTAAAACCCAAATTCCTCTTAAAATTTATCCATTTGCCTTTTGCCATTAAAAAAAAAGACCAAAAAAATAAACAAAAACAAATTACACAGCAAACTTCACACTTCAAACTATTTCAAATCTCAACAATAAAATCGACACCATGATTGTTTTTTTCTTTTTCTTTTTTGTATTCCAATTATACAAAAAAATTAGTTCTATATTAAACAATGCCAATTTTTTTTAAATTACTAAATTACAATTTTATTCTAATGTACAATTTATTTTTGAGCCGCAATTTTTTTTCAATTTAAACTTTTGAATTAAATTTTAATTCAAAATATATTTAAATTTATAGTTGAATTTTATTTTCAATTGTTATTAATTTCAATTTTTACAATGTAATTTTCAATTGCATTTTATTGGAAATATTTTCAATTTTGTGAAAAATATTTTCATATAATTTGAATTGAATTTTAATTGAAAATTTATTTACTTGAATTTCATTTTCAATTAATTTTAATTTCAATTCAATTTTACCGTTAATTACAATTTTTTCAAATTCAATTTCTTTTTTTAATATTTTCAATTATAATTTAGTTGGAAATATTTTCACTTTTAATTGAATTGCAAATTTAAAATATTCTCAATTATCAATTTCATTTTACATATTTTCAATTATAATTTTGTTAAAAATATCTTCAATTTCAATTTTCGTGTAAAATTATATTTAAAATATTTTCAATTTCAATTTGATTAAAAATAATTTCAATTTCAATTCAATTAAAAATATTTTCAATTTCAATTCAGTTAAAAATGTTTTCAATTTCAATTCAATTAAAAATATTTTCAATTTCAATTTGATTAAAAATATTTTCAATTATAATTTATTTGAAGATATTTTCAAATTCATTTAAAATATTTTCAGTTACAATTGAGTTTAAAAATATTTTCAATTTCAGTTTCTCTTTTTTTTAAATTTGAAAATATTCTCAATTATATTCTGAATTGAAAGTTAAATGTAATATAAAATATTTTTTAATTTCAAATTGAATATAAATTTTTTACTACACAAATTTAATTATAATTACAATTTTTCCCTAAATATTTTTGTTTTACATTCAATTTTTCCTTCCCTTGGGCAAATAAAAGTTAGTTTAAAATTTCCTATAAAAAAAAAAATAGGCGCCGATTTTTTTTTTAAATAAGTAATTATTTAAAAAAAAATAATAAATGCTTCTATGTAAAAATATGATAAAAATAGTGATGGAATGTCAATAAAAACTTGTCGATAATTTAAATACTCGATTAAAAAAAAGAAAAAAAAATACATGAAACTATTAAATGTATTAAATAAACCGAATTACCTAAAGTTAAAATTAATTTTTATTTTTATCTTAAAATCTTCCGGTTAGCAAAAATTGTCGACTTTGCCATCGATTTTGTAATGAATTTAAAAAAAAATTCTCAACATCGGCTCTTTTTTTCTTATTGGCATATAAAATTCTATATTACAATAAATATTTACATTCCGATGTCTATTTTTCTCTCTTTTTTCATTTATATCAAATTTATATCAATATATTCAGTACCATTTTTGAAATTTACTAAATATTCTAATTTTAAATATGAATTAATTTAAATATTAAATAAATAAATATTTAAATTGCCAATTTTTAAAAAAAACGAACTTGTGTTTCATTTTTCTTTTAACTAATAAAAATTGGATTTATCGTTCCAATTAATCGAAATTCCATCACTGCGATTTTTATTTTGTGTAAAATGTAATAAGTGAATAAAGCAGAAACAGCGTTCAGTGAAAATTTTAATTTTTCTATTAAAAAAAATCAGCAATAAAATTTCTATTTGCAAATTTTTAAATAGAAAAATGTTCTGTTCATGAAAAATTGTGATTTTTAGATCAAAGACAATTTTCAATTTTTCTTAAAAAATATTTTTTCGCCAATTTTTCTTTTTTACATAAATAGGCTTTATTTTTCTTCTTTTGATGAATTCATTTCTTTCTTTGTTAAATTTTTTTTTAATGTCGTACAATATTTTAATACTTTTATACTTTTATTTTTTTTATATATTATATTGTTTTTTATACTTTTTCAAAAAGAGAAAATTAAAAAAAAATAAGAATACTGAATTTTTTAAGTTTCTGATTTTAATTTTTTTTTCTCTTTTTGAGCTGAAAATATAAAAGAATCTCGAAAAAAATATTTTTTTACGAATAAATTAATAAAATATTAAGAATATTAGGAATAAATAAATTTTAAAAAAATTTTAATTTAAGATTAAAAATTAAAATTACATAATTATTTTAAATATATTAAAAATATATAAAAATATTGTTCATTTTGTTGGGAAAAAAAAAATTTGAACAAAGAAAGAAAATGAAGAGACGAAAAAAAATTCGAAATTGATCGATAATACTGAATTGTTCACGACAAATTGTTCATTTATTTGGTTTTCGCGCTTAAAAAACTGACTCTGAACACAAATTATCTCTTTAGTATATTTTTTAAATATAGAAATCTAGAGAATCTAAACGAAAGTCTTTTTGTTGTTGGTGTTACGCTTTCCAACTTTGCAAAAAAAAAGAGATTGCACGACTCCTTTTCTCAAGCAACGAAAATATCGCTCTTGGGTCGTTAAATATTTGATCGACTTCTTCTTTATCTCGATTACATTTCATTTCTTCTTCTTTACATTATAATAATAATTATTATAATAATAATAATTATAAATTATTATTTTAATATAATAATTATTATTATTTCGTTATTTAATAGATTAATTCTATTAATTCTATTATTTAGAATTAAGAAATTCCTTTTCAATCGTATAATTAATTAATTATACGAATATTTATGTAATTCGAGATTCTTTTGTAAAGAAAAAAAAAATGTTAAGGCAGATTTTTCTCTTCTCTTTCCTTCAATGTTTGTTCGATGTGTTTTCCGATTTTTCAAATCGGCAATGAAAAAAATTGATTGTCTTGTTTTCATTGGGGATAAAATTGTGAAACGAAAAATAATTCCTCGAGACAAGCACCACCTTCGATTGAATTTCTATTCACAGGCTAATTTACTGTCGAAACTACTGAGCGCAATGGCGAATGCCTGAAGAGCGCACAGGGGAAATCTATAGTCCATTGTGAAAACGTCCTCGGCCACTCGACCAAATTGCATCACTACATAGTCAACTGAAAAAAAAAGAAATTTATACTTTTTTCCAAGAAAAAAAAAAAAAATTGAAAAAAAAACAACTCACCGTCTGTGTCGTGAACAACTTGAAAATTCTTCACCGAAGCTTGCGTGACTCTTCCATGAAAATTGAGAACATACGATTGTGTGTCGTCATTCCAAACTGGAGTTTTATTGTGAAGTTCAATTAAATTGTCCATATTCTTCATTTTATAGCACTCTGGAAAAATTTAAAAATTATTATTATTATTATTATTATTTATATTATTATAGAAGTCAAAAAATAAAAGGAATAAAAAGGAAATACCAAGTAAAGTTTCCGAGTCCTCCTGGGGACAAATTTGAATTCTCCTTTGATCAGGAGTCATTCCGGGAATGATGACAGTCATTTTTCTTGGACCTTTGAAGCCAAGAACATTGGTGTCATAAACAACGGCCGCCAATTCTTGTCGTGGATTCGAGCAGCCCTCGTGTTTATCGTCCTTCATCAATGAATAACCATTATCGTAAACCGTAAATTGTGTTCCCAAAAGATTCGAGCGTAATTTTCCAATGTACGCCTCGCCACCACGCGAAAGATCCGTTGGATCGGTTGATATTAAATAATTACTCGTCTTACTTCTCTTTCGCTTACGTCCGGCTAGTAAAAATACCTGGAGCACAAAAAGAAATGTTTATCTTTAAAGCAAGTAGTTTTTCTTTTAAAAAAAGTAGTTTTCTTTTTTAAAAAAAGTGTTTTTCTTTTTTAAACTGCTTTTTTTTACAGGCCTTGGATCGACTTTAAGGCGCAAAAAAAGTCGCTTTAGTCGATTAAAAATACAAAAAAAAGTGGAAAAAGTCGTTTTATTTAATCCAATGTTGTCACAAAAATTTTATTTTGTCTTTCCCTGACCTTTCACTGATTTCTAAATTCAATCATTAAAAATTTGCATAATTTTCTTAAATAAATATTTAAATACCTACTTCATATTTGTTTTTCTACAAGAAATAAAATTTTTTAAATTTCAATTTAAAACCTTCTAAATAAATTAGAATGGAAGAATTCTAAGAATTTGTTTTTTTCTAAAATATTTTTATATAATTTTTAGAAGAAAATTTTCAATAATTTTCATTTTAAAATTTACAATTGAAGATTTTTCATTGAAATTTTTGAGAATTTAATTATTTTAAAAATTTACAATTAAAATTCATCAAAAGTTGATTTTCAAAAATTATAATAAAATACTTTTAAAAAAATAAACTGTTTTAAATTAAATTTTACAAAATTTCAATTATTACAGACCTCGGAACGACTTTAATTTTTTAAAAATTCCTGAAAATTGGATTTAGACAAAATTTTTATTAAAATTCATGAAAGTAATTGAAGTTTGCAACGAATTTTAATAAAATTCATGAAAATTGAATTTAGACAAAAATTTTATTATAATTTCTGAAAATAATTGAATTTTGCCAAGAGTTTTATTAAAATGATAGATGAATTAGAATTTTAATAAAATTCCAGAAAAAAATTGAATTTTGCAAAGTGTTTTATTACAATTCATGAAAATAATTGAATTTATCAATAAATCTTTTAAAAATTCCTGAAAATTGAATTTAGACAAAAATTTTTATTAAAATTCCTGAAAATAATATTGAATTTTGCAACGAATTTTATTAAATTCCTGAAAATTGAATTTAGACATAAATTTTATTAAATTTTATTAAAATTCATGAAAAAAAATTGAATTTTGCAATAAATTTTTTAAAAATTCCTAAAAAATGGAATTTAGACAAAAATTTTATTAAAATTCATGAAAATAATTGAATTTTGCAACGAATTTTAATACAATTCCTGAAAATTGAATTTAGACATAAATTTTATTCAAATTCATGAAAATAATTGAATTTTTCAATAAATTTTTTCAAAAAATTTTGAAAATTTAATTTAGACAAAAATTTTTATTAAAATTCATGAAATTAATTGAATTTTGCAATAAATTTTTTAAAAATTCCCAAAAATTGGATTTAGACAAAAATTTTATTAAAATTCATGAAAATAATTGAATTTTGCAAAGAGTTTAATTAAAATTCATGAAAATAATTGAATTTTTCAATAAATTAAAAAAAAATCCTGAAAATTGAATTTAGACAAAAATTTTTATTAAAATTCCTGAAAATAATTAAATTTTGCAACGAATTTTAATAAAATTCCTGAAAATTGAATTTAGACAAAAATTTTATTAAAATTTCTGTAAATAATTGAAGTTTGCAAAGAGTTTTATTAAAATTATAGATGAATTAGAATTTTAATAAAATTCCAGAAAAACATTAAATTTGGCGAAGTGTTTTATTAAAATTCATGAAAATAATTGAATTTTGCAATAAATTTTTTGAAAATTCCTAAAAAATGGAATTTAGACATAAATTTTATTAAAATTCATGAAAATAATTGAATTTTTGCAACGAATTTTAATAAAATGCCCTAAAATAATTAAATTTTGCAAATAAATTTATTAAACAAATAAATAATTGAGTTTTTCAAAAATATTTTAAAAATAATCAAATTTTTGATGAATTTTAATTATAAATAATTTCTCAAAAATTCTAAAATAGTAAATTTTAAAAAATTTTAAATTACTTTGTCAGAGAATTACTTTTTTTATAACTATTTTATTATTTTCATTTTTTTATCGAATTTACACTTGAAGATTATTCATTAAAATTTTTTAAAATTCAATTATTTCAAAAATTTTCAATAAAAATTCTATAATATTGTTAATTTTCAAAAATTATAATAATAAAATACTTGAAAAAAAGGATTTATTTTCAATTAATTTTACTAAATTTCAATTATTCAAAATCTTTTTAATTGTATATTTCAAAAATTCAATTAGAAATATTTTTCAAAAATAATTTTCGAAAGATTTATCTTCAGCTATTTTTTATACTGCACGTAAAAATCGAAAAAAGTTGCAGCTTTTTATACTAAAAATATGGTATTTTTTATTTTGTCGCAAAATTTGGAAGAAAAGTCGAAAAAGTCGCAATTTTTTAATATAAATCGATAAAAGTAGCATTATTTGAAAATAGTCGAAAAAAGTTGAAAAAGTCATAATATCCGAGGCCTGTTTTTATTTTAAAAAGTCCTTTTTTTGGAAAAAAGGAAGTAAATTTTTGAAAGGAGAAAATAGACAAAAGAAGGTAAATAAAGAAAGAAAGATAATAAAAACAAAAAAAAATATACAAAAAGAAAAGGACAAAAAACTATAAAGGAATTTTTTTTTTAAATTTAAAAAAACTTTTTTGTAAATTCTATTATGAAATTTTACCTTTTTTCCATAATCGCGCTCCAGGTGTAAAAAGTATGTTGGATAAAATCCACGATCCATTCCTTTGCGATCGCGAGTAATTCGACACTTGTAATGCATTTTTTTATTTGCCGGTTGAAGTACAAATTGCTCAATATTTCCTTCGACATTTCCTTCAGCTTCTGGACTCTGAAATTAGCACATTTTGAAAATTATATTATTCATTTTTATTTTATCATCTATTATTCATTCTTCCTGCACAACAATAATTAAAAAAAAAAAATTTTTGTAACCTTGATTTTGCGGACCAAAAATTAAAAATTACGAACCATTTTATTATTTTTATCAAATGTTTTGAATATTATATAAATTATAATGAAATTCTAATTTAATGTTCTGATGAAGATTAAATTATAACAAAAATTAATTCAACAAAATTATTTTCAATTAAAACTCGTAATTTAATTTCGAATCTGAAATAATTCAATTCTTATAAAGAATTTTATTTGAAAAAAGAAAGTGAAAAATCAAAAATAATAAAGTAATTTTACCCACCGAAGTGAGATTATCTCTGTTAATAACGACAGTTGGCGCATCAGAAGGCGCCACTCTTAAGGGCGATTGTGATGGAAATGATTCCGGATGAGGCTGTAAATCAACAGGTGACGATTCTTCGTCAGCTCCATCGTAAAATGTACCATCTGTGGTTATATCTAGAAAATAAAAACATTAATTTGAATATGAATTTAAAAAAAAGAAAAAAGGAAAGGAGAAAGCACTTTTTTTTTATTTAATTACCAGTTAAATCAGTCTCCATAGTTTTATTTTCAGGCAATAGACCAATGTCTGGATTTCCCGGTGACATTGTAAATTGTAAGGGTCCATCGTATCCTAAAATTAGAAGAAAGATTCTTTTTAAAAAAATTTTTTTTGCTTTTGTTTTTCGCAAATTTTAGTACATAAAAGAAAAAATAAAAAAAATATTAAATTTTAGTATATTTTACGTAAATTTTAAGAATTTGGTGGTAAATTCAAAAAAATAAAAAATGAGAAAAAGACAAATAAAAAACTAATTAATAAAAAATAGGAAAATAACAATTGTTTACCATGAAGTTCCTTATTTGGATTCAGCCACTTTGTCGAGTGACTTGTGAGTTGTGCAGCAGATAAATTAGAAGCTTGAACCATTCCACTGGCACCTGTTTGTCTTTTTTGCTTCATTTTCTGCGCTATCAATTGCCTCTGAAATAATTATTACGAAATAAATAAGGAAAATGGAAATAAATTAGGAAAGTTGGAAATAAATAAAAAAGAAAATGAAAATAAATAACAAAATAAAATTTAAAGAAAGAAAAAATTTTAATTAACAAAAAAAATGGAAATAAATAAAAAAAAATCGATTTAAAGAAAGAAAGAAAATGAAGAAAAAAAAATAAAATTTAAAGAATGAAAGAAAATGTAAATAAATAAAAATGACAATGGAAATAAATAACGAAAATGGAAATAAATAACAAAATAAAATTAAACCAATTAAAAATAAAAATAGAAATAAATAAGGAAAATGGAAGTAAATTAGGAAAATTGGAAATAAATAATAAAGAAAATGAAAATAAATAAGGAAAAAAGAAATAAATAAAGAAGAAAATGAAAATAAATAACAAAATAAAATTTAAAGAAAAAAAATTTTAAATTAACAAAAAAGAAAAAGGAAATAAATAAAAAAAATTCGATTTAAAGAAAGAAAGAAAATAAAGAAAAAAATAAAAATTAAAGAAAAAGGGAAATTTAAATAAATAAAAAAAGTAAATGGAAATAAATAAAAAAATTAAATTTACAGAAAGAAAGAAATTTAAATAAATAAAAAAAATCGAAATAAATAAGCAAAATGGAAATAAATAAAAAAGGAAATGAAAATAAATAGTGAAAATGGAAGTAAATAAAGAAGAAAATGAAAATATAGAAAAAAAATAAAATTAAAATAAATAAAAAAGAAAATGAAATTAAATCAAGAAAATGGAAATAAAGAAAATGTAAATGAATAAAAAAATAAAATTCAAAAGATAGAAAATTTAAATAAATGAAAAAGAAAATGTAAATAAAAGGAAAACGTAAATAAATAGAAAAAGAATTTAATTTAAATAAATAAATAAAGAAAGAAAGTGTAATAAATAAAAAATGTAAATATTTAGACAAAAAACAAACTTTACAATCGCTCGTAAAATATTATATCAGAATCAACATAAATTATCAATAGCAATAAAATTGACCTATTTTTCCAATTAATTGACTCTCGATTCATTTACTTTCTTTAGACTATCGAAATTTATTAAAATTCATATCAATTAAAACTGTTTTCCCCTCTTGGAAAAAAAGTATTTCTCAAAACAAAATTTTCCAAAAAAAAAAAAAAAATTGTCAAAACATTTAACAATTACAAAAAAGAAAATTCATTTCACACAAACAATTGGATTTCGAAACAAAAAAAGAACAATATTGTTCGCAATAAAAGGATATTTTTTTAGAGAAAATAATTTTCTAAGCCAAGGAAGAGAATATTAATTAAAAATTTAAAAGGGCATCGATATAATAATGCGCGAGTGTCTCTCTCTCTCTCTCTTTCTCTCGCGATAAAAATTGCGCCCACACTATAAATAAATAAATATTTTATCCAAATTTTTCACTCACCTGTTGCTCCAATTTTTGTTGTCTTAAATCTAAAGAAGTCATTGTTTTGTCGATTATTTCGTAAATTTTATCATTAAAATTCCACTAATGAAAAATGTTTAAAATGAGTTTGTTTACGTGAAAAGGCATTTGCCGTTGTTCCCGACACCAAGGCAACCGCCTTGAGCACTTTATTTATTAGGTCACATTTTCAAAAGAGAATTTTCCTCAAATCAGAGCGCTGGACTCGTTTCTCTCGGCCAATGAAAATTGAGCATTAAAGTTCAGGGTATATTTCACAATTATCCGAACGTGGACCAATAGGGAGTTGGCTGTCAATGGCATTATGGGAAAATGAAAAAAACGTGACTTTCTGCATAAATGTCAACATAAAAATTATAAATATTTAATTTCAGTGTTTTGTGAATTAATAAAAAAAACTATATAAAATGGGACTTTTTGAATTAAGTTCCTGGGGCGAGGGGGAAATTAAAAGGAAGAGTGAAAAGAAAAAGTCTAAGGTATGTACATTTTTGAACTTTTTTATCATTTTTACAATTGTTCTTATGCTTTCTTTTAAAAACAAATTCTTATATTTGTTATCAAAATTTTTATTTTTAAGTTTCGAAGATAAAAGTTATGAATTATATTATGATTAAATTTCGAGACTTTCGTTATTTTCATTCACAAAAAAAATTCACGAATGACAATTGTTAATTTTAGGTTAGGTTTTCCGGCTTTTTTGTAAAAGTTTTAAAAATCATTAATTAAATATACTTAGCTTACCAAGAAGGTTTCTTCAATTGCATTATGTGATAAAATTTATTTTGTTTTTAAAAAAATAATTATATAAAAAAGAAGAAAATCAATTATTTTCAAAAGTTAGTAGTAAAATTCTTCTCAGAAATTCAATTATATTTTTTTAAATTAGTAAAATTTTCCACAGAAATTCAATTATTTTCTAAAATTAGTAAAATTATTCGCAGGAAATCAATTAATTTCTAAAATTAATAAAATTCTTAATAGAAATTCAATTATTTTCTAAAATTAATAGATTTCTTCACAGAAATTCAATTCTTTTCAAAAACTGATAGATTTCTTTACAAGAATTCAATTCTTTTTCAAAATTAATCAAATTCTTCGCAGGATTCAATTATTTTCACAAATTTTAAATAAAATTCTACTCAAGAATTTAATTACTTTTTTAAAATTAGTAAAAATTTTCACAGGAATTCAATTATTTTTCAAAATTATTAAAATTATTAGCAGAAATTTTCAATTATTTTCAAAAAAATTAGTAAAATTCTTAACAGAAATTCAATTATTTTTAAAAATTAGTAAAATTCAATTATTTTCAAAATATTAATAGATTTTTTCACAAAAAATTCAATTATTTTCAAAAATGAATAAAATTTTTCTCAGGAATTGAAATATTTTTAAAAATTAATATAATTCTTACCAGAATTCAATTATTTTCAAAAATTAAAAAAAAAAATTCTCGTCAACTTTTCAATTATCTTTATAAATAGGAAAATTCTTTGCCGAAATTCAATTATTTTCAAAAATTTTTAATAAAAAATACATGGCAAAATTTTAATTATTTTCAAAAACTTTCCTCAATTCAATGATTTTTAATATTTACTATTTTAATAAAAATTCCTATAAGAATTCAATTGGTTAAAAAAATGTTTTATAAAATTCTACGCAAACAATTTATTTCTTTTCATAAACAATAAAAATTCCACAGGAATTCAATTATTTTAATAATCTTTGCTACAATTTATTTATTAAAATTTAAGTATTATAATTTCGATACATTTTTAATTAAATTTCTTTAAAGAATAAAATTATTTTCAAAAAATTTAATGAAATTTTTTACGTAACAATTAACAATTCAATTTTTTTCAAAATAATTTTAGTAAAATTCTTCGCGAAAATCCAATTATATTTAAAAATTTACAAATATTCTCGTCAAAATTTCAATTATCTTTATAAATAATAAAATTTTTCTCCAAACTTTTAATAAAATTCTTGGCAGAATTTCAATATTATTTTTTATAAAATTTTCATCAAATTTCTCGAAAAATGCAATTATTCTTAAAAATATTATGAAAATTTGTCAAGAGAATTCAATTATTGAAAAATTTGTTGATAAAATTCTTTATGAAAATTCAATTTTTAAAGAAACATTCGATATAATAAAATATTTATTTTTGTATTTAAATAATTGAATTCTCGTATAGAATTTCCTAATAAATAATGATTTAAAAATGAATTTCAAATTTAAAATCTTTGAATTTATTTGAACTTTTTATACATTTAATTACGAATTCTATCGAATTAATTTTTCTTAATAAGTTTAATGGATTTTTTTTTAATTATTTGAAGCTTTTATAATAATTTCTAATATATTTAATTGAAAAATTGCAGAATAATCGAAATTTCGTAAAATTAAATAAATTGTAAACAAAAAAATTTAAAAATTCACAAAGAAGTTTTTCAAAAATTATTGTAAAAAAAATTGAAGAATTTCAGTTGAAAATTTTAGAAATGAAGAATTGAATTGAAATGAAAATAATTTTGAAGAATTTACAGTAACAAGTTTTATAATAATATTCTTTTGTTATTGAATTTCAAATTTTTGATTATCTTAATTTCTATTAGAATCAATTAGAAAAGAAAATATTTATTAAATATTTATTTAAAAATGAAGTTATCGTTAAAAATTTTATTCGTTTCTGAAAATTCTGTATGTTGATGATTATATAAATTGTAAAGGATAAATGAAAAATCAAAATGAATTTGAAATTCTGGAATTTATTTTTTAATTTTTTATATTTAGATATACATTAACCGACACCATATTTCTAAAATTATTTGAATTAACCCATAATAACTACAGTAGTTTAATTAGAAGAAGTACTGCCTGCAAATAAAATTCCAGAAATTTTTATCAGGCACTTTCTTCTTTTGCTTCTTTTTTGGACAGCAAATAATTAATGTCTTCCAGGCAAGGATGCAATTCTATTGAAATTGGTAAACTTATATTCTGATTAGATGACTTGTCTTTGCTCTCAGCGTTATTAATAGCTTGAATAATATTATCATCGATAACAGCAGTAACCTTTTCAACATTTTCCGGTTTCCTGAAGATGCCTACACTTTTTTTATTACTCATAATCTGCCGTAAAAAGTCTCTTGAAACGTTTGACATAACTAAGGTAGAATCTTGTATAATATTCGAATCTAATTTTTTCTTTATAAATTCACGATCGACTAAAATATCTTCAATTTTTTCTGGTGCTCTTGAAATAATAACTGATATACTTGGCAAAAAATCTCTAAACTTGTCATTAAATAAAGTTTCAAGAGTACGTAAAAGCCTGAGAATCTGTCCAATATCATCAGAAATAATGTCATGACAATTGATAACTACAACAAACTTTAGTGATTCGAGACTTCTTATCAAATGATACAAATAAATGGAATTATTCAGATCCTGCAGTGGACCTCTATTGTCCATTAGTGGAGGAGTATCCCAAATCTCCAAATTCTGTAATTCTGTCCTTGTTGATTTCCATTTTGTAGGAATTTTAGTTTTTGATACTGTTCCAGTATAAATTTCTGGACCTGTGGTACTATTGTTAGCTTTTCTCAGTTTTAGGGCTTCATATTTATTTGGTCTGTAAGCTATTAATTCATTGCCTATTAAGTAATTAATTAGTGCTTCTTTTTCACTTCCAACGTCGCCCAAAAAAATTGCCGCATTTCCACTTTGACCTCGAGTTGCTTCCTCCACACTTTTATGCACATCATTAAACAATTGAGTTAGTCCATTTAAATCATCAGAAGTGAGCTTACAGAACTGACTTCTAACAATGGAAACTAGAAAGCAGATTATTGCTATTCTTATCATGATTGATCAACAAGGTATTACAACTTTTTTCCAGTTGATAATTGATATTTAAAAACCCTGAAAAGTAGAAAAACCTTTTTTTGACTATAGACCATTTGAAATTAAAATTCTAATTTCCTTGGGTGCACTATGGGGAATTTTTGATAACAAGTGTGATAAAATCTAAGTGGCATTTAAAATCATATAAAACCTTCTGGAGGTTGTTGTTCTAACTCTTCCGATTATAAGAAAAATAATAATAAATAATTAAAAGAAAACTGATTTTTAACCTGAAAAAGTAATGTCAAAGTTGACTATATGTTTGTAAAAATTTGCAATTGTTATTCAAAAATTCAAAATGACTGATTCAATATGGCGGAAGTATTTTAAAAACTATTTTTTTTTTCAGGCCTCGGATATTATGACTTTTTCGCCTTTTTTCGACTTATTTTCAAAAATTGCGACTTTTTCGACTTTTCTTCCAAATTTTGCGACAAAATAGAAAATACCATATTTTTAGTATAAAATGTTGCAACTTTTTTCGATTTTTAAGCGCAGTATAAAAAATAGCTGTAGATAAATCTTTCGAAAATTATTTTTGAAAAATTTTTTCTAATTTTTTAAACTATACAATTAAAATTTCGAATAATGGAAATTTAAAATTATTTAAAAATAAAAACTTTTTTTCAAGTATTTTATTATAATTTTTCAAAAATTAACTATTAAAGAATTTTTATTGAAAATTTTGGAAATAATTGAATTTTTAAAAATTTTAATGAATAATCTTCAAGTGTAAATTCGAGAAAAAATGAAAATATTAAAATAGTATTGAAAAAAGTAATTCTCCGACAAAGTAATTTAAAATTTTTTTAAAATTTACTATTTTAGAATTTTTTGAGAAATTATTTATAATTAAAATTCATGAAAAATTTGATTATTTTTTAAAAATATTTTTTAAAAACTCAATTATTTATTTGTTTAATACATTTTTTGGTAAAATTTAATTATTTTAAGGAATTTTATTGAAATTCATGGCAAAATTCAATTATTTTCATGAATTTTAATAAAAGTTTTGTCTAAATTCCATTTTTTAGGAATTTTTAAAAAATTTATTGCAAAATTTAATTATTTTCAGGAATTTTAATATAAATTTTTGTCTAAATTAAATTTTCAGGAATTGTATTAAAATTCGTTGCAAAATTCAATTATTTTCATGAATTTTAAAAAAAATTTTGTCTAAATCCAATTTTCAGAAATTTTTAAAAAATTTATTGCAAAATTCAATTATTTTCAAGAATTTTAATATAAATTTTTGTCTAAATTAAATTTTCAGGAGTTTTATTAAAATTCGTTGCAAAATTTAATTATTTTCATGAATTTTAATAAAAATTTTGTCTAAATCCAATTTTCAGAAATTTTTAAAAAATTTATTGCAAGGAATTTTAATAAAAATTTTGGTCTAAATTCAATTTTCAGGAATTGTATTAAAATTCGTTGCAAAATTCAATTATGTTCATGAATTTTAATAAAATTTTTGTGTAAATTCCATTTTTTAGGAATTTTCAAAAAATTTATTGCAAAATTCAATTATTTCCAGGAATTTTAATATAAATTTTTGTCTAAATTTAATTTTCAGGAATTTTATTAAAATTCATTACAAAATTCAATTATTTTCATGAATTTTAATAAAAATTTTGGTCTAAATCCAATTTTTAGAAATTTTTAAAAAATTTATTGCAAAATTCAATTATTTTCATGAATTTTAATAAAATTTTTGTCTAAATTCCATTTTTGAGGAATTTTTAAAAAATTTATTGCAAAATTCAATTATTTTCAGGAATTTTAATAAAAATTTTGGTCTAAATTCAATTTTCAGAAATTGTATTAAAATTCGTTACAAAATTCAATTATTTTCATGAATTTTAATAAAAATTTTGGACTAAATTCAATTTTCAGAAATTGTATTAAAATTCGTTACAAAATTCAATTATTTTCATGAATTTTAATAAAAATTTTGGTCTAAATTCAATTTTCAGGAATTGTATTAAAATTCGTTGCAAAATTCAATTATGTTCATGAATTTTAATAAAATTTTTGTGTGAATTCCATTTTTTAGGAATTTTAAAAAAATTTATTGCAAAATTCAATTATTTTCAGGAATTTTAATAAAAATGTTTGTCTAAATTCAATTTTCAGGAATTTTATTAAAATTCGTTACAAAATTCAATTATTTTCATGAATTTTAATAAAAATTTTGGTCTAAATCCAATTTTCAGAAATTTTTAAAAAATTTATTGCAAAATTCAATTATTTTCAGGAATTTTAATAAAAATGTTTGTCTAAATTCAATTTTCAGGAATTTTATTAAAATTCGTTACAAAATTCAATTATTTTCATGAATTTTAATAAAAATTTTGGTCTAAATCCAATTTTCAGAAATTTTTAAAAAATTTATTGCAAAATTCAATTATTTTCATGAATTTGGATAAAAATTTTGTGTAAATTCCATTTTTTAGGAATTTTCAAAAAATTTATTGCAAAATTCAATTATTTTCAGGAATTTTAATATAAATTTTTGTCTAAATTCAATTTTCAGGAATTTTATTAAAATTCGTTACAAAATTCAATTATTTTTATAAATTTTAATAAAAATTTTGGTCTAAATCCAATTTTCAGAAATTTTTAAAAAATTTATTGCAAAATTCAATTATTTTCATGAATTTTAATAAAATTTTTGTCTAAATTCCATTTTTTAGGAATTTTTAAAAAATTTATTGCAAAATTCAATTATTTTCAAGAATTTTAATAAAAATTTTTGTCTAAATTCAATTTTCAGGAATTTTTAAAAAGTTTATTGAAAAATTCAATTAATTTTGTAAATTTTTAATAAAACACTTTGCAAAATTCAATTTTGTTCTGGAATTTTATTAAATTTCTAATTTATCTATAATTTTAATAAAACTCTTTGCAAAATTCAATTATTTTCAGACTTTTTTTTAAAACTTTTGCCAAATTTAATTATTTTAAGGAATTTATTTAAAATTCATTTGCAAATTTTAATTATTTTTCAAAGATTTTACTAAATTTAAATTATTTTTTAAAAAGATTTTACCAAATTTCAATTTTTTTAATTTTTAATTGTTATGTAATTGTAAAACTATTGCGTCTTTCAAAAATTAATTAGAAATATTTTTAAAAAGTTAATTTTACAAATTTATTTATTAAAATTTTTGAATATATTCTACCTTAATATCTTTAAAAAGAAAAATGAACGGTTTCAATTATTATAAAAAAATGAATTTTTGTATTTAAATAATTAAATTTTATTTCCTGGTGAAAAAAGAAATAAGAAGTATTTAAATATTTTATTTAGCAAAATTATACAAGTTTTGATTAATTGAATTTAGAAATCAGTGAAGAATCAGGGAAATAGAAAATAAAATATTTGTGACAACACTAAATTAAATTAACGTCTTTTTTTCCTATTTTTAATCGACTAAAGTGACTTTTTTTGCGCCTTAAAGTCGATCCGAGGCCTGTTTTTAGCTTATTTTTTAAATCAATAAAATTCACTTGAAACTTGTTACTCGGGGATTTTTGGGGTCACTGATTACGAATATGTAGTCAGTTTTAAAAAATACAAAATGGCTGATCCAATATGGAGGACGATTCTTTTAAAAGTTAATCTGAATTATGTTTCTAATCTAAAAAAATTGAAAATCCTCCTTTTTTGTCAAATTTGTAAACTTTTTAAATGATTGCATATTTATGATTTTTGATTGTGATTTTATGTACAGAACGGAAATAATATTACAAATTGAATTGTTTGAAAATTTCTATAAAAAAAATGCAATTAAAAATTTAATAAACTTATCTTATTCATAAAAATAATATCAGATAACATTGCCTAGAATGTTAAAATTGTTATTTTTAAAAATTACGAGCTTATAAAAGTTTTTACTGAAGGACTGCTACAAATTTACAAAAATATTTCTTAAATTTAATTTTTATTAAAAGTACCAGAAAAAATTAAATTTTTAAATATAGTTTATCAGAAAATCCTCAATTTCTGTGTTACAAAATTGATTGCATAAATTATTCAATTATTTTCAGAAGAAATAAAATTCTTCGCAGAAATTCAATTCTTTTCAAAAATTTTAATAAAATAATTTTCCGAAACAATTCAATTATTTAAAAAACAAATTTTTTAATTAATAAAATAATCTTTAACGTCCGAGATATTCATAAATAAGTGAAAAAAATTTTTTAATAAAATTCATTTGGGTAATTATTTTCATAAATAGGAAAAATTTCACAGGAATTCAATTATTTTCACAAACAATAAAAATTTATCGCGGAATTTCAATTATTTTTAATACAATTTTAATCGAATTCCTCGAAAAATGTAATTATTCTTAAAAATTATATTACAATTAGTTGACAGAATTCAATTATTTAAAAATTTGTTGATAAAATTCTTTATGAGAATTCAATTTTAAGAAACATTCAATTATTCAATTAATTACTTATTATACTTATTTTTTTTACTTCTAATAGAAATAATTGAATAATTTTTAGAAATAATTAAATTTTGAACAGGTTTCAAATTAAAATCTATGAAAATCTGAATTTTTCAAACATAACTAACAATTCTGTGGAATTAATTTTTTTGAGAAAGTTTATAGTATAATTTGATTTTTAAAATGCGGTATTTTCTTACTGTTTTGGTGTCAAATTTTTCTTGTATTTGGTATTCAGGAACAATTAGACGAATGTCAATATTCTTTTGTTTTAAACTCAATGCCACGTAACAGAGATTGAACGTTTCGTATTTGTACCTTTGAAATATCTAAATTTGATTATTTGTTGACCAATAGAAAAAGTACAGATGCAACGAATTCGAATTTGAAGAGAAAAATATTATTTATCAGTGAACAGATATTCTGTTAACCAATAGAAAAATTACAGGTGCAAGTTGTTCAGTTTGGTAGGGAAAAATAATATTTATCAGTGAATGTTTAGAAAGAAGATAAATAAAATATTTTTAAATAAACTTAAATGAATAAATGAAATCAATATATGTTTTAAATTATTTTCAAATATTTTAATAAAATTGTTCAAAATAAATTAATTATTTTGAATAAAATTTGAATAAAATTTTTTTTTTTTAAATAATTCAATTATTTTTTTAGATTTTAATAAATATATATAATAAAATAAGTTATTTTAAAAATAAAATTTATTTTTACAGAAACGAAAAAATTTTCAAGGTTCTCCAAACAAAGGAAAAAAAGAAGAAAATATTTCGAAATCAAAGAAAAAAAAATTTGATCCATCCTTCAAAAATATTTCCATAAATAATCAAAAAACCACAGAATCTCCGAAAAAAGTAAAAAAAATAAAAAGAAAACAAAGAAAAAAACAATTACAGCAAATAAATTTAACAACAAATAATTCTCCGACAATTAATAATAAGAAAAAACAAAAAAAAATATTGTCATCGAAAATTTCACGTGAAACACCATTTCCAATTATTAAAAAAAAATCCACCTTCGTTGGTGTAAAGGGACCAGTTTTGGATAAATTAGAAAATTTAAATAATAAAACAGAAAAAATGTCAGTGAAAAAAAGAAAGTTCAAAAGAAATCGAAGACAAAATTTAGAGGAAAATGAATTAATGAATTCTTCTGTTTCAAAAGAGAAGAAAAAAAAGAAATTTTCGTCTCAAAAAGAAACGATGAATTTTAATAGTCCCAAGAAAATGGTTTTGGGAAAAATGAAAAATGAAAATAAGAAAAAAATTATGGAAAATAGAGGAAAAATGACAAATAAGAGAAATCGATCAGAAATTGAAGGGGAGAAGGAAGAAGTAATTGAGTCAAAAAAGCGAAGAAAGTCGAAGAAAAATAAATCTAATGCGCTCGTAAAAAATTCGGTAAAAGGCAAAAAAAAAAAATTCGAATTAAAAAAATTTTTAATGTTTTACTAATTAATTTAAAATCAGCTTTAACGAAAATATAAAAATATTTTTATTATATAAAAAATTTTCGAATTTTCCTTCTAAAAAGTATACAATAAAGAATAAATCTAATCTACTGTATATAAAAAAAAATCGAATTCTATTTTTATTTACATTAAAAATAATTTAAGAACGTTTTCTTTACAAAAAGATAAAAAAAAATTCGAATTTTATTTTCATTTACACTAAAAATAATTAAGGAAGGTTTTTTTTTTTTAACAAAAAGATAAATATTAAAATTAAGTAGATTTATGAAAAAAAGAATTAAAAAATCCTCTCATAAGATTTTTTAATTTTTTTTTCTCTCTCATTAAATTTAAAATTCTTTGTCTTAAAATTAAATGTATATAATTTTTTTCATTTCATTTCAGGGCAAAAAGAGTCAATTAAATAAAAAAATAGATGTGAACACACTGAAAGGAATGTTGATGGATAAAGAGGAAGAGAAGAACAAACCAAATTGGGAAAATTCATCGTCAACATTGAGAGAGAGAATGATTGCCCAACTTCGTTCGTCGAGATTTCGCTTTATCAATGAAACTTTGTACAATAATGCGAGTTTCGAATCAAAGAAATATTTCAAAGACGATCCTGAAGCCTTCGACGCTTATCATAAAGGTTTTCAGCAACAAGTCGATAATTGGCCTTTGAATCCTGTCGATATTATTATAGAATCAATCAAAAAATGGTAAGTAAATTTTTTTAAAAATATTTTATGACTTTTTCGACTTTTTTCGACTATTTTCCAAAAATGAGACTTTTTTCGACTTATTTTCAAAAATTGGGACTTTTTCGTCTTTTCTTCCAAATATTGCAACAAAACGCCACATTTTTAGTATAAATTTGCAAATTATTTCGATTTTTCTAGTGTGAAAAATAACTATAGAAAAATAATGAAAATTAGCTTTTCAAAACTAATATTAAAATTTTTTTCATTATAAATTTTTAAAATTCAATTATTTTCAAGATATTTTTAAAAATCAACGTTTTAGAATTTTTAAATTTACATTTTTGATAATAATTGAATTCACAAAAATTTTAATGAAATACTTTCAAGTGTAATTTTTAAAAATGAAATTTAATGAAAATTAGCTTTTAAAAATTATATATAAATAGTTTTTAAAAAAAACTAATTCGTAGAATTTTTTTATTCTAATTTTTTGAAATTTAATTATTTTTAATTACGTATTTCCGAAAATTCAAATACATAAAAAAAATAATAATAATATTAAAATTTTTAAGAATTATTCTTAACATTTTGGATGAGAAATCAATCATGATTAAAACTTTTATTTCTTTTTTTAAATTGAATTATTTTTTAAAGATTATAACAAATTTTTATCAAACAATTTCAAAATAATTAAAATCATTTCAAGGATTTGATCAAAAAATTTGAGAATTATTGAATTTTATCGAAGAATTCGAATAAAATTTTTGAAAATAATTAAATACTTCTCAGAATTTTAAAACATTTTTCTAAAATAATTAAATTCATGTCAGAAGTTTAATTATAATATAGAAAATAATTAAATTCTTCTCAGAATTTTATTACTTTTTTCTAAAATAATTAAAATTAAATTGATTCACAAGCCTCGGATATTATGACTTTTTCGACTTTTTTCGACTATTTTCCAAAAATGAGACTTTTTTCGACTTATTTTCAAAAATTGGGACTTTTTCGTCTTTTCTTCCAAATATTGCAACAAAACGCCACATTTTTAGTATAAATTTGCAAATTATTTCGATTTTTCCAGTGTGAAAAATAACTATAGAAAAATTATTCAAAAATTATTTTTGAATAATTTTTCAAATTAAATTTTCGAACTACATATACAATTAAAATGATTTGGAATAAAATTGAAATTTTGTAAAATTTAATTGAAAATAATTGATTTTTGTCAAATAATATTATTACAATTTTTGAAATTTAATTAAAAATATTCAAGTGTAAATCTATGAAAATGAAAATTAATGAAAACTTAGCTTTTAAAAACAAATATTAAAATTTTTTTTTAAAAAAGGTCATTCTTAGAATTTTTTTTCATTATAAATATTTAAAATTCAATTATTTTCAATATTTTTAAAAATATAATTCCGAAAATTCAAATAAGCTACAAAAAAATAAAACAAACGTTAAAATTTTTCAGAATTAATTTTAACATTTTGGAGAAAAGAATTTTTGTAAAAATTTTTAATCAAAATTCTTCAAAAAATTACTTATTTTTTTTTAAATTATACATAAATTCTTTTAAGAAATTCAATTATATTCGAAAAATTACATTAGAATATTTTTAAAAAAATAATTCTTAGAATTTTTTTTATTATAAATTATTATAAGATTTACTTATCTTCGAATAAAGGAAATTAAATTTTGTTTCAATTTACTTCTTTAGATTCTTATTAAAATTTCGTAAAAATCATGTTTTTTTATCTATAATTAAAATTCTTCATAAATTTGATTATTCATTTTATATTTTTCAAAAAAATTTAATTATTTTTAAAAGATTTTTACAAATTTCAATTATTTTTCAATCGATTTTACCAAAATTCCATTTTTTTAAAAACATTTTATCAAATTTCAATTAATTTTAAAAGATTTTACCAAAATTCAATTGTATGAAAATTTTTCAATTGTTTTTGTAATTGAAAGACTATCTATTATCTTTAAAAAATTTGTTTAGGAAATTGAAGTAAAAAAGTGTAATTATATTTTCAAAAACCTAATTATTTTCAGTAATGAAAATTCTTCATTTTTTAAAAAAAAAATATAATTTTTCTAACAGTTTTTCATTAAATTTAAAAAAAATTAAGAATTATTTAAACAACTCGTGTAGAAATCACATTTAAAATTTAATTATTTTCCAAATTTTCAATTAGAATTCTTCAAAAATACGATTATATTTCCGAATGATTTTTAAAAGTAAACAAATGAAATTTAATTAAAAAACAAAATTTATTTTAAATAAATTTGCAAAAAATTTCAATAATTGTTTAAATGTGTTAACATTATTTTCGGAAATAGAATTATTTTTAAAAAAATGTTAATTACATTTTTTCAAGATACAACTTTTTTCGTAATTTCTAAATTAAATTATTCAAAACTTCAACAATTTTTGTTAAGCAAAAATTTGAAAACTTATTATTTTTCCACAGGAATTAAAATTTAAAATGATTTCAGTAAAAAAACCTTTTGAAATTTAATTATTTCTGAAAATTGCAACTGTAATTCTTCCAAAATTCAATTATTTTTTATAATTTATAATTTTACTTGAAAAATGTGGGTTTCAATATTTTTATATATTTATTTTTATCTTTCAGTCCGAAAGATTACATTGTAGCCGATTTTGGCTGTGGGGAAGCAAAAATCGCGGAATCAGTTTCTCAAAAGGTGCATTCCTTCGATTTTGTGGCGATGAATGATAAAGTTACAGTTTGTGACATGGCGCACACGCCTCTTTTGAAAAGTGGAGTAAACATCGTTGTTTTTTGTTTATCACTCATGGGAACGAATCTCAACGATTATTTACTGGAAGCAAATCGTGTTCTCAAAAAAGGGTTTGTTTTTTTTAAATAATTAGTAATTATAATTAAAATAATTTGAATTTTCCCATTAAAACCTAATTTTTTAAAATAATTTCAAAAATTAGTAATTCTACAAGATTATTTTTTGTAGAAAAAAAAAATTTTGCATTTTGAATCACAATTACAAGCCTCACATATTTCTTTAATTTATTGTCCATTTTTAAGATTTTTGAGATTAAAATTTATAAAAATAATTATTTTAGGGGAATCATGAAAATTGCAGAAGTGGAAAGTAGATTTGAGAATATCGAGGACTTCATTAAATTAGTCACAAATTATGGATTCGTCAACACATGGTCGGATCTCTCGAATGATTTATTCTACTTTTTGGATTTTAAAAAAGAGAAAGATCTCGAAAAGGGAAAATCGAAACTCCCTGCAATTGAACTCAAACCCTGTTTATACAAAAGACGGTAATAATCGAAAAAAAATATTAATGACATGGATTTTTAATTCTTTTTCTCAAAGAAACCAAAATTCTTTTTGTTTGTACAAAAAAGTGATTTTAAAAATGATTTTCTAAAAATATTTTTTAGTTTCATAAACTAAAAACTAAAGGAATTTACATTGTACAATAGAGTAAGAAATATAGTTTTAAGTAAAAATGTAAATAGAATTACTTAGAAAATGTTAAACTGAATAAGTAGATAATAAATTGAATTTTAAGTAAAAAAAAAATTAATGTCTATTTTCTAATTTTATATATTATGTAATTGAAAAATTTCTGAAGAATAAAAAAAAGAAAAAAAAAATAAATTAAGAAAAAAGACAATTAACTGATAAATTAAGTGAATAGTAAATATAGTAATTAACTTTTAAAAAATTGTTGATTAAAATTTTCGTGCTTTGTACCACAAATCGTTCGATCTTAATATATTTTAAATTAACATCAAAAACGCAAAGTGGAATTTAATCTTCGTGACTGCTTAAACAATTTGCCAATCTCGATACAAATTGCTCTGAAAGACACGATATCGTGAAAAAAATAAATTTTATTTTCAAAAGGAAATTATTTTCTATCGCAAACAATTTTTTTTACTTTGATAATATTTCAAACTTAAAATATCTAAAGAATATTTTCTTAAATATTTTTTTAAAAATATTTTTAAAAATATTTTTAAAAATATTCTCTACTTATTTCAATTTTTTCTTTAGATTATTTTTACCCCTCACTTAATTTTTCCAGTCTTTGAAAATTATTTTGTTTCCTTTCAAAAATTAAACTTTAAAAAATAACAATAATAATAAAATAATAATAATAATAATATTATTAATATTTAATATTTTAAATAATAATACTTTTAAAAATAATGTCAACTTCACAGTAACGCACGTTTTTTTTTCATTTGATGTTTTTTTTTATTTATGTAACAAAAATACTTTTTAAAGAATCAAACAAATTCTCTGCAATTTTTAAATGTACAGAAAATGAAATTTTTTTCTTCGTAATTAACAGTAATTATTAATTAACAAGTAAGAATCACAAGTAAAAAATTATATGAGAGAAAAAATATTCTTAATTTTTTCTTCCCTTTTTTTAAACATATTTTAAATTTAAATACTTCAGTCTTTGGATTGATAATCTATTCCTGAGGGTTAGATTTCTTATCTTAATTATTATTCAAAACTGTCGTCGAACAAAAAACTGAGATCACCTCTATGAATTAAACCCTCTTGTGCCTCTGCAGCTTTGTCTCGACATGTTTCCACGATTTCAATAATCAAAAGCTGAAAAATAAAATAATTATTAAAAAATATTAATAAAGTATTGGAAGATTTGAGAAAAAAAAATTTGTTTTCAAATAGACTTGGAAAATTAATAACTTTCACTATTAACGACAATTACGTTGGCGGCAGCGATTATTTGAACGGCCGTTTGTCGAGGTAAATAGGAAATTTGTTTTACGAGCTCTTGGGGAGTTGCGTTTGCAATTGATGTCACTGTTTGAAAGCCCGCTTTATACAATTGTCGGGCTCTCACCTGAAAAAAGTGGAATAATTCCAAAAATTAGAATTTTAATTTTTGAAAATATTTTTAGATTAAAAAAAAAAAAAAAAAAAATGTAAAATATTAATATATAAGTGTATAAAACTAAAACTATGAAAATATAGAAATAAAACTATAAAAATTTAGAAAAATATAAAAATAAAAAAATATAAAAATAAAAAATATAAAAAATAAAAATATATAAAAATATAAAAATAAAAAATATTAAAAATATTAAAAATAAAAAAAAACGTATAAAAATAAAATATAAAAATAAAACTAAAAATAGGTATAAAAAGGAAAAAATAAAATATAAAAAATATGATCTCGAAAATGTAAAAAATAAAAATTAATAGAAAAATTAAAAAAAAAACAAAAAGCAAAAAATATAAAATATTTATAAATAAAAAAATAAACGGTAAATAAATTAGAATTGAAATAATAAAAGTAATTCATGAACAATTAATTACCAATTGAACGTAAGGCAATTGCATTAAAGGTTCTAATTCTTCAGGACAGCAATATTCAAGTCTTCTGCTAAACGTCGTCACTAAATCTTTAACTGTCCAAAACTCGGGTAAATTCTAAAAAGGAAAAACGTCGTTTAATTTAGAAATTAAAAACTCTAAATTTTACTAATAACAAATTCAAGAATAAATTTTACAAAAAAAATTAATTAAAAAATAATAAAATCAATGGTAAATAAATATGTAAAAGAAAATTTAAAAAATAAATAAAGATAGTAAAAACAATGGTAGTTAAAATTAAAAATGTTAGTTAAAATTAAAACAAGTTAAAAAATTATAAAATTTTAGTAAAAACAATGGTAAATAAATATGTAAAAAAGTAAAAGTAAATTTACAATAAAAAATTTTAAAATAGTAAATACGTAAAAAAGTTAAAGGAAATTTACAATAAGAAATTTAGAAATAGTAAATACGTAAAAAAGTTAAAAGAAATTTACAATAAAAAATTTTAAAATAGTAAAAACAATGGTAAATAAATACGTTAAAAATTAAATTATAAATAGTAAATACGTAAAAAAAAATAAAAATAAATAAATAGTAAATACGTAAAAAAAGTAAAAATAAATAAATAGTAAATACGTAGAAAAAGTAAAAATAAATAAATCGTAAATACGTAAAAAAAAGTAAAAATAAATAAATAGTAAATACGTAAAAAAGTAAAAAATAAAATTACAATAAAAATTTTTAAAAAATAATAAAAACAATGGTTAATAAATACGTAAAAAAAATTTAAGTAAAAATAAATTAATAGTAAAATCGATGGTAAATATGAAAAAAAATATATTAATAATTAATAAAGCAAAAGTTGAAAATAAATTTTCCAAGGCGATTGAAAAAAAAAATAAGCGAAATACGAAAGTGGAAAATAATTACATCACAAAATCGAACGACTGATGAAGCAAAAGTGGCGGCAGAAGTTAAGAGAAATTGAATTGTCCCTCGATTCACTTGATATTTGTCAGCAACGTCATGAACGGATTTTCGCTGCCACAATTCTTGTAGCATCAAAGTTATGTAAAATCTTTTAACAATTCTCTCAGGAACATCCTGAAATAAAAAAGAAAAAAAAAATTAGTAACTCACTTTTTGTTTCTATTTTCTTTAATAATTATATAGAAGGAAAAGCTAATAAATTTAATTAAAAAATTATAAAAGTAAACCTTGGGTAATAATCCGGACATTAATTTACAAATGCTGGCCTCCGTAATTCCGATTCGTCTCGCAATATTCATTTGATATTTATCTAATTTAATTACCTGAAAAATGAACAAACTGAGACATTTTGCGTTTTTATATAAAAGATAATTATTTTCAATAATTTAAATAATAAAAATTAAATATAAAAATAAATAAGTTTAGTTAAAATATTACTGCGATTTTAAAAATGAAGTTAATTCTTCACCACCTATTAAATACATAATAAAAAAAATAATATTTTGTTTTATACAAATTAGGAAGAATTTAATTATTTTCAACAAAAAATTATTTTTTATTGCAAAAAAATTTTACTATAATTAGTTTCAAATCCTTTAAAAGAATTCAATTATTTTTATAAATTTTTAAAAATAAATGTTTACAAAAATTTCATAACGAATTAAAAGAAAAAAAAATTGAATTCTTTCGTGAAATTTTATTGAAAGCAATTGAATTGTTTTGAAGGATTTTTAATCTTTTGTTGAAAATAATTGAATTTTTGCAAATAATAATAATAATAATAATAATAATAATAATAATAAAAATAAAAAATGTAATAAAAAATAAAAGAAATGTGTAATAATAATAGAGTATTTTTACCACTTCGGAATAAACAGATCCTGAAGGATTGACAACTTTTGTCAAATCGTAAGGAGTGACTAAATACAAAAGATGAAGAGTGTCGTCGAGAATAACAGAACGCTGAGCCTCCTTTAAATCATCGTATAAATCGTAAGCCACCGGTAAATCGATACAAGCTAAAATAAAATTATTAATTTCATTATTAATTTAAAAGTTTATCAAATACGGAAATTTAACAAAAAAGATTTTCAAAAAACACATTTTTAACACTTTTTAAAAAAAAAAAATTTGAGTTTACAAATTTTTTTTCAAGTATTTTTTTAAAAAAAGTTTCAATAAAGTTTTCGTCTTAAAGAAAGCGTTAAAAGAAATATAAAAATGTTTGTTTAAAAAATAAGAAAAAAGTTTTTTGAGAAAAAGTTTAAAAAATAAAGAAAGATTTTTTTAGGAAAAAAATATTAAGAAATAAGAAAAGAGGATTTTAAAAAAAATGTGTTAAAAATAAAAATAAGTTTCGTTTGAAACAAAAAGAATGAAGAAAGAACCTTTCATTGCGGCTTTTCCCAAAGGACTCAAATCCAATTCAGTGTCATCATTAATTTCCTGGCATTCTTTTAAATCTAATTTCGTTCCACTGTTATTTGTGGCAATTAAAATTTCTTTCTCTAAAAGACCATTTATTGTCCTCTCAAGAATCTCATCGATTTTGATGCACAATCGTTTCTCTTGTAATTTCATTAGACTCCTGTCAATAAGCATTTTCAATCTAGCTTTTGTCGTCGCTATTTTCAATAATACAGAACTAAGTATCAAATTATTGAGACCACGATCTTGTTCAGTGTGAAGTGAACTTAAAATGTCTTCTATTTTCGCTGTCACTAGAGTTCTTATCTAAAAATTAAGAAAGTTTTTTTAATTCAACAATTTATAAATAATTAATAATTGTAAAAAATAAATATTTTAAAAGTGTAAAAATAATTTTCAATACCTTCGGAATGTCTTCTGCTTTACAAATTACAATACTTTCTCCAATTTCGTTCATTCCTGCTCTTCCTGCTCTGCCAATCATTTGTTTATATCGACTCGTATTTAGAAATTCAGTTCCAATGTAAGGGGATCTCAGTAACACCTAAAAATTCCCGTTACACTTTAATCTCAAAATTAATAAATTTCATGCAAAAAATGTTTTTAATTTCAATATTTTTAATTTTGGAAAAATTCTCAATTATACTAATTTTAATTTTTAAATTTCTCAATTATAATATTTTTAATTTGAAAAAGAAATTTTTAATTTAAAAAATTTCAAGTTAAAATTTTTAGTTTAAAAACTTCTAAATTAGAAAATTTGTTAAATATACTAAAAAAAAGAGTAAAAATTGAAAAGAAATAAAAAATTCAAATTATGTTAAAGGAAGCAAAAATAATTTTGTCGTAACATTTGAAGAGAAATAAATAATAAAATTACAAAGAAAATTAATGAATATTCTAAATGGGAAAAAATACGAACTCTTCTTGCTGGTAAATTGACACCGGCGGCTAAAGTTGAAGTACAACAAATAACGCACAACGTTCCACTTCTAAATGCATCTTCAATTAATTTCCTCTCCTCAGCAGTGAGTCCCGAATGATGATAGGCAACTCCGAATCTTATCGTTTTTCTTAAAACTGGACAAATTCTTCCCTCCTGGCCTAAGGCTGACTCTAAATACTGTTTCGCCTCTTTATTATGTTCCAGTAAATTTCTGTAAACAGTAAACTATATTTTTTTAAAAATGTCGCATTATAACAGAAATTAATTTCTCTTTTAAAAATTTAAAAAGCAGTAGAATTTTTTAATTTTTTTTGCAAATGAATAATGAAATTCATATTATTTACTTTTGTTATTATAAAAAACAAAAACAAAAGAGAAGTTTTTATTTTTATATTTTAATTTGAAATTGAAAAACATGACATTTAGAATTAGAAATAATATGAAAACTCAAAAATATGCCATGGAAAATTAAAAATATGTAAAATTAAATTTTTCTGTTTCAATTTTCAATCTTTTTAATAAAAATTAATTTTGTATTTTAATTTCTTTTAATAAAGAAGTAAATTTATTTTTTTAAGTGAATATTTTACCTGAATAAAACTTTCGTCAGTAATTTTGCAACGTTCTCGCAACCTTTACGATTCGAGCAAAATATTAAACATGAATCATTTGGTACTATTTCATTAACTAAACCACCGATACAATCAGGATCGATTGTCAACGCTTCCTTCGAATAATACTACAGAAATAGAAATAAAACAATAATAATAATAAAAAGAATTATAATAATAATAATTATAAAATTATGAAAATATAAATAAAATAATTCTAATAAAATAATAATTATTATAAACATAATAAACAGAAAAAAGTTTTTCAAAAATTAATTAAAAAAATTTACCGGATACGCTTTGACTTCCTTGCTCGTGAAAATTTCCTCCGATTTCTTATCAATTTTACACATTTCTGAATTACACTTAACATACTCGTGAATTTGCACAGGTCGAAAATTATCTTCATATAGATCGGCATTTAAAAATTTTGCAATTTCTTTTGAATTTCCTATCGTTGCACTCATACCGATTATGTGAATTTTCGCTGAAAATAAAAGGCAAAAATTTACCGCCAAATCTACATTTACAAAATTTACATAATAAAGCAGAGTAATTGTTAAAATTAATGAAAAAAAAAGATAATACTAAAAATAAATATTTAAAATTAACTGCTACTTCGAAATTTAAAATATTTATTAAAAAAGAAAGTGAATAGAATTTTCAAAAACGAAAATGAAACTTAAATAATTATTTTAAAATATAATAAAAATATAATAAAAATATATAAAAAAGAAATATAAATAAAATGAGTTAATAATAAAATTATTTTAAAATATAAATAAATATATAAATAAAATAAAAATATACAAAAAATAAAAATAAAATGAGAGAAAAGGTCTCGGATTGACTTTAAGGCGCAAAAAAAGTCGCTTTAGTCGATTAAAAATACAAAAAAAGTCGATAAAGTCGCAATTTTTGAAAATAAGTCGAAAAAAGTCGCATTTTTTGCAAATAGTTGGAAAAAGTCGAAAAAGTCATAATATCCAAGGCCTGAGTGAATAATAAAATTATTTCAAAATATAATGAATCAAAAATAAAATTTAAAAAGGAAATTGTTGCTTAAAATAAATATTAAAGATAATAAGTAAATATAAAATTTCAAAAGGAAAATTAAGACTTAAACGTGGTAAATAATTATTTTTAAAAACAATAATTATTTTTAAAAAACAATAATTACCGTTAACAAACATAATTTTTGTTAATAAACCCTCTAAAGTTGCACCTCGGCCTCCATTATCTCCAAGTAAATGTAATTCATCAACAACGACAGTTCCAATCTTAAAAAAAAAGTTATCAAAAATAAGCAAAAATAGTTTAATTTCTATTTAAATTGTCAATTAAAGTGGATAATAAATTAAAATAATTAATAAGTACAGATAACAATAAATAACAAAATAATAAATAATAAATAAATAACAAAATAATAAATAATAATAAATAACAAAGTAATAAATAATAAATAAATAACAAAATAATAAATAATAATAAATAACAAAATAATAATTAAATAATAAATGATAATAAAATAATACTTGAAATAATAAATAACAAAATAAAAAAATAAAAATAATAAAAAAGAAATTTTTTAAAATCCAAGAAAAAAATTAAGAGTGAATAGAAAAAATGAGAAAAATAAAACATAGAAAAATCTATAAAAGCGAAGAATTTTTCTGGTCTTGGAAAATTAAAATTAAAATAATAAAGTGGAAGTTTTTATACCTCATCGAGACGATTTTCTTCTATTAAATAATTGACAACTCCCAATGCTTTTTCAATTGTACAAATATAAATACTATTCTTTTTTCTACGTTTCTTAATAGGATACGCTCCCTTTCCGGCTGCGTATTCTTCTATTAAAAATCCCATATCGAGTCCAAATGTTGACATTGACTGAACCTACAATTTTTTTACAAAACAGTCCCAAAAATTTTGAATTAATAAAAATGGATTTTAAAACTGCTTTCCTCATCAGTTCAATATTTTTAATTTCTTCCAAAAACCTATTTTTTTCTCTTTATAGAGATTTTACAAAAAAATCATAAAATAAATAAAAATCTGAAATTTTTTTAACGAAAACTGAAAAGAATTTTTATTTAAAATTTAGAAAGAATTGCAAACGAAAAAAAATTCCTTTTTTTAAAAAGGAAAAATTTTAACAAATTTAGCTACACATTAAAAATTTGGTAAAAGAAAATTTGGTAAAAAAAAAATTTGGTAAAAAAAAAATTTGGTAAAAAAAAAATTTGGTAACAAAATTTTTTTTTTAAAAAGGATTAAGTGAAAAAAAATTGTCTTTAATTTAAATTACTATTTTTTTAAAAGAGTTACCTTCTCCTGAACAATCGCGACATAAGGAAGAACAAATATAACATTTTTTTTATTGCGCACGAGTTCTCTCAGCATTAAAATTTCAGCAACTAAAGTTTTTCCACCGCTTGTCGGCAGTGAGTAAATCAAATTTTTCCTAGTTTTTATTGCCTCTAAATTAAGACACTCTTGTTGCCAAGCTACGAAAATTCAATAAATAAAATGAATAAAATGAATAAAATGCAAAATATAAATAATAAACAGTAAAATAAAATTTAAAAAAGAGTAAATAAAAAATTAATAAAATAAATAGAATAACATTAACAGGCTTCGCACTTTTGTTATATAATTGAAAACATATTAAGAAAAACTTTTTATATTATAAGATTTTTTTCAACTTCTTCAAAATTATTTTCATCATTTCAATTTAATTATTATTTTCTAAAAAATTCAACGAAAATTATTTTTTAAATTAATTATTTTTAATTATTTTTGAAAACGTACTTTGAGAATTTTCCAATTCATTTGTTTACAATTCAATTTTAGGAAATTTTAATTATTTGGAAATTCTTCAATTATTTATTGGAAAATAAAAACTTGAAATAAATTCAAAAAAAAATTCAATTAAACTATCAAAAAAAAAAAAAATTAATTCCCCAAAATTGTTAGTTAAAATTAAAAGGATTAAAAGTATGAAAAAATCAAATTTCAAATCAAAGATTTTAATTTTTGAAACATTTTCAAAATTCAATTATTTCTAAAAATTCAGACTATAATACTTTTCATATTCAATTATTATACAAAAATTTTCACCTAAAATTATTAAATCAATGTTTATTAAAAAAATTCTACGAGAATTCAATTATTTAAATAGAAAAATAAATAATTTATTCAATAATTTTGAATGTTTCTTAAAATTAAATTCTTTACACGAATTTTAATAAAATTTTTAAGAAAACATTTTTCGAAGAATTCGGTAAAAATTGTATTAAAAATAATTGAATTTCTGCGATGATTTTTTTTATTATTTACAAAAATGATTGAATTCCTATAAAAATTTTTATTATTTATGAAAATAATTAAATGTTTAAGTACAATTTTTCTAAAAAAAAAACTTTTTTAATTGAATTCTTTTTAAAATTTTATTAAAATTTATTGAAAATCATTGAATTGAGAAAAATTGTTTTTCAACTTAATTTTTTTTTATTTTTTGAAATTTGCAATTTGAAATTTAAAAATATAAAATTGAGGAAAATAATTGAAATTTTACCAAGAATTTTATTAATATTTTTGAAAATAATTGTATTTCTAAGGAAGAATTTTATTATTTGTAAAGATAATTGAAATTTTGATAAGAATTTTTTTTAAATTTTTGAACGTAATTGAATTTTCGTGAATTTTTTATTTTTTATGAAAATAATTAAATAATATAGAATTTTATCAAAATTTTTTTAAATAATTGAAATTTTAACGAGAATTTTATTAAACTTCTTGAAAATAATTGAATTTCTGCGAACAATTTTATCAAATTTTTTATTTAATAATTCAATTGTTTTGAAACATTTTATTAAAATTTTTCATATTTGAAAATCATTGAACTGAAGAAAAATTTTTCAAAATAATTGAAAAATTGACAAGAATTTTATTAAAATTTTTTAAAATAATTGAATTTTTGAGAAAAATGATAAATGTTTAATAGGCGAGTGCGAAGCCTGAATTAAAAAAAAATAACTAAAACAGATAAAAAAAAATTTAAGAACATAGAAGAAAAATAATTTCATAAAAAACGAAAAAATTATTAAATACCGTAAAGTTCATCGATTCCTTTATATTTTTTGAATAAATATTTAACTTTTTGCGGAAGACCATAAAACGAATCGTCCAGTTGACTGTTGATTGCATTGCGACCATAATTTGCCGACAATTCATGAATAAATGAACTATTAATCACTGAAAGTATTTCAAATTCAGTTGGTTCAACTCTTTGAACGTTATTATCATTTTTCTGTCGTTTCGACGATGGACTCTTGCAGATCTGAGAAATTGCCGTGATATTGTCCTCATCATCGTTATTTTTTTCATTCAATTCATCGAAATTATTAAAAAATGTATTATCTAAATGAAGAAGCGATTGTGCGGTAATTCCGGACAATTGAGACGAAACTGGCGATAAAGTGCTTGAAGTACTGCCATAACTTCCTCGATTATTTGGTTCTCTCCATGAACTAATTTCTTCATCTTTACTCGACATTTTCTCGAGATTTTTAAGATTTTTTATGTTTCAACTAGAGGAAAATTCATTTTTAATTAGAAATTAATCAAAGAAATTTAATTTATCAAAATTTCTTTTTATATTGAAAAAAATGATCATTTTATAGATATTTTTTATTATTGAACATTAAAATTAAATTATTCAAATTATTATAATTATTTATTATATTGAAATTATAATTTATATAATTTTATTTAATTTGTACAATTTATTAAAATTATATAAAATATAATTTAAAGAATTTTTAATAATTTATAAATAATTTTTTAAAATAAATACTTTACGGGGAAAAATGTAAATTTTAGAGTAATTTTCAATTTATTGAATTCTTTTCAAATTTTTTTGTAACGAATTAAGAAAAAAAATTGAATTTTGTCGAAGGATTTATTCAAATTTTAGAAAATAATTGAATTCTTTTGAAATATTTTCTAACGAATTAAGAAAAAAAAATTGAATTTTGTCGAAGGATTTATTCAAATTTTCGAAAGAAAAATTGTATTCGTTCGTGAAATTTTCTTTTAAAAAATAATTGTATTTTTGCAAAAAATGTTACTATTCATAAAAATAATTGAATTCCTAATTATTTATGAAAATAATTGAATTTTTGCGAAGAATTTTATTAAAATTTTTGAAATTAATAAACAGAAATAATTATAGTAAATTAGTTAATAATTGAATTTTTTAGTTTGAATCTGAAATTATTAAAAAATTCATATTTTGAAAATAAAAAATTTTTTAATTTGCAAAATAATAATAAATGGAATATCACGTTCCGCGCTCGTAACATTTGCTAGTTAATTAATAATTATTATTAAGTATAATAGAACTCGTAGAACTTTAGTGATGTATTTACAAATAGTATTATTTTAAACGTATACAAAAATAAAAATTCATAAATTCATAAGAAAGACTGTTAGCCTGATGAGAACGCAAAGTTATTAATAAAGTTTTCAGTCAGAAAATTAAAAAACAAACAATTATTTGTAATTTATCACGTGATGAAAATTTTGAGGTTAACTTACCGTCATCAACTGGAGAAAATCAAAAAATACGGAAAATACATTATCCTGTTATTATTTGTACAGTAATTGGGTAAATAATAAGTTGAAACGAAACTATAAACAGTAATTATTATTGTAAAAAAAAGAGCAAATGTCGCAAAAGTTGTCGGCTTTGTGAATTTTTTTGTAAATAAATTTTTGAAAGCTTTTTAAACTGTCAACCGCTCAATCGACAAATGTAAACATACAATAAGCAAGGTTGGGTAGTGCGAAAGGTAATTCGGCAACAAAACCTTAAGCTCGTTTCACAGGGTATTGTAGTTCACGTCCGAGAGTGAGAGGTGTAAATTCACCCTTACACTTATTCTGGACCGTGACTACACAACCTTGCTGTTCTCGTGATCAACAGCTGAACAGCAGAACAACTTTAGTTTGACAATTTCAGACAATTTGCTGGTCGTTAAATTGAGAAATATATTGGAATTCATTTGTATGGTAAGTAGTAAAAATTATTAAACCATAATTATAATATTCAAAAGAGAAAGAAAACCCTGCCTGCCAAAAGCGTAGACTGAAATTGTACTGTTGAGAGTTCAGTGCAATTTCAGTACAAATTTGCTGCATATTTGTACTGAATTTGTACTAGGAAAAATTACTTGCAAAATGGGCGCTACAGATGAATATTTCTTTGTTAATTAATGTTAAAAATAATTTTTGTCCAACGCCTGCAGTTGAGATTTCCAATTAGAATCATTGACTTACTTCCTAACTTATCTGCTTACTTACTATAATATGATTTGTTGACATAACCTACATTTGAAACTATATTATTAAAGGACTTTCAAAATGTTAATTCGAAATATGTTATTGGGGGTATTAATTTAATATACTTATGAAATTATCTCTTTCAGGTGTTAACTTTGGAAGCAGAGGACAAAAGATTCTTTAGAAATTAATAAAATTATGGAGAATAAGGCAATTAATGTTTTAAAATTAGAAAAAGAAATCTTCACGAATTCATTAATTTTCGACCCAAATGTTAAAGAAACTTTTTTATTCTTAATATCAATTCCTAAGAACAGTGTAATTGACAACAAACAATATACTACAACTGCAATTTTACAGGAAGATCCAAAGTTATCTTGTGATATAAAATTCTTTAAAGTATCTAATACTACTTTTGAAGGTGAAATAACATGTTCGGGACAAACATTAAATCAAGAATTTGCAGTAACTTTTTACCGCTTAAACTCTGAGTGTAGTATTGGTATCACAAAAACAATTGATTTGCCGCCTGTTTCTCACGAGTGTACACACTTTTTCACAAATTCACTTCAACCTTCTAAAAAAATGAAAGTAAGCGATACTCAGACTCATTTTTTGTATATTAGGAAGTCGAGTATTGCAGTATGCGACGATTCTAATGATAATGTGTACGTATATTGCAAAATAGTAGTTAAAGATGTTTTACCTGTAAAACTGGATGTTTTAAAAAGGACAATACCTTCAAAATTTGTCTCATTGTATAAAGATAATATGTACTCTGATTTTAAGATTATTTCCAAGAATGAAGAATTTTCAGTTCATAAAGCAATTCTCGCTCAATCATCTTCTGTTTTTCGAGCGATGTTTGAAAACCAAATGAAGGAGAGTCTGGAAAGTAAAGTTGAAATCAATAATTTTGAACCGACTGTTGTTAAACAAATGATTCATTTTATGTACTCCGATGAAATTGAGAACGATTCATCTCAAGAAAGTTTAAAACAACTTTATATGGCTGCACATATGTATCAATTAGAAGATTTAAAGAAACTTTGTTTAAACGAGATATGCAAATCTGTAAAAGATATCAGTGAAGTTGTGGATGTAATTTTTTTCCTGGGATCCGAATTTAGAGAAGAGATAGTGGAGTTTTTGAAAAGTATTCGCTACACTTTATTGTTAAAAGATTAATTTCTGTGATGTATGTAAATTCGCTGTTATAAACATTTTTTTCTATCTCATAGCCAACGTGTTAGTTGGTGTTAATTGTTCCTATTTGAAATAACTAAGTTGTAGTTGTGGTAGCTAAAGCTGCCTTATTTTGTTCTTACAAGTTACTCTAAGTTTTGTTCATTAAATTAAAAATTGTTAATTTAAAATCCAATATAAAAACATAGTTTTAATTAAACAAATTAAAATTCTACGAAAAAGTGTTTCTTATAAATTGATATTCGGTCAAATTAAATTTCTTGCAAATATAAAATCGATCGAATTGACATTCTGACAAATTATAATTCGGACAATTAAATATTCTACTAAATTAGAATTCAAATTAATAAAATGTAGGTAAAGTGGAAATTCCAAACATAAAAATTAGAATAATTTCAAATTTTTGAGAAAAAGAATTAATTTAAACTAATATTCTTCATTATGCAGATTATATCAAATGATTATTATTATAATAAAATTATGCGAGAATTCAAAAATTGTGCGATGAAAAAAAATTATGCGTTTTGATGCGACGTTAAATTTATTATATTTTATTCATAAACATGATAAAACGTAAAATTTTAAACTTTCTTTCAATTTTTGAAAATTATGCGATTATGCGCTTTGCACAAAGTGTAGGTCTCTAGAGTCATATCAAATTTTTTAAACAAGTTATAGATTACGTTTAAAATATTGAATAATTATTTTTCATTTTTAAAAAATTAAAAGACTCTCCTTTATTTATTCAAGGTAAGAAGATAACAAACATAACCTATAAGATTTTTGCGACGCATTGCAATTATTATCATTGTTATCTTTAAAATAATTTTTTTACTTTAACTTTTAATTTTGGCGGTTAAATTTTAGAGATTGTTGATTTCCGGCGATCACATGACTTATACTAGCTTCCGCTTCCGTCTTCGCTAATGTCAGTTATAAACAGGCAACGGTTAAAACTAAACGGACGAAATCGCATCTGAAAGAAAAACTTTTGAGACATTTCACAAATATATGTGTGAGAACACTTGGTTTGCAGGTAATTAAGTCTATTTATATTAATTTTCCATTTAAATAATAAGCTTAAATTGTATAAAGTAAGACGTTAGGCTTAGAAAATTTTGAAAAAAGTAATTCTAACCTCAAATTGTATAACTTTTTTGGCATGATTTATTTATTATTGGTAAATCTTCATAAAAATATTTACCATACTTTATTAGTTTTACGAATGTAATTATTTATTGCAGTGTTTATTGACATCGAGAGAATCAGAGGATACATTTTTTATAGATTATGGCTGCGACACTGATCAATTTTTCAAGAGTCGAAGAGGAAATTAAAACTCAGTCTTCAATGAAAGTTAATCACGTTAAAGATTATTTTCTACTTCCAATAGTAATTTCTCGAGAAACTTTGATTAATTACAGTGAATTTATTACCTCTGCAATTTTACAAGAAAGTCCACGAATAACTTGTACTATCAATTTTAAGAAAATTAATCAACTCAACTTGTGTGGAGAAATTAAGTTTTCAGGACAATCAGCGAATCAACATTATGAAGTAACTCTTTACTACATAAATTCTCAGCATAAAATTCACTTTTCAGAAACCATTGATGTGAACATTTCAACCAACGTCAGTACTCATTTCTTTAATACATCTTACGAAGTTTTGCAATTAGGATTTCGACGGGGAGATAGTAATATCTTTCACGGATTGCAACTTATTGATAATAATTTACTTATATACTGTAAAATAGCAGTAAGAAATGATAGTAATACAATTTTAAAACAGGAAACATCTCCTAAATTTCTATCAATTTATAAGGAACAATTATTCACTGATTTCAAGATTGTTTGCGAGGATAAGGAATTTTTAGTCCACAAAGCAGTTCTTGCACATTCGTCGCCTGTTTTTCGAAAAATGTTCGAAATTCCAATGAAGGAATCCGAGGAGAATTTAGTTATGATCGGTAATTTTGAACCAAATATCATTGAGCAACTGATTCATTTTATATACTCGGAGGAAATTCAAAATGATTTACCTGGAGAAACATTAAAAAAACTTTTCTTGGCTGCTGATATGTATGAATTAAAGGGTCTCGAAAATCTTTGTTTGAAAAGAATATGCGAACGTACAAAAAATATCAGTGAAATTGTGGATGTCATTTTATTTGCTGGGTCCGAGTTTAAAGAAGAAATGATTAAATGCCTAAAAGATGTTCATCCCAAATTATTGTGATAGAGATGAAGATCAGAGGCCTCGAGGATCACAATTCATAATCTTTCAATTTTTAATTAAATTTTTAAAAAAAATTTAATTATTTGTTTATTTAAATTATGCTTTAAATATGTATGTTTTATAAGGATTCTGTGATTTTAAATTTTTAACACTTACGTCCTGTATAATTGTAAATATAATTTACAAGCGCTACTTAATATTTTATAAAAATGTAAAAAGTGTAGATTTAAAACACTTTGTAAAATTCGGATTTTATTTCATTAAAAAAACTTTAAAAATTTTTTTTTTATTGTTCATCATTTTTTCTATTGTTTGTAAGATTTTGTTAACCCTCCTTCTCCCCCCTAAATTTTTATAATTTTTTTAACAATTGTTTAAAATAATTAAAAATAATTAATATTTTTATGTAGCATAAAGTTAGTTGTTTGCATTTTCGTTTCATAACTTTTTTAATAATTTTTCTTTTTAAATATTTTCAATTTTTAAATTAATGTATTGAAAAAATCATCGAATTGTTGTAAAGAATTTTAACAAAAAATTTGATAATAATAGAATTTCTTCGAAGAATTTTATTATTTAGGAAAATAATTGAATTCTAGCGAAGAATTTTGTTAGAATTTTTGAAAATTTTAATTAAATTTAATTTTCAAGAATTTCTTTGAATTTTTTTTTTTTGTAAGTAAGTATAATGATATTCTACGTACACGAACACTTTTTTCATGTTTTAAATTGTTAATTACTTTCTACCTACACATGTTAACGACATCGTGATTTTATTACTCAATTTTATTTTTAATTGGCTTCTACTGGTATTATTTTGAAGTGCGAACATTGAAAAGAAAATATTTATTCGATTTTTTATTTATTTACATGTTTTAACTGTGACTGGCAATTTCTGACTGAGCGACTGAGCCATGCGTTCGTTCACACGGTTCCGCACTCTGCTTTCAGTTTATTTACTTTTACATTTTTCACTTTCGTGACTGTCCACTGTCGCTCTAATTCTTGAGCATTCTAGAGATTTTTTCTGCCAGTAAAATAAAAATTTGCTGAATCTGAGGTAATAAGACATTTATATTACATCAATTTTTGCAATAAAATAATATTTTAATTTGTTTGATATAAAATAACAATTTGTGGCAATGATAGATTTCTTACAGTAGTAGATTTGGCCTTTTATTCTCGATATTTTACATATTAGGTAAACTAAATATATTTTTCAAATTTTAAATAAATAAATTTCAAATTTATTATACTTTTCTTCTATTTGTGAGTATGTTTGCTGTATTCGAGTCACATTCGAGTGTTCGAATGTCTGAAATTTTTAGGTTATGTCACTACGTGAAAAAGGCAACGCGGGTGACGCTGTAAAAAATTAACTTTTTTTTTCATAATTACAAGTATTAGTGATCTGTAAATTTTCCCAAAAAAACTTTTTCGAATATTCCATGAATTTTTAGTCTTGATTAAATTTCGAATTCGAAAAAAAAACCCCGACTCTCTCCAAACGTTTAAAAATTTCACTCAATTTCACTTATTCCTATATTAAACACATAGTATCAGTAAATAATTATTTTAATAATTTTTAGAAATTATTTATTTAAATTTCGAAAGCACATAATTATTAATTTTAAATCTTTTTCACTTTCAGGGCGAAAAAAGTAAATCAAGACCCAGATAAAAATGGCAACAATGATTAATTTCTCAGAACTGGAAAAGGAAGTCTTTCCCAATAATTCAATAATACTTGAGAACTATTTCAAAGGGAATTTATTATTTTTAATAACAATTCCTAAGCAAACATTGCTTAATTCCAGTGAATTTACAACAAGGGCAACTCTACAGGAATGTCCAAAGACAATCTGTATTATTAGTTTTAAGAAAATTAGTAATGTCAGTTTAACTGGAGGTGTAAAGATTTCAAGACAATCAGGAAATCAGGAATTTGCAGTAACCCTCTACTATTTAAATTCTGAACGTAAAATTGATTTATCCGAAACAATTAATGTACCATTCGATATCAGCAATACTGTACATTCATTTGTGAATTCATATAAAGTTTTACAAGCAAACCAATCATTGCCAATTGCCAATCAAGTTCCAGTGCAGTCAAATTATGCACATTCTGTATTTGGTCCAAAAATGAATATCCTTTATGCGCAAGCTACTCCAGTCACATATAGTCATCTTCCAAATAAATTTATTGGCGACAATTTGCACATTCTATGCAAAATAGAAATTAAAAATGCTCCAGAAATGCAGAATGCTGGAAAAACGAAAAGTTTCCAAAAATTCGTGTCAATGTTCCAGGAGAAAGTATTCACTGATTTTAAAATTATTTCCAATGGACAAGAATTTTCGGTTCATAAAGCAGTTCTTGCACATTCATCGCCTGTTTTTAGGAGAATGCTGGAAAATCCTTTAAAGGAATCTCAAACGAATCAAGTGGAAATCAATAGTTTTGAAGCGAATATTATCGAACAAATGATACATTTTATGTATTCTGATGAATTGAAAATAGATGAAGAATTATCTCAAGAGACGTTAAAAGAACTGTTTTTGGTCGCGAATGTGTATCAATTGGAAAATTTACGGAAACTTTGTTTAAAAAAGATTTGCGAATCGACAAAAGATCTCAGTGGGGTAATCGACGTTATTTTACTCGCCGGCTCCGAAAACAAAGAGGAAATGATAAACTTCTTGAAAGACATTCGTTTCACTCTTATGGTAAATAAATAATTTCCTTAAGTTTCTACAAAATGAAACTATTAATATTAATAATAATTTAAAAAAGACTATTAATATTAATAATAATTAAAATAAAACTATTAATATTAATAATAATTAAAATAAAACTATTAATATTAATAATTGTTAAAACAAACTATTAAGTTTTTTATAACGTTAGTTATAAAAGTTTCTTTATTTATAACGTTTGTATGATTCAAACTTTAAAATTATTAAAAATACTTAAAAATTAAAATTAAACATAATTTTCTAAAAGAAAAATATTTCTACGTTTTATTTACAAAGTTTATCGAAAAAAAGATGTGAATAAAAAAAATACTAAAAAAAATATTTTTTGCTAAGTTATCTTGAAACATTATTATAAAAATTAAAAATTAAATCTTTTCAATTGTCCAGTGATAGTAATTGTAACGTTAACGTACCTTTGTGCATTTATGAAACTCGACGCTTACACCTGTAATAATTCTAAGTTTTAATCGCAAATGACGATTACTTTTTTTTTTGTTTTTATAATATATGAAGACTTTTCTTGTCCACAGTAGTATAGGATTTAAAAAAATTGTTATATCCACTTTCAAAAATATTATATAATAATATAATAAATTTGAAATAAAAATCGCAGAATTTTGCAAAATGGGAATTTTATTTTCTAATTTCTCACTCTAAAGAATATTCTGATTCACTCGCAAAAAAAAAAATGTTCTATTGCATTTATTTTGCCACAGGAATAAGATTTTCAAAAATTTCAAATTCAATAACATATAAGAAATTCTTCATTAAAATTTTAATCAATTGTTTTTTTAATAATTTTTCAAAAAGTTTCAGAGTTTTCAAATTTTTTTTGTTTAGAATTTAATTTTACGAAATTTTGATTACACTGACAATCTGACATTCTTCAATTAAATAAATATTAGAAATTAAAAATTTGAAATAATTTAAAAAAATCCACTAAACTTTTTGAAAAAAATTAGTTCTACATAATTTTTAATTAAAAGTAGGAAAAGTTCAAAATTTCAAAGATTTTAATTTGAAACTTTTTTGAAAAATCAATTATTTCTAAAAATCCACGCATTCAATATTCAATTATAATATGAAATTTTAACTGAAATACATTTTTATAAATTAATATTTATTAGAAAATTCTACGAGAATTCAATTATTTAAATAGGAATAAAATGTAAATAAATAATTTATTGAATAATTGAATGTTTCTTAAAATTGAGGCCTTGGATCCAATAACTCGCCCGACGCTCGGAGGAACGCGCAACTGCCAGTCAGTGAGCAGTGAGCGCCTCTGGGCCACTCACTGCTACCCGACTGGTATTAGCGCGTGCCTTCGAGCGTCGGGCGAGTTATTGGATCCAAGGCCTCAATTGAATTTTCATGAAGAATTTTATCAATAAATTCCTAAATAATTGAATTCTCTTGATAAATTTTAATAAAACTTTTAAGAATAATTTCACTTTTCGAGAAATTTGATGAAAATTGTATTAAAAATAATATTGAAATTCTGACATAAATTTTATTAAAATTTTTTATAATAATTGAATTTCAAAGAAAAATTTTGTTATTTATAAAGATAATTGAAATTTTGACGGGAATTTTATTAAAATTTTTGAAAATAATTGAATTTCCGCGAAGAATTATATTATTTTTGAAAATAATTGAATTCTTGAGATGAATTTTATTAAAATTTCTTTTTAAATAATTGAATTCTTTTGTAAAATTTTTTTGAAATAGTAGACATTGAAAATAATTGAATTTTGACAAATTTTTAAAATGTTTTTAGAAAATAAAAAATTGAAATAATTTAAAAAAAAATCTGCAATTGAACTTTGTTAAAAAAATTAATTCCACAGAATTGTTAGTTAAAAATAAAAAATTCAGATTTTCAAAATTTGAAAGTTTTTCCAAATTTAATTATTTCCTAAAATTCACACTCTAAAGCTTTTAATATTCAATTATAATGTAAAATTTCAACTGAAATTCATTATTAAATCAATTTTTATTAAAAAATTCAACAACTAGAATTCAATTATGGAATAATTGAATTTTTCTTAAAATTCTATTATAAAGAATTTTATCAACAAATTTTTAAATAATTGAATTCTCTTGACAAATTTTCATAAAATTTTTAAGAATAATTTCATTTTTCGAGAAATATTGTGAAAATTGTATTTTAAAATAAATTAAAATTCTGACAAGAATTTTATTAAAATTTTTGAAAAATGAAAATAATTGAATTTTGGAGAAATTTTTTTTTCATTTATAAAGATAATTGAAATTTTGACGAGAATTTTATTAAAATTTTTGAAAATAATTGAATTTTTGCGTAGAATTATATTATTTTTAAAAATAATTGAATTCTTGAGAAGAATTTTATTAAAATTTATTTTTAAATAATTGAATTATTTTGTAAAATGTTTTTGAAATAGTAGACATTGAAAATAATTGAATTTTGACAAATTTTTGAAATTAATTAAATTTCTATGAAGAATTTTATTAAAATTATTTTTAAAAAAAAATTGTTACAAAGAATTTCATTAAAATTTTTGAAAATAATTGAATTTTTTGAAGAGATTTATAATTAAAACTGCGTATTGAAAACAATACTTAAATTCTATAATAAATAAATTTTAGCAAAGCTTTTTAAAATAATTGAATTTCTTTTATAAATTTTAATATAATTTTTAAGAATAATAACATTTTTTCAGGAATTACCATAAAATTGTATTAAAAATAATTGAAAGTCTGCGATGAGTTTTAATATTTTATGAAAATAATGCGAAATGTTTGCGTAGAATTTTATTAAAATTTTTTTTAACTAATTGAATTTTTTTTGGTTTTTTTTTTATTAAAGCAGAATTATTAAAAATCATTGAATTGAGAAAAATTTTTGAAAATTGAAATTTTGCCCAGAATTTTTTAAAAATTTTAGAAAATAATTGAATTTTCTGATAAGAATTTTAAAAGATTTTAAATTATGTCAGATTATGTAGTTATATTGATTTTTAAAAAAGTATTTATTATTCTAAAATAAGTTGATTTTTCCTTCTTTTTTTATGATATTTAATATTGATTACATTCATGACAGTTGTTTTGGTTGGAAATATTTTTGTTTTTCGTTTTGTGAACCGCGTGTATTATTAAATTTAATAATAACGAAATTTTATTTTCTTTCTAACGTGAATACTGAAGAATTCGAATTTTAAATAGTAAACGGAAAATAGAGTTCTATGCAGTGGGCAATTTTTAATTTAAGTTAAACTATCGGATTATTGTGAAATTTTCTGTGGGAAACAGAATAGAAAAAATTTGCTGATCTGAACCTGAGGTAAGCATGTCAATTATTATTGTTATTATTATTATTATTATTATTATTATTATTATTATTATTATTATTATTATTAAATACAAATTTAACAAACATTTTTTAAAATTTAATTTATAAATTTTAACAATTTGTAATTTTTTTATTTTTTTAAAATTTTTTTTTGTAATTTGTAATTTTTAATTCTTACCCTCGATTTTACAGAATCAAATTCGTTATGAATGGGAAAATTATTTCTAAAAAAGCCTAACATCACACAAAACTGGATTAATTTCAATATACATAAATATTTTATTTTAACGTGGAAACAAAATGGCAACAATGATTAATTTATCAAAATTGAAGAAGAAAATTTTCCCCAATGCATCACTAATGCTTCGTCATTATCTTAAAGAAGATTTGTTATTTTTAATAACAATTAATTTATAGAAGAATTTTAGTTAAAAACACTAAAAACAAATTGAATTTTGAAGCAATTAGAAATTATTGCAAAAATTCAATTATTTTCAAAAAATAGTCAAATTCTTATCACAAAATTCAATTATTTTCTAAAATTTTAATAAAATTCTGGTCAAAATTTCAATTTTCAAAAATTTTCCTCAATTCAATGATTTTTAATATCTACTTTAATAAAAAAAAACATCCAAAAGAATTCAATTAGTAAAAAAAAATTTTATTAAATTTCTACGCAGACATTTCATTATTTTCATAAATATTAAAACTTATTGCTGACTTTCAAATTATTTTTAATACAATTTTAATGAAATTCCTCGGAAAATGTAATTATTCTTAAAAATTATATTAAAATTTTATCAAAGAAATTCAATTATTTTCAAAAATGTTAATCAAATTCTATACAACAATTTTTTTTCAAAATAATTTTAAGAAAATTCTTTGTAGAAATTCAATTATTTTCAAAAATTTTAAAAAAAATTCTTTGTAAAAATTCAATTTTTTTCAAGATAATTTATTTTAATTTCTTTATAGAAATTTAATTAATTTCAAAAATTTGTCAAAATTCAATTATTTTCAAATTCGTCTCAAGAATTCAATTATTTTCAAAAGTAATGTAATTCTTCTCCAAAATCCAATTATATTAAAAAATTTACAAAAAATTCTCGTCAAAATTTCAATTATCTTTATAAATAATAAAATATTTCTGAAAAATTCAATTATTTTTAAAGATTTTAATAAAATTCTTCATAGAAATTTCAAATTTCAAAAATTTGTCAAAATTCAATTATTTTCAATGTCTGCGCTATTTTAATAAAATTTTACAAAACAATTCAATTATTTAAAAAGAAATTTTAATAAAATTCGTCTCAAGAATTCAATTATTTTCAAAAATAATATAATTCTGCGCAGAAATTTAATTATGTTTAAAAATTTACAAAAATTTCTCGTCAAAATTTCAATTATCTCTATAAATAATAAAATTTTTCTCCGAAATTCAATTATTTTCAAAAATTTTAACAAAATTCTTGGCGCAAAATTTCAATTATTTTTAAATACAATTTTTATTAAATTTCTCGAAAAATTAAATTATTCTTAAAAATTTTATTAAAATTTGTCAAGGGAATTCAATTATTTAAAAATTTATTGATATAATTCTCTATGAAAATTCAATTTTAAGAAACATTCGATATAATAAAATATTTATTTTTGTATATTTAATAATTGAATTCTCGTAGAATTTTCTAATAAATATTGCTTTAAAAATGTATTTCAGTTAAAATTTCATATTATTATTGAATGCGTGGATTTTTAGAAATAATTGAATTTTCAAAAAGTTTTGAAAAGTTTCAAATTAAAATCTTTGTAAATTTATAAACCTTTCATACTTTTAATTAAGAATTCTGTAGAACTAATTTTTTTAAAAAAATGTTAGTGGAATTTTTTTTAATTATTTCAATTTTTAAATTTCTAATACATTATATTTAATTGAAAAATGTCATATAATCGAAATTTCGTAAAATTAAATTGTAAACACAAGGATTTGAAAACTCTGAAACAAGTTTTTCAAAAATTATTAAAAAAAACAATTAAATTAAAGAAGAAAGTTAAAAATTTTAGTAATGAATAATCCAAATGATGAAAATAATTTTTGAAGAATGTTACAGTATAACAAATTAGATATTTTTAATTATTATATAAAACATGAAGAAAGCGATGACTACGAGTCGAAGACTCGGAGTCATCGCTTTCTTCATGTTTTTAAATAATATTCTTATGTTATTGAATTTGAAATTTTTGAAAATCTTAATTCCTCGTGGCAAAATAATTAATTTTTAAAAATATTTTTTAAATTACCACAAATAATTAGTTTAATAAATTTTTTAAGTTTCTTGTCAAAATTGAGAACAGGAGAACATTTGAAATATTAAATTTTTGAATAAATTATTACAAAAATATAATATTATTTAATTCTACTGAAAGTTCTTAATTATTAAATAATATTAAAATAGTTTATTTCTTAATTAATAATTATTTACTAACAATAGAGCAGAAAGTAAATATTAAAAAGAGGTTATGTTGCGATTGACTTTGCTACAATGTCGAAAACGTCGAAAACCTAGTTTTCTACAGTATTATACGTATAATACGTAATTTATGTATTATACGTAGAAAACCTCCAGAAAATCACTTTTACCCATCTCTGATTCTGCGTTGGCCTTAATGGAACTTTCAAATTGACAGTTGTGTATTCGACTTATATATTCATTGCTGTTTTCAATTTTCATTTTGAGCTCTAACCCCCACCACCTCCTCTTCACCGTGCAGCAACCTGACTCCAACTGCCCAACCTTGCACTAAAACGGAAAGTGAAAAGAAGATGAAAAAAAATTAGCGTCTATTCATAAAAGAACGACCTCGTTGAACGACACGACAGAATTTGAGAAAAGGAGATACATATTCGAGACTTTGCAGAAAATATAAGTTTTCAGGTAATAAAAATAATCTACATAAATTTTACAAACGAACAATCTATAATTTAATTAATATATCCTGTAAAAATAAAATTAAGCCGTGTCGCGAAAACAAATCTAATTTTTTTTAAGCGTTATGATTTTTCACGTGCTGTAGAGTATCCGCCATTTTCGAAAGAATTCACTTTTTTAACTGATTTAAAATTGTATATTTTAAATTATTTTAAATATATCAAATTTTACCCCTAAATTAAAAGGTTTCTTTTGAATTATCTGAAACTCTAAATATAATTACAAATTTATCAGAATATTTGGTGTGATTCTTCTCATAATTTTTCTTTTAAAAATGAATATAACCTATAATTGTTACCAAAGTATTTTTCTTTAGAGGAAAATTAAAAAAATTGTTCTGACAGGTGGCAGTGCCTAAAGTCATTTAAGATAAGAAGAAGAAAATTAAATAAAGTATTTTTTATTAAAATTTTAGGAAAATAGTAAAACAAATAAATATTTAGACAAGTGGTTTTAAATGAAAATTTAATGTAGCACAATTTTTTAAATTGAATTAATTAACATTAATTTAAGTAATTAATGTTATAATAATAATTAATTAGAAGACATACCTACGTAATTAATAAATTTTTTTCGAAATTTAAATGAGATTTTCTGAACAGAGAAATCAAACTAAAAATAAAACTGAATAAAACAAAAATAAGTAAGAATATAATAGGTATTTATATTGCATAAAAATATTAACAAATTAATAACAATATATTTAAAATAAAAATATCAAAAATTACAATAATTTAGTATGTAAAAAATAAATTTAAATTGAAAATACCAATAAGTTTGAAATATTTGGTTGTAATAAAATTCTGCGATAGGTCAATTGATGCGTTTTTTAATACTCTATACATTTTTTTACGATTATTTGAAAGTTACACAAAGAAAAACATATTTATAATTTATATAGATGTCCAGTCATAGATGTTTTTTTTAAAGTTATTGGCAAAAATAATTTTTTTTTTTCAAAATTATAGAAATGCCTAAAAAGTGTTGTTGAACTTTAATGAATCGGAATGAAAATACTCTCATTTTATATCCATCGAGGAAATCTATTATTTAATTTTAAAAAAATTGAAATATACAAATATTTTTGGCTATGAGACAGTAATTTTTTTTGTACTCCTGGGGTCGAATTATATCGAAATATATCAAGAAAGTACAATTAAAAAATATTCACCAAACACTTAAATATTTCAAAATTAATTGAATTTTAAAAGAGTTGCGTTCACAATTTTCACAAATAGATAAATTTCACAATGTTTTAATTTAAAATTTTAAAAAATTTCAATTTTGAATGGATTAATTAAATAATAAAAATTTCACAAGAATTATATTATTTACAAATTTTGTTTATAAATTTCTTCGCAATAATTCAATTATTTTCATGAAGAATAACATTTTTTTACCAGAAATTCAATTATTTTCATAAATAATAAAACTCATTGCAGAATTTCAATTATTTTTAATACAATTTTAATGAAATTTCTCGAAAAATGTAATTATTCTTTAAAAATTTTATTAAAATTCATCGAACAGAATTTAATTATTTAAAAATTTGTTGATACAATTCTTTACGAGAAATTAATTTTTTCTTGAAAATATTAAAAATTTGTCACAAAAAATTGAGAATTAAATTGTTTAAAAAAATTTTAATAAAATTCTTTGTAAAAATTCAATTAATTTTAGAAATGTTAATATATTTCTTCACAAGAATTCAATAATTTTCAAAAATAATAAAATTCTTCCAAAAAAATTCAGTTATTTTCACAAATAAAGATAAATCTTCACAAGAATTCAATTATTTAAACAAATTTTAATAAACTTCTTCTTAAAAATTCATAAATAATAAAATTCTTGTCAGGAATTCAATTATTTTCAGAAATTTTAATAAATTTCTTCCTAAGAATTCAATTATTTTCATAAATCATAAAATTCTTCTTAGAAATTAATTTATTTTTAAAAACTTAAATAAATTTGTTTCTAAAAATTCAATCATTTTCGTAAATAATAATATTCTTGTCAGAAATTCAATTATTTTAATAAATTTCTTTCCAAAAATTCAATTATTTTTAGAAATTTTAATAAATTTTCTCCCAAGAATTCAATTATTTTCATAAATCAATAAAATTCTTGTCAGGAAATCAATTAGTTTTAGAAATTTTATACAATTTCTTCCCAAGAATTTAATTATTTTCGCAAATAATAAAATTTTTGTCAGAAATTCAATTATTTTAATAAATTTCTTCCCAGGAATTCAATTATTTTCATAAATAATAAAATTCTTCCCAAGAATTCAATTATTTTTAGAAATTTTAATAAATTTCTTCCTAAGAATTCAAATATTTTCGTAAACAATAAAATTCTTGTTAATAAATTTCTTCCCAAAAATTCAATTATTTTTAGAAATTTTAATAAGTTTCTGCCCAAGAATTCAATTATTTTCATAAATAATAAAATTCTTGTCAGAAATTCAATAATTTTTAGAAATTTCAATAAATTTTTTCCCAAGAATTCAATTATTTTCATAAATTCTAAAATTCTTCTTGGGAATTCATTTATTTTTAAAAATAATTGAATTTGAATGTGTTGAAGAATTTTAATTCCTATGAAAAAATAATAATGGTTAAATATTTATTTAAAAAATAACTATATAATAAGCAATAGAACATTTTTCTGAATAATAATTTTTAAACTAAATGAGAATATTTTTCTAGTCAAGGAGAATATAAGTAAGAATTTTGTCTGGAGTTGAAGGGGAAGTCAGGAAAAACAAAAATTAAATTTTGGTTGTTAACAATAATGTAGTTTTAAAAACCTGCGGAAAAATTCCGTTTTTTAATCTGTAAAACCTGGAAATGTCGCAGGGAATTTTGAAATGAGAAAAAGCGTGGTAACCCTGTTATAGAATTTCTTAAAATTTTCCTGTTTTCTCAGTTTTCGAGTATAATATTAATTTTTATTTTGTGTTTACAATTATTTTAAATATTGAAAAAGTATGAGGATCCATAGAATTGTATGAATTATTTCTCATAATTTTATGAATATCCTCGTATATAAAATATTTATTTAAGTCTTTTATGAGTTTAAGGCATTTTTATAATTTTTTTTGCAGGAGTTGTTAATTGGCAAAAGATTATAAGATTCTTTTTGAAAATCATGGCATCACTGATTAATATTATAAAAGTGGAAAAAGAAATCACCACTAAATCTCCGTTTATTTTTGATCCACAAGTTGGAGAATATTTTCTATTTTTAATATCAATTCCAACGGCAACTGTGCAGAATTCCAGTGAATATAAAACCACCGCAGTTTTACAGGAAAATCCATTGATAACCTGTAATATCAATTTTAGGAAAACTAACTATTCTTTCCAGGGGGAAATATACTTTTTAAATAATTTAACAAATAAGCAATATGCAGTAACTCTGTACTACATGGATTCTCAATATAAAATTGAATCTTCAGAAACAATTGATGTGCCAACCCTTAAACATAAGTGTTCTCATTATTTTAATCCACTAACTGGTTATATAACATATATTCTGAAGGTGCATACGTTATTGCACCTTCCAAACGCATCGGTAATAATATGCATATATTCTGCAAAATAACTGAAAATCTAAAGATTTCAGAAAAGGAAACACCCACGAAATTAGATTCTATTTATAAAGAAAAAGAATTCACTGATTTCAAGATCATTTGCCAGGATCAAGAGTTCTTGATTCATAAAGCTGTTCTTTCGCAATCATCTCCTGTTTTTCGTGCCATGTTTGATATCCCAATGAGAGAGAGTAAAGAGAACAAAGCCGAAATTAAAGATTTCAGTCCACCCGTCGTTGAATTAATGCTACATTACATGTACTCCGAAGAAATTAAGAATGATTTATCTCTTGAAACATTGAAACAACTTATGGAAGCTGCAAATATGTATCAACTAGAGGATTTAAAAAAGCTATGCTTGAGGGAAATATGCAAATTTATCAAAGATATCAGTGACGTTGTAAATATCAGTATCTTCATTGGAGCTGAGTTTAAAGAAGATTTGATTGAACGTATAAAACATATCAACCTTCGTGAATTTTAAAGAAAAAACTTCTTTCATTTTCAAGAGGAAACTAGGTTTAAATTTATTTTAAAGACAAAATTACGTTCAAGTATTTATTTTAAAGGAGAAACCTTTATGTTTGTTTAAAGAATATGCTACGTTTAAGTTTATTTCAAAGTAAAAATTACGTTCAAGTTTATTTTTTAAAGAAAAAACAAAGATTGTTTTTTCAAAAAAAATGTTGTTTTAAAAATAAAGCTACATTTAAATTTATTTTAAAGAAAAAAAACTACGTTCAAGTGTATTTTAAACTAAAAGCAACGATTAAGTTTTGTTTTAAAGATGAACCTACATTTAAATTTATTTTAAAGAAAAAACTACGTTACATTAAATGTTATTTTAAAAAGTTTCATTTAAATTATTTTAAAAAATGTTTGTACTTTATAAATTTTATTTCACTTAAACTTTAAATTTTAAACAAACAAAATATTCTAGCGCATCATTTTTCAATCTGTATAATTTCTTCAATCTATTCTTGTAAAAAAAAATGTACGTTTAATAACTGTTATTAAAACTACGATATTTTGCAATATATTCAGACTATTTATTTCACATGACGATGGATGTTACGAAGAAAACACTCTTAAAATTACTACGCAAGAAAATTAACACTCTCGATTTTTAAAATTAAAAATGAAGTTTTAATTTTAAAAAACTAATTTGATTATATTAAATTTTTAAATAAATATTACAACACGAAAGAGAAAATTCGAAAAAACTCTTTTATTTTTGCAGAAAATTTCAAAAGAAAATTGTGAACTATGAAGAGCACTAGGGATGAATTTTTTTAATTTTAGGTCCCTTGTGAAGATAAAATGAGAGTATTTTGAGCCAGATTAAGAGAAATTAACTATTTTTTTTGTTTTTTAAAAGTATAAGAAAAAAATCCGTTTTTTTCAATAACTTTTAAAAAATGTTAGGAAATCTATGAATGTTTTTCTATAAGTTTGTAGAGCCTGAGGTATTAACTTTTTAAAAAACTAAAATTTTGAAAAATAAGACTTTTTTGAAACTGTGTTGTTACTAAATGTAGGAGTAACTTTAAAAGTCGCATAACCAATTTGTAGAGCATTGAAAAACGCTTCGATTGACCTATTTTTGAACCTAATTCAATCGGAAATTTAAAAAATTATTTGTATTTTAAAAACTAGAAATTATGGAAAATATCATATTTTCAAATTTTTTTTAAACTTTTCTTTAACCACCATTGACCACCATTTTTCAAATTCGATTTTTGGACATATTTACATGTTTTTTTTCTATAAGGAAACGAAGTCATTATTTTTTTTATTGTAAAAACATCTTGTAGTTGAAAATTTTTTGAAAAATTGATGATTGAATTTTATTAGAATATTGCATTTACAACTTTTAATAAATAATTGCATTTCAAAAGATTTCTTTCAAGTGGAAATTTTATAGAAAATTTGAATTTAAAATCATTTTAATTAAAAATTCTAAAGTTAGTTTTCTGAAAATCTTTTATTAGAATTTTTTTTTGAAATTATTTAAATTATAAAAAAATAGATTTAATTAAAAATTTTTCGAATAATCACAAGTTTTGTATATTAAATTGAAAACAAGTAAATTTTAGACTTACTTTTTAATATAATTAATAATAATTTAATTCGCAAACAACTTTCTTTGAATTATTTGAAAATAATTGATTTAGAGAAAAATTTTAGTTCAAAATTCTAGAAAATAAATTAATTGAAATGATAAATAAATAATAGGAAGCAATTTTGATAAATTAATGAATTTTTAATAGTTTGAAATTGGAAATTTTTAAAAATCTCAATTCTTCTTATATATAAAAATAATTATGTTTCGAATAATAATTTTACAATTAAGGTATTAGTCGCGTAAAATGGTTTTCGTCAGATTTTTTTCAAATTTTGCATACTTATTCCTGAAGTATTTATCTACAGAATGAGACCAATTTCATTAATTTTGACCGTTTCAAAGCTTCAAAAAATGAATTCAAAGTTCATACATTTTGCATGGAGGGAGCACCCAATGCATGTATTAATTTTGTTTAATAATTATTTATATGATAACTAATCGTCAGATTTTGAAATAAAACTACCAAAGTATTCGATTAGATGAAACAAATGAATAGAAAAAACATGACATTTTTTGACGGCACCAAACTATAAATATATTGACAGAAAGTTAAAAAAATAACTAAATTATACGAATTTTCATACGAACGAATAGAGTAGGGAGTTAAACTGTCTCTCTCACTCTCACTGCCCCACTCTAGTAAGCGACCCGGTAAATTTTTGGCCAGAGCCAGCAGCGCGACTACTACCTTAAAGATACTCAAAAATAAATGTGTGTTATAAACATTTTTTTATAAGTAATTTAGAGTGAATTAAAATATTCTTCAGAGTCAGGGAAATAGATGAAATAGAGAAAAATCTGGGATAAATAAAAATCTAATCTTTGTGGTAATTGGTGATTATCACATTCTCGACCAGTATTTTTGTTTGTAATGAAATTATTTCAGAACCCTTTAAAATTATTTTAAAGTGTAATATAATTTTAATGGGTACCAACTTTCTTATAGAGCTAAATTAATTTTAATATTATAGAATTTTTTCACATTTTTTATTCGGTGTACTAATTTAAAATATCTGTAATTTTTTTTATAGGTTTTATTCACTTGAGCAGAAACAGAAGATTCTTTCAAAATAATGACGACGATAATGAATGTTTTAAAACTGGAAGAGGAAATTTTTCCTAATTCTTTACGAATTTTTGATCAAAATGTTAAAAAACATATGTTATTTTTAATAACAATTCCTAGTCAAAATTTGACTTCTTCCAAGTTTTTTACATTTACTGCCACTGCAATATTGCAGGAAAATCCGAAGATAACCTGTGATATCAAATTTAATAAAATTGATTCATATAGTGTGTTTGGAGAATTATGTTTTTCAGGGCAACCATCGAAACAACAATATACAGTAACGATTTACTATATGAATTCTCAGTATAAAGTTGATTTGTCCGAAACAATTGAAATACCACCCACTTCTCATAAATGTCAGCACTTTCTTCAAAAAAAAAACATCAAGTTCTTAATACCTCGTCATCACAGTATAATGGAAATGGATATTCTGTTCTTCCAAACAAATTAATTAATAATAATTTACACATTTACTGCAAAATAGAAATTAAAAATGCTTCATCTGTTACACTTGATGTTACAAAATCAGAACCGCCAACAAAAATCGTTTCCATTTACAAAGAGAAATTATTCACGGATTTCAAAATTATTTGTCAAGATAAAGAGTATTTGGTCCACAGAGCAGTTCTTGCACATTCGTCACCTGTTTTTCAAAAAATGTTCGAAACTCCAATGAAGGAATCACAAACAAATCAAATCGAGATTAACAATTTTCAAGCAGATGTCGTCGATCTAATGATAAACTACATGTACTCCGATAATGAAATCCAGGAAGATGAATTATCTCAAGAAACTTTAAAAGAACTTTTTAAAGCAGCACACATGTATCAATTAGAAGGTTTAAGAAAAATTTGCTTAAAGAAACTGTTTAAAATAGCAAAGGATATCAGTGAAATTATGGATGTCATTTTATTTGCTGGATCCGAGTATAAAGAAGAAATGGTAGAATTTTTTAAAGATGTTCGTTACACTCTATTGTTAAGTGATTAATTCCAGTAATCTAAAAGTTATTTAAAAAATACTTTTCGCTTCATGTTTAAAATTAAAAATTTTACACCAGAAAAATACTTACATCATTTAAACTTGTTTTAAGTTTGTTAAAATAATCTAAAAGTTCTTTAAAAAATACTTTTCGCTTCAAGTTTAAAATTTTAAATTTTACACCAGAAAAATATACCTATCATTTACACGTGTTTAAGTTTAAAATATTTAAGTAAGTTAAACAAAAACAAAAAGTAAATATAATTGAAACATCATCAGATTGCTATGTTCTGCGAAGTGAAAAGTAATTATTTTTACATTAACGATTAAAGAAATTATTCATATTCTATTTCCTAGAAATGGAAATAAACTGTGACTTTGAAATTGGTTAAAAGTTAGAATAGTTAATGAAATTTAAACAAATACCATTTGCATAACAGTAGAGTCACAATGTTAACAACCTGAACAAAAGCATCTATTTTTATATTTATAATAATAATAATATTAAACTCGATTTCCATTACTTAAATCTATATTTAAGAAGCAGTTCTTAAAAATAGTGAAATTTTAATAATGAAAAGTATAAAGAATACTACATTTTCCAAAACTGAAGAACAATTAATTACTTATTATAGTTATCTTCTTCTTTACGTTTCATTTCATTATATGGGGCATTTTCAGTAACAGTTTCACTCAAAAATTTTTTCGTATTAAAACAATTTTTTTCGAATTCTATATGAAAAATAAGTAAATACGTGTTTTTTTATTTTTTTATTTGATCAAAATTATAAAAGTTATGATTTTTTTAAATTTAACATCTTCGGAAGCAAAGGATTTTTGAAACACTTTTAACTCCGTTATACCAAAAGATAAAAAATAATGTAATATATGAAAATGACTTGTTTTTTCTTGAATATTTCAAATATGTAATAAAAAATAACTTTAATAAAGCGAAAACATTAAATAAATTGAAATTTCGTCTAAAATGTGACTTTCCTCAAAAGCGAAGTGATTGATTTTCGATTTTTTTCTTCCATTACAACCACTGATAAATATAGAAATTTTTCTCACTTATACCAAAGTGGTGTTCTTTAGGGTTCAAATTATATTTAAAATTATATCAGTCGTTGCACAGAGTTTTATTCAATTTTTACACTTTCTCAAAATTTAACCTTCAAAAACAAAAGAAAACGAATGTTTTGTGGTTAATTTCTCAATTTCCTTCTGTAAAATCTGTGCAACGACTGATATAATTTTAAATATAATTTGAACCCTATAGAACACCACTTTGGTATAAGTGAGAAAAATTTCTATATTTATCAGTGGTTGTAATGGAAGAAAAAAATCGAAAATCAATTACTTCGCTTTTGAGAAAAATCACATTTTAGACGAAATTTCAATTTATTTAATGTTTTTGATTTATTAAAGTAATTTTTTATTTCATATTTGAAATATTCAAGAAAAAACAAGTCATTTTCATATATTACATTATTTTTTATCTTTTGGTATAACGGAGTTAAAAGTGTTTCAAAAATCCTTTGCTTCCGAAGATGTTAAATTTAAAAAAATCATAACTTTTATAATTTTGATCAAATAAAAAAATAAAAAAACACGTATTTACTTATTTTTCATATAGAATTCGAAAAAAATTGTTTTAATACAAAAAAATTTTTGAGTGAAACTTTTACTGAAAATGCCCCATATTCTTTCATCTATCGCTTAGCTTGTAAAATTTGAATTGTAAAATTTGACTCAAAGTTTAGTTATAAATATTATATATACCTATTGCACGATTATTCGTGAACAAATATCTGCTTTTACTTTAAAAATAAAAATAGCGATACAGTTAAAAATATGATACAAATATAAATTATTTTTCTTAGTTTATTAATAATGCGAAAAAATAAGTTTTACATTTCCAAACACGTGTAATTTTTTTGTCAAATCTATAAATGTACGCACTAAATATGTATATTGCCAAACGAGATTAGATTTCAAGAATTATGTCTATGTATGTACATGAAAACAAATAAAAATTTATCAAAACTCGTGTTAAAAAAAATGAATAGCCGTGTAGGAATGAATTATTTTCGATAATTATTTTAATAATTTTCAACTTTCGTAACGTAACAGTCTTTTTAAAACTTTCCTAACTTTTGATTGATAAATAGAAAAAATTTTATATTCCTATGCAATATTGTTTAAAATAAGGGGGGCAACCGCCCCCCTTGCCCCCCCGATTTCTACTCCACTGCTATTTGATTTGTTACACAAATAATAGGTACATATAAAATACCGGATGGAGGGGAAAAGTTCATAAATTTATCCCCACCCATCAAAATTTGTCTCTATAAATATTTGGACCTAGAATTAAGAATTTAAAATTTTGATATTAAAAGCATTCTCATTTGAAATTTTGAAAAATTTGTCTTCGAGTCTTCTTGAAAAACTTTTGCTTCGAGTATTAATGTTGTATACTAGTTTCAGTACACGCATTAAGTTTTTGTATTAAAAATGAATTTAATAGTTAATTTCATTTTTGTTCTGATTTACGTCTCTATTAGCACTAATGGTAATAATTTTTAAATTTATACAATATTATTTGTTAAAAATTTTTACATGGAATCCACATTGCGGGCAAAAATTTCAATTTTAGATCGCCTTGAAATTAATTCGACAGAATTATTATAGTTAAAAGAACGAAAAATTTTAATTTTCAAAGATTTAAAATTGAAACCTTCTCGAAACTCAATTATCTCTAAAAATTCACACTATAATGATTTTAATATTCAATTATTATCTAAAATTTATTTTTAAATCAATTTTTGTTAAGAAAATTCAACGAGAGAATTCAGTTATTTAAATACGAAAATAAATAATTTTATCAACAAATTTTCAAATAATTGAATACTTTTGACGAATTTTAATAAAATTTTTAAGAATAATTATTTTTCAAAGAATTGAATTAAAATTGTATTTAAAATAATTGATTTTCTATGATGAGTTTTATTATTAGTTAAAAAAAGTATGAAACATTAAAATTTTCAAAGTTTTAATTTCAAGTTTTTTCAAATTATTATGTAAAATTTTAACTGAAATTATTATTTTTAAACAAAATTTTTAATAGATAATTGAATTTTTTTTTGGAAAATTTTATTGAAATAGTAGATATTGAAAATCATTGAAATGAGGAAAATTTTTGAAAATGATTGAAATTTTGACAAGAAGATTATTAAAATTTTTAAAAATAATTGAATTTTGGAGAATTTTATCAAAATTTTCAAAAATAATTGAAATTTTATTATTTATGAAGATAATTGAATTCCTGTTAAAAAATTTATTATTTGTAAAAGTAATATTGAATTATTGCGAAGTTTGTAAAAAATTTGAAAATTAATTGATTTCCTTTAAAATTTTTATTAGGTATTTATAAGAAAATAATTAAATATTTGCGTACACTTTTATTAGATTTTTTTTTCTCCAAAATACATAATTTTTTAGTGTTTTCAACTAAGTTTCTTCTTATTCATCCATTATTTTTTATAATAATTTTTAATTTTCCCTGTCACATATATATTACAAAATTTAACTATAATTTCAGAAGAATTTATACATTATTAAAATTTTTAAAAATCTAAGTTCTTTAAAATTTTTGACTAAATTCATTAAAAATTGAAATTTTCTAAAATTGCATATTAAAACATTTTGAAGTTCACCTATTTGTAGAAATTATACGAATGCAACTTATAAAATTGAATTAATTTTCAAATATATAAATAAAGTCATTAAATAAATAATTTCTAAGTATAATAATTTTATATTTCTTTAAGAATTAATAAGTTATTGAAGAAGAAATTACTGTCAACATTGAAGATTTTTCATTAGGAATGGAGTGTGACGTAGTTTATGAACGACCCCCAATCAAAATAGATACAAAAATTCAGAATTTTCTTATGAATTTAAAAAATTTAATTTTTTCCAATACTATTAATAAAAATATCTGACATTTCCCTGATATCCCTGACCAGTTCTACTTTCCCTGACTTTTCCCTGAAAAACTTTTAATGTTGTTTTTTCTTCTCTAAAAGCTTATGACGCAACGGACGGACAATTCAACCTTGAGTCTGGAGCATCCCAGGTGGGCAACAATATCGACAACAATTCTACCAAACTTGGACAAAATTCCGCAGATTCTCCAGTCTACAATGAAGGCAGTTCTGGAAATTCATCAGGAATTAGTAAACTAAACGGTAGGAACAAACAGAAATTATTCCTAAAGATAACCAGAAATTACGAATTGAAAACAATTTAATTCTGTTTAATACCATAAAATTTGTAATCATTAGAATTCCATTTATGACTTAAATATTGCTGACACTTTAATTCATTTTAACGAAAAGGCAATAAAATGCATTAAAATGACTGCATAATGTCATTTTTGAAATTTTGTGTAAACATTTTAATTTGTTTTAATCAACCTCTTCTTACCGGGTTTCTTTCAACAAAAATATTCTAGTCACCGATTTATATTTAGTACGGGACACGTCTTGATAATTATACAGTCATTAAGAGAACGCTATTTGTACAACGTCGAATTTATTATAATCATCGAAATATTCCCCACTCACTCTTCACAGTTCTAGTGCAGAATATTTTGTATTGGTCATGACTCATAGTCTTACAACATGGTTATTATTTTTACAGAAAAAGGAGAAGTAACTGCAACAGAAGAAATGGGTCAATATCGACAATCCAGGGGTAATATCGTAGCTGGTGGTGGATATTCATCAGATATGCAACAGATAGTAGCTCAATTGTGCTACAACGCAACCATATCATCTACGACTGATCAACAAACATACATTCAATTGAATACAGCATTAACATATTCAGAATTAGAAAGCAAACTCGGAATATCTATAAGTGCGAGTGGAAAATACGCAATGTTCTCAGCAGAAGCAAAAGCAAATTACATGAGATCCATTCAAGACAAAGATTACTCAACATCGCTCAACTATTTCGAGTACAGTACGAATAATGTCGCAGTCCAACTCGCTGGTTACGGTACCAATGCACTGACCGAATCCGGTAAAGATATTTACAAAGACGGTAAAAATAAATTCTTTGGATTAGTGTGCGGCGATCATTACATCACTTCCTATCAACAGGGTGCACTTCTAACAATGGGACTAAACATCAGATTCACCAGTTCCAATGCAAAGCAGAAATTTGAAGCGAGAATTAGTGCTAAATTTGGAAACATTGCAAGCGCGGCGGGAAGTATAGAAGCCATTGCCAGCAAGCATAAAATTACCGGTTCGGTTATAATCCAAGCATTTCAAATGGGCGGCGAACCTAGTCAACTTTCAAAGATATTAAACAAAGACAATGAGGGTCAGTACTATGCGTTAACATGCAGTCTCTTGACAATGACTAATTGCATAAGTGCAGCAAGCGGTTTGTTAGATTACGCACGAGATGAATTCACGAAACAATTTTCATTTCAAACCAATACTGGTTTGACACCTTTGGGCATTGCTTTCACTCAGTACAATCCAATCGAGTACATAGGTTTGTCTTCTGATTCTCTAGTCACTCAAGAAGTGATAAACATTCGCAATGAACTCTCTAGTAAAGTCAAGGAGAATGAGTACTATCAGGAAAAACTCCATCCTTTCTTTAATAATGGTTATTTTCATAATGATGTTTTAGAAAATGATTTTCTCACTGCAGCTAATTTAATGTTATCCAAAACTAAAAATAATCTTGCTGTTCTAATGGATCCACATGGAGGTGCTGTTGATTGTTTCAACTATCCCAATAAGTGTAGAATCACAAAAAGTGACATTGATTCAAGACTAGAAACCATAGAATCTGGTGATTTTAAATTTTTAGATAGGGTTAAATATAAAATTACCATTTTTGGTGGTGCGTTGTATTTAAAAGGGGCTATTAGTTCAAATTTGTGGATTATTGTACCGAATGATAAGCTAGGAAAGAATAGCGTTATTGTAGTTAAGAGTTGCTTTATTTCGGATCATTCCTTCGACTATAATACACTAAATCCTATACCAGCTGCTTCACTTTTCTATGAGGTTAAATATTCTGGTAATTTAACTTCAAATGGTAGAGAATTTAAAGGTAGTTGGTGCTATCGATGTCATGGCTGTCATACTTGGGCTACTTGCATTGATGATTATATTGAAAGTATACTATTGTCCGAATTTTTTTTCGAATCTTACACTTCTGACAAAAAGACCGAAATAGAATAAAAGAATTAAAATTTTCCATATTTCCACTTTGAAATTCTTTGGAATTTTTCTATTCTGTTTAATCTCGAAAATTTCTTCTTATTTTCTATACCCTCAAAATTGGACTGCGCTCCAGCGCATTATCAAGGGATTTTAAATATTTTCTTGTGTCCCTTGTGTTATGTCATCGTAACCAATAATAATATGTAGAATAATAATAATATTAATAAATTTAGTAATAATTATTATTTTCACATTATTAACAAATAATAGATTTGTAATAACAAGTTAATAATAAATTGTAACAACTATAAATAATTAACAAATAACATAACAAATTATAGCAGGAACTGTCCCATTGTAAGCACCAATAATATCTAAGGAGATATTTACACAGAAGTAATAATTTTACACAATTTTGACTAAACATTGCAAGTATCAAGTAAATCTTTAATAAATTTTTATGAAAATTTCGATGCTGTAAAGAAAGAGAGAAAGAAATAAATACGCAGTACGAATGATTGCGTGTATCTCATTTGCCACTAATAAAAAAAGTAAAACAAAAAATAATAACTTTGAAAGCTAATAATTTGTTTTTAAGATTAAATTTGTGATTAGCTTATTAAACCCACCGGAATTGATGTTAATGTTTAACGTGTACTGAGAGAGAACTGTTACATTTGTACACGTGCAACAAAAGTGAATAAAGTTCTATAAAATATTTGTTAGTTTATTTATTTTTTTTACATAAGGTAAAGTAATTACTCTGGATTTGAAAAGAAGTTTCTATAGTTTTTTTATAATTTAGTTTTGATTAACTTAACGTAATCTATTGGACTTTACGTAACCTTAAGAGGCTGTCCATAAAAATTAAGGATGGCATTTTTGGAAAACTTGACTTCCCCCTCGTACAATATTTTAACATATATTAGCGCCATTTTTTCTAATCTTTTTTAAAGGATTTTAATGAAAATAGAAAATACAGCAGATTTTTATAATTTGTGTTTGATAAAATTTAAATTATTTTCGGAAATCTACCATCTTCAAAAACTTTTAATTACTATTTTTCAAAAACCTAATTTTTATCAGAATTTCCAAATTAAATTTTTTAAATTACTATCATTATTGTAAATTATGTTTGAATACTTATTGTTCTTTATTTGTTTAAAATATCGAAATATTTTCAATGTAAAACTATTTGGGAAATTTTTTAATTGAAAATTTCATGTGCAAGTCTTCCAAAATTCAATTAATTTTTAGAATTTTTGAATAATATTATTATTATTATTATTTTCTTTTTAAATATTTTCAATTTTAAAACAAAATGTATTGAAAATCATCGAATTGTTGCGAAGAATTTTATCAAAAAGCTTGATAATAATAGAATTCCTTCAAAGAATTTTATTATTTAGGAAAATAAGTTTTCCTTTTATTAAAATTTTATTTTTATTTTTTTTTATTAAAATTTTTCAAAATAGTAATTAAATTCTTTTGCAGAATTTCTTTGAAGTTTTTTTTAAACTAATGGAGAATTTTATAGAAATATTTGAAAATAATGAAATTTTTTCGAGAAATTCAATTAAAGTTGTTTCAAAAATAATTGAATTTCTTTAAAGAATTTTATTAAAATTAAGGATATTCAAAATAATTATTGAATTCATCACAAGAATTTTGTTATTTGTTGAAAATAATTGAATTTTTTCAATTTTTTTTTTCATCTGAGGAATTCAATTAAAATTGTTTTGAAAATAATTGAATTCCTGCAGCAGAATTTTACTGTTTATAAAATTAATTGAATTCTTGCCAAGAATTTTACAATTTATAAAAATAATTGAATTGTTTCGAAGGATTCAAGTATTACATTTTAGAAAATAATTGAATTTATTCGAAATGAATTAAAATTTTTTTGAAAAATTGAATTCTTCAGAGGAATTTAATTAAAATTGTTTTGAAAATAATTGAATTTGTGCAAAGATTTTACTATTTTTAAAAATAATTAAATTGTTTCGAAGGATTTATTAAAAATTTAGAAAATAATTGAATTCTTTTTTGAAATTTTATTAACATTTTGTTAGAAATAATTGAATTTTTGCAAAAAATTTTACTATTTTTAAAAATAATTGAATTTTTCCGAAGAATGTTATTATTTATGTAAAAATAAGTACATGCTTTTAGATTTTTCTGATATTAATGTTTAAAAATGAGCTTGTTGAGTGTTTCCACTTATTGGTAGTTCAGATTTTCAGAAAATCAGCCCCTCTACTATCAATGTGTGTGTATTAGTGAGCAGTGGGGACAAATTTTAATGAAACGTCTTGATCAATCAGAGTGGATAAGATCCTTTTCACCGTGGAACGTCACATATAAATTTACATATAATATTTTCTTTCTCTATTGTTATAAATTTGTTCTCTAAAGTGTAAAAAAGATTTTTGCACACTTGTAGTGTGTGTGTTATTTGAAGTTATAAGAGTTACTGATTTACATGTTGAACAAACAAATATTTATTTAATCATTCAAAATAGAAGATTATGGATGCTTCATATCTCTATACTTTTAAAGAATATACTTCAAATGAAATTTGAATTTTAAGTAATACCGAAATCGAGTGAGTATATTTTCAAATTTGATTATTTACAAACAAAGTTGTATAATATTATTAATGTAATTATGTAAACAATGATTTAATAAGAATAATATTTAGTGCATGCAAATTTTGTTATCGTTATTATTTTTGACTAATATTAATTAAATTCGACATAAAAGTTTATTATTTTCTTTTATCAATTATTAGAATATAGTTAATATTTCGCGTTAAATTGTGATTTATAATTAATTGTATTTAGAGGGTCGAATTTGAAATTTTTCATTTACTTATTTTGAGATTAAAATTATTTTAAATATTGAAAACGTGAGGATTCATAAAATTGTATGATAATTATTTCTCATAATTTTTATGAATATCCTCGTATATAAAATATTTATAAGTCTTCTATGAGTTTAAGGCATTTTTATATAATATTTTTGCAGGAGTTGTTAATTGTCAAACGATTGAAAGATTTGTTTGAAAATCATGGCATCACTGATTAATCTTACAATAGTGGAAAAGGAAATCACCACTAAATCTCCGTTTATTTTTGATCCACATGTTGGAGAATATTTTCTATTTTTAATAACAATTCCTGCAGAAACTGTGCTGAATTCCAGTGAATATAAAACCAGCGCAGTTTTACAGGAAAGTCCATTGATAACCTGTGATATCAAATTTAGTAAAATTGGCACTTGTTTGAGTGGGGAAATAAACTTTTCAGAGAATTCATCAAATAAGCAATATGCAGTAACTCTTTACTACATAAATTCTGAGCATAAATTTGAATTATCAGAAACAATTGATGTGCCACCTATTAAACATAAGTGTTCTCATTTCTTTAATCATGAATATAAATGTGTTAGACATAGTAATTTTAAAACGTACGTTCTATGTGAAAATTCCATCAACAACAGTTTTTATATATATTCTGCAAAGTAGCTGTGAAAAACCTTTCATCTGAAAATCTAAAGATTTCAGAAAAGGAAACACCCACGAAATTAGATTCTATTTATAAAGAAAAAGAATTCACTGATTTCAAGATCATTTGCCAGGATCAAGAGTTCTTGATTCATAAAGCTGTTCTTTCGCAATCATCTCCTGTTTTTCGTGCCATGTTTGATATCCCAATGAGAGAGAGTAAAGAGAACAAAGCCGAAATTAAAGATTTCAGTCCACCCGTCGTTGAATTAATGCTACATTACATGTACTCCGAAGAAATTAAGAATGATTTATCTCTTGAAACATTGAAACAACTTATGGAAGCTGCAAATATGTATCAACTAGAGGATTTAAAAAAGCTATGCTTGAGGGAAATATGCAAATTTATCAAAGATATCAGTGACGTTGTAAATATCAGTATCTTCATTGGAGCTGAGTTTAAAGAAGATTTGATTGAACGTATAAAACATATCAACCTTCGTGAATTTTAAAGAAAAAACTTCTTTCATTTTCAAGAGGAAACTAGGTTTAAATTTATTTTAAAGACAAAATTACGTTCAAGTTTAATTTAAAGGATAAACAAAGATTATGTTTGTTTTAAAGAATATGCTTTAAGTTTACTTTACGTAAAAAGCCACATTTCATGAAATGTTATTTTAAAAAGTTCCATTTAAATTATTTAGAAAATTGTCATAATGCTTTACAAATTTTATTTATCATCACTCAAACTGTAAATTTTAAACGAGCAAAATATTCCAACACATCGTTTACAAACTGTTTAGTTTCTTCAATTTATTTCTGTAAAAAAAATAATATGTATATTTAAAACTATCATTAAATGCACTATATTTTGCAAAATCCAAACTATTTATTTCATAGACTTACAATTAGTAAAATTATTTAATTATTACAATAATCTTACGAATTTCCTTTTTCAATAAACACTACTTTTATTGATTTTATTTTCATAATGCGGGCATTGAAGTGTTTTAAAATTTTCTCTAATTAGAATATTAATAATAAATCCAGTTAAAATTTGAAAAAAAGTATATTTTAACTTTTTGACTTTATAAATTAAATAAGTCATAAAGTCAGTAAGTATATTTTTCATTAAGGGGCCGTCCATATATTACGTAACGCTAATTTTTGAAAATTTTGACCCCCCCCTCCCCCCATGTAACACGCTGTTACATACATTAGCGCCATTTTTTTGGCTTATCGTAACAAACAGCTTGACCCCCCCTCCCCCCAAAAAGTGTTACGTAATATATGGACGATCCCTAATTCAGATAAAATATTATTTTTAAGTATTATCAACTATTATGAAGAAAAGTATAACTAGTCAGTGATAATTTGATAAGAATATATATATATTTTTATTTTATTTATTTATTTTATAAAATTTATTATTACATACTTTGAACAATCTTCTTCTCAAAAATTTTTTAATTTCAATAGAACCGAAATAATTATTAATAAAACTTTATTTTTACTAGTCTTAAATTAATTAATACAAAAGAATTATTTGAGCCTCAATTTTTAAATTATTCTAAATAATAATTTCTACTCATAATAATTGAAACCTACTTTTAAGGTGGTTTTATATTATTTTGATCCATTAATGTCTATTTATATAATTCATGTACTTGGGAATAATAATAATAACAACAATATAACGACTTAATGAAAACGCCTATTGTATTGAAATATTGTCAATGAGTTTGAAGTGTATAACTGAACCATGATAGTCATTGTAAAATATTATCTCCGCATATAATATAAATTACCAATAAGACTGGAGTAAAAATAAACGAACAAATTATATTATTACATACTGACTTATGTTTCACGTATATAATATTAATTTTTAATAATTAAATATTGTGTTATTTACAATTCTAAATAAAATATTGAAAAGGAAGTGTGATATTATAAAAGTAAGTAAATATGAATTTGAACTATTCTTGTAATTTTTATTGATTTTCATTGCCGAATTTTTATATACTTATTTCATATAATTTTGAACAATCAATCGTATGGATTTTCAAAAATTTTGATTTTTTCGAAGAATCAAATTTTTTGAAAAATAAAAAAAATTATAAATCAGTCAAAAATTACATTTATTAATTATCTATAGTGTAATATGATTTCAGATACTGAAAAATTGTAAAAAAAATATGTTGATACCCCTAAAAATGGTCATTTTTAATTGGCTCAAATTTTACTTTAGTAGATCTTAAAAAATTCAACTACATCCACATTTGTTATTATTTTTTGTAGGCTCTTCTTACGATTTTAAATAATCAATAAATCAATCGTATAGATTTTTAAAAATTTTAATTTTTTCAAAAAAATAAAATTTTTAAAATGGCCGAAAATTTTTTTTTTTTCAATTTTAACTGTCAATAAATTTAGTTTCTAAATAATGCCCAGAAAAAAAATTGTCCTGTTTTAACAACGTAATTATCAAAAGGGTTAAAACTTCACCGGTCCCTCACATTAAAATTTTTTTGAAAGTTAAACTTTAAACAAAAAATTTAATTAATTTTCTAGAAACATCAAAAGAATTTTTGAGTTTACCTTGTTTTATTAAAAGTAACATAATTTCTGAAATAATTGACATCTTTTCATATTTTATATTTATAAAATCATTATGATTTTAAAAGGTATAGACTATTTTTTTTTCTTGTAAAAACTTCAACATCTATTACCTATTCAGAAACTATTTAAATTTTTAACGAATTTAATTTCTCATTGCAAGTGATATCTTTTTTAAGTTTTAAGCCCAGGAACATTAAAATGATTCAATTATTTTAATTAATTTTAACAAAACAATGAAAATTATCATATTTATAATATTATATAGGTATATTAAGTGTTAAATAATAAATTATTATTAATAAGTACTTCTGATTTTTTTTATAGGTGTGTTATTCACTTGGGCGCAGAAACAATAAGGATCTTTGGAAACTATGGCGACGATTATTAATGTTTTAAAACTGGAAGAGAAAATGTTTCCTAATTCTTTACGAATTTTTGATCAAAATGTTAGCAAACATATGTTATTTTTAATAACAATTCCCGAAGAAAATTTGCTTCAAAATAGTGAACATGTTGCATCTGCAGTTTTACAGGAAAATCCATTGATAACAATTGATATTAATTTTATTAAAGTTGGTGGTATTAATTTAAGTGTGAGATTGAGTTTTTCGGAGCAACCATCAAAACAAATTCACAGAGTAACTCTTTACTACATGAATTCTCAGTATGAAGTTGATTTATCCGAAACAATTGAAGTACCACTCATTTCTCATAAATGTCAGCATTTTTTTAAAGAACATTATCAAATTTTGCGTTTGTTTCACAGTAGCAGAAGTCAATATTATGATGTTCTTGATAATAAATTAATTAATAATAATTTACACGTCCTCTGCAAAATAGAAATTAAAAATGTTCCATCTGTTAAACTTGATGTTTTAAAATCAGAACAACATACAAAACTCGTCTCCATTTGCAGAGAAAAATTACTCCCTGATTTTAAAATTATTTGTCAAGATACAGAGAATTTGGTCCATAAAGCAGTTCTTGCACATTCGTCACCTGTTTTTCAAAAAATGCTCGAAACTCCAATGAAGGAATCACAAACTAATGAAATCAAGATCAACAATTTTCAACCAGATGTCGTCGAACTAATGATAAACTCCATGTACTCCGATAATGAAATTCAGGAAGATGAATTATCTCAAGAAACTTTAAAAGCACTTTTTAAAGCAGCACACATGTATCAATTAGAAGGTTTAAGAAAAATTTGCTTAAAGAAAATGTTTAAAATAGCAAAGGATATCAGTGAAATTATGGATGTCATTTTATTTGCTGGATCCGAGTATAAAGAAGAAATGGTAGAATTTTTTAAAGATGTTCGTTACACTCTATTGTTAAGTGATTAATTCCAGTAATCTAAAAGTTATTTAAAAAATACTTTTCGCTTCATGTTTAAAATTAAAAATTTTACACCAGAAAAATATATCATTTAGTTAAGTTTGTTAAAATATAAATATTAGTAAGTAAAACAAAAAGTAAATATTAAATTGAAAACAATGCACTAAATAGAAATATCATCAAATGGCTATATTCTGTGAAGTGAAAATTAATTATTTTTATATTAACGATTAAAGAAATTATTCATATTCTATTTCCTAGAAATGGAAATAAACTGCGACTTTAAAATTTGTTAAAAGTTTGAATAGTTAATGAAATTCAAAAAAATACCATCTGCATAACAGTCGATTCACAATGTTAACAACCAAAATAAAAGCATCCATTTTTATATCTATAATAATAACATTAAACTCGATTTCCATTACTTAAATCTATATTTAAGAAGCAGTTCTTAAAAATAGTGAAATTTTTATAATAAAAAGTATGAAGGATACTACAGTTACCAAAAATTATAAACAATTAATTAGTTGTTAGTTATCTTCTTCTTTACATTATTCACTTCATTATATTCTTTCATCTATCGCTTAGCCTTGTAAAATTTAACTCAAAGTTTAGTTATAAATATTATACCTATTGCACGAATATTCATAAACAAAATATCTGCATTTACTTTGAAAATAAAAAGCGATGCAGTGAAAAATATACAAATATAAATAATTTTTCTTTCTTTATGCGAGAAAATAAGTTTTACATATTTCAAACACCTGTAATTTTCTGTTAAATCTATAAATGTACGCACTAAATATGTATTGCCAAACGAGATTAGATTTCGAGAATTATGTCTATGTATGTACAAGAAAACAAATAAAAATTTATCGAAATTCGTGTTAAAAATATAAAGTTCTATTTGATTCGTTACACAAATAATACATATAAAATACCGGAGGGAAGGGAAAAGTTCTTGAATTTACCCCCACTTATCAAAATTTGTTCCCATAAATATTTGGACCTAGAATTAAGAATTTAAAATTTTGACTAAAAGAATTCATTTGAAATTTTGAAAAAGTCTTCGAGTCTTCTTGAAAAACTTTTGCTTCGAGTATTTATGTTGTAATATACCAGTTTTTCAGTTTTTTTTACACATTATAAGTTTTTGTATTAAAAATGAATTTAATAGTTAATTTCGTTTTTGTTCTGATTTACGTCTCTATCAGCATTGATGGTAATAATTTTTAAATTTATACAATATTATTTGTTAAAAATTTTTATATTGGAAGTTTTATAATTTTCTAGAATTAGTGGTACGGTTCTTGACCCTCTTTGTAGAAATTAACCCATATTGCGCACAAAAATTTAATTTTGCTTTTTTCTGATTTCCAGACGAAATTTCGACTTTTTCTCTTAAGAATATTCTGATTTACTCTAAAAATGATTAGTTACTAAAAAAAATGTTCTATTATACCTATTTATTCACTGATTTCTATAATTGCAAAATTATTCAAAAACATCAGTAACCCGTCTACATATATATGCTAAATAAATAAATAAATTTCTTTTTTAAATAAATATTTAATCATTATTTTTCCATAGGAATGAAGATTTTCAAAAATTTCAATTTTAGACCGTCTTGAAATTAATTCGACAGAATTATTAGTTAAAAGTACTAAAAATTTAAGTTTTCAAAGATTTTAATTTGAAACCCTTTTCGAAACTCAATTATCTCTAAAAATTCACGCTATAAATGCTTTTCATATTCAATTATTGTTTAAAATTTTGAATAAAATTCATTTTTAAATCAATTTTTATGAAGAAAATTCTACGAGAATTCAATTATTTAAATATGAAAATAAATAATTTTATCAACAAATTTTTGAAATAATTGAATACTTTTGACGAATTTTAATAAAATTTTTAAGAATACTTAGTTTTTCACAGAATTGAATTAAAATTGTATTTAAAATAATTGATTTTCTACGATGAGTTTTATTATTAGTTAAAAAATTATGAAAAATTAAAATTTTTAAAGTTTTAATTTGAAATCTTTTCCAATTATTTAAAAAAAATTCATGCGCTATAATGCTTTTAATATTCAATTATTATGTAGTAGAATTTTAACTGAAAATTTTTATTAAAAAATTCTACGAGAATTGATAATTAAAATTTCTAAAAAAATTTTGACTATTATTATGAAAATAATTGAATTCTTGTAAAAATTTTTTTTAATATATATAATTGAATTTTTTTGGAAAATTTTATTAAAATTGTAGATAATTAGTAAATAAATAGTATAGTCATTGAATTGAAGAAAATTGTTGACAATGATTGAAATTTTGACAAGAATTTTATCAAAATTTTTAAAAATAATTGAAATTTTATTATTAAATGAAAATAATTGAATTCCTGTAAAAAAAATTTATTATTTGTTAAAAGTAATTGAATTATTGCAAAGTTTGTAGAAAATTTGAAAATAATTGAATTCCTTTAAAATTTTTATTATTTATAAGAAAATAATTAAATATTTGCGTATAGAATTTAAAAAAATTTTGTTTTTAACAATTTTTATAACTTCTCTAAAATGTAATTTTTTAATGTTTTTAACTATAAGTTATTTCTTCTATTCATCTATTATTTTCAATAATAAGTTTTAACTTTCCCTGTCACATATATTGATATATTACAAAATTTAACTAATTTCAGAAGAATTTATAAATTATTAAAATTTTTAAAAAATCTAAGTTCTTGTGATTAAATTCATTAAAAATTCAAATTTTCTAAAGTTTCATATTAAAACCTTTTGAAGTTCATCTATTTGTGGAAATTATATATATGAATACAACTTATAAAATTGAATTAATTTTCAAATATATAAATAAAATTATTAATTAAATAATTTCTAAGTATAATAATTTTATGATATTATAGTTCTTTAAGAATTAAGTTATTGAAGAAGAAATTACTGTCAGAAATAGAAAAAATTTATGGTTTTTTATTAGGATTCGTGGTAATATTTAATATAGCTTATGATATTGAAGCAAACAAAAAAGATACAAAAATTCAGAATTTTCTTATGAATTTAAAAAATTTAATTTTTTCCAACACTATTAATAAGAATCTCTGACTTTTCTCTGAATAACCAAACCTGTGGCAACCCTGATTAGGAGTGTATTAAATATAAAATATTTGGAGTTTAGTTACTGTTTTTCGTGGAGCATCACATGATATTTAATCGAATACTCTATAAATTGAAGAAAGAAAAATTTTTAATGTTGTTTTTTCTACTCTAAAAGCTTATTATGACGTAAAGGATGGACGATTCAACATTGAGTCAGAAGCACCCAAACTGGGTAACAAGAAGGAAGAATACGAAATTCATTTAATCGACAACAATTCTACCAAACTTGGCCAAAATTTCGCAGATTCTCTAGTCTACAATGAAGGCAGTTTTGGACATTCATCAGGAACTAGTAATCCTAACGGTAGGAACAAACAGAAATTATTTCTAAAAATATTCGGAATTTACGATATTCATGGAATGCCCTTTTGGGACTTTGATAATTGTGGACATTCTTAAGGAGATCGTAAATTCCGGATAAATAGCTCTAAACTACATTTATGGTTATTTTTACAGAAAAGGGAGAAGTTACTGCAGCAGAAGAAATGGGTCAATATCGACAATACAAAGGTAATATCGCAGCTGGTGGTGGATATTCATCAGATACACAACAAATAGTAGCTCAATTGTGCTACAACGCAACCATATCATCAACTTCTGATCAACAAACATACATTCAATTGAATACAGCATTAACATATTCAGAATTAGAAAACAAACTCGGAATATCTATAAGTGCGAGGGGAAAATACGGAATGTTCTCAGCAGAAGCAAAAGCAAGTTACATGAGATCCATTCAAGACAAAGATTACGCAACATCGCTCAACTATTTCGAGTACGCTACGAGTAATGTCGCAGTCCAACTCGCCGGTTACGGTACCAATGCACTGACCGAATCCGGTAAAGATATTTACCAAGAAGGTAAAAATAAATTCTTTGGATTAGTGTGCGGCGATCATTACATCACTTCCTATCAACAGGGTGCACTACTAACAATGGGACTAAACATTAGATTCGCCAGTTCCAATGCAAAGCAGAAATTTGAAGCGAGAATTAGTGCTAAATTTGGAAACATTGCAAGCGCGGCGGGAAGTATAGAAGCCATTGCCAGCAAGTATAATATTACCGGTTCGGTTATAATCCAAGCATTTCAAATGGGCGGCGAACCTAGTCAACTTTCAAAGATATTAAACAAAGACAATGAGGGTCAGTACTATGCGTTAACATGCAGTCTCTTGACAATGACTAATTGCATAAGTGCAGCAAGCGGTTTGTTAGATTACGCACGAGATGAATTCACGAAACAATTTTCATTTCAAACCAATACTGGTTTGACACCTTTGGGTATTGCTTTCACTCAGTACAATCCAATTGAGTACATAGGTTTGTCTTCTGATTCTCTAGTCACTCAAGAAGTGATAAACATTCGCAATGAGCTTTCTGATAAATTAAAGGAAAATGAATACTATCAGGAGAAACTCTATCCTTTCTTTAATAAAGGTTACCCTGTCGATTTAGATACTAATTTTCAAACTGGACTTAATCGAATTTTATCCAAAAGTAAAAATAATCTTGCTGTACTGATGGATCCACATGGAGGGGCTGTTGATTGTTTTAACTATCCCAATTTGTGTAGAATCAAAAAAAGTGACATTGATTCAAAACTAGAAACTATAACCGCTGGTGATTTAAAATTTGTAGAAAAGATAAAATATAAAATTACCATTTTTGGTGGTATGTTGTATAACAAAGGTAAGGATTTTAATACATATTCGTGGATTGTTGTACCTAATGATGGTACCGGAAAGGAAAGAGTTAGTAGTGTTATTATGTGGTACATTTCGAATTATACCTTCGGGTATGATACACTAAATCATGTACCAGTCACTACACGTTTATATGAAGTGAAATTTTTTGGTAATTTAACTTCAAGTGGTAATGCATTTGAAGGTAGTATGTGCTCTCGAGTTGAAGGATCAACCTGGAATCCTTGCCAATATGGTTATATTGAAAGAATACTATTGTCGGAATTTTTTTTCGAACCTTACACTTTTGACAAAAAGACCGAAATAGAAAAGAATTAAAATATTCCATATTCTCTAAACTTCGGAATTCTTTAGAATTTTTCTATTCTATTTAATCTCGAAAATTTCTTATTTTCTATATACTTTCAAAATTGAACTGCGCTCTAGCGCATATCAAGGGATTTTAAATATTTTCTTGTGTCCCTTGTGTTACGTCATCGTAACCAATAATAATATGTAGAATAATAATTAATAATGATAATGTAATAATAATGCATTATAATAATCGTAAGTTTCCCTTTCCGTTAGCAAATTCTCTGCATTCATTTGTTTGTTTGAAAATCAATTTTTGTGAGTTATTGTCATTTTTTTTTTAATGTTAAAAACAACCAAAAAAAAACTCATTTTATTTTCTTCACAAAATTGACAAAAAAAATCCATTTTTTTTTATTTTCCTGACTTATTCCTAATTTTCATCAAAAATATTTACTTTTTTCTTATCCTGATAATAAATTGAATATACCTGGCTACGAATTTTATTATTCATGCGAAATAATTCCAAATATATATATATGTAAAAAATAATTTAATTCTTGCGAAGAATTTTTATAAAAATATTTAAATAATTGAAAATTATTAAATTGCGAAAAGTTTTTAAAGATAATTAAATTTTACAAAGAATTCTATTGAAAAATTTATTTGAAAATAAAATTTAATTCATAAAAAAACATTTTATTATTTTTTATGAAAATAATTGAATCCTCGCGAACGATTTATTAGAATTTTTCAAAATAATGTAATTTCCAAGTTAAGAAATTTATTACTTTTAAAAATTATTAAATTATTGTGATATGAAGATTGTTATTTATGAAAATAATTGAATTTTGCAAAAAATTTTTATTAAAATACATGAAAATAATTGAATTTTTCAATAAATTTTTTTAATAATTCCTGAAAATTGAATTTAGACCAAAAATTTTATTAAAATGCATGAAAATAATTGAATTTTGCAATAAATTTTTTAAAAACGCCTAAAAAATGGAATTTTGACATAAATTTTATTAAAATTCATGAAAATAATTGAATTTTGCAATAAATTTTTTAAAAACGCCTAAAAAATGAAATTTTGACATAAATTTTATTAAAATTCATGAAAATAATTTAATTGTGTAACGAATTTTGATAAAATTCCTGAAAATTGAATTTTTGACAAAAATTTTATTACAAAATTTATGAAAATAATTGAATTTTGCAAAGAGTTTTATTAAAAATATAGATGAATTAGAATTTTAAGAAAATTCCAGAAAAAAATTGAATTTTGCAAATAAATTTTTTAATAATTCCTGAAAATTGGAATTAGACAAAAATTTTATTAAAATGCCTAAAAATATATTGAATTTTGCAATCAATTTTTTAAAAATTTCTAAAAAATGGAATTTAGACATAAATTTTATTCAAACTTCGGAAAATAATTGAATTTTGCAAAGAGTTTTATTGAAATTATAGATAAATTATAATTTCAACAAAATTCCAAAGAAATTGAATTTTGAAAAGAATTTTATTAAAGTTCATGAAAATAATTGAATTTTTCAAAAAATTTGAAAAAAAAATCTTGAAAATTGAATTCAGACAAAAAATGTTTTATTAAAATTCCTGAAAATAATTGAATTCTGCAATAAATTTTTTAAAAATTCCTGAAAATTGGAATTTAGACATAAATTTTATTTAAATTCATGAAAATAATTGAATTGTGTAATGAATTTTAATAAAATTCCTGAAAATTAAATTTAAAAAAAAATTTTATTAAAATTTCTGAAAATAATTTAATTTTGCAAAGAGTTTTATTAAAATTATAGATAAATTTGAATTTTAATAAAATTCCAGAAAAAAATTGAATTTTGCAAAGAGTTTAATTAAAATTCATGAAAATAATTGAATTTTGCAATTAGATTTTTTAAAAATTCCTGAAAATTGGATTTAGACAAAAATTTTAGTAAAATTCCTGAAAATAATTGAATTTTGCAACGACTTTAATAAAATTCCTGAAAATTGAATTTAAATAGAAATTTTATTAAAATTTCTGAAAATAATTGAATTTTGCAAAGAGTTTTTTTAAAATTATAAATGAACTACAATTTTGACAAAATTCCAGAAAAAAATTGAATTTTGAAAAGAGTTTTATTAAAGTTCATGAAAATAATTGAATTTTCCAATAAATTTTAATAATAAATCTTGAAAATTGAATTCAGACAAAATTTTTTATAAAAATTCTGAAAGTAATTGAATTTTGCAATAAATTTTTTAAAAATTCCTGAAAATTGGTTTTAAACCAAAAATTTTATTAAAATTCATGAAAATAATTGAATTTTGCAACGAATTTTAATAAAATTCCTGAAAATTGGATTTAGACCAAAAATTTTATTAAAATTCATGAAAATGAATGTGTATCTTATTTGCCACTAATAAAAAAAAAGTAAAACAAAAAATAATAACTTAAAAAGCTAATTTGTTTTTAAGATTAAATTTGTGATTAGCATAAACCACCGGAGTTGATGTTAATATTTAACGCGAACTGAGAGAGAACTCTCTTACATTTGTACACGTGCGACAAAAGTGAATAAAGTTCCATAAAATATTTCTTGGTGTTTCTTATTTTTTACAAGATAAAGTAATCCTACTCTGGATGTAAAAAAAAGTTTTTCTATAAAAAAAGAGTTCTAAAAAAAGAGTTCTAAAATAACTTTCTAATTTATTTTCTCTACGAATTTTATTTCACATTTCTTCATAATAATATACATAGAAATGTCTGCAAATAAATTCACTGTCACGTTGAGAACACCTGTAGGAGAAGAAAATCAGAAAACTATAAATTATAATGAATTTAATTCGAAGAAAAGAGAGAATACTTCATATTTTCAAACAGAATTAAAGTGGTTGAATATTGTAATTTTTTTCATTCTTCATTTCGTGGCAGTTTATGGCTTAATCACTTTCCCGTATTTACGGAAAAAGAGGACGTTTCTCTTTGGTAAAGTATTTCGATAAAAATTGATAAAAATATTAATTCAGTTTAATATTAACTTAACGTAATAATTAACATAACTTAATCTTAATTAACTTTCAGGTTAATTAAACTTTTTTTTTGAATATAAAAAATATTTATTCTACTTTTAGAGTACTTTGTGGCGCACTTGGTTGGTTTTGGAATAACAGCCGGTGCCCACCGTCTATGGACACATCAGGCCTACAAAACTAAATTACCACTGAAAATTTTACTTCTATATTGTTTCTACACATCGGGACAAGTAAATGTTAAAGTTTATTCTAAAATCAAGGTTTACGTTTTTATATAAATGTCTCAGCTCTGAAGAAAGGGACCTTTGAAGCAAGAATAAGTTTTAACTTATTTTCGTAAGTCCCTTTCTTTCACAGGGCGTCATATATAAAAATTACGAAATTTCTAAAGGACCACGGGAGATATGATGTAAATAATAAAATAATTTCTTTAGTTATCACTGTACAATTGGGTGAGAGATCATAGGGTTCATCACAAGTATTCCGAGACTAGAGCCGATCCACATGATAGTAGACGTGGTTTCTTCTTTTCTCATATCGGTTGGATTTTGATGAAGAAACATCCGGATGTATTGACAAGAGGACGTGAAATTGACATGAGCGATATTCTCTCAGATCGAATCGTTACATTTTGTGAAAAGTAAATCTGATTATTAATCTTTAAAATGCAGTCCTTTTGAAATCAATTTTCAAAAAAAAACAAAAATCAATTTTTGGGAAATTTAATTATTCTCTATTTCTCGCTTCTTACCGGTTGCTTAAAGGATAAACATAAATATAGTGTTAATTAAATAGTTTTTTCCCCATACAGGTACTGTGTAATTCTTAATTTTGTCTGCTGCTTTCTGATACCAATAATAGTGCCAGTGTACCTTTGGAATGAAAGTTGGTACTATTCGATATTGACAACAATGACGCGTTTCATCGTAACACTAAATTATACATGGAGTGTCAATAGCATTGCTCACATGTGGGGTTCGAAACCTTATAACAAGTAAGAATGCGCAATTCTTTCAAAAGAATTTTAGTTATTAAATTTTTTTGAAAATCTATGTTTTTTAAAATTTCTATAATTAAATTCATTTAAAATGGAAATTTTACAAAGTTTCAAATTAAAATCTATTGAAGTTCATCTATTTATGAAAATTGTAAACGCAACTCTTTTAAAATTTAATTTTAATATATCATTACAGAGGAATAGCTGCGGTGGAGAATAAATTTGTAGCCCATATAGCAATGGGAGAAGGCTTTCACAATTATCATCATGCATTTCCATACGATTATAAATGTGCCGAATTGGGAAACTATAGTCTCAACTGGACAACCTACGTAATTGATATGTTCGCAAAAATAGGTTGGGCATACGATTTGAAACAACCATCGAAAAAATTAATTAAGTCCGTCATGGAGAAGAGAGGAGAAGGAAATGAATTTCTTTGACATTATGGCAATAAGCCAAGCAATATTTTTTTTCAAAAAAGAAGATAAAAGAAAAACTAAAAATTCATGAAATTAATATCTAATAACGTTTATACGTTATTATTAACGTATAGCTATTGTTATACTCTTAAAAATTTTAATTTTTATAATTTTTTTTTTAAACCGTTAGGTACTGTAGTAAAATTCTAAGACAAAAAAGCGCACGTGGAATTTTGAAAAGAAGGAAAACGTACGTCTTTACGAATAAAGAAGATCTTGAATAAATTTTAGGAAAACTCAGTTACTTTTCAGGTTCTTATTCATATTGTCCGTAAAAGTAATTAACTTTTTAAAACGTCAGAAATTGTAAAAAATTGACCTTAGTGATATATTATTATTTATGTATTCACGAATGTAGTTAAGTTTTTTTTTTTTTTTTTTGAAGAATGCCTACATTTTTGGTTGTGAAAACTAGAAATTTCACTACAACGAACGCCTCTTGGAATTGCAAATTATTAATAATTAATTTAATTAATTTAATTATTATTATTAATTATTTAAATTTATAAAAATAATTAAAGTTGGTATTCATTCATTCATTTAACATGTCATTGAAAATTTGAAAGAATTATATAAAATTTCAAAAAAATTGTAACTTTCTATTAGGTAAATATTAAATAATAGAATTGTAATAATAAATAATAACAAATTTAAACAATTATAATTAACTAATAACAAAGTTAAACAATTATAATTATAAATAACAAATTGTAACAAATTATAAACAATTAATAACAAAATTATAAAATAACATGAGTAATAGGGAATGTACACGTGCGATCTAATAGTGAGTCACCACAAGAGTTCCTATAACAAAGGGTTTCTCAAATGCATGGAAAAATGAAACGATTCCTCAAATACATGGCAAAGTGAAACGATTCCTCAAATGCATGGCAAAGTGTAACGATTCTTCAAATACATGGCAAACTGTACAGTTTCTAAAAATACACAGGGAAATTTGGGTATAAGAAGGACACTAGGGATATAATAATTAGCATCGTAAGTCGTAACAAAATGTTAAAACTATAGGAACATTTTATTTTAAACTCTTTTCATGCTTTACAAGCGTGATTATAACAATCCTAATTTTTATGTGTTTAATATTTAAATTATAATTTTAAATCTTTACTTTTTAGTTTAAGAACATAAACTATCTTCGCTTTTTAAAAAAAACAATTTTAAACTTAAATCGTCAACTTACTGACTTATTAAAATTTTAGTATTAAAATATTTTAAAGATTACAATAAAATGAGAATGAAACCAACATTGCGGTTTTCAACTATTTTTTTTCAACTTTAAACATCGTTGGCCGATAATCCCTGCATGGATTAAGTAAAATAAAGCAGTAATAACAGCTCTGAGATTTAATTCCATGAGTCAAGTACGAATCCGAATATCTGCAGTATCTCGTCAATTGCTCGCTATTCAATTGATTTGGCAAATTAACAAACGCTCCAACATGATACTCTATTGAACATGTTTTCAAATGTTTAAAAGGCCAATGTTCATCGGGATGATAGTCCGGATCATCAGAAACATAACTGTAGACAAGCTCCGGACACTTTTGATTCGAATAAACTCTCTCGTACTTCAATTTCATGTCATCGCAAATTTTCTGCGTATTATTTCCCTCCGTCATTGGAATGACAATATTTTTTTCCACCACATTTTGCAATATTGTCTTCACACATTCCACATTGAACACAGTGAGACTCTTCAATTCAAGTTGAAAGCAATCTTCATAAATTTTATACACTATTAATGAGCGTAAACCTTCGGTGACTTGTGAGACGTGATATTGAGTGTTAATATCAAAAAGAACGAAACTCAATAATTTTTTGGTTTCGTGAATGAATTTTTTTCTCATCTCGGGAAAGTAGATTTTCCCACCCTTACAGTAAGTTGGACAGACGACGATTAATAATTTTTTCAAACCATTTTCTTTTATATTTTCACGAGGAAGACGAAAATCGTATTTCTCGTAAATGACGAATTTATATGGAATTACTTGAAAGTTTTCGCCCAATAATTTCGAGGTGATTGATTGTCCAAGGTGATTTAGAAAAGAATTATCGCCGTCCAATTGTCTGCTTCGTGATTTACGAAATTTTTTACGAATATTCTCAGTAGCGGATTCAACAGAAGGATAATTATCGAAATTTATCAGTGACATTTTTTCATCAGTGATATTTAGAAGATCAATTTTTTGCTCGTCCAGAAAGAAAGTGGCATTCTTGCAATTACTAATTCCTGTTTTGATTCCCCTGTTTTCCAATAAATGAATTTCTTTCGATAAATCGTCGAAGGAGTATTTAATCCGTTTTTCGGGTGGTTGAACCAAAACGCTGGCGCCTGCTGAAAATTTATTAAAAATTATTCTTCATAATAAATAATTATTCAAATACAGGGTTGCCACGCATTTACTCATTTCAAATTCCCAGGACATTTCAAGGTTAAAAAACGGAATTTTTCCAGGTTTTTAAATTTATATTTAACAAAATTTTTAATTCGAACCTTTTTGAAATTAAACAACTTATAAAAAAATTGTTATAAAACATAAAGAAATCGAGTCTTCGACTCGGAGCAATCGATTTCTTTATGTTTTATAATAATTAAAAATTACTTTAATCATTTCAATTCAATTACTGTTTTCCAGAATATCTAACTAAAATTCTTCTTTAAATTAATTATTCATTCATTTTTGTTTTAAACATTTCTTTCAAAATTTTCAAATCCTTTTGTTTACAATTCAATTTTAACGAAATTTCATCGATTATTCGAAAATTCTTCAATCAAATATTAGAAAATAAAAACTTCAAATTAAAAAAAATCAATTGAACTTTTACAAAAAAAAAATTAAATCTACACAATTTTTAGTTAAAAGTATGAAAAATTCAAACATTCAAAGATTATAATTTGAAACCTTTTCAAAATTCAATTATTATCCAAAGTTTTCGCTGAAATTCATATATTTGAATAAATTATTATTAGAAAATTCTACGATACTTTAATTATTTAAATACAAAAAAAAATTATTGAAGAATTGAATGTTTTTTTAAAATTGAACTCTCATTTAAAGAATTTTATCAACAAATTTTTAAATAGGTAATGAAAATTCTTCTGCAGAATTACAATAAAAATTTTAAGAATAATTTCATTTTTCGAGAAATTATATTAAAATTGTATTAAAAATAATTGAATCTCATCTGTAAAAAATTTGAATAAATTGAGAAAAGTTTTTGAAAATAATTGAAATTTTGACAAGAATTTTATTAAAATTTTTGAAAATAATTGAAATATTGTCAAGATTATTATTAAACTTTTTAAAAATAATTGAATTTTTAAGAGAAATTTTAATATTTATAAAAATAATTGAAATTTTGACAATAAATATTTTAAACTTTTGATCATATAATTGAATTTCTGCGAAGAATTTTATTACTTTTGAAAATAATTGAATTCATCAGACAAATTTTATTAAAATTTATTTTTAAACAATTGAATTCTTTTGTGAAAATTTATTGAAATAGTAGATATTGAAAATAATTGAATTTTGATAAAATATGGAAATTAATGAAATTTCTACGAAGAATTTTATTAAAATTAATTTCGAAAATAAATTGAATTGTTAAAAAGAATTTCATTAAAATTTTTAAAAATAATTTAATTCTTTCAAGGAATTTAATTAAAAATATATTGACAATAATACTTAAATTCTAATAAATAAATTATAGGAAGGCTTTTTAAAATAATTGAATTTCTTTGATTAAATTTAGTAAAATTTTTATACGAATACTTACATTTTTCGAGAAATTCCATTAAAATTGTATTAAAAATAAATAAAATAATTAAAATTCTGCGATGAGTTATATTATTTATGAAAATAATTGTAAATCTATAAAGTTTTTTATTATTTATGAAAATAATTGAATTTCTGGTAAAAAAATGTTATTCTTCATGAAAATAATTGAAAAACAGAAGCAGCAAAGCCAAAAAATTTTAGGTTATGTTTGAAGTGAAAAAGAATTAAAAGATTAAATTTCACTACAACTTTAGTTCGAATTTTGAAATAAACTTTTATTCAATAAAATTACTTTTGATTTGTGCAAATCAAATAAAATTTTATTTCAATTTCCAAGGTGTCGATTACGTAAATTGATTTGATTTTGATCACATTTTGATTTTCACCGTATTTCAATTTTTTCACTATAGACACGTATTTTTCTGTGACAGTTCGTATTGTGAATAAATAAAAATAAATACCCTCCAGTAAATAAATAAATAAAATACCCAAATTCACCTCCCCCCTCACCCTTGTATTTTACTAAATAATTTTTTTCTGAAAAAGAAAACTTTCCGCAGATGAAAAATGCAATGAAAGTTAAAGAAAAATTTAACATATCAATTTTTTTTGCAAAATGGATTCGTTTTTCGAGAGGGGAAATTTTCATAAAATTTCGTTTGATTTTAGGCCTTTTTCTTTCGCTTATTTTATTCATAATGCTTTTTGTATACATACCTTCACTAGTCACATCAAACATGATTAACAGTCGAGTTTTTCTATTTATTACATTTAATTAAAAAACCAAGGACAAATTGCAAATCACATTTACGAAATGAACGTTATTCGCACGTTATTCAAGTTTCTAGAAGTTTCTGTCGTTTCTGTCTTTCCCATGAAATGCGACTTATTATGATTGCGACACAGTTTCAATAGTTGATGAATATTAAAGGCGCACTCACCGCTAGTAGGCAGCAATACAAATTTGAATTTACTGTCTTTTTCACTCTAATTGACTTTCTCTCTTACTCCAATTACTGCCTGCGCAGGCAGGCAGAGCTGTGAGTGCTCCATAACACAAGAGCACGCTATGCGCAAATTGCGCATTTAGAATAAAAAATTAAGGACCTCTTTACAATATTCAATAATTAATTAACGCTTTCAATAATATAATCTTCAATTAATTTATTAAATTTGAGTAAAAAACTAAATTATTTTCTCTAAATTAACAATTTTTAGCATTCATTTAAATTGTATTTAAAAAACAAAACGGGGGGAATTCCAAACTTTACTTACATTCATTAAGGCCCTTCTTCAATATTCAACCAGAACCATGATGCGGTAGACGCATATCGCTTGTTATAATTCTTCACCTTCCCATCTCTTTTAAGCAGACGATAAATTTTAATAAAATTTTTCCACCATAGAGGCGCGCATATCTGCTAATTTTTGAAAGTTTTTTTTTCTGTGACAGTGTCATTTCTATATAATCAAATTTTTCCTTGTTTTTGCATTCCGGAAAAAACTGATCGATCGTTGCGTTGCGGCAACGTGATCGTGATAATCATAGTGTAATCAGTACAGAAATAGTTGCTATTAACATCAAATTTAATAGAATCTTTATAAAGTCATCTTTTAATATTGAATCGTGTCCTATTTTCGTTTTTTCAACTTCAATAAATACACGTCTTTCAAAGAAAATGAATTCAATTTACAAAAGAAGCACGTTTTTTGTAAGTATAGTAAAATTTTACTTTTACTCCTCATGTTCCTCCATTCGGTGAAAATAACCAAAATGTATAATAGCGAATGTTACTATTTTAGTTTTTTTTTTACAACATTCTATTAATTTAAGAAAAATTTTCTATTACGTCGCTCTTATGTAATATTCTTCTTTCGTTAAATCGCGATAATGTATTTGAATTTTGAGGTTATGTCCGTTTGTTTACAATCGTTTCATTTTCTTTAATAATAATAAATAATAATATAGAAATAATTTAAATGATAATAATAATAGAGAAGAAAAAAATATATTTATTATTATTACATAAAGGAATCGATTCTTTTTTACTATTTTAATTTTTATTACCTTGACTCGGGGTGATCGTTGACTTGTTTATTCTACTATTCTGACGATTCTGTCGACCGAGTGGTAACATAATTATTAATAATATTATTATTTATTTTTACAATTATTATTAGGTACCTATTATTTTTATTATACGAAAGTAAATTTTAAGTAGGTATTTAAATATTTTAAATAAACTATAAATTTTTAGAGATATTAAAATAAAGTGATAAAAATATAAGTAGTTAATTAAAATTCAGATAATATTTTTGTAGCCTTTGGTCTATTAAATATGAACGATGTTTTGTTCATAAAAGAATTTTCATATATTTAAAAATTCAAATTCGTCTATGCATTTCGTCGTGATATTACGACTCTTCAAGACTGTAAAAAATATATATATGACAGATGAGAAAATTTCGTCGAGAAAAAACAAAAAATAATAAAGTAGAAAAAACATACCAACATGAGAATTTCGAGATAAATAATAATAATGGGATTTTTGATCAAACCATTATACATACAAAAAAACATAAAAACAAAAATAAAAGATGACAAAAATTAAATTAAAATTATAATAAAATTAAATAAATTATAAATTAAAAATTAATTAATTATAAATTATAATAAAAATTATTTGTATTTTAATGAAAATAATGAATTTTAGGTGCGACCGTTAATAAGAAGAGCTTTATTCAGTACCAGTATTGCATTTAGAAATGAGAAAAAAGATTTCAATGATATTATCAATCCAGAAGGTCACGAACCCTCAATTCCTCCTTACATTGAACGGGAGGGTGAAAATGCAACTTTAAAAAAGTCTCGGTTCGTTACTTACAAATATTTTCTTCTAAAAAATAAATATCAAACAGTTTCTTCAAGTTGAAATTTTTTTTTTTTAATTTTTATTACTTTTACAGGTCCCGAATTTATGACTTTTTTTTGTCATTTTTCGACTATTTAAAAAAATGCGACTTTTTTCGACTTATTTTCAAAATTTGCGACTTTTTCCACTTTTTCCAAATATTGCAAAAAAAAAATACCACATCTTTTGTATAAAATGCGACTTATTTCGATTTTTTATTATTGTGAAAAATAACTATAGACAAATCTTTCAAAAAATTATTTTTGAATTATTTTTCTAATTAAATTTATGAAATGTACAATTAACGAGATTAATTGAAATTTTTTAAAAAGTAATCAAATAATTGATTTTTTCTCAAGTATTTTATTAAAATTTTTGAAAATCAACTTTTCAAGATTTTTAATTTTACATTTTTGATAATAATTAAATTCACAAAAATTTTAATGAAAAACTTTCAAGTGTAATTTTTAAAGATGAAATTTAATGAAAATTAGCTTCTAAAAATTATATTCAAATAGTTTTCAAAAAAAAACTAATTCGTAGAATTTTTTCATTCTAATTTTTTGAAAATTTAATTATTTTTAATTACGTATTTCAGAAAATTCAAATACATACAAAAAAAAATAATAATATTCAAATTTTTGAGAATTATTTTTAACATTCTGGATGAGAAAACAATCATGTTTAAAACTGTTATTTTTTTTTTTTAAATTGAATTAATTTTAAAAGATTATAACAAATTTTTTATCAAACAATTTTAAAATAATTGAAATCATTTGAAGGATTTTATCAAAAAATTTGAGAATTATTGAATTTTTTCGAAGAATTTTAATATCATTTTTGAAAATTCTAATTAAATTGTTTTGAAGAATTTGATTTAATTTTTTTAAAATAATAGAGTTTTTTTGAATAAAATTTTAATTGAAAATTTTGAAAGTAATTGAATTTTATGAAGAATTTATTTCAAGTTTTTATAAAATAATCGAATGTTTCTTAATTAAACATTTAATTATTGAATTTTATTAAAATTTTTAGAAAATAATTAAATTCTTCTTAGAATTTTTAATGCATTTTTCTAAAATAATTAAATTCATTCAAGAAATTTTATTAAAATATAGAAAATAATTAAATTCTTTCGAAGAACGCAGATTCTATAAAATGTTTTGACAGTAATTAAATTCTTTCAAAAAATTTCTTTAATTTATTGAAAATAATCGATTTTGTTAATAAAATTGTAATTTGATAATTTTACTATTAAAAATTTTTTTTAAATTATTGCTAGAAAATTAAACTTTTTTAAACAATTTTATTAGAATTTTTGTAAATAATTCAATTCTTTTAAAGAATTTCTTTAAGTTTCTTGAAAAAAACATAGTTTTTTGAATAATTTTAAGGGAAAATTTTGAAAATAATTGAATTAAACAGAATTTTTTTTTTGACTTATTAAAATAATTGTCTGTTAATAATTATAATTAAATATTTGATTATTGAAGTTTATTAAAATTGGATTTTGAAAATAATTTAATTCTTACGAGAAGAATTTTATTTTTCACAAAAAATAATTTACTTCTTGCCATGAATTTTACTATTTATAAAAATAATTAAAGTGTTTCGAATGATTTATTAAAATTTTAGAAAATAATTGGATTCATACAAAAAATTTTAGAACACAATTGAATTTTTTCGAAAAATATTATTAAAAATAAAAAAAATTTAATTCTTTCATGAAATTTTTATAAAATTGTATTAAAAATAATTGAATTTTTGCAAAGATTTTACTATTTAAAAAAATAATTGAATTGCTTCGTGAAATTTTACTAAAATAATATTAAAAATAATTGAATTTTTGCAAAGATTTTACTAATAAAAAAAATAATAAAATTGTTTCGTGAAATTTTACTAAAATTGTATTAAAATTAATTGAATTTTTGCAAAGATTTTAGTATTAAAAAAATAATTGAATTGTTTCGTGAAATTTTACTAAAAAAAAAAAATTACTACTATTGTTTATTAATTATATTTTTATGTTAATTGGATAAAATTAGTTTATTTATATTTTTTATATATTTTTTTTAATACATATTTTTCGATTTATTAAAAATTTTCTTTTAATAACTTGCAGATTGACTTATCAGTCGAGGAAACGGGGAATGTTGGAAAATGGCCTTCTACTGAGTACATTTGCAAAGAAATATTTAGATTCATTCGATGATAATCAATTGAAATTATATGATCGTTTGATTAATTTGCCCTCAAATGATTGGGACATTTTTTATTGGGCGACAAATGTTAAACCAACACCAGCCGAATTCGACAATGAAATAATGGATCTTCTCAAAAAACATATTAAAAACGATAATAGAGAGGCGAGAATAATGCAACCAGATTTATAAATTTTTTTAGAAAATAAGCAATTATTAGATTTCAGAATTTAACAGTAAATTTTATCACTTATTTACTGCTTTTTTTTTACTATGAAAATAATTCAGACAATAATGAAATTAACTTTTTTGCATTTTAAAATTAATTTTGAAGAATGCTTCCATTTAGCGCTAATTTTCTTTTTTTTAAGCAAAGCTTAGAAAAAATTATTAACAAATAAAAATTATCAATAAATACAAATTATTAATTAAATAAAAAAAAAATTTGTATAAAAATTGGCGCTAAATTTAGAAAAATTTGAAAAATACTTTTTAATCTAAAAATTATTTTTCGATGCACTTTTCAATTTTAAATACTAGTCACATTTTTCCACTCTTTCAAAAATTAATTTTCAAAATAAGTAATTTCAAATTTCTCTTCACAATTTTTTTTTGGGTGGAATATTTATAATTTCTTTTTTTATTGTAGGATTTAAATTCGATCAACAATCAAGAAATGGAGTCGAATATTGAAAAAGAAGAAATTCCCAAGGAAAATGAAGTAGAAAGTCAAACAGAGAATGAAAAAGAGGATGTAAAAATAACGCAAACCATTGTAAATAAATTTACCGAAATTAATACAAATGATACTAATGTTGCCAATAAAGTTGAAAGGCCATTAGGTTTGAATGAAGTTGGATTAGCGCATGAATTGAGAATGAGAAGTGATAGACGCAGAAATATTGTTTTTCGATCATTTGATACTGATAAAAATTATAGTCCCGATGAATTACTGGAATTATTTATGTCGACATTTAATTTAGATAGAACGGACTTTATCATTACATTTCAACGAGATAATAAACTTGCATTGACAATGAATAGTTTTGACACAAAATTAAAAGTTTTGAGAAATAAAGAATTATTGAGAGAGAAATTTATAAGCATTGATGACGATCATACAAGGCGGGAAGTACACATTCAAAAATGGTTGAGAAGTCTGTCGAATGAGGCAAAGGCAAATGGTCGACAATTGAAAGTGGGTTATCAAAAAGTATTTATTAACAATGAATGTTGGAAATTTAATGAGCGAACCGGTGAGTTAGAAATGATGCCTTTTAAAAGTCAAAAAAGTTACAGCTAAACGAAAATTACTGTAAATTTACTATAAAATTGTCAACAAAAATTGAATGAAATTAAAAACTAAAGAGAACTATGTTGATTATTCTTTTTAACTGGAAATGAATGTAGTGAATTTATAAGAACCGAATGCAGCATTTTATAGGAAATATTGTTTGCTTAACAAGAGATTTTTCTTAGAAATAAACACTTTAGAAAAATAATTATTAAAAAATTCTTACAGAGATGTTGTGATCAATTTCAAATTTTTTTTAAAGTCGCACTTAATTTACGCAATTTGTCAATGTAAAGTTCTATAGAAAATAAAAAACTTATTATTGAGAAATTATATTTTTTATAGAGATTCAATTATTTTAATAAATAATAAAAAAAACTTTATAGATTTACAATTATTTTCATAAATAATATAACTCATCGCAGAATTTCAATTATTTTATTTATTTTTAATACAATTTTAATGGAATTTCTCGAAAAATGTTATTATTCGTAAAAATTTTTACTAAAATTCATCAAAGAAATTCAATTATTTTAAACAGTCTTCCTATCATTTATTTATTAGAATTTAAGTATTATTGTCAATAATATTCTTAATTAAATTTCTTGAAAGAATTAAATTATTTTCAAAAATTTTAATGAAATTCTTTTTAACAATTCTGAATTCAATTTATTTTCAAAATAATTTAAATAAAATTCTTCGTAGAAATTTCATTAATTTCCATATAATTTATCAAAATTCAATTATTTTCAATATCTACTACTTTCAATAAAATTTCACAAAAGAATTCAATTATTTAAAAAGAAATTTTAAAAAAATTCTTCTGAAGAATTCAATTATTTTCAAAAGTAAGAAAATTCTTCGCAAAAATTTAATTATGGGTCGCAAAAGTTTGAAAAAATTATCGTCAAAATTTCAATTATCTTTAATAAATATTAAAATTTGGCTCCAAAATTCAATTATTTTCAAAAATTTTAATGATATTCTTGTTAAAAATTCAATTTTGTTTCAAAAATTCTCCTTCATTCAATGATTTTCAATATCTACTATTTTAATAAAATTTTCCAAAAGAAATGAATTATTTTAAAAAATTTTTTGATAAAATTCTAAGCAAACCTTTTATTATTTTTACAAATAACAAATATTTCACAGCAATTCAATTATTTACAAATTTTTTTATAAATTTCTTCGCAATAATTCCATTATTTTCAGAAAATATTCAATTTATTTTCACAGAGATTCAATTATTTTTATAAATATTAATAAACTTTTTCAAAAATTATTAAAAATAATAAATTTATGGAAGATTTTTAGTTAAAAACACCAAAAAAATTCAATTTTGTAAAAATTAGAAATTATTGCAAAAATTCAATTATTTTCAATAGTAATAATATTCAATTCTTTTCAAGAATTACATTAAATTTTTTTAAAATAATTCAAATGTTTCGTAAAGTTGCATTAAAAATTTTGAAAATAATTGAATTTCTGAGAAGAATTTTATTATTTATTAAAATAATTAAATTCTTGAACAAAAACTTAATCAAAACGTTAAAAATAATTGAATTTTCGCGAAAAATTATATAAAAAATTTTTGAAAATAATTGAATTATTTCAAGAAATTTTTAATGCTTGTATAGAATTTTATAAAATTTTTGGAAAATAATTGAATTGTTCGAAGAATTGTATTAAAAATTTTGCAAATAATTGAATTTCAAAGAAGAATATTATTATTTATGAAAATAATTAAATTCATGGCAAGAAATTGATTAAAATTTTTGAAAATAATTGAATTTTTGCGAAAAATTGTATTATTTATGAAAAATAATTGAATTCTTGTGACGAATTTTGTTAACATTTATTAAAACATTGAATTTTTTTTCGAATAACTTTATTGAAATTTAAAAGAATAATTCAATTATTTCGACTAATGTAATTAAAAGTGATTTGAAATTCTGTGAAAAATTTTGCTATTTATGAAAATAATTTAATTCTTGCAAACGAATTTTACGAAAGTTTTTTTTTTTAAAGAATTGTATTTTTCTTTTTATTCATTTTGATATTAAAAAAAAAATTCAATTATTTCTCATAATTTAATTATAAAAATAATTGAAATCCTTTGAAGAATTGTATTATTTATGAAAATAATTGAATTCTTATGACGAATTTTGTTAACTTTTTTTTAAATTGAATTTTTTTCATTTAATTTTGAAATTTGAAAGAATAATTCAATTATTTCGAATTTAATTAATATAATTGAAAACCTGTGAAGAATTTTATTAAATTTTTTCTAAAAAATTCAATTCTTTCAAGGAATTTTTTAAAAAATTTTTTTAAATAATTCAATTCTTTTGAGAAATTTTATTGAAAAATGATGGAATTTTTGGAGAATTTTAATAAATTTTTTTTTTTAAATTATTGAATTTCGCGAATAATTATATTAAAATTCTTGAAAATAATTAAATTCTTCAAAGAAAATTAATATTGGAATGAAAATAATTTAATTCTTGTGACGAATTTTAAAAATTATTTGAATTTTATCATTATTATTTTTTTTTGAATATTTGAATTCAGTTATTCAAAAAAAAGCAGATAGTTAAATAAATTTTCTAAAAAATTATTAGAAATAGTCAATTTAGAGAAGAATTTTAGTTGAAAATTCTAGAAAACAAATTTCAAAGGAATAATAAAAAATTTTTTATTTATCAAAAATTTATATCGATGAAAATCTTCTCCTCGATTTATAATTAAAATTAAAAATAACATTTCATATTGAAAAAAAATAACTTTATTTAATAATCACAATTTTTTTTTTTTTTACTTTTTTTTTGTTTTATAAGAAATGAAACATTTGGTTTTCTATTTTTAATTGAAAATACGACAGGTCACGAGAGTTAAAAGAAAAAAAATGAGAGAAAAACTTGTTTTTTGAGATTCGCTTAATGGAATCTTTATAAAAAGCATGATAATAATTCTCTCCTTAGAATTATAATTGAAAAATTGTCGTGTTTTCTTAGTTTAATAAATACTTAACTTTTAAGTTTTTTGTAAAAAAAAAATAACTATCTTATTTACACAGTCTCTTATAATACACGCAGTTAACGTCTTTTTAAAAAAAAAAAAATTGTTCTAGAAGTTCGTTTAGATTTAAAAAAAATACTTTAAGAGTTTCTAATTAAAAGACGTGAAGCGGGGATCGGTGAAATTTTTCTTCTGACCAAATTCAACTAAACCAAGGCCACGACTCGTTGAGGCGCCTCGAGACGACGTTGACCCACCTCGGGAACCTCGACTTTTACTGTCCGTCGTTTTGCCCCTTGTCGCTTTGCCTCGAGTTGCTGTTGATTTTCCACGTTGGGAACTGTAAATCAAATTTAAAATATTAAAATAATAATTTAATTACTTTAAAGTATTTAAAATATTAAAATTCGCAAACAATTCAATTATATTTTCAATATCTTCATAAAATTTCTCAAAAGAATTCAATTATTTGAAAAACGAATATCCAGAAAATTTTTTTAAAAAAAATCAATTATTCAAAATATTTAAAAACAATTTTTTTAAAAGCAATTAATTATTTTCATAAATAATAAAATTCATCTCAAAAATTCAATTATTTCTAACAATTCCTGAAGTGGGCCCCTAAAAATATTATATTTTCTAGAGTAATAGAAAATTCCTCTTTTTTATTGTTCAAATAAAATCTTAAAAGTATTCTCTATTTGATTATTAAAAAAAATAAAAAAAAAAAGATGGAGAACACATTTTTTTTAATCTCAAAAATTAAAAAGTAAATTTAAAAATTACCTAGAAGCTCTTTTGAATCTTTTCGCTCCCCCTCGTTGTCCACCTCTTCCTTTACGTTTTCGACCAAAACTCGAGGTACTTCCGCTGCTGTACGTGGAAGCTGCATCGACCTGCCACAAGTCACTATCATCCTCTTCCTCGCTTTCATTTTCCATTACAGTCTCCAGCACTGCAATTAACAATAAATATTTCAATTCATTTTACAAACAATTAGAATTTTATTAAAATTTTCGAAAATAATTGAATCCTCCAACGAATTTTATTATTAATGAAAATAACAAGAAGTTTATTAAAACTTTTAGAAAAATTGAATTGTTTCGAAGAATTTGATTTTAAAACCTTTGAAAATAATTAAATTCTTTCAAGGAATTTTATTAAAATTGTATAGAAAATAATTTTTAAAAAAAATGAAGTTTATAAAAATACAAATTTAATTTGACAAAAAAAAAAATTTTAAATTAAAAAAATTTTTAATTTAAAACACCTTTTGAAATTTAATTAATTCTTAAAATTGCTTCTTATTACTTTTTTCGAAATTCAATAACTGTCTAGAATTTTGAATTAAAAAATCAAATTTTTTTTTAAATCAATTGCTTTTAATGATTTTGGAAAAGTTTGACTGTTGTGAAAATAAAAAAAAAATAGATATTGAATATTAGAGAAAAAATCTTTAAAAATATAAAAATATCAATGACTGATTCTATTTATTACTAAATTATGAAATAAATAAAATAAAAGACGCACCAACTTTCTCGGTTGCATATTTTTGAGTGACATCGAGAAGCGCCCTTCCGTACTTATCGAAATTTGCTTTAGTGACGTGGGGAATTTTTAGCATTGACTCCTCGTCTATTGGCAATTGCATTGACATTGCACGAATTGCAATCATATTCATAATCGATGAGGAGGAAACGTCTAGAGCGCCGGCAATTCCTTTGATAATCGTCAATAATTCTTTGTAGCATTTTTCTTCTATTTCGGCTAATGCCGGATTTTTTTGTTTAGTAACAGTTGTTACAGTTGCGACTGCAGTCGACGTTGTGTTTGCCTCGCGAGTATGGAATGTTATCTGAAAGCAGCAAATATTTTTTTAATTTTTAACAAAAATTCTTATCCAAATCAATTATCAATTCTATTAATTTAACTTTTTAGAAAGTTTCTACAGAAATCAATTGAAGATACTATTTTGTAAAATTTCCGAAAATAATTGAATTTCTGGGAAGAATATTGATTCTTATGAAGATAATTGAATTCCTTCAAAGCTACTGTAACTTATTCAACATTTTTTCCATCGTTTCAATTCAATTATTATTTACTAGAATTTTTAACTAAAATTCTTCAGTATATAAATTTTTTTAAATAATTTTTTAAAAAGTTCTTTGAAAATTTTCAAATTTATTCAACTTCATATAATTTTAGAAAAAAAAAAAATCATTTTTCAACAGAATTGTAAAATTTGTAAAATTTTAACTGAAATTCATTTTTATGAAATGAAAATCAATTTTTATTAGAAAATTCTACTAGAATTCAATTATTTAAATATAAAAATAAATAATTTATTCAATAATTGAATGTTTCTTAAAATTGAATTCTCAAAAAGAAATTTTAACACCAATTTTTCAATTAATTAAATCCTTGCGAATTATTAAAAAATTAATTTTTTTTTGAATAATTTTATGGGAAATTAAAAGAATAATTCAATTATTTCGAAAAATTTAATTAAAAATAATTGAATTCTTGTAAAGATTTTAATATTCATTAATTCAATTTTTGTGTTGAATTTTTTTTTTAAATAATTGAATTGTTTTCGAAAATTTTACAAAAATAGTAGATATGGAAAATATTTTTTAATTTCAGCCAATAATTTAATTATTTATGAAAATAATTAAATTCTTCGTACGAATTTTATCAGATATTTTTAAATAATTGAAATTTTTGAATTGAATATATTTGAAATTGAAATTTTTGAATCGTTTTATGAAAATTCAAAAGAATAATTCAATTATTTCGAATAATTTAATTTAAAATTGTATTAAAAATAATTGAATTCTAGCGATGAATTTTATTATTTGTGAAAATAATTTAATTTTTATTAACAAATGTTATCAACATTTTAGATATAATAATTCATTTCTTTTAAAAGAATTTAATTAAATAATTAAAATATCAATAGTTGTTTTGTTTGGAAAAAATTTTCAGATATTTGTAATTCAAATAATTGAATTCCTGTGAAAATTTTAATATTCATAATAGTAATTAAATTATTGCGTTAAATTTAATTAATTTTTTTTTTAAATAATTGAAATTTTTGAAGAAATTTTATGAAAATATTTAAATTTCATTATTTTGCGAAAAAAAATTGAATTCTTGCGAAGAATTTTCCAAAATTTTTTCGAAAATAATTGAATTGTTTCAAAGAATAATTTTATTACTATTTTTTTGAATTTTTTCTATGAATTTGTAAATAATAATTGAACTCTTTTGAAAAATTTTATTAAAATAGTATAGATATTGAGAATAATTGAAATTGAGGAAATTTTTCGAAAATAATTGAAAGTTTGCCAATATATTATTAATGTTTTTAAAAATAATTGAATTTTGGAGAAGAATTTTATTATTTTTAAAAACAATTAAATATTTTAGAATTTTTTAAAAAAATTTTTTATTAAAATTCAACTTTTTTTTAGTGTTTTTAACTAAAATTCTTCTAGAAATCCATTATTTTTAATTAAAAAATTCAACTGATTTCAATTCTACTAAAACTTTTTTACTCTTCAACTATTTTCTATAATTTTTACTAAAATTCTTCTTCAAGTCAATTATTATTATTTTTAATAATTTTTAAAATCTTTTACAAGAATTTATTTCTTTAAATACAAAAATAAATGAATGGAAAAAATAATTGACATCTTTTAAAAATTGCAACTCTCGATGATGTTTTTAAAGTGCTATGAGATTTTTTTTATACTAAATTGTTATTTCAAATATCATTTTTTTTTTTAAGGAAGATGTCGATTTGAAGTATTTTTGAAAATATTCTTGTAATACTTTTAAATAAAAAAAAACAAAGTCTCACCTTTGCGCTTTTGTTCGTCATAAATTCGTTCGCCTTGTGTCCGATTTGAATGTAAGCACAAGCGATTTCATTGTTAATATACATTTCCTCGCAGAGATAACCCTCAATGACGAGTTTATGTAAAAGTCTCTCAATATCGCCTTTATTCCACGATTTCGCCTTTCCATAAATCGGATGAGTCGTTAAACCTAAAAGAGAAGAAAAATAAGTAAAATTCCAAACAACTGAGGGAGAAAAAGAAATAGCAAAATAATAATACCAACCAGCATCCCTGATTTTTTTGAGATCACAACCCTTGATAATGTCCGTCAAATAGAGCAACGTCAATCGAATTCGTCTCGCGTTGGTAATTTCCTGAACAGCTCTAATGATCTCCCTCGCGTCCTGCGACACATCCATAACCGTGAATTGTCCCTTACACCGACAATTATCACAAGCCGTATTTTTATTCGCGATACATTTTTCCCTCTCGAAAATTTCACCAAAATAATTCAATTGAATTGCTCGGCGACAATCGGTTTTGTTCTCGCAGAATGCAACCATTTGAAAGAGATTATCCATGTTTGTCTTGATAACGGCCTGCGATGGCTTGTCCAATTCAATCATTCGCCTCAGTCTGTGCATGTCCGAGTAATTGTAGAAGAGAACACATTCGGCGAATTCACCGTCGCGACCGGCCCTGCCGCCCTCCTGATAGTAGCCCTCGATTGACTTTGGAAGTGACGCGTGAAGTACGAATCGCACATTTGGCTTGTCGATCCCCATGCCGAATGCTATTGTCGCGCAGACAACTTTTACCTGAAACAAAAATAATTATTATATTAAAAATAGCAAATTTTATGCTCGCAAAACGGTGTATTCCATTTATTATTATTATTTTGACAAATTAGCAAATTTTTTATTTTCAAATATAATTTTAATTCTATTTTTTGTTAAAATCGTTTATTATTTTCAAAAATTTTAATAAAATTCTTCGCAAGAATTTAATTACTTTCAGGGTTGCCACGCTTTTGCTCATTTCAAATTCCCTGAATTTTCCAGGTTTTTAAAACTATATTTATATTTTCCAAAATTTTTAATTCAAACCTTTTTGAAATTAAACAAATAAAAAAATTGTTATAAAACATAAAGAAATCGATTGCTCCGAGTCGAAGACTCGGAGCAATCGATTTCTTTATGTTTTATAATAATTAAAAATTACTTTCATCATTTCAATTCAATTATTGTTTTCCAGAATTTTGAACTAAAATTCTTCTTTAAATTAATTATTATTAATAATTTTTAAAACACTTTCTTTCAACATTTTCAAATCTTTTTTGTTTACAATTCAATTTTACAAATTTCATCGATTATTTGGAAATTCTTCAATCAAATATTAGAAAATAAAAACTTCAAATTAAAAAAATTCTTGAAATCTAGTTTTTCTTCAATTTCATTTTAAAATTTTTTTCGCAGTAATTCAATTATTTTCATAAATATAATCAAATTTTTTTTACAGAGATTTAATTATTTCCATAAATAATAAAAAAAACTTTATAGATTTACAATTATTTTCATAAATAATATAACTCATCGCAGAATTTCAATTATTTTATTTATTTTTAATACAATTTTTAATGGAATTTCTCGAAAAATGTAATTATTCGTTAAAATTTTTACTAAAATTAATCAAAGAAATTCAATTCTTTTAAAAAGCCTTCCTATCATTTATTATTTAGAATTTAAGTATTATTGTCAATAATATTCTTAATTAAATTTCTTGAAAGAATTAAATTATTTTCAAAAATTTTAATGAAATTCTTTTTAACAATTCTGAATTCAATTTATTTTCAAAATAATTTAAATAAAATTCTTCGTAGAAATTTCATTAATTTCCATATAATTTATCAAAATTCAATTATTTTCAATATCTACTAGTTTCAATAAAATTTCACAAAAGAATTCAATTATTTAAAAAGAAATTTTAATAAAATTCTTCTGAAGAATTCAATTATTTTCAAAAGTAAGAAAATTCTTCGCAAAAATTTAATTATGGTCGCAAAAGTTTGAAAAAATTATCGTCAAAATTTCACTTATCTTTAATAAATATTAAAATTTGTCACCAAAATTCAATTATTTTCAAAAATTTTAATGAAATTTTTAACAAATTCAATTTTTTTTTCAAAAATTCTCCTCCATTCAATTATTTTCAATATCTAGTATTTAAATAAAATTTTTCAAAAGAAATTAATTATTTAAAAAATTTTTTGATAAAATTCTAAGCAAACCTTTTATTATTTTTATAAATAACAAATATTTCACAGCAATTCAATTATTTACAAATGTTTTTTTTATAAATTTCTTCGCAATAATTCAATTATTTTCAGAAAATATTCAATTTATTTTCACAGAGATTCAATTATTTTTATAAATATTAAAGAACTTTTTCAAAAGTTATTAAAAATAATAAATTTATGGAAGATTTTTAGTTAAAAACAAGAAAAAAAATTCAATTTTGTAAAAGTTAGAAATTATTGCAAAAATTCAATTATTTTCAATAGTAATAATATTCAATTCTTTTCAAGTATTACATTAAATTTTTTAAAATAATTAAAAATTTAAAAATTAAAAAAAAAATTAAAAATTTTGAACATAATTGAATTTTTAGAAGAATTTTATTATTTATTAAAATAATTAAATTCTTGAACAAAAACTTAATCAAAACGTTAAAAATAATTGAATTTTCGCGAAGAATTATATAAAAAATTTTTGAAAATAATTGAATTATTTCAAGAAATTTTTAATTCTTATATAAAATTTTATAAAATTTTTGGAAAATAATTGAATTGTTCGAAGAATTGTATTAAAAATTTTGCAAATAATTGAGTTTCAAAGAAGAATTTTATTATTTATGAAAATAATTAAATTCATGGCAAGAGATTGATTAAAATTTTTGAAAATAATTGAATTTTTGCGAAAAATTGTATTATTTATGAAAAATAATTGAATTCTTGTGACGAATTTTGTTAACATATATTAAAACATTGAATTTTTTTTTAATAACTTTATGGAAATTTAAAAGAATAATTCAATTATTTCGACTAATCTAATTAAAAGTAATTGAAATTCTGTGAAAAATTTTGCTATTTATGAAAATAATTTAATTCTTGCAAACGAATTTTAAGAAATTTTTTTTTTAAGAATTTTATTTTTTTATTCATTTTAATAATAAAAAAATAATTCAATTATTTCTCATAATTTAATTATAAAAATAATTGAAATCCTTTGAAGAATTGTATTATTTATGAAAATAATTGAATTCTTATGACGAATTTTGTTTACATTTTTTAAAACATTGAATTTTTTTCATTAATTTTGAAATTTGAAAGAATAATTGAATTATTTCGAATTTAATTAATATAATTGAAATCCTGTGAAGAATTTTATTAAATTTTTTCTAAAAAATTCAATTCTTTCAAGGAATTTAAAAATATTTTTTTTAAATAATTAAATTCTTTTGAGAAATTTTATTGAAAAATAATGAAATTTTTGGAGAATTTTAGTAAATTTTTTTTTTAAAAATTATTGAATTTTGCGAAGAATTATATTAAAATTCTTGGAAATAATTAAATTATTCTTCGCAAAAATTAAATATTGTTCAAAAGTAATAAAATTCTTTTTAGGGATTCAATTATTTTCATAAATAATAAAACTCATCGCAGAATTTCAATTATTTTGTATACAATTTTAATCGAATTTCTCGAAAAATGTAATTATTCTTAAAAATTGAATTAAAATTCGTTGATAGAATTGAATTATTTGAAAATTTGTTGATAACGATTCTTTATGGGAATTGAATTTTAAGAAACATTCAATTATTTAATAAATTATTTATTTGCATTTTATTTTTATTTAAATAATTGAATTGTCGTAGATTTTTCTAATTATAATTGATTCAAATATGAATTTCAGTTAAAATTGTAGATAATTGAATTTCGATCTTTGAATACTTGAATTTTTCATACTTTTAACTGAAAGTTGTGTAGATTTAATTTTTTTTTAAAAAGTTCAATTGAATTTTTTGTCAAGTTATTTGAAATTTTTATTTTCTAATTTTGTAATTTGCATAATAATAAGAATAAATAATAAAAATAAAGTAACATTTGTTAGTTTAACAAAAGTTAAAGCAAAAGAAAAAAATGTGTGAAAATTAATATTTTTACCTCTTCAGCCACCCAACGACCTTGGACATCACTTCTTTGCGAGTCCGTAAGTCCGGCATGATAACTTGAGGCTTTAATGCTGTTCCTCTTCAATTCCGTGGCATAATTATCACAGTCATTACGCGAGAGACAGTAAACAATTCCACAGTCATTGCGAAATTTCGATCGAATCATTGCAATGACTTCCTCTATCGAGCTCTTTCCTTTTTTTGCAATCACACTGTACCTTAAATTTGGTCGATTGAAACTTGACATAAACCTGTAACAAAAGTCTATGTTTTATTAAAGATAAAAGATGCTTTTTTTGTCGGAATGACCATTAATAATATTTTTTTTATTTATCAACTGTTATTTATTGTTAAAAAAGCAAGAAGAAAAAAGAAAAAATACCTGAGTTATTCCATCACTTTTAATAATAATTATAAATAGAAAAGGAAAGAAATATACCATTTTGGATGCGACATGCCGAGTTGATGTAGAATATCAGTCCTGACTCTCGGCGTTGCAGTGGCAGTGAGAGCGATTGTTTTCACATTCGGATAATTGTCCCGTAGGCACTTGAGTCTTTTGTAATCGGGCCGAAAATCGTGTCCCCATTGACTCACGCAATGCGCCTCGTCGATGACAAATCTCGAGAGAAGACCCCTCTCATACAGTGTCTTCAGTGAATTGCAAAATTTAACCGACGCCGAAATTTTCTCCGGCGTCACGTAAAGTAATTTCAGAGCCGGGTCTTGCTTCGACAATTCCCTGTAGATCCTCTCTGCCTGTTGTTCAGTCACTGTCCCCGATAAATGAGCCGCAGGAATCTGAAAAAAAAAGAATTCATTAATTATCATTCTTTCTTAAAAACAAAAATAATTTAATAATTTGTTTCTTAAAGACAAAATAATTTTTTACAAAACGAGCATATAAATACACGCGCACAATCGCAAGTGAAATTTTAATCGTTCGTTATTAGTTTAAAAAATTTCCCCTTTTGAAATTTAAAAGAAAAAGTTTATTAAATTTCAAAAAGAAAAATTTAATTTTTTGCATGGTTTTTTTTTTAAATTTTTTTAAATCCATATTTCTTATGGAGAAATAGATATTTTTTCCAGATTGGCAAACAAGTAGGAAAAAATTATTATTCTGGGAGTGGAAAATAAAAAAAATAATTTTAAAATTAAACTTACATCGAGGGAGGTGAGTTTTTGGACCTGATCGATGATGAGACTTTTCAGGGGAGAAATAACGACTGTCAGGCCAGGAGTCAATAGTGCCGGGAGCTGGTAGCACAGAGACTTACCACCTCCGGTTGGCATCAATACGAAACAATCGTGTCCCAACATCGTTGCGTTTATCGCTTGCAACTGATTTGGTCTGAACGAGAACAAACCGAATTTCTGCCTAAAAACCTGTAAGAAAGAAAAATCGATTTTATTTTTTTCTTTTAATTCATTAAATGATGAAAACGTTTTTAAAACGAAAAATAATAATAATAAATAGTAAATAGGATAATTTTTAAAAAATAGCAAATTATAAAAAGTACGATATTTAATATTACATAATAGGAAATAAAAAAAAGTTTTTTAATTTACTAAAAATGATTTAAAAAATAAATATCAATATTTGTAAAATTATAAAAATATTAAATATAAAGAAATTTTTTTTAAATTTTCTATTAAAAATATTTTAAAATGAACAAATATTTAAAAATATTATTAATTTATTATTTAATCAATAAAAAAAGGAATTTATCAAATTTAAAATAAATAAACGTTTAAAAATTTTTTGAAACATTTTAAAATAAATACATAAACAATTTCTTTTTAAATATTTAAAAAAGCATATTTTAACTAAATCTTTAGAAATAAGAAAAAATAGTGAAAAATTTAATACCTTAAGCATTTCCTTCGAATGCGGATAATTTTTCGAATCGAATTCCCCACTTACTCCGTCGTTTGTATAGTTTCCAGTGAATCGACCAATTTCAAATGAACTATCGCCGTATTTTGCTGCCGATGCTGCCGACTCAGTTCTCTTAGGTGTAGAATTCACTGAAACTAATTTTAAAATGTTACGAAAAAAAAAGAATAGTAACTTTTGTCTATTTAAATTGAATAAATAAATAACGAAAAAGAATAAAAAAGAAATGATAAAAAAATAATAATTTGAAAATTGTATTTTTTTGGAAATTTTTTTTTTTTCAATGCTTTCTTTTGGCAATAAAAAGCAAATTTGGAAAAATATGGAAAATAAAAAAATTGTTACCTGACATTGAAACGTTCTCCGTGAAAGAATCCTCAATAAAATGCGAACCTGCGCAAAATTCTTCAGCTAAAAAAGCAAAAAATTTTCAATTAAAATTCTTCTTTAAATCAAATATTTTTAATAATTTTTTAAAAAGTTATTTCAGAATTTTCAAATCCATTTTTTTACATTTTAGTTTTGCAAAATTTCGACTATTCGGAAATTCTTTAATTAAATATATATCAGAAAATAAAAACCTCAAATAATTTCAAAACAAAATTCAATTACTTTTTCAAAATAATTAGTTTTACAGAATTGTTAGTTTAGTATGAAAAATTCAAATTTTCAAAGACTTTAATTTGAAACCTTTTCAAAATTCAATTATTTCTAAAAATTCACGCTATAATGCTTTTCATATTCAATTATTGTTTAAAATTTTGAATATAATTCATTTTTAAATCAATTTTTATGAAGAAAAAATTCTACGAGAATTCAATTATTTAAATACAAATAAAATGCAAATAAATAATTTATTGTTGAATGTTTCTCAAAATTTAAATCTCATAAAGAATTTTATCATAAAACTTTTAAATAATTGAATTCTTTTATTGAATTTCAATGAAATTTTTAAGAATAATTACATTTTTCGAGGAATTCGATTAAAAATGCATTAAAAATAATTGAATTTTATTATTTACGAAAATAATTTCATTATTTTTCTGAAAATAATTGAATTCTTGCGAAGGAGTTTCCAAATTTTTTGAAAATAATTGAATTGTTTCAAAGAATTTTAATACAATTTTCTGAACTTTTTTCTATGAATTTGTAAATAATTAAATTCCTGTGAACTTTTTATTATTTATGAAAATAATTAAAAATGTTTGCTTAGAATTTTATTAAAATTTTTTTTTTTTAGTAATTGAATTCTTTTGGAAAATTTTATTAAACTAGTAGACATTGTGAGAATAATTGAAATTACGGAAATTTTTTGAAAATAATTGAAATTTTGCCAAGATTATTAAAAAATTTTTTGAAAATAATTGAATTTTGGAAAAGAATTTTATTATTTATAAATATAATTGAAATTTTAACGAGAATTTAAATAATATTTTAGAAATATAATTGAATTTCTGCGAAGAATTTTTTTTACTTTTGACAATAATTGAATTTTTTCAATCATTTCTAGCTTCTGACAAAATTAAATTTTTTTTTTTACTGTTTTTAACTAAAATTCTTCTATAAATCCATTATTTTGAATAATTAATTAAATATTTAGGATTAAAAAATTTTACTAATTTTAGAAGAATTTGAATTATTAAAATTTTTCAAAAAACTAAGTTCTTTAAAATTTCTTAATTAAATTCATTCAAAATTGAAATTTTATAAAATTTCAAAATTAAATTTTTTGAAAATAATTGAATTTGTTTTGAAGTATTTTATTACATTTTTTGAAAATGATTGAATTGTTTTGAAGTATTTTATTACATTTTTTGAAAATATTTTCATTGTTTTAAAGTATTTTATTAAATTTTTTTAAAATAATTGAATTGTTTTGAACTATTGTATTAAATTTTTTTAAAATAATTGAATTATTGTTTTGAAGTATTTTATTACATTTTTTTGAAAATAATTCAATTGTTTCGAAGAATTTTATTAGTTTCATTTGTTTTAAATTTTGAATCTCAAAATTAAAAAAATTAAAGTTGATATTTAAAAATAAAATTTTTTTATAATTTATACAATTAAATTATTTGACGAATTTTTAAAGAAAGTTATTCGTAAAATAATTTATAAATTAATAATGTTTCGATAGTTTTTCAAGATAATTAAATTACATAAAATAAATTCAATTTCAAATCTGTAAAGTTCAATTATTTTTGCAAAAATAGAAAGAATTGAAAATGAATTAGATTAGATTATAGAATTAGAAAAAAATTACCTAAATTATCATCGATATTCGACCAGGAATTCGATTTACTACTCGAAGGCACAGCGCTGTTAAACCTCGCAATTCCTTTATCCGGAGTCTCGTAATTATTACTTGGATTCTGAAATTCCGTCTTTCTCTCAACAAACATTCCAATATTATTAAAATTACTCGTTTCAAATCCCCTCTCCTGTTGACTATTTGTTCTCATTTCAATTTTTCTCTCTTGTTGATTATTTTCCCTCTGGAATTGCGGATCTTTATCGCACAATTCACTGGTTAATTCCATTTTTGTTTTCACCGGTCTTCTCACTTTAAACGAACTCTTCTTCACATCTGGCGATTGCATTATTTCCGAATCATTCAAATTACGCTGGTATTTTTCCACAAAATTATTCTCAGCGTTGTTTGTATTCTTTATTCGTTCAGTGAGTGAGACGTAATTTAAATTTGGACTTTCAAATGTATTGCTTGATGGTGAAATTTTCATTGATATTGATTCATCGAGATCATCGGCTGAAGTGGGAAAATTGTCTGATGAATTGGAAAATTTCTCCCTTTTCACTTCTTCCTCCTCCTTTAATTCCTTTAAATTTTTACCGATACGCAATGTCTTTGCTTTTATTCGTTTCGACAGCATTTTCAAACTCTCGTAACTCTCGACGTCGAACTTTGGAAATTGTCGTAAAATTTCAACGGGAATTAAAATTAAGGCGTTGAAATATTTTTCGTACGCCTCGATTTGAAGGTCCTTTAATTTCTCGTAATTCGTTTCTAAATTTTGCCGATTCGTCTGAAAAAAAAGATTACAGAGAAATTTTGTTTTTAAAAATAAAAAAATTGATAGGAAGAAAAAAAAGGGAAACTTACCGGAGTTTCAGAAATGACGGGATTACTTTTCACATTTTGAATCCAATTTTGAAGTTCTTTATCGAAACCCAAAGGTTTCATGTTGACCATAACGTCCGGACCCTTTAATTCCTTTTTCGGCGATGTTAATTTTTTCATCGGTGAATTCTTCTTAACTGGTGACATTAATTTTCTCGGCGATTCACAATCATCGGATGGGAGAAATTCTTCGGCATTTTTTTTACATTTATTCAAACCCAAACGTTTTTTAATTGGCGATAATGATAATAATTTTTTTGCTCCCTCAAAATTTTCTAATTTTTGTAAATTTTGTTTTTCCTCCGTTAAATTATTTTTCCCCGGACTTTTCATTAATATTTTCATTGCCTTTGAATTTGATGCGATTATTTTCGATTTATCGTCATCAGTTAATGGCTCTGCATTTTTATTTACAATTTCTTTAAATTCATTCGTTGCCGCTTGAAAATTTTCCTTCTGAGAATTGCGACGTGCATTTTCCTCAATTGAATCCTCAACGTAAACCGCCGAATTTGTCTCTAGTTCGCCGATAAATGAATTCTCCTCGGAACTCGGCTGAGAAATTGAAAAAAATTGTAATTAGCGAATTTCACTCTTTTTTCTCTTTATGTGCAAAAATTACAAAAGAAATGAAATTGAAAAAAGAAAATAAAAATTAGAATTAAAAATAAAAAATAAAAATTAGTATTAAAAACATAAATAAAAATAAATAATTTAAATAAAAAAAAAAGTTTATTTATTAACAAGTTTACAAAAAAGAAAGAGACGAAATAAAGAATTAAAATTATTAAAACATAAATTTATTAATGAAATAAAATTATTTATATAATGATAAATAAAAAATAAATAAATGAATAAAATATACTAAATTAAATTTTAGAAAATAAAATTTTTCTCTAAATTATCTTACAATTTTTTATAATAATTGAATTCATTCAAGGAATTTTATTAAAATATTGAAAATAGTTCAATATTCTTCTGAAAAATTTCTTTAATTTTTGTAATAAAATCGATTTTGTTAATAATTGTAATAAATAATTTTATTATTAAATTTAATTGAAATTATTTATAGAAAATTCAATTATTTTGAACAATTTTATTAGTTTCCATAAAATAATTAAATTTTTTCGAAGAATTTCTTCAAGTTTTTTTTTTTTTAATAATTTTAATTTGAAAATTTTGAAAATAATTGAATTTTCCAAAGAATTTTTTTTAAACTTTTTTTTAAAATAATCGTTTGTGATAATAAATTATAATTAAAAATGTTATTATTGGATTTCTATTAAAATTTTTTGTAAATAATTGAATTCCTCAGAAGAATTTTATTAAAATTTTTGAAAACAATTGAAATATGTAATTCAATTCCTGCGAAGAATTTTGCTGTTTATAAAAATAATTGAATTCTTTCGAAAAATGTTATTATTTATAAAATTTATTGATGAGATAAATAAAAAAAGAGTAAATTAATTGAAATGTAAAAAAGTATAATACATTATTTTAAACAAAAATGCAAAACTTACAATTGAAATAATTGAATTACTTTTCTTCAATTCATGTTTTTTAAATAATTCAGGAATTTTATTCAATTTTTCAGGCTCCTCGAAATCATCGTCGTCATCGTCGTCCAAAAAATCATCTTTCTTTGACTTCGGAGTACTGCAAATATTATTATTACATAAAGAATAATAATTAATTAATTATTATTAAATTATTATTGTAATTAATATAAAATCGAAACATAAATTAAAAGAATTAATTTAAAAAAATTTTAAAGTTTAAAGTTTTAAATTTAAAAAGAAAATAAATAAAATAAAAATTTATTAATTACCTATTAAAATTAAGAATATTAATTCATTAAAAGTATTTATTATTATTGTAATTAATATCTAAATTGAATAAATAAAAAAAAATGATAAAATATAAATATTAATTAATTTACCAAAATCTACAAATAATAAAGAAATATTATTAGGTATTAATTAATAGAAATATTCATTATTATAGTTCATTAAATTCATTAAATTAAATTATTAATTATTAAAAAGTAATTAAAAAATTTTATATTCAAGAATTATTAATTAATGTTAATTATTAATAAACTTAATATTATTACTTATGTTAAATGTATTAATTAATTAATAATTATAGTGGCAATTTCATTCTCTTCTCTAAATTAAAAGAATAAAAATCTAATCGTCTTTCACTTCGTTTCTTGTTATTATGCTTCTTATTATGTAATAAAATTGTTTGTTTGTTTAAAAATTTTCAGCAAAAAATGTTCTTTTCAACTCACCTCGTTTCTGCTCGATTAAATTTACTCAAAAGTTCTCTAAATCCCAGTTTTTGATTTTGACTGACTGGAACTTTTTTCGACATTTTTCATTAAAACAACTACATTCGCATTAAAAAAAAAAAATGATTCCGAAAATTTGACACTAATTTCCTTAGCAAAATGCAAAAAAAAAGAGAGAGAGGAAAGGAAAAAAGCTTTTTCAACAATAATTTTACACTACGACGTTAAATTATTAAACTATGGATATTTACGAGGTGTTTAAAGGTTTAAACTTTCGTTTGTTGGTTAACATTAATGTGACAAATTTGTGGAGTTCAGTTTTTTAATAAATATTTAATGAGACGATATAAACAAAGACAAACAAAGACAAATAAACACAAAAGTCACGCGAGTGGATTAAATCCAAACATTTAGTTTTTGAGGTTAGGTTAGGGCTATTATTCTGGTTTCTGCCTTCTGGTTGGCTTGCGTATTGGCGCCTTTTTTGGAAGAAAGAGAAGAAAACTTATGGTATGTTCACAGGTCGGCAGTGCGCAGACACTACAATTTGGCAATTGGAGTGAAAGAGACAAAAATATTTTCTCTCTCATTTACATCAATTGTTCTCTCTCTTTCACTCCAACTTCTTTTGTCTGCGCAAATATTTTATTATTTGTGTATTTTTAACTATTAACTACTTTAATTTGTGTTTTTAATATATTTGTTTATTATAATTATTATTTTTCTTACCTTTTCTAAAGAAGCAACAAATTAAAAGAATCCGGAACCTGGAAAATGGAAATTGTTTAATATTTGTTATTTGCACATTTACAAGCATGTGAATGAGACTTTAAACAAGTGCGTTCCATTCTGACAAGTTGTGATCGCACCTTCATAATTTGCACTGTGTTTACAAAAATATAACCTGAAAAATTTTCAACTTCCTTTTCAATGTGCTAAATAAATTCAATTTCTAAAAAGATTATTAGTGTTGTTTATTGAAAAAATAGACGTCTCAGTAAAAATATTAATTACTTTGTTATATGAACATTGTACAGGGCATGCCAATTGTTTTTATTCCTTGTAAGTAAAGTTTTAATATTCTCAATTAAAATTTGAATATCAGAAATTGGTGACGAATTAAAATACTTTAAAATAAAAAAAAAACCGTTAAATAAATGTTTATTTAAGTTCCAAAAATATTTTCATAATTTAAAATCATTTACGAATAATTAAAATTTATTAAAAAAGGATTTTAATATTACAAAAATGAAATACAAAGCACATTGTAAAAGAGTTCTTATTGTGTATTATTGAAATTTTATAAGTGAAAAATAGTGAAAATATTAAAAGGATTAAAAGTAATAAAAATGAGAAATTGTATTAAGAAAAGTGAATTTAAGAAATATAGTAAGGGTAATTCCACGTGAAATTTTCCTATGACATTTTAATATCGGTTAAACATATTTTTTTTCGTTCTTTATAGAAAAATATTAAATACGTATTTTTTATTTTTGTATAATTGTCCAAATTTTCGAGTTATGAATTTTCGAAATTTTGGATTTTTAAAAATTAAAAGTGGACCTATTTTCAGTAGCTTATCAGTTTAAAAGTATTGAGTTTAGAAAAAAAGTTTTGAACGAAAGAAAATTTTAGTTTTTCCTCAACTTTTAAGTAATGTAAACAAATTTTTTTTGTCTTAATTTTTAATTAAAAAAAAATTAATTTGTTTATAAAAAAAATCATTTTTTTTTAAATTAAGGAATTTATGAGACGAAAATACGTCAAATCAGGAATAATTGATTAATTAATCATAATATTTATATATTAAATATAAGGGTAATTCCACGTGAAATTTTCCAATGATATTTTAAAATCGGTTAAAAATATTTTATTTAAAATTATTATTTTTAATTTATATAAGGGTAATTCCACGTGAAATTTTCCTATGATATTTTAAAATCGGTTAAAAATATTTTATTTAAAATTATTATTTTTAATTTATATAAGGGTAATTCCACGTGAAAATTTCCTATGATATTTTAAAATCGGTTAAAAATATTTTATTTTAAATTATTATTTTTAATTTATATTATAATTACTTTAAAATTTAGTTATTTCTTTATTACTTTCAGTTGATTTTACTTATGAAATCAAAGTTGAGAAACAATGATCGTGGAAATGACGAGATGGAGAAAATTAAAAGAGCAGGAATTTATTATGAAGGATATTAAGATGAATTTTCCAATCGGACACCTTGGGGAGGGTTCCAAGGTTGAAAAAAGTGACATTAGATTGCCAGATATAAGGACTCAGGATACGAAAATGTTAGAGATAAATCTAGAGAATGTTAAGGTGGAAAATATTGAAGAGACTGAGCAAAATTATAAGGAAGATGATTTTACAGTGAAATGTATTAAAGTCGAGACTAATGAAACGGAAAATTCAAAAGAGATCAATTTCAGTTTAGAGAGTAACAAAATAACTTCAATTAAAACGGAGAAGTTAAAAGAGAAGGAAACAGTAGTGGAGGAAATTCACATGGAGAATATTAAGGTAGAGCCTATTGAGATGGAGAATTTCGAAGAAGAAGATATAAAGACAGAAGAATTATTAGTAGACGATATGGACATAGAAGATATGATGGCAATGGAGGAAATAGTGGAGATAGTGGAAGTACTCGAAATAATTGTGATGGAAGTAATAAAACCAGAGAAAAAGCACTCTAATAGAAAAAAAATGCAAAATAGTTGTAGCAAGCGAAAATGTGGAAAGTATCGGACATCAGGGAGGAGACTCTCCAAAACGAAAGCCTCAAGAGAAAGGTTTGTGTCTACTAAGTTACTTGAAAATTTTACTAAATTTTACATTATCCTCTGAATTCTTTTACTCAATTTATACGGTATTTTTTTAACCTATTTTACATACTCTTGTTTTATTTATTCATTCGTTTTTTAAGTAATTTTCTTTTTCAAAAGTAAGACCATTTTCAAGAGCTTACAACGAGTTTTTAAACATTTTATCAGCCATTTTGGATCCGTTATTTTGAATTTTTAAAAACTGACATTGGATTCGTAATCGGCGACCCCAAAAACCCCCGAGTAACTAGTTTCAAGCCTATCCGATTAATTTTAGATTTTTGTCCTCCATTTTGGATCTACCATTTTGAATTTTTAAAAACTTACATTGGATTCGTAATCGGCGACCCCAAAAACCCCCAAGTAACTATTTTCAAGCCAATCCGATTAATTTTTATATTTTCGTCCGCCATTTTGGATCTACCATTTTGAATTTTTAAAAACTGACATCGGATTCGTAATCGGCGACCCCAAAAACCCCCGAGTAACTATTTTCAAGCCAATCCGATTAATTTTTATATTTTCGTCCGCCATTTTGGATCTACCATTTTGATTTTTTAAAAACTGACATCGGATTCGTAATCAGCGACCCCAAAAACCCCCGAGTAACAAGTTCCAAGGCAATTCGATTATTTTTTAAAAATTCTCCTGCCATATTGAATCCGCCATTTTGAATTTTTAAAAACTGACATCGGATTCGCAATCAGCGACCCCAAAAACCCTCGAGTAACAAGTTTCAAGCCAATCCGATTAATTTCATATTTTTTCGTCCGCCATATTGGATCCGCCATTTTGAATTTTTTAAAATTTACATCGAATTTGCAAGCAGCCATTCAAAATAACGATTTTCGTCATATTTAGACCCCTGAGAATGATTTTTATTAGTTAAGAAAGATTCTTCTAGTATTCAGAAATTTATTAATTTTAAAAATTTACTTTTTCTATTTTTTACATTCGGTTGAATATTCAACTGATTTTAAAGCAATATTGTTTTAAAATCATTTAAAACTGATAGGTTAAAAAGTATAGTGACCGACATCCACTATTAAAAATAAATATTAAGACTTGCACCGAAGAAAGAACTTATAAGTAACAATTTTGAGGTTATGTTTCTAATTTTTGGAACAAAAAAAATACAAAAAGATGATCAACTGTCAATAAAAAACAATTGTTGTTTTAGTCTTCATTGCAACTGTGAATTCGACATAATAGTCCTTTTATGCTCTTTTCATATTCTGAGCAATTCTGAGGAGTTGTGTACGTGACATTATTACACAAACCTTTTTTTTTATAGACTTTGTAATCACGAAAATAACAAATTCATAATAAATCACGTGTAGCTATGACAACAAAAACATGAGTTTATAAATTGCTATCGAAACGAAAGATGAAAATAAACAGTTTCTTTAACAAGTTGTGCTTCACTTCTTACAGAATATTTATCTTAATTATTTAGTTTTGATTTAATATCTACAGCTCAAACAATGGTATGTTCTTAAAAATCATGACAAAAATATAACCTTTATTTATTAAACAAAGAAATTGAATTATTTTTAAAATCTAACGTTAAAATCTAAAATATAATTATTAAAAAAAATACTTTTGTTAGAAGTAATATATAATATAAATGTGACGCCCTCCAAAGAAAGATACTTAAGAAACAAAAAATTATAGGTTATGTTTGTAATTTTTGGAATGAAAATACACAAAGTAGATCAACTCTCAATGTATATTGTTTGGTTTTTAATTCTTTATTACGTCTATAAAATAATTTAAAAACTGATTTTAGTTTAATACAATTTAATGAAAAGTTTTAATTAAAGCAAAAGTAACACGAACATAACCTCAAAATTATTTCTTTACAGAGTGCAACAAATTTAATTGTAATTTATTATTATTCATAATTATTTAATTTCATCAATTCATAATTATCAAAATTTGATATGAAAATTAAATTAATTACAAATTGAGCGCTCCAATGCAATAACTCGTTCGACGCTCGAAAAATTTTCGAGCGTCAAACGAGTTATTGCATTGGAGCGCTCAATTTGTCTACTCAATAAATTTTATAGTTCGTAATTTATTTTTAAATAATTCATAATTTATTTTTAATTTTAGACGTCGACTAAAAAAGCTACAGCAGGAGGCCCTCGAAAGAGGGGAATTGCAAAATTCGAATTAACAGATGAGCAACGTGCCGACATTAAAGAAGCCTTCGATCTCTTTGATCCCGATGAGAGTGGAAAAATTTCCACGAAAGAACTTAAAGTTGCAATGCGAGCACTTGGCCTCGAGCCAAAGAAAGAGGAAATTAAAAAATTAACATCAACGGTGGATCCCGATAATACTGGAAAATTGTCATTCGAGGAATTTTTACAATTAATGTCAACGAAAATGTCCGAGAAGGACACTAAGGACGAGGTCCTTAAGGCATTTCGCTTATTCGACGATGACGACACTGGGAAGATAACATTTAAAAATTTGAAACGTGTCTCAAAGGAATTGGGCGAGAATCTCACCGATGAAGAATTACAGGAAATGATCGATGAGGCAGATCGCGATGGTGATGGTGAAATATCACAAGATGAGTTCCTAAGAGTTATGAAGAAGACTTGCCTCTACTGAGAAAAAAAGAAAGGAAAAACTTTTGATCCCTAAAAAAAAGTGATTTTTAATCTAATTGAAGTTTTTCTTTTAGAAAAAGTTTATACTTTACTTGGGGAAATGATTTCCGGCTTTTTATTTTTATAAATTAAAAAGTAGAATTAGGATTCTTTGAAAGATATTTATTTCTATATTTTATGAATATGTGAATGAGTTTAATTTTATGAATAAAGAAGAAATTTTGTATTTATTTGCTTATAAAAAGCCTAAGATCATTGATACTGAAGTCAATCACTGATTTCAGTTCTTGTCTAAAATCTTTCTACTGGGAGAAATTTTACGAAATTTCAATTATTAGTAAATTCTCCAATTAAATATATATTAGAAAATATAAACTTCAAGTAATATTTAAAAAAAATTCAATTAAACTTTTTCAAAAAAATTATTTTCTAAATTCAATTACAATAATAATTAATTGATAGAATAATTAATTCTTTCTTAAAATTGAATTCTCATAAAGAATTTTATTATCAAATTTTTTAAAATTGAAATTTTTCGACGAATTTTAATTAAATTTTTAAAAATAATTACATTTTTCGAGAAATTCGTTAAAATTAAAAGTAATTAAAATCCTGTAAAGAATTTTTTATTTATGAAAATAATTGAATTCTTGTGACGAATTATATAAAATTTTTTTAAATTTATTGAAATTTTTTAAAATCATTTTATGGAAACTTAAAAGAAAAATTTAATTCTCATAAAGAAATTAACAAAGTTTTAAATAATTAAATTCTTTAGACGAATTTTAACAAAATTTTTAAGAATAAAATTATATTTGTCGAGAAATTCGATTAAAGTCTGTTGTATTAAAAATAATTGAAATCCTTCGATGAGTTTTATTACTTATGAAAATAATTGAATTACTAAAAAGAATTTTAATATTTGTGAACATAATTTAATTTCTGTGAAGAATTTTATTACTATTGAAAACAATTAAATTTCTACAATAATTAAATTTCTTTTTAAGTGTTTTTAACTAAAATTCTTCTATTATCAATTTATTTTTAGTAATTTTGGAAAAAGTTCTTTGAAAATTTTCAAATTCATTTGTTTACAATATTCAATTTTTGGAAAATTCAATTATTCGTAAATTCTTCAATTAAATATATATTTTAGAAAATAAAAACTTAAAAAAAATAATTTCAAGTAAAATTGAAAATAGACTTTTTTAAAAAAATTAATTCTTCTACAAAATTGTTAGTTAAAACTTAAAAGTATAAAAAATTAAAATTTTAATATGAAACCTTTTTCGAAATTCAATTATTTCTAAAAATTCAAGCTATAATCCTTTTAATGTTCAATTATAATTTAAAATTTTAAGTGAAATTCATTTTTAAATCAATTTTTAATAGAAAATTCTACTAGAAATCAATTTATTAAATTAAAAAGAATAACTTATTCCTAAAGAGAATTTTATTATTTATGAAAATAATTTAATGATTGCGAAGAAATTTATAAAAAAAAATTTTAAATAATTGAATTCCTGTGAAATTTTCATTATTATATGAAAATAATTCAAGTTTTGCGTACAAGTTTTTAAAATTCTTTTTGAAATAATTGAAATCTTTTGAAAAATTTTATTAAAATAGTACTTAGATATTATAAATCATTGAATTGAGGAAAGTTTTTGAAAATAATTGAAATATTGCCAAGAATTTTATTGAAATTTTTGAAAATAATTGAATTTTGGAAAATAATTTTATTATTTCTCTAAACAATTGAAATGTTGGAAAATAATTTTATTGAAATTTTTGAAAATAATTGAATATTAAAAAAAAATTTTGAATATAATTGAATTTCTGCAATCCTAGCAAAATCGAGACAATATTTTCCTTTTTTCTATATAACATTTTATTTAATCACTTATTATAAAGTTTTCGAAAATTATAGAAGAGAATCAAAATTTAAAAGCAAAAGGCAAAAGGCTTTTTAAATTTTTCCAAAATAGAATTTCATTAATGTTAGGATAAAATCTGGAAACGGATCAAGAAATTTTAAAAGGTGTCGTTGCGGTTTCTATTAATTTTCTTATTGCTTCAGCTCGTTTCTTTGCAATTGCTATGCTTTTTGTTATTAATTTGTCTGACATTGGAGTTCCACCTGAAACAGATTGATTTTAGTAAAAATTCTTCTTTTTATCATTTTTCACATATTATTTTTTTTTAAATTGCAATTTTTCGTTTTGAAAATATTTACCTGATTTGTGTACAAAACACATGTCATTGGCGTTAACGGCAATTGTTATTCTACTGTGAGATAAACTTTCCTCATCTTCTGTAGGGTCAACAATTAAAATTCGTCTAAAGAGATAGAAAAGAAATTAAATTAATATTATTACTTTTTAATAGAAACTTTTTCATTTAATAAGTTTAAAAAAAATGAAAAAGAAGTTGATAACAAATAAATAGTTCATTTCAATAATTTCTTATAAATAAATAAATAAATAAATAAATAAATAAATAAAAAATAATTCTCACTCATCGAACGATGCGAATGTCAAAGAAACGGTTATTGGTTTCAATGGAAGTGGAATTCTCTTCTCGGGATTTGTGACTATGAGTTTTGTTTCCGTGTCATATGTAACTTCCGGTAATGTCACTGAATTTTGAAAGAAAAATATATTTAATATTAGAAATTGAAAATTCAGTAAATTTATAAACTATGCTATCATTTAGGTCTCAATTAAAAATTTTCGAAGCTTACCAAAAAATTTAACGTTGCTTATTTTTACAAAAGAAAATTAATTTATTAATTTTAAAAACTTTCATTTTTAATTTTCATTTTAATTTTTTTTTTTTTTTTTTTTTTAATTAAAAAAATTTTTTTTTCATCGAAATACTCACAAGTTTCTAAGGCAGACATTAAAGCTCCAATGCAAACATCAATTACAGATCCATCGAAATCAATGCAAACGAGATCGCAATATAAAACCCATGCCAATTTATCCTTACAAATGCAAAGATCTTTTAGATCCAAAATTGACGAATTCGATAAAATTTCGTCGACAATTTTCGTTGCGCATTGAGCTTCTTCACTAGGTGGACCGGGTCGAAATTTGGGAGAACAAAGGGGCGGTAAATTTACGTTAATTATAGCGAAACCACAATTTGGTGTCGAGGCTTTTGGTGTGCAAAGTTCCTGAAAGTAGAAATAATTTTTCAATTTATTATAATTTAATAAATAAAAATAAAAAAAAAAAAAAAAAAAAAAAAAAAAAAAAGTCTTCAACTTACGGCTTTAATTCCACAAATAACAGTTGTGTTTCCAATTTTGAAAACACAAGAACTGTCGGCTTGTTTAATTGATGAAACATTTATGCTGACTGGACGATAGGACATAAATTCCCGACCATCCGGACGAATTTCTTTCGACTGAAATATAATAAAAAATTAATTTCATCTATTTTATTCTATTTATAAAATTTCTAATTAATTAATTCATAAGTGTGAATAAAGGGAAAAATTAATTAATAAACAAAAAAAAATTCAGATTATCCAAAATTTTAATTTGAAAACTTTTCAAAATTCAATTATTTCTAAAAATTCACACTATAATACTTTTAATATTCTATTATTACATTATCTAAAATTTTAACTAAAATTTATTTTTAAATCAATTTTTATTAAGAAAATTCTACGAGTATTCAATTATTTAAATTAAAAACTAAATAATTTTTTTAATAATTGAATGCTTTTTATAAAATTAAATTCTCACAAAGAATTTTATAATAAATTTTTAAATTAATTGAATTCTTTTCACGAATTTTAATAAAATTTTTTATATAATTACATTTTTTGAGCAATTCGATTAAAATTGTATTAAAAATAATTTAATTCGTGGGAAATTTTTTATTTTTTCATGAATGTTTGCGTAAGATTTTATTAAAAATTTTTTATTTTTTATAAATGTTTGCGTAAAATTTTATTAAAAATTTTTTAAAATAATTGAATTTCAAAGAAAAATTTTATTATTTATAAAGATAATTAAAATTTTGACTAGAATTTTTTTTTTAATATAGTTTAATTTCTGCGAAGAATTTTATTACTTTACAAAATAATTGAATTTTTCCAATCATTTGAAACAAAATAATAAAAAATTCTTCTTTAAAATTCAAATTTATTTAGTGTTTTTAACTAAAATTCTTCATAAATAATTTTATCAACAAATTTTTAAATAATTGAATTCTTTCGACAAATTTTAACAAAAATTTTTTAGAATAATTACATTTTTCGAGGAATTCGATTAAAATTATAAAATTATTATTAAAAATAAATTGAAAATCTTGCTATGAGTTTTATTATTTATAAAAATAATTGAATTTCTAAAAAGAATTTTATATTTTTTATAAAAATAATTGAATCTCTACAAATAATTTTATTATTTACGAAAATAATTAAATTATTGCGAAGAAATTTATAAAAAAATTTGTAAATAATTAAATTCCTGTGAAATTTGTATTACATTTATGAAAATAATTGAATGTTTGCGTAGAATTTTATTAAAATTTTTTTTAAATAATTGAAAATAATTGAAATTTTACCAAGAATTTTATTTATATTTTTGAAAATAATTGAAATTTAACGAGAATTTTATTAAAATGTTTGAAAATAATTGAATTTTTTTACTTTTGAAATAATTGAAATTTTACCAAGAATTTTATTAAAAATTTTTTAAATAATTGAATTTTTTCAAAGAATTTTTTTTACATTTGATAATAATTGAATTTTTGCAATTATTTGTAATTTCTCCGAAATTCAATTTTTTTAAGTGTTTTTTACTAAAATTCTTCTATAAATCCATTATTTTTAATAATTAATTAACAAAAATATTTAAAAATTTAACTATATAATTTCAGAAGAATTTGAATTATTAAAATTTTTCAAAAATCTAAGTTCTTTAAAATTTCTAATTAAATTCATTAAGAATTGAAATTTTCCAAAAATTCAAATTGTTATCTTTTGAAATTAATTTATTTATGAAAATTGTAAACGCAACTCTTTTAAAATTCAATTAATTTTGAATTATTTTTAATTAAAATTGTAATTAATTATTACTTATTACTAACTAATTATAATAATAATTATTTTATTTTTAGTCTTTTATTGTAAATTAACTCACGAAATGATCTCGAAGATATTTGACTGGATGAATTGTCCTAAAAAAGTTATTATTATAAATTACTTTAATTTCTATATAAATAATTTATTAAAACAGGTAATAAGACATAATTTACAAAAAAAACCATACTTTATCACACGTGTTGATAGTAAACAATGTTTTCATGCAACATAACCTCAAAATTGTTAATATTTTAACTTTTTACACAGTCTTTACTTCGAATTGCAATTAAAATCTACTGAAAATAAAGAGAGAGTTACACTTACTTGAATTGGGAATCCATTATTTAAAGAAACTAAACTAATAAATCAATTTAAATTAATTAAATTAATACCCGGTTAAAATTTTCTTGTTTCAATCGATTTAAAAACAAGAAAACAAAATAATGTGACAGTGAAATCAATTGTGATTGTGAATGACAAGAACAAGAAAAAGAAAAACAGGTTTACAAAAATGGGAAGTGTAAAATAGAGTACATACTCCTTACTCCTTAGGCAGAGATTTTCAATAATTTTTAATTTTCCGAAAAATGAAACGGTGAAAACTGAAAAGAAAAATAAAAATTGGAAATTTTGTCGGTAATAAAGAACACTACATTAGCTGGCACAGTTTTTGGCGCCCATTTCAAAAATAGTTAAAAACAAATTATCAATTATCGTGTTTCTCATTAAAATATAGTTCATAAATAAATAAAAATTACGCAGAAATGAATAATATAAAAAAACTGAAATTTTTGTAAATGGCAATTTTTCCTTCGGACTGAAAATAAAAATAGAAAATGAAAATAACTAAAAGAAAATTAGAAAACTAGTGTCTCACGGGCTTGAGTCATTTTATCGATTGATTTGCTCTAAAGTTGCATTGAAAATCGCATTGCCACATGTGAACCTTTTTAACTTATTTGTTATGACATTTCGGGGACTTTAAAAAATTAGTACCACGTATATAAGTACTTACATTTATTCCGTTATTTTACGTAACATTTAGAAATCTAGTGTGATTTTGTGACGCATAAATGGCATAAATTATTGAAAAGCGATAAGAGAGAAAGTATATATTATAAATACATTTTTTTTCGTAACCTTCGCGTTGATAATATTTTAAATATGACTACGTAGACGAGGAAAAACGGGAGTCGGGAGTGGAACAAAACTTTCAAATGCTAATATTCCTAATCTGAATTCACTTTACATCAGACTGTTGATTGTGACGGTTTATTATTGTTTCTCAATTTCTTTTGTTATAATAAAATTTCGTGGGTAATTTTTTTTTTAGGTTATGTAGTAAAATTTGATTTTTATTAAAAAATCTTAAAAAATAAATAAATTGTATGTTTATTTTTGACTAATAGACTATTTTGATAATTTTACCTAGAGCCGCACATGTTTTTTTCGAGTGTTATTTGTCGAATGATTTTTGTATATTTTTATTTTTTATTCTTTGAAGAAAATAGTGTGAATTATGGACATCATAGATGTAGAACCTCATATTGATGTAACAATCGATGAAAATGAGGTTATAAAAGGAGCGACAGAAATTATCAAAACTATTAGACCTGACTGGCCTATAGATCAATTATTATTCAAGGTAATTTAATTTATTGAAAATAATTCGATTATTTAAAAAAAAATTTATTTTCCATTTTTTACGAAAATGTAACAAAATATCATTTTTTTTTACATAATCTTAATGAAATTTAATACTTTTTCCACTGAAATATTATCTACTGTATTATATTACTTAACGATTTTTATCAAATTGTTTATAAATGGAAAAATATTTTTGCAAACTTGGAGGCGGGAGATAATTTCTGTTTAATTCCGATAAAGTAAATAGAACTTTTTTTTTAATTTAAATTTTAAAATCATCTCTGTTAGGATGTTAATTTTTTTGTTTGAATATAAAATATTCATTAATATTTATTCGAGATACGACGATTTATATTTTTATATTGAATAAATTTTCAGAAAATTGAAATTTGTCAGTTTTTTGAATTTCTTAACATTTACTATTTAATATTTAATTAAATTTAGTTAATTTAAAATAAATTAATTTAATACTTACTAGATTTAATATTTAATTTATTACTATTTTTTTTATTAATCTCAAAGAAAAAAGGATTAAAATTTTAAAAAAACTAAAAAATTTTTGAATGTGGACGAATTTTTATTAAATATTTTATTAAGTAAAGGATATTTTACATAATTTTCTAATATTAAATTATAATTAAATAAAGAATATTTCAGTAAATATTTTATTAAAGAAAGAATATTTTAATTGATATTTTATTAAAATAAAGAATATTTTTTTTACTATTTTCTTTCATGAAAATAATATCTTGAATACCTATTTTATTTCTTGAAAAATATTTTCTACAATTTTTTCATTTCACGAAAAAAATATCTTTTCTTGAATATTTTTTTTAAATATATTATGAAATATTTTCCTCATATTATTTCCTTTTATGAATAATATTTTCATTGATATTTTATTTTTTAAGAATTATTTTTTTCTTTAAATATTTTCATTCATGAAAAATATTTTTTCTTTTCTTCAAATATTCTATTTTTGGTTGATTATGAAACTAAAATTGACAAAAAAAAAAATCTTTTCAAAGTTGACACATTAGTGGCAAATTTTTTTTTTGTATAAATAAAATCTGTTTGCAAAATGAATTTTCAAGTTATTTTATGGATTATGCATATAGACATTTATAACAAGAGCGATTGCAAAACAATTTGTGATCACGCTATCCGGCAATATATTTTTGTTCAAATATCTTATCGCAAGGCTAAAATAAAAGAATAATTTTAATAAATGTTTATGTAAAAGCAATATATTATTTTTTGTATTAGTGAAAACCTATTTTTAATTCTTTTATTAAATATTTCAAAAAAAAAAAACGACGAAAGATTAATTATTAATAAATTCTTTATTAATAATAATTAATAAATTCTTTATATTAATAATTATTAATAAATTGATTTTTTTTCTTTTTTTAGGAATTTAAAGACGGAATAACAAATAAACTAGTGGGACTATGGTATCCAGAGCATTACAACGAAATGATATTGATTCGAATTTATGGACACAAAACCGATTTGTTCATCGATCGAAAAGCTGAGACTAGAAATATTAGGGTTGGCAAATTTTCATAAAATAATATTTTTTTTCTTTCATAGATTATTATTTTATTTATTTTTTTTTTATTGACTTTTTATCTCTAATTTTCCTTTTTATTAATTTTTTTTATTGTTATTTTATTATTTTTTTATTTTATATTTTATTTGTTTTTATTTTATTTCTTATTTTTCTTTTTGGTAATTTTACTTGATAGGTATTATTTTTTCTTTTATTGTTATTTTATTTTTAATTTTTCAGTTTATTTATTTTATTTGTTTCTATTTTTATTTATTGTTCTTTTTTTATTTTCTATTTTCTTTGTTTTTATTTTATTTCTAATTTTCCTTTTTATTAATTTTTTATTTTTGAGAAAGTATCAAAAAAACAAAAAAAAAAAAATAAATAAATTTTTTTTTGTTATTTTATTATTTTTTTATTTTATATTTTATTTGCTTTTATTTTATTTATAATTTTTTTTTTTAATATTTACTTGTTTTTATTTTTATTTTTTTTTATTTTTTATTAATTTTACTTATTTTTATTTTGTCTTTCATTGTTATTTTATTTTTAATTTTCTACTTTAGTTATTCTATTTGTTTCTATTCTTATTATTTAATTTACAATTATTTAATAATAATTATCATTTTACTGTTAAATAATAATAATAATAATAACAATGATTATTTTTGATTTATAATTTTGGTGTTTCTTTTTGCCGGCAGATTTTAAATAAAGCCGGTTATACGCATTCAATTTATGCAACGTTCAATAACGGCCTTGCCTATGAATTTATTGAAGGTGAAACTCTCACCATCAAGACTGTTAGAAATCCAATTGTTTATCAACTTGTAGCTAGAAGAATGGCAGAGATGCACAGGCTGAAACCGATTCATCCGGAAATGAGTCAGAAGCCTTTTGTTTGGTCCAAAACCGAAGCGTTTTTGAGCTTTGTACCAAAAGCGTTTGCTAATTGCGAGAAACAATTGAAGTAAGCAGTAATTTCTCTATTCGAATTTTTGCGCACAAAAACAGTTTTTGTAATTTTTTTTTCATCAATAATTTGAAATTCGAAAAAATTTTTAAACAAAATATTTTTTTTTTTTTTTTAATTGTTGCAGATTTGAAGAGACGATTAAACCCTTTGCAGTATTAAGGGATGAGTACAATTTTTTGTATGAAAAATTTTCGCAAAATGGAAGTCCCGTTGTTTATGCCCACAATGATCTTCTTCTTGGAAATATTCTTTACGATGAGAAAAAGAATTTAGTGACTTTTATTGATTTCGAGTATACCGCCTATAATTATCAGGCTTTTGATATTGCTAATCATTTTGCTGAATTTGCAGGTATCTTTTATTTTAATTATATCATATTTCTACATACTTTTTTTTAATATTTATTTTATTTAATTATTTTCGCTAATTTCTACTTTTTTTAATTTTTTTTTTTTTTTTTTTTTTTTTTTTTAAAGGTTAAAGCTACAAGATTTGTCGGGGAAAAAAAAATATTTTCATTCTATATATATCAGAACTAAAAAAAAACTAAAAAAAAAAATTTTGAAATAAGTTTAGAAATTTTATGAAACAGTTTTTAATTGAAAAATATTTTCTATTTAGGAACCGATCGTCCGGATTATTCCCTTTATCCGGATAAAAATTTACAGAAGGCTTGGCTGAAAATTTACCTCGAAGCTTATAATGAAACGAATAGAATAACGGAAGAAGAGGTCGAACAACTTTATGGCGAAGTTCAAAAATTCGTTCTTCTCTCGCACTTCTTTTGGGGATGCTGGGCACTCATACAGAGTGAACACTCTCACATTGACTTCGATTTTTTAGAGTGAGTATTATACATTTCAAAAAAAAAAAACTCATTTTAAAATCTTCGAAATATGGAAAATCGAAAAAAATTTCTTCTAAATTAAAATTGATATATTTTTAATTAAAATGATTTATTTATTCACTTCAACAATATATTTATTTTTTTAGAATATAATAGCATTTTATTGTTATCAATGTTACTTTTTTCTATTTTTATTATTTATTAGAATTAAAATAAGACAGTATCTAATTAGGATCAAATTTTTGCAAAGAAAAACAAAATTTGACTATTTATAATTTTTATGATATTTATTTAATTTTTTTAAATAGTTTAAACTTTAAAACTAACTACTTTTTCCGATATTTTTTACAGATACGCTGCAATGAGATTTGACGAGTACTTTAAAAGGAAAAGCAAACTTGGTTTTTAATATAAATAAAAAAAAAAAAAAAAAAAAAATTAGAAAACCAAGAGATTTTCTGTGATATTTCTTAATATATAAGAGGACATTCCCACTTAAACGTTGAGAAGTGAGACAAGACTATTTTATGCAAATTCAAGGGCTGTGAGAGGATTTTACGCGAATTTCCTTTTATGAATAAGAAAAACCAAAAAAAAAACAAAAAACAAAAACAATAAATTATGGTTGTAATATTGCATTTACGATTTAATATTCAAGCTTCTAAATATAATTATCATGTAATATTCAATTATATATTATAAATTAATATACATATATAATTATTATATTGTATCATAATATTCAAGTTCTTTCCATTAATATGAGTAAAACTATAGTGAATTAACTGTAATTTACATAAAAGAAAAGAAAGAAAGAAATGTTAATACAATTAATACAATTAATACAATTAATAAATTCTAATTTTTAGCATTCTTAGTATGCACGGAGAGAAATTTATAGTAGTGGGTAACATAATTGTGGTTAGGGTGACCATCTTTAATGCTACGTATACAGACAGCTATCTAGATAGTCACCGTTACCATCAATATCATCAGGAGTAACATCTTGGTAGTACGGGGTAGCATAACTATATTTTTTTTAGCATCTGGGATGGTTGGGAGTAGCATAATGATAGTATCGTGTAACATCATCTTTTTAACATCAAAATCTGACTATCCATTTCTCTCAGTGTGTAAAATTAGGATTTATTAATTAAATTTTAATATTTTTGAGCTATGGATTTTGAATATATTGAGAAATTGTTCGCAGCCCTTGATAATTTTTATACTCAAATGAAAAAAAAAAAAAAAATTGCATTTATCAAGTCATTTTAAATATTAGTTACGAAAGTTTACAGAAGAGGAAGAAAGAATATCTTTCTATTTGTCAGCTTAATCGATTTTAAAAATTAAAAAAACCATATTTTTTTTCCACGACTAAGAATAGAGAATTTTTTTACTTTTATTATTATTTTTCTCAAGTCATTTAAAAAGATGAAGATAATTATATTATTTTTAATTTTTATTTGTAAGTTCTATTTTATTATTTTGCCATATTTTATTAAATTTCAATTTATTATTTTGCTGCATTTTATTATTTTATTTGTACTGTTTTAATATTTTGCCATATTTTATTATTATTTTGCAGTTATTTTATTATTTTTATTATTATTATTTAAAAAAAAAAAAAAAAAAAAAAAAAAAATTATAATAATAATTATAATAATTATCCTGACTGGGATAGATCGACTATCTCATCGTTTTTATTAATAATAATAATTATTATTTTTATTATTATTATTATCATTATTATTTTTATTATTATTACTATTTTTACTATTATCATAATTTTTGTTAACTTCCTTTTTGGAATTTGTGCATTTTCTGATAGTAGATTAAAGAAAAAAAATTAATAGTGACCTACTTATGATAATTGTATCGTTTCGTTAATTATTTGTTATTAAGAAATGTTACTTAATGAATTTTGTAAACAATTATCATTGTTACTTTCATTGTGATCTTAATTGCTTGTAATTAGTACATTTTTAATTTATTTCGCAATTAATTGAGTAAAGTTTCATTAAATTAAGTTCTTTAAGTTAAATTTTTTCTTAGATTTTTATTATTATAAATTTTTTTCTTTTTATATTATTTTTTTCTTTTCTTTTTTTAATTTCAATTTTATTTTCTTTCTTTTCTTTTCTTTTCTTTTTTCTTACTTTCTTTTTTTCTTTATTTTATTTTCTTCTTTCTTACTTTCTGTTTTTCTTTATTTTCTTTTCTTCTTTTTTACTCTCTTTTTTCTTATTTTCTTATTTTTCTTTTTTTTTACTTTCTTTTATTTATTTTCTTTTCTTTTTTTTTATTTTCTTTGAAAAAAATTAAAAAGTCGTATTTTATTTGAAAATTTTGATAAATTAATAAATAACCTAGTTCTGCATTTTTTTTTGAAAAAATAGTTATTATATTAACGTAGTAAAATGTGTAATTAAAATTTTTATAAAAAAAAAAAATATTGAGTTAATATAGAGTGATCAAAAATTTTTCAACAATAATATTATAGCTTATTAAATATTTTTGTTATAAATAAAACAAAAAAAAATCACTTGTTAACTCAAAAAAAAAGAATATTTTGAGACAATCTTTGAAATATATTATTAAAACAAAAAAAGGATAAAAAATGATAATTTTAGTGAGAGAGAAATTTTTTTTTGTTTTTTAGATAGAAAAATAATTTAACGTCAGAGATTATCTTTTATGTCCTATATAAATAATGATGTTGTTTTAATAAAGATGTCTAATCATTGTTTTCGTAAAAAATTGTATTTTCGTTTTTTCTTTCCTAATAAATTTTCATTCACGTAAGCGTCTTTTTAAATATTTTTTTTTTATTTTCCATTCACAATAATATGAATTTTAAAATGTTTAAAAATTTAAAAAATTTTTAAATGTTTATTTAAATTTTATTATTTTATTATTATTATTATTATTATTATTTTATTATTTTTTAAAAATTTTAAAAATTTTAAAATGTTTATTTTTGAACGACAAAATTTTTCCTTTGGAAATATAATTATTTATTTATTTGTTCATTTATTTACTTCTTTATTTATTTAAATTATTTATTTATTAAAAATAAATTTAATAATTTTTTTTTATTAAAAAATTCAACAAAAAAAATTCTAAATTTGGAATTTTTTGTTTTATTTGCTTAAAAAATTAAAATTAAAATTTTATTTATCAGGTAAAACCTGAAAAATATAATTGTAATTAACAAAATTTGTTGGTATTTCTATTTCTAAAATGTTAATTATTTATTTATTTTTTAAATTATTATTGTAGAATGTCCTTAAACATGAAACTAGGAAAAAAAAATCACAAAAGTGTAAAATTACGTATAAATATTGAAATGCGTAATTAATTTTACACGTGTAAACATATTTCGCAAGTTATTTTTCATTTTCTTTTTATATTAGGCGGGGAACCACTGGAGTCAAAATAGCAATTTTTTTTTAATCAACAGCATAATTTTTTCTCTCTATAAATTTCAATAAATTTCTTTTTAGTTTCCTTTAATATTTTTTACATTTCACCATTTTTTTCCTTTAGAAATTCGACGAAAACTGACTTTAGAAAATAATGGAAAAGTTAATAAAAAAAATGTTTAATTTACAGTGTAAAAATAGCGAAAATGTTTCTTTTTAACAAAAACAGATTTTGAATTGCGCGCCATTTCGATTGACAACAAAGGAAACGTTATTATTGGCTAGCAGACGACGCGGACAAGTAAATTGCAATCAGCTGATTGGCTCTATCGCTCCTTCTCTCTCAATCACATTACACATTCACTTTTCATTTCTCTTCATTGCTCCCTCGTCACGTACACATTTTTATTATTCCTTTCAAACACACAACAAATTTCAACATAATATATATTTATCCACTAACACTCGCGCGTTTATTTTTAGGAGTTAGAACAAAATTTTCGTGTGTTTTCACTTGCGCCGCGCGGTTCGTGGTTAAATGCAAAAAAAAATAAATAAAACTCGGCAACTACTTTTTTTTATGCTCTGTAGAGATAAAATACGAAAAAATATTTTTCTTATTTAAATAGTTTTCTCAAAGAAAAGAAACCCTTCTAACAAGACATTTGTTTTTTTTTTCTTTCTCGTCTCGGAGGGAAAAAAAAGAAGCATTCCACCTTCAAGTATCGGCAAAGGTTGACTGATAAGCCGCGATTATAATACTTGTATATATAGATATATATTGACGAATATTTTTTTTTTCACCATCATACACGGGAATGTAATTCGTTGCGGGTAATTTAGTTTTTTTTCGGTGAATGAAGAAAAGGTTTTCTTTGTTTCGGGGTGAAAGTGAATACTTATTTTTTTCTGGAGAGATTTTGTCGTTTCTCTCTCTCTAATATATATATATATATATATATAACATTCGCGATGTCAGCTCAGTGATTATAGAGTAAGCGTCTTTTTTTTTGCCGTGTGTGTGAAAAAAAAATTTAGTGAAACGGTAATAATTTGTTAAGTGATAATTAATTTTTATTCGCGGGTGCTTTTTGAGTGATTGATAAAAATAAAGGGCAAATTGACAAATATGAATTTCGCGTGTAAGTGTCTTAATGTGACCATCAAATCGAGGAGTGATAAACTCGAAAGGGTCATTGTCGAAGACATTGTTGGATTAAATCCCGATGAAAGGCTCGACGCCTTTTTTCAGGAGGTATGTAAACACCAATTGTTTCTTAATTTTTTTTTCAGTTTTCTACCTTTTCACTAATTTGACAACAATCAATCATTCGCTCTATTTTTGGTACTTTTTTGGTTTTTTAATTTTTGAAAAATATTCAACACTCATTTTCCTTTGTTTCGTCGATTGTTAAAACGATTTTTGAATTTGGATTTTTTTTGTTTTTTCGCGAATTTTTACATTCTTATTTTTTTTTATTGATTCACAAAAAGTACCATTTTCTTTCTATCATTATTTTTCTATATTAAACTTTAATATTTACTATCAAGATAAATAAATAAGACTTAAAATCAAATTTAGGAAAAATTATTATTTTATAACTTTTAAAGTTAATTAATTATTAAAGTTAATAAATTCTTGAATTTTGGTTCTCTAGATAAAAATTGACTTGTTTATAATTACATAATTCGTAATTACATTCTCAAATGAAAATCGAATAAAAATAAACAAAGCAAAAAGAAAAACCTTTTTTTATGTTTCATTAAATCTATTTTTAGAAATAATTCATTTAGAAAATTAGTAATTTATTTTTATTGATATTAAAAACAATTTTCCACCTATTTTCCTTTAAAAATTAACAGAAGTCGTAATTTTTTTCTTCAAAATTAAAAATTTTTAATTCTTTTCGTTAATAATAATGTTTTATTTCGTGTGGTTTTTTCTTTTTTTTCGAAGAATTTTTCGATCGACACGTTAATTAAAGAATTCTTATTTCTATATATATATATAGAATTGGAAAATATTGATTGTGTATTTTTGAAAATTTTTATCATTGACGTCATTATATTTGGGACAAAAATATGTAAATTAATTTCTTTCACTTTTTCAAAGTTACTAAATAAAAATTATTATTATATATTTTTTTTAAATAATTATAAATTAAATATTAGTTAAAACAAAAGAAAATAAATAAATATCATAAATAATAATAATAAATAATAATCATAAAAAAAGTTTTATTTTATTTATATTTTTATTTTAAAGTTTGCATTTTTTTCAAATAAGTGGCCATAATTTTTTTTGATTTTTGATTTTTTGCAATTTCGATGACAGATTCTGAAAGAGCGATAAAAAATACGTAAGAAAATGTTATTCCGAAAATTTTCTACATGCCTATAATAACAAAAATAATTTACGTTGAAAATGCCTGTTATGTTTATTTAAAAAAAATTTAGAAAGTAAAAATAATATAAAAATTATTAGTAAAAATAAACTTTTTATTAAATAATAAAATTTTTAATTTTTAATTTAAATAAAACTCAACTTGTTTTAAAATATTAAAAATAAGAGTAAAATAATAATAATAATAATAATAATAATAATAATAATAATAATAATAATAAAAACGAAAATTTTAGTTTATAAATTTAATTAATATTCTTTGGTTGTTTAATTAAATTTATTTATTGTTAAAATGAAAGGAAAATTTTTTAAAAGAGTGAATATTGAATATAATTATTATTGTAGTATAAAAAAAGAAATTGAAAATTTTCTAATATTTCAGGGCGTAGCAACAGTTCCAGAATTGGAGGTAATAGAAAAGGAGCAGGCAACCTTGATTGAATGTAAAAATATTGGCTCTTGGACGACTCATTATTGTTGTAATTGTTCAATGTACACGCACGCCGTTAATTCCGAAGATGGAAATGCAATAATTTTGATCAACACGAAAATGATCGTAAGTTATCAAAAAAAAAAAAAAAAAAAAAAAAAAAATAGAAAAAGGGAAAAAATATAAAAAAGAAAAAATAAGAGAAAAATTTTAAAAAAATGCTTTCCTGATAAACAAAGAGAAATATATAAAAATATTTTTAAATTATGAACAGAAGAATTTTTACTAATTTAGAAATTAATGAAAAAGAAAAAAAGATATAGAAACAAAGGAGATGAAAAATGTTATAAAAACAAAAAACATTAAATTCTCATTTACATAATTCTGTTTTTCACGTTTATTATCTCATCGTAATATTTATATATATATATTGCATAGTTAAATCAAAGCACAAAGCGGAAAACAAGTTAAATATGTTGAATTAAGAATTATTTTTAACCTGGCGATTAAACAATTCCCCTCTCCTCACTTTTTCTTATTGGGAACAATTTGTGAACATTTGTAATTGATTTAATTCAGGAGCGTAACAAATTTAAATTGACAGAAATTATAAACTTTCCTTTTAAATATTTAAAAAAATAGTAACAGTTCTAAAAAGTATTCGAGGGTTGCCACAGGTCAAGAAAGTCAGGGAATTCAGGGAAAAGTCAGGGATTTTTATTTAAAAGAATTGAAAAAAATTAAAATTTTGAAATTCAAAAGAAAATGTTAAACCTTCAAATTTTTCTATTTCTGACAATTTCTCTTTGAATAACTTAATTTTTCAAGAACAATCATAAACATTCTTCGTAATTAACAATCATAAAATTATTACTTAGAAATTATTTAATGAATAATTTTATTTTACTTAAATATTTCAAAATTAAATGAATTTTAAAAGAGTTGCGATTACAATTTTCATAAATTAATTAATTTCAAAAGTATTCAATTTGAAACTTTAGAAAATATCAATTTTTAATGAATTAAATTAGAAATTTATTCTATTTTCAAAAGTAATAAAATTCTTCGCAGAAATTCAACTATGTTCAGAAAGTTGAAAAAAAATCTTTTCAAAATTTCAATTATCATTGTAAATAATAAAATTCTTCACCGAAATTCAATTATATTCAAAAATTCTATAATAAAATTTATTCTTTGGGAAATTTCAATTATTTTCAAAAATTTTCCTCAATTCAATGATTTGGATTTAAATATTTTAGTAAAATTTTCCTAAAGAATTCAATTATTTTTAAAAATTTTTCTGAATTCAATGATTTTGATTCAAATATTTTAGTACAATTTCCCTAAAGAATTCAATTAATTTCAAAAATTTTCCTCAATTCAATGATTTTTAAAAAAAAATAAATAATTACATATAAAATATTAATATTATATCAATATAATAAATAGTATATAAGTATAAATAAATATAAATACTATACTATATAGTATATATATAGTATATATATATATATATATATATATATATATATATATATATATATAGTATATTTTTATATATTATAATATTATATATTTTTATTTTTTTTTAATATTTATTATTTATCATTATATTATTTTTATTTTTTAAAAATAATTAATTATTTTATTTAATTTAATACATTTTTTTTTATTTTTTTTGTTTTTTTTTGATTCAAATATTTTAGTAAAATATTCCTCAAGAATTCAATTATTTTCAAAAAATTTTAAATATTCTTGTCAAAATTTCAATTATTTTTATAAATAATAAAATTTTTCCTTAAAATTCAATTATTTTCAAAAATTTTAATAAAATTCTTGCCAAAATTTCAATTATATTCAAAAATATTCCTCAATTCAATGATTTTTAATGTCTATTAACTTAATAAAGTTTTCCAGAAATCAATTATTAAAAAAAAAATTAGATAAAATTCTACTCCAACATTTACATAATTATTTTCATAAATAATAAAAATTTCATAGGAATTCAATTATTTACAAATGTTTTATAAAATTTCTTCGCAATAATTCAATTCTTCAATTTAAAATTCAATTATTTTCGAAAAATTTTTTTAAATTCTCGTCAAAATTTCAATTATTTTTTAAATTATGTAATAAAATTCTTCTTCAAAGTTGAATTATTTTTAAAAATTTTAATAAAATTCTGGTCAAACTTTCAATTATTGTTTTGAAAAATTTTCCCCAATTTAATGATTTTCAGTATCTACGATTTAAATAATTTTTTTTTCCCAAAAGAAATCAATTATTTAAAAAAAGTTTTAATAAAATTCTTCATTATTTCCATAAATAATAAAATTCTTTTTAGGAATTAAATTATTTTCATAAATAACAAAACTCATCGCATAATTTCAATTACTTTTAATACAATTTCAATCAAATTCCTTGAAAATTGTAATTATTCTTAAAAATTGTATTAAAATTCGTCCAAAGAGTTTAATTATTTAAAAATTTGTTAATGAAATTTTTTAATGGGAATTGAATTCCAAGAAACATTCAATTATTCAATAAATCATTATTTATTTGCATTTTATTTGTATTTAAATAATTGCATTCTCGTAGAATTTTATAATAAAAATTTATTTAAAAATAAATTTCAGTAAAAAATTTTTTAGATTATAATTGAATTTTAAAAGAATTATAGTGTGAATTTTTAAAAATAATTGAATTTTTAAAAAGGTTTCAAATCAAAAATTTTGAAAATTTGAATTTTTCATACTTTTAACTAATAATTTTGTAGAATTAATTTTTTTTGAAAAGGTTCAATTAAATTTTCTTTTTGAAATTGTTTGAAGTTTTTATTTTCTAATATAATATTTAATTGAAGAACTTTCGAATAATCAAAATTTCACGTAAAATTGAATTGTAAACAAATTGATTTAAAAATTCTCAAAGAAGAACTTTTTTAAAAAAAATTATTAAAAATAATCGACTTAAAGTAGAATTTTAGTTAAAAATTCAAGAAAATAATAATTAAATGGAAATGATGAAAATAATTTTGAAAAAGTTACAGTGAATACTATTTTTATAATATAAAATATTCATTTTTTTTTCGGTCATCTTTAATAATTATTATAATAATAATTAATATTCAATAATTATTATTAATACTAATTAATATTCAATAATTATTATTAATAATAATTAATGTTCAATAATTATTATTAATAATAATTATTCTTCACGTTTTATAAAAATATTCTTATAAATTGTTGAATTTCAAAAAGGTTTGAATTTGAAATTTTTGAAAATCTTAATTTCTGGGGAAAAAATAATAATGATTAAATATTTATTTAAAAACGAATTTATTGATATTTGCGAATAATTTTACATTTAAAGAAATTCGTAAATAAATGTAATAAAACATTTTTTTGAGCAATCATTTTTAGAATAAAAAATATTCTTTAGGGAGAAAGTGAAAATTTTTTCTGTAAATTAGAGAAAAGTCAGGGAAAAAACAAATTAAATTTTTGTGGCCAACCCTGTATTCGTAAAAGTTTTTTAAAAAATGATTTTGACTTGTTAGAAAAATAATTTTTATCATAAAATTTCCACTGCGTAAAAAATTTTTTTTTTCATTTTTCAAGAAAGTAAAAAAAATGATAAAACATTTCTAGAAGCTATAAAGTTAAAAGAGTTATAAAACTAGAAGTTGTAAGGCTAATAGTTGTAGAATTAAAAGTTATGAAACTAAAATTTTGAAAGTTTAAAATTATAAAGTTAGAAGTTACAAAGTTCTGAAATAATAAATTTAAAAGTTATAAAATTAAAATTTACAAAGTTATAAAATAATAAATTTAAAAGTTATAAAGTTAAAATTTACAGAGTTATAAAATAATAAATTTAAAAGTTAAAAAGTTAAAATTCAGAAAGTTAAAATAAAAAAAAAAAAATTTGCTAAATATTTTGACTTTAATTAATAATTTACCAAGAAATTAATTTCATAATCATCAGCATCATGAGTATCTTCTTGTTTTTGTTCCAGATGTCAAAAGAAGAGATGGAACAGATAAAGTCATCGTCTAAGTACAGTTCAGTGTTTAGGATAGTAATTGACCGGAAGAAGTTAAACGACATGGATTCATTCTTGCCACCGAATACGTTCCCTGGTAAAATCTTTGCTCAAAATCTTTATCTTCATTTTTGAAACAATGTAAAATTATAAATTCTCCTCTAAGAATAGAATAAATACACATACGCTTAGCAATTGAAATTCACAATTGAAATTGAGTAAACTTGTGCAAATTATTCTCTCTCTTTTTTTGCAGTATCACAAATTCCAAGCAGTCTACAAAATGCACTGCGTAGCCTTCAGCAACAATTGCAAGCTGCCATCAATAGAGAAACACAAATTATTGATGATAAAATTCACGCCTACACAATGGAGCAGCGTAAAATTTTAGAAAATTTCCAAGAGCAGGCTTACATGGATCACAGACTGCTGAGCAGGTGATTTTTTTTTTCTTCTTCAAAGAAGAAATCCGACATAGCACCGAGACTTTCCTAAAAATTTATTAAAGATTTACTTGCAAACTTCGAAGTATTAATACTTGCAAACTTTTAGTGAAAATTGTGTCCCCACTTCAATAATTAATGTTTATGTGAAACTTTCCTGAAAATTTAATTCAAATTTTCAGAAAAAACTTTCCTGAAAATTTAATTCAAATTTTCAGGAAAAACTTTCCTGAAAATTTAAATTAAATTTTCAGGCGAAAAGATTTAAATTAAATTTCCGTCTATATATAGATTTAGGCGAAAATTTAATTTAAATTTAAAATTCAGGAAAGTTTGACGATAAACATTATTTATCGAAGTGGGACTATTAAATCTTTGGACAATTTTCACTAAACTTTGCAAGTAAAACCTACGCAAAGCGGGGTCGATGAACTGTGATGAAAATAACACGGAATTGGTGATAATTAAGAAGAGGCCAGTGAAATTTCAACCCATTGAAATTTAGATTGCTCAGTGCTGCCAATTTCTTTTTTTTTCACCATTAGATAGTAACCATCTATAATTACCTTTACTCTTATATGGAAAAATTACAAAAATTATTTTTAATTTCAAATTTTCCACTTATTTATTTATTTTTCTATTATTAACTCTACTCGCAATTCTTTTTTAACTCTCAACATTAATTTTTACATTAATTTTTTTATTCTATATTCAGGCCTCGGATATTATGATTTTTTCGACTTTTTTCGACTATTTTCAAATAATGCGACTTTTATCGACTTACATTAGAAAATTGCGACTTTTTCGACTTTTCTTCCAAATTTTGCGACAAAATACCTACTACCATATTTTTAGTATAAAATGCTTCAATATTTTTCGATTTTTACGCGCAGTATAAAAAATAGCTGTAGATAAATCTTTCGAAAATTAATTTTGAAAAATTTTTTCTAATTTAATTTTTTAAAAATTTAAAATTAAAAAGATTTTGAATAATTGAAATTTAGTCAAATTAATTGAAAATAAATCCTTTTTTCAAGTATTTTATTATAATTTTTGAAAATTAACTATTGTTGAATTTTTATTGAAAATTTTGGAAATAATTGAATTTTTAAAAATTTTAATGAATAATCTTCAATTGTAAATTCGATGAAAAAATGAAAATATTAAAATAGTTTTGAAAAAAGTAATTCTCTGACAAAGTAATTTAAGATTTTTTAAAATTTCCTATTTTAGAATTTTTTGAGAAATTATTTATAATTAAAAGTCATCAAAATTTTGATTATTTTTTAAAATATTTTTGAAAAACACAATTATTTATTTGTTTAATGAATTTTTTTTGCAAAATTTAATTATTTTAGGGAATTTTATTAAAATTCGATGCAAAATTCAATTATTTTCATGAATTTTAATAAAATTTATATGTCTAAATTCCATTTTTTAGGAATTTTTAAAAAATTTATTGCAAAATTCAATTATTTTCAGAAATTTTAATACAAATTTTTGTCTAAATTCAATTTTCAGGAATTTTTAAAAAAATTTATTAAAAAATTCAATTATTTTCATGAATTTTAATCAAATTCTTTGCAAAATTCAATTTTTTTCTGGAATTTTATTAAAATTCTAATTCATCTGTAATTTTAATAAAACTCTTTGCAAAATGCAATTTTTTTCAGAAATTTTAATAAAATTTTTGTCTAAATTCAATTTTTAGAAATTTTATAAAAATTTTTGTCTAAATTCAATTTTCAGGAATTTTTAAAAAAATTTATTAAAAAATTCAATTATTTTCATGAATTTTAATAAAACTCTTTGGAAAATTTAATTTTTTTCAGAAATTTTAATACAAATTTTTGTCTAAATTCAATTTTCAGGAATTTTTAAAAAAATTTATTAAAAAATTCAATTATTTTCATGAATTTTAATCAAATTCTTTGCAAAATTCAATTTTTTTCTGGAATTTTATTAAAATTCTAATTCATCTGTAATTTTAATAAAACTCTTTGCAAAATGCAATTTTTTTCAGAAATTTTAATACAATTTTTGTCTAAATTCAATTTTTAGAAATTTTATAAAAATTTTTGTCTAAATTCAATTTTCAGGAATTTTTAAAAAAATTTATTAAAAAATTCAATTATTTTCATGAATTTTAATCAAATTCTTTGCAAAATTCAATTTTTTTCTGGAATTTTATTAAAATTCTAATTCATCTGTAATTTTAATAAAACTCTTTCCAAAATTTAATTATTTTCAGAAATTTTATTAAAACTTTTGCCAAATTTAATTATTTTAAGGAATTTAATTAAAATTCATTGCAAATTTTAATTATTTTTTAAAGATTTTATTAAATTTAAATTATTTTTTAAAAAGATTTTACCAAATTGCAATTTTTAAAAAAAATTTTTTAATTGGTATGTAATTGTAAAACGTCTTTCAAGAATTATTTATAAATATTTTTAAAAAGTTAATTTTACGAATTTATTTATTAACATTTTTGAATATATTCTACCTTAATATCTTTAAAAAGAAAAATGAACGGTTTCAATTATTATAAAAAAATGAATTTTTGTATTTAAATAATTAAATTTTATTTCCTGGTGAAAAAAGAAATAAGATGTATTTAAATATTTTATTTAGCAAAATTATACAAGTCTTGATTAATTAAATTTAGAAATCAGTGAAGAATCAGGGAAATAGAAAATAAAATATTTGTGACAACACTAAATTAAATAAACGACTTTTTCGACTTTTTTTCTATTTTTAATCGACTAAAGCGACTTTTTTTGTTCGTTAAAGTCGATCCGAGGCTTGAAAATATGAAAAAGTCGAAGACTCATAGTGATCGATTTTTTCATGTTTTGTAACAATTTTTTATAAGTTGTTTAATTTCAAAAAGGTTTGAATTCAACATTTTTTTTAACTAAAGTATTCAGTTAAATTCATTAGAAACTGAAAAAAAGAAGTAGTATAATTTATGGAGAAGAAAAATTGTGACTAATGAAAATTTTTGTGAAAATTTGTTCTAGAATGATATGTAAAAAGGAGGAGAAATCAAAAGTCGTGGCTAAAACTCGAAGACGAGCGAAAAATTTAAAGACCAGTGACTCTAATTCAGTATCAAGTTCAGTGTCTGCAAGGCCATCAACTGAAACGAGTTCGAGTGACACAACATTCAGCGGATCGAATATTATGACACAACACACAAAGCCGTCTATAAATTCAAATCTCGTAAGTGACATAAAGTCTTCTTTTAACAATAGAGACAAGTTATGCACTAAATTTCCTATTCTCGAAATTTTCAATTAAATCCTAAAGTCATTTCTATCAAAATTCGAAATTTAGAGCTTCAATCTTGTATTTAACTGAAGCTCTAAATTTCAAACTATTTTTCTTCTTATTAAGAATTATTATTAAAAATTATTATTAAAAATTATTATTAAGAATTATTATTAAAAATTATTAAAAATTATTATTAAAAATTATTATTAAGAATTATTATTAAAAATTATTATTAAAAATTATTATTAAAAATTATTATTAAGAATTATTATTAAGAAATTATTATTATTAGGAAGAAATGAAAATAAAATGTTCTAAATGGAAAATATTTCAGAACGGACACAGTGATAAAACTGATTCAGTAAAGGCAGCGCGAAGAGAGCCGAGCAGTTTTGATGCCGAGGCACTTTTTCTTCTCGAAGGAATGGACGATATTGTTTACTCAGACGATTGCCTACTGTCCTCAGATTTGGAATCTGATACCGATGGTAATATTTAATTTTTTTTCAAAAGATATATTATAATTGAAACCTTGTGAAATCGAATGGAAAGTAATTATAAATTTGTTAAAGAATTTCAAGAGAGATTTTAGAAAAAAATTGAATTTTCCAAGAATTCTGATTTAATAATTAGTGAATAATTAAATTTCACGAAAATACAATTCTTCGAAAGAATTCAATTATTTTAAGAAATTTTCATAAAATTTTGCATAAAAATTCAAGAGAAATATTCAATTTAAGAAATATTCAATTATTCACAAATATGTTTTTTTTTTTGTCTAAAATTGGTATTTGTATAATAATACTAAATGAATGTTATTTTTAAAAACAGAGTCCGTGAAGAACGAAGGAACTAACATACCAAGAAGCCAAAAGAGAGGCTATCCAATGTTAGCCAAATCATTACCAGTGACTGTACCTGATTTTCGTCCATTTGATAGGCGCCTACCGCATGACGAAGACGATGAAAAAGTAAGTTTCAATTTTTTGTTTATTAAAATACTTTTTTTTAAATTTTTTGAAAATCTAAAATATTTTTTTCAGGAATCAATGGATCCCCTGGACCCGCATAATATTAGAGCTTCAATAAAAGCCCTAGCCAAAAGTGTTCATGGCGATCCAGTTTTTGGCGATTTGCCGAGACCTCGATTCTCCACTCAAATCTGACTGGAGAAAATTTTTGAATCAACTGACTCCCCTTTAGATTAGAATTCGTAAATTAAGTGTTTTCCCTATAAATGTGTCATTTTTCACCGACCATCGTATCTTTTTGTCGTTTTTTTTAGCACTTTAACAATTTGATACAAATACAATAGAGAGAAGTGATATATATATATATTACTAAAGATGTGATAGGTAAACGTATTTTTTAATTTCCTACTCTTTGATAATGTTATAGGTTTAAAAAAATCTTTCTGAAATTTTTTTTTTCTTTCTCTTTATAATATTGTATAATGTGCGCTAGTTTCGCAAAAAGAGTACTCATTCGAATTTATTCAATTGATACAAAAAATATATATATTGTATATTTCTCGTTTATGTGCTAAAAGCAACGCTTGAGAAAGTATAAACTTCCCCCTCTCCCCACAATTTTTTTTTACCAAGTGATCAAATTGTTACTTCATCTCGAAGTCGTTAATGTTTATAATTACTCAATTTTTTTTTCAATAAAAATATTATACTTTTTAGTAAATTTATAGTCTTTATTTACCTTTTATATAACAAAATAGTTAAAATATAAAGCATTATTTTCAAAAATTTTAATAAAATTCTGAAACGATTCAATTATTTTCAATATTTACTATTTTAATAAAATTTCTCTAATTTAAATTAATAAAAAAATTTTTTTGAATAAAATTCTTCACAAACATTTCAATTATTTTCATAAAAAAATAAAATTTTCCACTGGAATTCAATTATTTAAAATACAATTTTCATTATATTTTAATTCGAAAAAAAAGTCAATTACTTTAAAAAAAAAATTTTTCAAAATTCTTCGCGGGAATTCAATTATTTTCATAAATTTTAATGCAATTCCTCGCAGAAATTCAATTATTTTCCAAAATTTTAATAAAATTCTACACAAGAATTGATTTTAAAAGATTCTAATTTGAAATTTTAAAAAATTTCAATTTTTGAATGAATTTAATTTAAAACTTTAAACAAAACTTAGATTTTTGAAAAATTTTAATAATTCAAATTCTTCTGAAATTAGTTGAATTTTTTAATATTTATATTTAATTAACTATTAAAAATAATGGATTAATAGAAGAATTTTAGTTAAGAAGACGAAAAAAAAATTGAATTTTGGTGAAGTTACAAATAATTGCAGAAATTCAATTATTTTCAAAAATTTAATAGTAAAAATATACTTGAGAATTCAATTATCTTCATGATTAATAAAACTCATCGCAGAATTTCAATTATTTTATTTATTTTTAATACAATTTTAATCAAATTCCACGAAAAATGTAATTATTCTAAAAATTTTATCAAAATTCGTCGAAAGAATTCAATTATTTAAAAATTTGTTAATAATTGAATTTTTGAGAAGTTACAAATAATTGTGTAAATTCAATTATTTTCAAAAATAATAAAATTCTTCGGAGAAATTCATTTATGTTTAAAAATTTAACAAAATTTTCTGTCAAAATTTCAATTATCTTTATGGATAATAAAATTATTCTCCGAAATTCAATTATTTTCAAAAATTTTAATAAAATTATTCTTCGAAATTCAATTATTTTCAAAAATTTTAATAAAATTCTTCTCCGTAATTCAATTATTTTCATAAATTTCAATAAAATTCTTGGCAAACGTTCTTAAAAATTTTATTAAAATTCGTTCAAAGAAAACAATTATTTAAAGATTAAATTAAAAATTAAATTAAATTATTTAAAAATAATTTTTTCGTAGAAAAAATTCGTAAGAATTTAATTATTCTCTGAAATAATAAAATTCTTCGCAGAAATTCAATTATTTTGAAAAAAATTTAATAAAATTCTAAATTATAAGAATTGAATTATTTTTAATAAAATTCTAATGAAATTCGTCGAGAAATTTAATGAGAATTCAATTATTCTCATATAAATAATAAAATTCTTCTATAGATTTCAATTATTTTCATAAATATAATAAAATGTTTTAGATAAATTCAATATTATTTTAATATAAATTTCCTAAAAATTTCTCGCCGAAATTTTGGCAAATTAAATTGAAATTATAATTTTATATTTTAAAGAACTTTTTTTTTAAGTTTTAAAAATTATTTTCCAACATAATAATTATATTTTTAATAGTTTTTCTTTATTTTTCAAGAACTACTTTTCAAAGACATTGTTTCTTCGACTACAACATGAAACATTTTTTTAAACAACTCATCATTCGTTTCAGTAATACTTGATATCATTCTGTAAAGAGATTCGTACTTTTCAAAAATTTCATCATCATCCAACGAATATACATTGAAATAAATCGATAATAATCTTTGCATCCAGTGAATTGTCGTTTTAAAAAAGTTCCTAATGAAAAATTCTACATTGTCAATCAATTCTTTTGTTTCTATAAATTTAATAGCATTTTTATATTCATTTTTCCTGACGTCACGTAGAATATCTTTTAAAAAACAATATAGTTTCAAAAGTTTAACATTTTGTTTGAAATTGCAAAGATTTTTAAAACAATCATCATTATGTTTATTTATTGGTTGTATATTTTCATAAGCAGATTGCATTAGATCGTAGAGGTGAAAAATATCCTCAAGTTTCGCTACATCGAAAGTAATCTTATTTTCCACCTCTAGATCCACGTTACTAAAACTGACAACATATTGAAAAAAATAATCATACCTGTACCCAACATCTTCGAATAACGAGGAATTGAAAATTTTCATTTTTTCATTCACGATATTATTTTTCTCACAAGAATCGTAATATTTTACTAATTCTGAAAAATTACTTTCAATCGTTTGTTCTTGATAAACATTATTCATTGCTTTTTGATAAAAAGAATCATAATTCAGCAGAATTTTATAGAAATTTTTGTAAAATTTCGCCGTTTTGACACAATTTCGATTTGTTATCGCGGGAATGACAATATGGGTAAAATTATCTCGTTCACGATGAGAGAGTTCATCGGGAAAATTGACTAAATGAAATGTTGTATTCAAATAATTTTTAAACATCATGTAATGAATGTAAAACATCAACGTATCGTTCTTTAGTTGAGTGGGGTAGACGTAGTAATAAGTATCATTGGATTGAAACAAATAAAAATTCTTCTCCATTATATCGTACAGGAACTGTTTTGTATAATCAAGATCTTTTCGTTCTTTTTTCGGCCCTATTCTCTTGTCTGTTAATGTTTTAAGAACATTAATTCCCTTTACAATATCATTGGTTATAATTATTACCGATTTTTTCATTTCCACAGGAAAAAGTAGATCATCAATTGTTTCCCAATAATCGTAAAATGATTTGAAGTCTTCAAAAGTTTCTTGCGTTTTATTATTTTTGAATTTTTTCTGTAAAACAAGGTTTTCTGTATAATTATATTGATAATACTTATTTCTGAAATAATAACTCAGTGATAACTCAGTTACAGTGTTGCCAGAGTGGCGCATGATTATTTTCTTTTCAATTTCATAATTTTCAAAATATCGAAATTCTTATTATATCGAAATTTTATTTCACATAATTTTCATATTTCGAAATACTATTTTGAACATAATTTTTAATTATTCGAATTATTCTTTATCCTAATATTTAAATAACAGAGTTATCACATTTTACATCATTTTTAATACGTCGAAAAATTCTTTGACATAAATTTTGTTATTCCGAATGACTATTTGTCATAATTATTATTAATCCTCCGAATGACTACATAACCTAAAATTCATTCACACTAATCGCCGCATTCAATTGAATTTGTATGTTTGCAAAATTTCATTTCACATAATTCTTATATTTCGAAATACTATTGAAGATAATTGTTATTTTATCGCGAATAATCATTGATTCTAATTTTTAAATAATATAAAACCGTCTTTTAAAATATTTTCTATTTTGTCGAAAAATTCTTTGACATAAATTTTGTTATTCCGAATGACCAAGGTTGGGAAGGTAGTAATTGAATTTAAAGGCATAATGCTGACTTCATAGGATGCATTAAGGTAGTTCACACTCACCTTGTCAATTAATTAATTTTAAAAGAAGAATAAGTAATTTAATAAATTTATCACTATTATTATAGTTGCTTAATTGATAATTTTGTTCGAGATTTTTAAAAACTGACTATTTCACTAATGATTGAAACTGTTGAAAGAGATATTTTTCAAAAACCCTAAAAATTACTATCAATCAGGTCTTAAAAAGTTACTACGAAAATTCCCTATAGATTTTTCTCCCCATGTAAATGTAACAAAAATATCCCTATAAATAGAGAAAAAATCCATAATCTGGCAACACTGAATTGTCAGTTAAGGCCTAAGCGCATGCGCAATTGCTTCGCGAACGTCGTTTGCATAGGCAAAGCATGAGTTAGACAAGGACAGGAATATCTTTGTATCTTTTTCTGTCTCATGCATCACGTTCACGAATCTATTCTGCGTTGGCTTTTACAATTTTTTTTTATAAAAATCTTAAGATAAAAGAACTGATTTTCCTTAATTTTAGAAATTTTGAATTAGTTTTTGACTTACCCTTCCATAGTCAACAGCAAAATAAGCACTATTCATCCAATAATCGTACTTTTCGTCAACATTTTTTATTTTCGCACTAAGACTTCGCCTTTCGCTTGCAATACTATTTTCATCCAATTCATATTCTTTTTTATACAATTCAACCAATTTTTGGAACCAAGATAGTTGGCTTATCAACGAATCCTCTAGAAATTGTTTTAAACGATTTATCCACACTTCAGTCTTATGGGATTGAGCATTAGATAAATTTTTTATAAAACAAAATAATTTCATTAAATTTGAAGATGGACGAATTTGGCAAAGATTTTCAAACGAGTCATCACTGCGATTTAATGAAGAAATTGTGTTATTAAGTAAATTCAAATAATCGGTCAAACTTAAAGTTCTCCTCACGTAATATTTATCAGAATTGGAATTTTGAAGAAAATCAAAATTTTCCATCTCTGAATATCTTGATTCAAAGCAAGTTAAACTTTTTCTATTTTCTTTGGGATTTTTCGAAACGTATTCAATTCTCGTCATTAGTGTATTAAAGTACATGGCTGAATTTTTGTTTTCAGAATAGAGATTGTAATAGAATGTGGCAATATTAATGGGTTTATTGAAGAAAATATACTTTTGCTGATCGCTAAATAATTTTTTATGTACTTCGAATAATTCCGAGAAACTTTCACCAGTTTTCAATTTTTCTTTGACATATTCTTCAAAAGTGCAATTCGTACATAATGAATATGGCTTTATGGGAATTATAATTTCTTCCCAATAAGGAAACGTGTTTCCTAAACTAAGAAAATTGAACATTAGACCGAAATTATTTTTCATAAGTTTATTTTGACAGTAGATTGTTAAGAGATCATTTTTCATATTCTCGGGATAGACAAAGTAATAAATGTCTTGCGTTTTGTAGATGAAAATATTTTGAGATATAATTCTGTATATCTTGTGACCATAGGCAATATTTGTTAAATCTATGCTTCTCAGTACTCTGTTGTTTTTAGTTAACTCTTTAGCTCTCGTAATGCCATCATTTATTTTTTCGGCTATAATTATTACCGTTGGCTTTAATTTTTCATAAAAGAGTATATCATCAATTACGTCGGAATAATCGTAAAGAGTACATGTATCTTTATTCACTAGCGAACGTGGCGCCTCCTTTGTTTTTGCCTGTGAAATATAAATTATTAGACGTCTAAAATGGGACGGTTGTGAAAGCAGCCTTATGCTACGTACTTTTAAGAATAACGCGTCCCAACCCTGATTGGAGGTAAGAGCAGAAGGCCAGAAGGAGCGAGCAGATAAGTAACTGGTAAGTATCCGAAAAGAAAAACCAAATTTTTCGTATTTAATATTTTAATTGACGAATGTTTGTCGGGATAAACGGTAGTACAATAACAAAATAGTGTAAACTAATTTATTTTTCAAAGATATGTAGTTTTTTGTTTGCTGATTCTTTAAAAATAATAGAAAGATGCGAGTCCAGTGAGAATTCTATCACTATAGCATTTTTCATATAGATAATTATTGTAGAGATATAACAAAACTTTTAACTATTTTTCCTCCTTTTAAAGGAATTGTTTCGTTGAAATAAAATATCTTTTCTTTTCGTCGCTTGGGGGGAAGACTGTGCCATTTCAGGCTAACAACGAAAAAGATGCCGTCCCGGCAAGAAGGCTGGAATTGGATGGAATTAAAGTTATCTCACATTTTTACGAAGACGTGAAACTTGTGAAATTATAAATTTATATGTTTAATTGTAAAGTTGATTTTAAATAATCACGTTATAAAAACCGAATTGAGATTTTGCCTAAACTTATTAAATTAATTCTTTATTATTATTATAATTATAAACAAAATGTGGTGGCCAGACTTGAACATAACATTTACTTCATTTATTATACTTTTGAACTGCATAAAAATTTTAAATAGTTAATGAAAATTGTTTTTGATTTTAGGCAATTAAAAATTAATTCGTGAATTCTAAACCAGGAAAAAACTTTTATAAACATAACCTATAATTTTTTGTCCACGTAAGATGCTTTCATCGGAAAGCGTGACAATAAATTTAATTTTTCAAAAAAAAAAAACATGATAGAGAAAATCGTTTGCACGTGTTTCGATAAAATAGTTTTATTACTTTGAAAAAAAAGTTTTATTCTTTAACAAATTTTTTTTAATGGCACATTTTTATTTTTTCTAAAGCTTATCTTTTATACAAACTGAAAATATAAAATTCTGAAATAAATCAATTTTTGAAAGTCAGAAATAAAATTTTTTTTTAAACACTAGAAATTCTGTTGGTTTAAATTTTCTTTTTTTGCGGTTAATGAGAAAAATATGTTTAGAAAATGTTTTTTAAAATAATTATTTTTGTAAATTTAAAAAATTCATGATTGGCCCAAAATGTGCAGCAAAATCTGATCGATGAATTTTACTCGTTTTTAAATTGTTATATTACTTAAAGATATGAATTTAGAGGTGAAAAGTACAAATTTCTTATTTATACGTTTATAACGTTTATAACTTACCGCATTTTGTTCGGCAGAAAAAATAATCAGAGTTAACATCAAATAAAGTTCTTTCTTTCGAAACTCCATGTTTAATGTCGCAAAGAATAACTTCGTTTCATATGCGTCTACTAACATATGTTCTTACAAAAAAAAAAATTAAAAATATAAAGTGTTCATTAAAAGTTAAATGTTATAAAAAAAATAACGACTTTATTTTTTGAAGTAAGTATAATAAAATTTTTATTAGTCAAGCATGCACGATTTTTGACAGTAAACAAATAAATAAAACAATAAAAATGTTTTAAACGACATAACAAATATCCTTGAACAATAGCCTTTGTAAATGTATGGATTAACTCCGAGATATATATCTTCGTCTAAAAATCTTACTCTTCTTCACTTTGTCTACTCATGGACTTTATATAAGAATATCTCTTTTCAAAGTTCACATAATGTATTTTCTTCCTCTTTCCAAAACGAATAACATGAGAATGTCTTTCTTTACCTAATTTGCATATCTACTTTTTTCATATAAGAATGGGAAGAGAGAAATAATTAAAAACAAGCTTTATTTTTTAGATTATATTAATTTTCAAAAAGGCAAATTTTAACAAATTTCACAGCTTTTTAATTATCACATTTAACTTCCATAGGTAGTGGTCCGTTATGTTGGGGAACATAAACAGTGCAGACTTCAGTTTTCATTTCGTCCTTTACCTTTCTTCCAAACTTAACTTTGATACTGTGAGAGAAGACACTGACTGGAGTGTAACTGAAATTAAAGATTAAATCATTAAAATTAAATTATTTAATTAATATGACCAATTTTGATATGAAGTTAAATAAAAGATGGTGAATTAAACTGAATTAGAAGACCATAGAAGACTTACAAAGCTTCGACAATTTCGACGACCTCGACTTTAGCGTCTGGGTATTTCTTTGCGTACTCCTTCAGACCGTCCTTAGCATAGTTAACAATATCGGATTTTGTCACATCTAGTGAAACAGGTTTATCAGCAATGTAAGGTTCGCCAATTTGTGGCATATCCTCAGTCGCTCTCTTCATCATTTTCGAATTACAATCAACGTGAACGTCCACATCTGGTCCACTGGTCTTCTCAACAGTGACAGTACAAACCTTCATGTCTTCTTTATTCTCAACATTCTCCACTTTCATTTTAATTTCATACATAACTTTTCCAGCTGGTGGGAAGAAGACAGCTTCGACGATTTCATTGAGACGGACTTTTTGTCCCGATGCGTTTAATTTGTCCACTCCCTCTTGTGCGTATTTCTTCACTTGAGGATCATCAACTTTACTGTTCATTGGCTTATCTTGAGGAACAGGTTCACTTTCTCTTCGTTTTCGCATCTTTTTCTCACAATCAACCATCACTGATGTATCGGGACCACTTTCTTTCATAACTTGAACCATACATTCCTGACCATCTTTCGTTTGAATTTTAATGTTGTACATTAATTTTCCAGCTGGTGGGAAAAATACTGCTTCGACGATTTTTTCGAGTTCAACTTTTTTTCCGGATTCGTTTAATTTGTCAATTCCTTGTTGCACGAATTTCTTTACTTGGTCATTGTTAACGTCTACCGTTGAGGGTGCATCTGCCACGTCGCGTCTTACGAGAATCTTGAAGAAAGTTGGTAAGAATTACAATTTGAATTACAATGAAATAAATTGGATAAAATATTTATTTATATAAAATTGGATAAAAAATATATAAATAAAAAAAAAATTGTTACCTTTGAGGATACAGCTGGCGCTATTGGAATGGCAGGTCCTATGATAACCTTGAAACAATAAGATTAACAATATATTAAAGTTTGATAAAAATACTTTTTGTACATTTTTATTAACAGTTGCTCTTAAGCATTTGCTGGAGTCGAATCTATAAACTGTTCGTGCTAACAATATTTTTGTGTGTAAGTGAAGTTTTAAAATTGTGAAAAATTTCTGGATTATCTTTTAAGAATAACGTATTGGAGTATTGGACTTCTGACAACTTTTCAGAATGTTATTGGATATTAATCGCACGAAAGGAGAAAAACTGGATGAAAAAGGCGACAAAAACGATCAGTGAAAAAAAATCAGACTGATTGATAAATGACATAATAGATTTTAATGTAAATTTTTCTACCCCATACTTTAAAAATTATTTTATCTTATATATAACAAGACAATAAAATAATAACGTACTTTAAGATTATCTTATGTACTGTAACTTGTAAAAAATATTTTAGTTTTTATTTAAACAATTACTTATATTTCTAAATTTACAATAACATTTAATTTAATCCATATAATCCGAAAGAAAATACGCCCACTTTTGAATTTTATACTTTTTTTTAGTAAAATTGAATATTGTTTTGTAGCAACTAAATTAAATTAAATAGCGCATGATTTTTTAAAATTTCTTTTTAAAAAAAAGTACACACAATTGAAAGAAAGTGAATATTATTAACTAAAATAAAATTAAAGTATTTGAAGCAAAAAAAGAAAATTTATAAAATTTTTCAAAATATAAAAAAAAAAAAATTTAAACACGATTTAGTTTAATTGTATAACTTACGGGACTTCCGTGAATAGAATTAATGAAAGTGTTGAGAATAAAAACACTGCACAAAACAGTGATAAAAAGAAAATTATTTCGCGCACCCATCATTGTAATGAGTATCACTTCAAATCGAGGACTGTAATTTTCCTGAAGACCAAACTCCTTTTAAAGTCAATACAACAACATAGACAATTTTTCAAGGATAGATTAATACATAAGAAAAATCTAGTTTCTTGCATAATTAATACAATTCATCACATACAATTAAGTTGTATGATATAAAAGTCTCATTAAAAATGTTTTTTTTTATGAATACAATTATTATACATATTTATGTTATTACATTCAATCTTATCGTTATTTTCGTTTAAAAAATCTTTCTTTTGTAAATTTTTTTTTCCTTCAGATTATGATTTCAATCTTTTTAAAAAAAAGGACAATGTCAAGACACTTTGATAAGGAAAATAGAAAAATAATATAAATTTTATAGTCGACAAATTTAGAATTACGTCATAATTAACGCATATATAGAACTCATTTGTGGCATTAAATTGTCTTTGTTATGATTTAGTCTTAAGTTTGCAATTTTTTTCTACTTTTAAAAATATTTAAAAATTTTCTCTATAATAATAAAGCCGGGAAGTCAGTTATGCATAATCGTTACCTAACATCGCAAAAATGCAGGACCTACTTATATAATAATAATATGAATAATTATAATAAAAATAGTAATAATATTAATAAAAATCGTGATAATATTAATAAAAATCGTAATAATAATAATAATATTAATAATAATTATAATAAAAATAGTAATAATATTAATCAAAATCATAATAATAATAATAATAATAATAATAATAATAATAATAATAATAATAATAATAATAATAATAATTTCACTAATGGAGTATAATTAAAATAATTAGAAAAATTCCAAGAGGAGTTTGATTATGACAAAATGTTGATCAGGAAACTAGAGCTGAATAAAAGGAGCAATTTTTTTTTTTTAATAACATTTTTTTCTATTGAGCTGATTTAATATAATTATATACAGGAAAAAATATGAATTTACTTTTTTCTGACTTTATTCATAAATTGTGAAAATTATTCAATGAAATATGTAACAAAATAACAAAAACAATATGTATACCGTTAAATAAGTGATAAATGATTCAAAAAAACTTTTTTTTTGGCTTTATTTTAATTATAATATGAAGACTCACTGGTTTGAGAGTTAACCGGTTTAGCGTAACCGTGCAGGTGAAGAAGACTTATGTAACTAGACAATAATTAAAGTGCACATCTGTCATAGTAAATTGCAGTTATCTATCTGTATACATAAGTGAACAATGTATGTACTTTACCGATTGTAGCTGATTATTTATCATTAATAATATTTTAAACTCCCAACAAGACCTGCATTAACATATTGTAATCATTTTTTTTTTAATTATTCAAATTGTAAAAGTAAAATTATTGTAATATAACTGTAACATTAGTGTAATGTTATTTTAGCATTAAATTTTGTATTAATTATTATTATTATTATTATTATTATTATTATTATTATTATTATTATTATTATTATATTATTATTATTATTATTATTATTATTATTATTATTATTATTAATATTATTTTTTTTAATTATATTAATTAATTAATATACGACTTTATAAATTTTTCAATATGACATTAATTAATATCGAATATATTATAGCATTTATTTTATACAAAAATTATTCTATTTAAATAATTAAATTCTCGTATTTAAGTTCTGATATTAGGAATTGATTAAAAAAAATTTCAATCAAAATTTTAGGAATTATTTAAATTTTAAAAGATTTTGAAATTATGTTCTTTGAAAATTTAAGGGAAGCAAATAAGTATAAAAATGTTTAAGTTTCTATTTTAAAAAAATATATTAATTACATTATTTTTCTTAAATTCTATAAAAAAAAAATTGAATTTTGGAAGAATTACAGTTGCATCAATTTTTAAAAATAATTAAATTTCAAAATATTTTTAAAATTATTTGAAATTGTTTAAAAAATTAATTTTGTAAATTTTTGAAAAATATAAAAATTTTGATAAATAGTACGCAGTGTAATAGTAAAGCAGTAGAAGTGAAATATAGTATATAAATTATAAAAAAAAAAATGTCTGAAAAGTAGAAGAGAAATTATATCGCTGATGCGTAGAAAATTCCGCTGTTTTATTATTAGAAATATTAAACATATAATCAGTTTGGAAAAAAAGGTTTATCTAATTCATGTATGTATTCTTTTATAGATGTAATAAATTATTATACAAACTGGAAAATATGACCAATTATTTTGTCAAGGCGATTTATTTACTTCTTTTACCGTACTATTTATATACAACTTTTTGCGCCAAGTTTTTTTTTTTATTATTTAATTCGATTTTTTGGAATTTTAATTGTATATTTTCATTGAAAGTGGCTCATTTCTTGCAGTGCGATTTAAAAATAAGGAGGGGGAGGGGTTGTGACGCAAGAGTGGGAGAAATTATGAGAGTGAAAGAGAAATTTTCCGTCTTCTCTCTCGTACTCATTACCCCCACTCAAGTCAATATGAAGCTTAATATCAATAATTTGAAGAAATAATAAATTTTTGGATGCACTACCAAAAACATCAGGAAAAATTGATAGATTTAAATTGAAGGAAATGGCAAAAATTTATGTCTCATGAAAAAGGGAAAAATTTTTATTCCACTAGTAAAGTTTCTTATTATAATTTATAAATATAATAAAATTTCCCTTGTTAACTCTAAAATTATTAATTATACTATATATTAATAATTATGTATCAAATATATATGCTAATTTTTCATTTCAAGAATAATAATTTTAGTTTTCAATTTAAGTGTAGGTACAAATATGTTTTTTTAGAGTATGAATATTTTAAAGTTTGTTGATAAAATAGTGTCATTATTTTTATTTTTTTTAAGTATTTGATATAATAAGAATATAAAATTCTGCACCTGAACCAAGACTTTCGAAAATATAAATAAAATTTCGAATCGTGCTATGGTTCACAGTACAGTGTTGTGTTTAACTATCAAAATGTACGCTCTAACAAAATGTGTTACTTTATCAAAAACAATGAAACTTCGTTGTACCTTATTGCTTTTAGAAATATTGTAAGTAGAGTATTAAATAATATATTATAATTAAGCTAATTTTTTATGTAACTTTATAACACATGGCCTGTAAATTAAAATTTACATATAATAGTCATATTTGAAATCAATTTTTATTTATAACGTAACCCATGATCAGTAAATTTTGACATAACTTTACAACCTTTTACCTGTAAGTCAAAATCTGAAGTATCGAAATTTGAAAAGACGCCCCTTTACCCATAAGTCAAAAACAGGTAAAATTTAACACCTCAAAATTGTGTCGAATCCGAGGACAAATCGTAACGAATTAGGTTTATAATGTAACATAAATTTTGATGTAACATAATGTTCTTTGGCCTGTAGGTAAAAATATGTCAAATTTGATCTAACGGACCCTAGGGGGGGGGCGTTACCTTAATAGTTATATTTCGTAACAAGGGCGCAAAATAGGTGATTGCGACGATGGCGAAATCACCTTTGCGCCCATGATGCGAACATAATTTTTTGTCCTAACTGCATGGAAAGTATGGCATTGAGGGCACGCACGATTAAACTCTCATATTAGTTAAAAATTAAGCTCTATATAAACATTATATCGAATGAAGTCTCTAATGATAGAAGTTTTAAAATAGAAATAAAAAACAATGTATTCTGGAAACATAGTATTTATTTAGAACGTAGTAATTAATAATTGAACAAAACTGAAACAGGAACTTTTAAAATTGACAATTTTGATAAACGAAATGGGAACAAAACCAAATATCTCATTATTTTTTTTAGAGAAAATAAAAAAAAAATTGCAAATTTTTATAGACAAAATAAAACAAGTTGAAAATGTTTGCAGTTTTATAGTCAACATAAAAAGAAAGTCGAAAATGTCGCATTTTAATGAAGAAAATCAAATAATTAACAAGCTTCTCCCACTTCCGGGCGTAATGTATTACTTTGCGCCCGCCTTAAGTGCCCGAAATGACATACTTTCCGTGCAGGTAGGACAAAAAATACTTTTTGAATCAGTTGAGATGGTGAAATAATTTTATCAGAAGTAAAATATTTGAATAAAATTAAACCTACCAATAGATGCCAAAAATTTTTTAAATTTTAAAAAAGAATTTTATAAAATATAATAATTTTAGATAATTTTCTTTGAATGATATATAATTTTTTAAAAATTGTTGAAAATTTTAAAACAGTTAAAATTGTTTTTTCTATTTTCTGATAAAAAAGAAAGGGTATTTTACTGCATTATCACATATCACAACATGTTTACTACTATTAATAAAATATGAATCTTATAGGTATAGTAGATATTAAAATGATCATGAGGATTTTTATATGACATTTTGCTTTACATATAAATAATTTTTATTTACACACGGAAAATTTATTCTAGCTTATGTCTTGCTGCATTACCCTTATCAAGAGCACTAAATAATGATACGACCATTCGTAAGTACTAAGAAAAAAAAAATATGAAATGTGAAATATTTTTTGTTCTTTAATTTAAATATGTATTCCATGAAAAATTTAAAAATTAATATTTTCAGAATCATAAATTATCTAATATATAGACATAAGAAAAATGTAATAATATAGTTATAAGAATCTTTTTTTACTAAAACTAAAAATCTACATAAAATAATTATATATAGATCCAGACGATTCAGCAGAGGACAGAGAATTTTGCTTCAAACCAGAATGTATACACACAGGTTGGAAGAATTTTTTAAATAGCATTTAGCTATGTAGTCTATTAACGTATTTTTCGGTGGATAATACCTAGAGGATAATACCTTAACAATGATATTCCTTATTTTCTATAGCATCAAGAGTGTTAAGATATATGGACACAAATTTTGATCCATGTGATAATTTTTACAAATTTGCTTGTGGTAAACTCATAAACAACAATCTTATTCATGGGGACAATTCAGTAGATGAGTTTTCACTGATTACAAAAATTATTCGTGAAAAAATGACGGTTTATCTACAAAATGAAACTTTACCTAATACTTTACCAAGATATGCCAGATTAATTAAAACATTTTATAACAGCTGCACTGATAAATGTAAGATCATTTTATACAATTTCAAATTCTTTTATAATATATATATATATTTTATGTTGAAATTCATACATAAAATAAAATTATTTGATTTTGTCCGACATTTTTTATCTTATATCTAATTGCATAATTTTTGCGCAGATTCTAAAAATTTTAGAAAAACAAATTTAACTTCAATTATGGAATTAATAAATAAAACCAATGGATGGCCTCTTCTAGAAGGTGATTCTTGGAGAGAAGAGAATTTCCAATGGGAAAAATTTGGCTTCTCCACCGAAAATATTACCGTTTTGGATAACAATTTTATTCGGTTATCCATAATTGTTGACGATAAAAATAATTCATACAGAAGATTGTTGGTATTTATAAAATTATATATAATATTATATGCCTTTAAAGAAGCATAGAATTAAATTCTTTAAATAAATATAATTCATCAACCCAGATTAATCAACCGCAAAAATTTATTACCTCTCGAAAATTGTACAATAAATTACTTACCTTTGGACAATTGTTTGGAGTAAAGAGAAAAGATGTTGCAAATAATTTAAAACAAATCTCGGAAGTTGATAACCAGCTGTATAGTGTAAGTATTAAAAAATTATAAAACGCTCCTAAAAACGTTCCTTTCTACTGAAAAATGTATTTACAGATATATGTACCAAACAAAAATAAAGATGATTTTTTTGAAAGAATGACTGTAAAGGAACTAATCCGAAAATATCCAAATATATTGTGGAGGAATTTTTTTAATACGGAAATAAAGCCACATCAAATTGATGATGACGATGTTATACTTGTTGACCATATCCGCTACTTTGATAATTTTACCCAACTTATTAGAAATATTTCAAAAAGAGATCAGGCAAACTATCTTATGTGGAGAGCAATTTACAGAATTTCAGCATCATATGTTAACGCAATTCACACAGAATATGATTCACAAGAAATATGTTATGATATTACTGTCGGTAATTTTAAAAATGTTTTTGGACTTTTGTATTCGAAAATTAATTTTAACAAAGACTCGTTTCCAAAAGATGTAGATGAAATGTTTGATAATATTTATAATGAATATAGGACTATTCTAAAGAATGTAAGTGAAAATAATTTCTCTTTAACGAAATTAATACCGATGAAAAAAATATCTATTTTTCGTTTTTCTTTTAGAATTCTTGGCTGGATAATGAAACGAAACTTAAAGCATTAGAAAAGCTTGAATCCATGATTATTGTACCACCAACTCAATATCTCTCTCATGATGACAAAGAAATTGATGAATATTACAAAAACTTGGAAATTACACCAGGCGATTATTTTCGGTCGTTGGTAAACATTTTAAAATTTTATGCATACAAATATTTTGTAGACTTGGACTATCCAGTGAATAAGACAAGTTGGACAGAGATACCTTGTGCATCAGATGTAAATGCTTTTAATAATGTAAACAAAAATCTTATTGGTGTGTATATTAAAATTTTAATGTTAATAGATTAAAATTATCACTACGTAATCGCAATATTTTCTTTATCAAATAAAAATACTTTTAGCTTTTATGCCGGCCATTTTTCAAGGAGTTTTTTTCGACAAAGAAAGACCTCAATATATGAATTATGGATCAATTGGATCTACAATTGGACATGAAATAACTCATTCTTTTGATAGTCGAGGTAGAAAATATGATAAAACAGGAAACTTTTTCAATTGGTGGACTGCAGAAGCTAATGAATCATTTCTTTCTAAAGTTCAATGCATAATTGACCAACACAACAACTACAGAGTCGAGGAAGTTGGTTTAAATGTAAGTTTCTTAAATTATATAAGTATTCATCAAATAAATAAAAGGTGATGGTTATCTATCTACATAGGAATCTTTAACAACTAGTTGCAGTAGCAGAAAAATTTTTAATTTAATTTAGTCCATTAAGAAAACATAATTTTGATAAATATTTTACAGATAAAAGGGAACGAAACGCAAAGTGAAGATACTTCAGATATTGTAGGAATTAATGTTGCATATTCAGCTTATGAAAATTATATGAAAACTTATGGTCCTGAGCCATTGTTGCCGGGTGTCAATTACACACAACGTCAACTCTTTTGGATTAGCTACACACACACACACATTGTGCAACAAAGACAACGCAAGAACTTAAGTGGATTGTTGATAACGGTCCGTACAGTACTCCCGAATTTCGAGTTATCGGTTCCCTTTCCAATAGTTTGGAATTCGCAAAAGATTTCCAATGTCCGACAGGCAAGAAAATGAATCTGAAAAATAAATGTTCTGTCTGGTAATTTTTTTTTGTAAATTTATTAATGAAAGAAAGATTACTGTTACCTCTTGAGTTGTATTCCAAGTATTGTACTTTTAATATAATAGTTAATAATAGTGATAATATCATTACTATATATTATACTTTTATCTGTAGTCTTCAATGCGATGAAGGGAGAAAGAAAATATTACCTGTATTCTCAGAGTTAATATAGAATAAAATAAATAAAAATTTATAAGTAATATTTATTTATTTATATACACTTATATCCCTGCCCTTCTCTCCTTCATCAATATTTCTAGCATAGGAATTCAAAATGAATATCAAGATTTAAAGGTCCTCAAAACTATCCGAAGAGGAACTTTTAGAAATGACGTCAATTGAAAGTGTCACTAAAAATAAAACAATTAACATAGGAAAGCTATTTAGTTTGTCACTTTAAAAGCAAAGATAAGCATTATCGAGCAATAGAAAGATGACTATATGACAAATAAGTCAGAATGGAAAATAATTTCTTTGTTTAAATATATTCGGACAGAGTAGTAGAAATGCAAAAAGATGACCTAAGATTCATCTTGATCCGGCAAGGGGTATGGTGACACTAAAAAATCCCATAAGTAACAGAAGGATATCCTAACTTTCTGGAAACATGCTCAACTTCTCGTTTCCTACGGAGAATACTGGAGCAGACGGTTTGTATCGCAGGTTCCTTGTCACTACCCCTGTAGATATTAAGTTCGCAATCCTCGTGTCCAACATCGTGGTCGATAACACAATTCACTTCTTCGCTTCCCTTGGTGCAATTTGATGCCCCAATTCGTAATTTTATGTTGTACTGAACCTCGCTAAGAGGTGGATAAGAACTGGCTTCTTTAAATTTCATGAGGATTATCTTTCTGTCTTTGGCGCTTTCCACCGGAGAAACATGACTTTTGAGTAAATTTTCGACGTACTGCTTAATTTCCGGATCTTCAAGTTCTAACTTTTTGGGAGCATCCTCAACTTCTCGTTTTCTACGAAGAACACTGGAGCACATAGTTTGTACCGCAGGTTCCTCAGTGCTTCCTCTATAGACATTAAGTTCGCAATCCTCGTGTCCAACATCGTAGTCGATGACACAATTCTCCTCTTCTTCTTTGCTGCAATTAGATGTCCCAATTCGTAATTTTATCTTATACTGAACCTCGCTGGGAGGAGGATAAGAACTGGCTTCCTTGAACTCCTGGAGAATCAGTTTCCTATGTTTTCCTCCTCTGGAATCATGGGTCTTCATAAAATTATCCACGTACTTCTTAATATCCCCGTCTTCCATAGTTAGTGCTTCACGTTTCCTTCTCCCGATTCTAGAGCATCTGGTTCTGACCCACTCCTTGTTTCCCTCTCTGTAGACATTGATTACACAATCATCGGAACCAAAAGTGGAATCGTATCTACAGTCCTGGTGCTTCTGACCCTTTGTACAGTTGTCGTTCCCTATTCTCAGTTTGATCTTGTATCGGAGACTCCCACTTGGCGGATATGCAATAGCTTCGTCAAATTCCAACAGAACTGAGTTCTTATCCTTCGCTGCTGATAAAGGGGACACGTGTCTTTCGACTGCCAAATCGACATATTTCCTTATTTCCGGATTGTCCAGGCCTAGACTGACTAAATCTTCACTTCTTTTTGTTCTAATTGAATAACACTCAATACTCACAGGTTCATCAACAATTCTCTCCTGCCAGACGTAAACAATACATTCCGCCTTTTTGCAATCGTCCATCTTTTTACCATCACAATTGTTCATTAGTATTCTGATTTTATAAAGAAGACTCTGTCCCGGTTGATATGTGTAGCCATCCAGCACCTTATCCAAAGTTGAACCACTCGAATGTGACATTGTGTGGGCATATTTTTCAACTCCTATTGTGGCGTATTTTTGGGCATTAGCATCATTTGGATTTAATTTCTTCGGTTCTGAGGTGTCTCTTTTTTTGCGCTTCAATTCATCACAGTCGAATGTTATTATTGGTTTATCGGACGTCTCAGTGCAATTATCTCTAAATACTCTGAATACACAATTTTTCGAATTGTTCTCATCGTTTTTTACTCGCATTGATATACGATGCATTAGAGTTCCATTTGATGGGGGGAAATAGACGGCTTCTCTTATTTCTTCAACGAATGAATTATTTCTAACTTGATTGTTTGTTTGGGAAATTTCATTTTGCTTGAATGTAGTTTCGTCATTTGTATTTATCTGTAAGGGAAAAATTGTATTATTTAGAAATAGTTGACATTTGGATGGAAATGTTTTATTAAAAACTTTTTGAATTAGTAACACTAGAAAAAAAAAATATTTTTGAGGCGGTTTTTAGGTTATGAACCTATAATCTCATGCTTCTTAGGTCTCTTTCTTCAGTGCTTTCGTAACATTTATAAAAAATAATTTCTCGAACTTTTATAAAAAAAATCCCAAAATTTTTTTTTCTCTATAAAAAAGCAAATTTATCTAAAAACTCAAAAAAAAAAGATATATCACAGGTACTCACCGATTTTTCAACAACTGGCAAAGAAATAACTCCATTTACCAAAAATGTGTACAAAAAAATAAAAACAATTATTATAGAACTTTGTTTCAGCATTTTTGTCATTTTCGAAAAAAAAAACTATCACTGTTAATAATTTATTGACATCTTCTCTCAAAAATTTATGAATTCAAAAACTAATCCACTTAATATAAATTTCCACTAAAACTTAGAAGCACTGAATAATATATATGATAAGATAATTTGTAAAAGTACATCTCTTTGTACTGATCAGTATGTCTATGGAAATGTTTGCATTTACTTAAGATTCAGATAATTTAATCGCAGAGTGTATGAAAAATAAAATTTTTTTATGAATGATGAATATTATGAATATTTATATTTATAAATTATGAATTCACTGAAATTTACTATACGTATCTATAAGGTCGCGTTCTGATTGACTTTAAAAGATAACCTCTATAATTGTTTTGTTTTTATTTAAATAGGAAGAAGAATTTTATTTATATTTACTTTTTTCGTCAATTTTAATTATTGATTTTTTTCTTTAAACAAGATAATTAAACATTTTTTTATTGCTTTCACTGATAACTATAAAAATTTTAAAAATATTTTTTAAAACTTGAAGGGTGCTCAGGGTGCTTATTGTCGAAGGTCAATTTTAAATTTCTTTACTATGAGCACTTGTGAGAGAAGTTCATACAAAAAATTAAAAAATTAAAACAATTATTATTATAATATAATTTTATTATTATTATTATTATTATTATTATTATATTATTATTATTATTTGGGTCGTTCACAAACTACGTCACGCTTTTTCGGACTGATTTTTACCCCCTCCCCCCCTTCTTCACATTTTTTACATACAAAAAAAAATTTTTCCACAGTTCGTCACACACAGCTTAACACCCCCCCCCCACCCCTAGGAGTGTGACGTAGTTTATGAACGACCCCATTATTATTATTATTATTATTATTATTATTATTATTATTATTATTATTATTATTATTCTAAAATTATTTTTAAATATAAATATGACGCGCTCCTTAAAAAGATACTTGAAAGAAGGAAAGAAGTAAAAATTGGAGGTTATGTTTATAATTTTTGTAGCAAAAATACAGAAGAAGAATTAATAGTTCTTAAAAATTATTGATCTTCAAGTCTTCGGTACATTCGAAATATTCAATAAAAACTGGTTTCAAATTTAAATAATCAAACGGAAATTTTTTATCAAGATGAATTTAACACATAATAACCTATAATTTATTTATTTTTCATAATAGGTGCCTTTCTTTATTTTCAATATATTATTTATTATTTCTATTATATTTATTATTTATTATTTTCCAAATTTAAAGAAAAGTACTTTTTAAAATTCAAATAAAAGTTATTTTTCAAAATTTAGAGAAAAAATAACTTTTAATAAAGTTTCACGAATGAATACAATTATTTTTCAAAATTTTAATAAACCCTTCAAAACAATTCAATTATATTTATAAAAAGTAAAATTCTTTGCAAAAATTTAATTATTCTCAAAACAATTTCAGAAAAGAATTTAATTTTTTTTTAATTTGTTATAAAATTTTTTCAAAAGAATTCAATTATTTTATAAAATTTTAATAAATAAAAAAAAAAAATTATATTTATAACAAATAAAATTCGTTGCAAAAATTCAATTACTTTCAAAAAAATTTCAGAAAAGAATTTTATTTTTTTAAAAAACTTCAGAAAAGAATTTAATTTTTTTTTAATTTGTTATAAAATTTTTCAAATAAATTCAATTATTTTATAAAATTTTAATAAATTCTTAAAAAAAAAATTAAATTATATTTATAAAAAGTAAAATTTGTTGCAAAAATTCAATTATTTTCAAAAAAATTTCAGAAAAGAATTTAATTTTTTCTTAATTTGTTATAAAATTTTTCAAAAGAATTCAATTATTTTCTAAAATTTTAATAAAATTCAATAATTAAATGTTGAATTTCAATTTTTAACAAACACTAGGTATTATTTTAAAAACTTGAAAAAAAATTATTCATAAAATATAATTATTTTCTAAATTTTTAATTAAAATTACTATAATGAAACTCCATTATTTAAAAAAAAATGCAAAGAAATTCTTCAAAATCAATTTAAATTCCAACAAAATTCTTCGCGAGAATTCAATTATTTTTTTAAATAATAAAATTCTTCAAAGAAATTCTATTATCGAATTTTTTTGATAAATTTTTTTTACAACAATTCAATGATTTTCAAAACATCAAAACATTAATTTTAAATTTGAAAATATTTAAAAAGAAAAGTTATAATTTTTGCTCCTCGGCACACTTTGAAAGCTTTAAATTTTTTTTTAAAAATAATTAAAAATTAAAAAAAAAAATAATTTTTTAATTAAGAGCATTTGAACCTTTATGACGTCACAATTTGTGTAAAGCATGTGTTTTAAAACTGTGACGTCATAGTGGTTGAAATGCCCTGAAAAAAGAATATTTATTGGTAAAATATTTTTTAAAGAATATAAATAATAAAAAAATAATTTTTTAAGTAAAAAAAGAATATTTATTGGTAAAAGGTAAAATATTTTTTAAAGAATATAAATAATAGAAGAATTATAGAAAAATATTTATAAATATATAATAATAAAATAAAATTTTTTATTGCTGAAAATAAAATAAAAAATTTTCAACTTTAAATATCGGTATAATATTATTCTTAAATAGAAAGTTCTATTTATTCGAGAGTGAAAATACAGCAAAATAATTATGGGGGTCGTAGGCTCTTTTCGTGTTTACAAAATTATCTGATTACAAATATTAGTCATTTGAAAGTTCTCCTTGAGTGAATATCCAAAAATTGAAAAATTTTCCTTTCAAGTCGAATTTTTACATTTAAAATAAAAAAGAAAAAAAAAATAGTGTGTGAAAAAAATAGAAAAGAAACTGTATTTGAAAATTAAAAAAAAAAGGTGTTTCTCTTTTTCTCGCCGAGTGGAAAATTTCTATCGATAAAAATGGCGAAGCCAAACACTGAGAAAATGGTGGAGCTGGCAATTTCACATCTCAACGACAGACATGGAACATCATTGCATAAAGTCAAAAAGTACATTACTGAAAATTTTGATGTGAATATTGATAATTATAAAAGACATATCACCAAGTGCGTGAGGAAACTTCTTGAAAATGGCACTTTACTGCAAGTTAGCGGATTGGGAGCGAATGGAAAATTTAAATTTCCCCAAAATGTCAAGAACTCGGTCAAGAAAGCAATGAAAAAGGGTGAAAAATTAAAAGTAAAAATTTTAAAGAAAAAAAACAATGATATGAAGGAAAAAGCCAAGGAGACAAAAAAGAAACCAATGACATTGAAAAATAACAAGAAAATGCCGAAGACCACTGAGAATAACAATAAGGACGTGAAAAAAAATATTAATAAGAAATCGACGCAAGAATCAACATCGCAGACGAGAGGGAAGAGAAATGTTACAAATAAAGACTCGACAATGACAATGAAACCGATGAAATCCAAAGAGACGTCGAAAATGAAAAAAACAATGCGAACCGATGATGATAAAAATAAAAAAGTGCAATTTAAAAAAATTGTTGAAAAATCTGCTGCTGGAAAAGTGAAAGATTCAAAAAAATGAAAATAGAAAAAAAAAGAATAAAGTGTTTACAGTGTTAAAATTTAGTGATGATGACTTAAATAAAAAAATTGAATTAAATTTAAAAATTTTTCACATTCAATATTTATTGATATTTCAATAAAAAAAAAATATTGATTCGTTAAATTTAAATTGTAAAAATATTAAATATTAAAAAAATGACAATTATTGTTCTTTTGTTACAGTATAAAAATTTCAAAATTAAAAATTTCGAATTCTGAAATTAATTTTTATACAAAGGATTGTAAAACAATTGTTAATATTGTTAAACATAAAAATATCAAAATTTTTTTTTTTTGCTTAAATGCAAAATGTTAAAAATTGTAATTGCAAACAGAAAAAAAAATTTCGAATTTGTTAAAATTAATTGTTAAAAGAATGTGTCAAACAATAGGAATTTTGTTTAATATTGAAAACATAAAAAATTCGAATATTTTCATTTCGTTAAAAAGAAGTTAAAAATTTTTTTAATTTATTATAAAAAATTCTAACCATTGGATACAAATTTAAAAAATTTAATCATATTAATTCGCTAAATTTAAATGTAAAAAAAAAATGTTAAACAATATTGTTAATTGTAAGCAGCAAAAAAATTTCATATATTCAATTTTTCCAATTCGTTTATAAATTTATTAAAATGTGAAAAATTGCAAAATTAAAAATTGCAAAATTAAAAATTGTTAAATTGTAAGCGGAGACAAAAACTTTCAAATTTAATATATTGTGAATAATTGGCTAAAAATTTCAAAATGAAATATTTTCAAATTTAAGATGTAAAAAATTGCAAAACAATAAAATTGTTTATCGTAAGCTGACAAAACTTTCAAAATTTAATATTCGTATAACTAATTCGCTAAACTGATAAATTAAAATTGTAAAACGGATAAAAAATGAAAATTTGAAATTTAATTTTTCAAAAGTCTGAAAGTGAAAAACAATTTAAAATATTATCGAGAGACATAAATTAATTTTTGTATGCATACGATATTTATATGTTATGTTTACTAATATTTTTCTCTAAACCGAATGATCTCATTACATTGCATAACGTCTCTCTTTAATGTTATTTATCTACTTATTTATTTCATTATTTATTTTTAAATTTAAGAACAAAAAATTGAAGGAAAAAATAATTAAATTGTTATCCGCTTTTTTCCTACACATATTATTTGATATTTATTTTTTTTTTCAAAAATTTATTGTCGAAAGAAATGTATTTATTTCGTTTTTATGTTTAGTATCTGTTAGTATATAAAATCGATTTTCAAAGTACAATAAAAATTATATAATTCCGTTAAATTATTTTCCACTGCGTTCATTTATTATTATCACCTTCAATAAAACGAAAAACAAAAATTTGAAAGAATTTTTTTTTTATATTTTTTATTTCAAAAATTATTTTAAAAAATAAAAGAGAAAATGTTATGTTTCAAAAAATAATTTAACAACTTTTTTTTAAATTTTATTTATTTTTTTTTTTGTTGGTATTTATTTCTCAATATTTTAAAAAATAAAAAAATGTTACATTTCAAAAAAATAATTTTTGTACAACTTTAAGGGCATTTGAACCTTGATGACGTTTCAGTTTGTGCAAAGCATGTGTGACGTCATCAAGTTTCAAATGCCCTTAAAGAAATTTAAAAAATTTTATTTTGTTTATTGTTGTATTGTTTTTTAAAAAAATACCCTCTATTACTGTTATTTTGAAGAGTAAATTAAAAATGTTTATAAAATATAAAAAATGAAAAAAATTTTAAATATAAAAAATTTTTATTAATTTTTACTTTTTATTAAAAGATTATTAAAAATGTATGTTCCACTTTTTGGATAATAATTTTTTTTAAATGTTATTTCTCTTGTTTATCGTTATTTTAAAGATATTTTTTAAATTCAAATTTTTTTTTCATTTTTAAAAATTTTCAATTTTCTTTGTTTGCAATTTTTTTTTTAATTTAATTTTATTTTCTTTCTTGTTCTATTGTTATTTAAAAAATGCCTCTAGTACTGTCATTTTGAAAAGAAAATGTTTATAAAATAAAAGATGAAAAAAATTTTAAAGAAAGAAAATTTTTATTATTTTTTACTTTTTATTAAAAAATTATTTAAAATTTTCTTATTTTTAAATAATAATTTTTTTAATGTTAATTCTTTCGTTTATTGTCATTTTAAAGATATTTATTAAATTAACTTTTTTTTTAATTTTCAAAAATTTTCATTATTTTTTGTTTAACAATTTTTTTTAATTTAATTAAATTTTGTTTATTGTTGTATTGTTTGTTAAAAAAATGCCCTCTATTACTGTCATTTTGAACAGTAAATTGAAAATGTTTATAAAATAAAAAATGAAAAAAATTTTAAAAAAAGAAAATTTTTATTATTCTTTACTTTTTATTAAAAGATTATTTAAAATTTTCTACATTTTAAATAACAATTTTTTTTAATGTTAATTCTTTCGTTTATTGTCATTTTAAAGATATTTATTAAATTAATATTTTTTTTGAATTTTTAAAAATTTTCAAATTTTTTTTGTTTAACAATTTTTTTTAATTTAATTTAATTTTTTTATTGTTGTATTGTTTTTTTAAAAAAATGCCCTCTGTTACTGTCAATTGGAAGAGTAAATTGAAAATGTTTATAAAATAAAAAAATGAAAAAAATTTAAAAAAAGAAAATTTTTATTATTTTTTACTTTTTATTAAAAGATTATTTAAAATTTTCTACTTTCTGGATAATAATTTGTTTTAATGTTAGTTCTCTTGTTTATTGTCATTTTAAAGATATTTTTTAAATTAAAAAAGTAGGAAGTATTTTAAACAAAAATAGAAAAATTAGTTTATAGAAAATTTTCTAAACAATTTTTTTTTTATTATTTCTTTTGTTTATTGTTGTATATTATTGTTATTTTTAAGTATATTTTTTAAATTAAAAAAAATAGAAAGTATTTTAAAATTTTAATTCAAAATTCTTCGCTATTCATTTTAATAATAAAATATTTGTTTGTTAATTTTTTTTTTTTTGCAATATTATTAATTTTAATAAAATTTCATTAAAAATGTTCCAGAATCTTTTTTTTTAAATAATTTAATAAAATCTCTAAACAATACAAAAAAAAATCTTTAAACAATAAAACAATAGAAAAATTAAATTTCTTATTTAGTAAGTTTGGTAAGTTTTTTAATTTTCCAAAATTGAATAAAAAACAAGATTCTAAAGATAGAGAAAATAATTTACAAACGTAAATTTTCAATTTTTTAAAACATTTTGAATTTCGAAAAAAAATCTTTTTATACTCTCGAAGGTGGGATTTTATAGAAAAAAAATTAAATTTCCGATTCTTCCAAAATTTATTGTACATATAAAATTTTATTATACAAGTTTGAACTTTAAAGAAAACGATTTTTTTTCTTATTGAATTTATGGTAGAATTTTTGTATATATATTCTGTTGCATTTAAATTGCATCTTCTTTAAAAAAAAAAAAAAAAAAAAAAAAAAAATTGCTCGCTGTCGATTTATTACCTTGCAGACATTTCACGGTCAACAACTATTATGGAAAAATTAAGAATAAGCTAATTTTATAATTTTTAACTGTATAGTATAGTTTTTGGGACGATATATATAAAAGTGAAATGAGAAGCACACGTTCAATATTAAGTAACATTTTGGCTGTTCAGGATTAAACTCTCAATTCCAAAAGAGACACAATATTCTTTCAACATGAACGCCATTCTTGCCATCCTTGCACTTTGCGTCGTTGCTGTCTTTGTAAGAAATAATGCACATTTTTAATTTATTTCATTCTTAGAACGTATGATTTCTTTCTTTTTTTTTCAAGAAAAATTGAAATTTAAAATTTATAATTATTTTTTTCTAAATCTCATGCAAAATTCAAATTGTTGTTTGTTAAATTATTTATTTACAATAATTTTCAAAAAAAAAAAAAATAAATAAATAAATAAATAAAAATTAAGCAAATAACTGCTTAAATAAATAAAAGGAACAAGTATTTTTGAAAAACTGCTTATTTTTGCCAAAAAAAAAAAATAAAAAATGAAACTTTTTTGCATTTTTTTTCCTAAATGAAAAAATGTAAAAATAAAAAAAAATGAAATTATTTTTTGAAACAATTTAAAAATCGAGTCAATTTAAATCTTTATTAAATAAACAAGAACAAAATTATTATTTTTCTGAAAAAAATGTTTATTTTTGTCAAAACAATAAAAAATTTTATTTCTTGAAACAGTAAAAGTGAAAAAAAAAAATTACATCGCAATTTTTTTAAAATTATTACAAAATAAAGTCCACGAAAGAAAAGGAATTTACTTTTTAAAAAATTGACTTCAATCATTTTTGTTACAAATATAAATAAAAATGTTAATTGTCAATATTTACACTGTAAATATTAAAAAGTAAAAAATTAAAGAAATATGAAAAAAATATTATTAAAAAATTGGTTTTTAATTTCTCATTAAAAATTTCCTTTTTTTTTATTTTTGTATATTTTATTATCTTCTTTAGTAACAATTTCTACAATGAAACTTATTATTTCGTCAGTGTTTATAATTATAAATTACAAGTTTCAAATTAATTTTGTTTCACATAAAATAACAAAAATTAAAAAAAAAAAAAAATGTAAAAATGTATGGAATGAATGCAAAAAAATATTATTTATTCAAAAATTTTAAATAAGTAGGTGTACAAAATTTTTTTTTTTTTTTTTTTGACGAAAATTTGGATTTTGAATGTAGAAATTATGTTAATAATTATTTTCCTTTATATCTATAAATATTGATTGTACTTTCTTTTTGTTTAGTTTTTTATTTTTACTTTTATTATTTACTTTATTTAAAAATTGAAATTAAAAAATTGAAATTAAAAAATTAAAATTAAAAAATTAAAAAATTAAAATTAAAAAAGTAGAATTAAAAAGTTAAAATTAAAAAAGTAAAATTAAAAAAATAAAATTAAAAAGTTAAAATTAAAAAATTAACATTAAAAAAATAAAATTCAAAAATTAAATAGATACATTTGAAATTAGTCATTTAAAAAAATTCTTCAAATAATTCACTTCGAAATACTTCCCGAAACGAAATATCTGCTTAATAATCATTTTAATAGTACTTTATAAAAATTATAACTACCGGGATTCGAACCTCAATCAGCATTAAAAAATATATGGTGCCTTGCGCCTCACGACCAAATGATCACACTAATAATAGTATTTTATAAAATATTTATTCTATAATTATTAACTATTATTACTTATTAAATTTGAAGAAGTTAACAATTTTATTTATTTATTATTATCTTATTTATTATTATTTTATTTATTATTTATTATTTATTATTATTATTTATTATTAAACAAAATTATAATTTTGTTTAATATATTATAATTTTATGAATATTATAATTATAAAAATAATATTGTACAAAATATTATAATTTTGAGCATTAAAATAAATATAATTTTATACAAAAATAAAATTTGTTTTTAAAGGCCGATTTCAAGGAAGAGTACGATCAACACAGGGCCGTTTGTATTACTGAAAGTGGAGTAAGTCCAGGTAATAAATTAAAATCTAATTCAATTTTGCAATTTTTTAATAAATAAATTTATTGCACAAAATTAAAAAAAAAAATTTTTTTTGTTATTAGTGAAAATTTATTTATTATTAGAGTATCAAAAATTTTACTATAGAAACACTGAAATTCTAATTGCGTAATAACATACTAATTAATTAAAAATTATATTTTATAAATTTTGTTACTTAACTTTTAAAAAATCAATAAAAGTATAGCTCCTAGGTTATAATATAAATAAATAATTTAAAATTTGAACATTAATATTTTCGTGAAAATATTTTAATTTTTATATTTACAATTTTTTTTGTTTTATTTTATTTTATTTAATTTTATTTAATTATTTAATTTTACATTATTTTGCAGATGCTGTGAAAAATGCCAGGGAAGGAAAAATTGATGAGAACGATAATAAATTGGCCTGCTTTTATTCCTGTTTATTGAAGAAGTTTGGCATTGTAAGAAAATTTATTTATACGTAAAAAAATTTGAGTTTTTTTTTATTTCATTTGTATAATTAATTTTTTATTATTTTACTTTATATATTATATTAAATAAAAATTGTCTTTTTGAAAAAAAATCATCCTATAATATTGACAGAATTGAAATAATAAATGCTTAAAATTTTATAGATGACCGCGGAAGGAACAATTGATGAAGAAGTTGCTCGCTCAAAAATTCCGGCTTCGATTCCAAAGGAGAAAGTTGACTTTGTTCTCACCAAGTGCAGTGGACTGAGTGAGTATATATAAATTTTAGATATTTTTAATCAAATTTTTAGAAAAACTAAATTTTTGAATAAAACGAGTAGAAAATTTTTTTTTTTTAAATTTTTAATATACTATCTTAGATTAATATACTAGATGCGGCGAGGCGTTAGTTTAGGCACATGAATCCAGGGTGGCGTTAGTGTAGATCATGTGCCCACATGTGCCCTTCGTGTGCCTCTTATAATCGGACCAATCGGATTACTTCGTCAATCTTCGGTCTATTAAAGGCGGAAATGTTTGAAAATACTAACAAAGCGATCATTTCTCATTCAAATTTAAGATTAAAATTGTATACAATTTATAAAAAAAATTGTTGTTTTTCTTAACTATATATAATTAATTATAGTAAATTAAATTCTTTTATTTCGTTGTATATTTAAATGTGTGAATCCGGGAAAAAATAATGTTTTCGTGATCGCGTTCTCATCGTTCTCATTTAAAAAGAAATAAGAAAAGAATATTTTCAGTCAGGGTTTTTTGGTAAATATAGAGAAACGGTTTGATATCACGGTCTCATTTTGAGAGGATAAAATTTTGCGAGAAAATTATTTTATTAACGATTCAAAGTGGAGTAATTTGCGAGGTTATAATACATTTCCTTAGTTAAAGTCGCGGCCACTTCCGAGAATCGGCGCCACCTCCTTGACCACTGACACATAGATCTCACTTTTGCCAAAAATCCAACTTTTGTTATTTTGTTTTTCAATATTTATTTCAAAAATTACTTGCAAATTCCGAGAATATTCTTTATCATCATGAATTCCCCTAATTATCATGATAAATCGGAACTAAGTATCTCTAATTATTTAGGAGTGAGATATGAAACGCGGGAAAACACTTTTTGGGGGCGATTTTTCCAAACAAATGTTTTTAAACATTTCTCAATCAACAATTTTCAAAAGAAAAATTTTACATTTTACATTGATTTAATTGATCGGTCAATTAATCGGTTATTTGAATCAAATACATTTTTTTCAGTGTAAAATTTTTTCAGACAGAAAATATTTGTTTAAAAATTTAAAAATTTTTGCATTATAGAAATTTTATTATCGTTTATTATAAAGTATTCCTCATTTTTCAAACTTTATGTATTTTTTTAGCCTTTCCTATTCTATTAAACAAAATTTTTAAATTAAAATTCAGAAATCTAAATGATTTCCTCTTCAGGAAGTCTATCCAAAAAAATATACAAAATTAAAATAATAATAAAAATTATATACATGATTAAAATAAAAATAATTTAACAATAAATAAATAAAATAAAAATTAATGGATAATTATCTTACCAAAAAAAAATATAATTAAAATAGATGAAGACTTAAATTTTTATGCCCTGACGATGGAGTAGAGTCTCGAGTAAAAGAAAATTATAAAAAAATTAATATTCATCAAATAAATTTAAAAATAATTGAAAAAAATTGTTTAAATTTAAAATTGTGAAAAATAATAATCAATAATAAATTTAGTAACAAGTTAATAACAAATTAAAAATTAATTAATAAAAAAAATTAAAATTTATGAAACATTAAAAATACAATTATGAAAATTAATAATAAATAAAAATAATAAATAGCACATGCAAAATAAATAATAAAATACCATAAATAAATAAATAACGGTTCACAATACAATAATTCATAATAAAATAAATTAATAAAATAAAAATATGTAATTTCTCAAATTAAGTAAAAATATAGCTACGTATTTCAAACTGCAACGTCAAATTTAAAACTGAGCTCCAAACTCTATCGAGTCATTACATTATAATGAACATTATAATTATCTATTGATTTTTATTTTATTTATTTTTAAATTATTTTTATTATTATTATTTATTTTTTTGCCTAGGGAATTTTAGGAAATCTGCCTACAGATACCTTAAATTCTACACTCCAAGGTTATGTGGGGTTATTTAACTAATTAAAAAAATTAATTAATAATTAATTTAATAATTAAATAAATTATTTTAATAATACATTTAATAACTAAATTAATTAATTTAATTAATAATTAAAAAATTTTGTTTCAATTAAAAAACTAATTAATAACTTTTTATTATATAAAGGAAATTAATTACAATTAATAATCAAAATATTTTATTTTATTTATAAGAAAGTTAATTAAAAATAATAATTAGGTTTTTTTATTTTCAATTAAAAGTTCTTTATTTTTAAAAATTTTATTTTAAAAAATTGATTTATTAGTTTTTATTGAAAAACACGTTGTTTTCAAAAAAAAAAGTAGTGATATTGGCGAGAAATGAAATTCTAGCCTTTCACGACTCAAAAAACGTGATTTCCAAGCGGTATCCTTGGAAACGGCGAAAAGTTGAAGAGGGCAGCACTAACATACACTGAAAATTTAGTATGCTATATATATCGGTAGTCCCCACCATCGACCCTCGCCGCATCTAGTATATTTATCTAAGATACTATTATGTTTCTATTTTAATTTCAGAGGGACAAAATGAATGCGCCACTGGAATGAAAGTAATGAAGTGCTATTTGGAAAATAAAACTTTCACCCTTGTTTAAACAAAGATATATATTTTTTTTTTAATCTCATCGTCTTTTGTATACCTGCCAACATTGTATCAAATCTAAATAAAAAAAAAACTTTCTAAAAAAATTAGAAACAAATGAAAAAGTTTTTATTCTTTTTCAAAATTTTAAACTCGTAAAATATGCAAAGCGAATATTCAGCTTTGAAGTAGTATAACATTCTCTTCTTATTATCGAACATTTTTTATGAAACTTATCTATATCTATATTTTTATTATTTTCACAATATGTATATATATATTTGATATTTTTAAAAACAATTTTTACTTTTTGAAAAATTTATCACAATTCCGTCTGTTCTGTTTATTTAAAAATTGCTTATTACCAAGTTGAAGTGTAAAATTAAATAAATTTTCTTCTGCAAATTTTTTGTTAATAATTATCAAAAATGATTATGGCAAAACTAATTATTTTTTTTATACTTTTTTCCACTGCGAATACAATTGAAGACATAATTTGGAATGAGGAGGTGAGTTTTTAATGTAATTTATTTTTAATTTTTAATAAAAAGAATATTTTTTAATTTAATTAGAAATTACTTTTAAATACTTTAAAATACCAAAAATGTCGTCCGCTATATATAATCCGCAATTTTGAATTTTTTAAAATCTGAAATCGGATTCGTAATCAGCGACCCTGAAAACCCCCGAGTAAAAAGTTTCAAGTGAATCCGATGAATTTTAAAAAAATGTCGTCCGCCATTTTGAATTTTCAAAATCTGATATCATATTTGTAATCAGCGACCCCAAAAACCCCTGAGTAACAAGTTTCAAGTGAATCCGATGAATTTTTGAAAATGTCCGCCATATTGGATCCGCCATTTTGAATTTTCAAAATCTGATATCAGATTTGTAATCAGCGACCCCGAAAACCCCTGAGTAATAAGTTTCAAGTGAATCCGATGAATTTTTGAAAATGTCGTCCGCCATATATTATTATTATTATATATTAAAGAGTAATATTCTTTATAAGTTACGTTTTTCTTATTAATGGTTATATATATATATATACTCTGCATAAATACTATTTCTTTAAATTATTATTTTGACGCATGACCCAATTTTTATAAGCTGTCTTCATATTTGGGGTCCTATTTTTTTACTGTTTTAGAACAAGGAAGTTTCTATTGAAGCACCTCTTAAAAACTGTAGTGAAATATATTGCAAACAACCCTGGAGAATGATCAATTGGTATAATCAGATTTATCATCATAAAACTCACTTTGGCATAATTGTTAAGAAAGGTTCCGCTGTATCACTAAAAATTTCAGCAAAAGTTGATAATTTAAAGTTCTTCTGTCTCTCCCAAACAAAGAAAAGTCATAAGATTAATCTCAATGTCCTGCTTTTAAAATCAGTCATTATAACCATCATACCTGATAATGATTGTGTTCCTATGATTTCCGACTCCTACAACGCAAAGGTGAGAGTAACAATCAACACTAATTTCTGGATCGAATTGCCAACTTTCAAGTCCAATGATGTTGATAATTATTCAAAAGAAGCGGAGTCTGCATTTTACGATGATTTAAAACTATACGGATTTGTTGAAAACACTTATACCCAAATGTTGCTGTCATTCGATGATATTTCTATCATCAGGAAAAACAACTACACTCTGAATGATGGACTATTAAAGCAAAAGAAAGTTCTCAAGTATTATGATTCTCTGTTTGGCGTTGGCACTGTAAGAGGTTTGTGTAATTCGAAAACAATTTCACCCCAGGAGCATACGATTTTGTTTCTGATGAACACGTGTCCGAATGAGGGAACATGCGAGGTGGAAAGGCAAAGCAATTTGATAAGGATTGATAACAATTTAGATTGGTTGAAACCTTCTGGCAAGTTAAATATGACGCTATTGACTCAATTTGGACACTACTATGAGATTAGTAACAATCTTATTGGTTTTAAAGACATTGGCAATGTGTGGAGCATGATTTATGCTGTTTTCTTTCAACGAACCAACGATAAAGAAATGTACACCACGAGATCTTTAAATTCGAACTATGAAAGTATTGTGAAACGGTATAAAAGCGGTGATCTTATTGACAAATGGAGCGGTGAGGAAAAATTAAATTTTTTCCTCAGTCTTTTTGATTACGGTGGTGATGATAGAATAATTAAAGAATTCCATAAGAGTTATGCTCGTATCAAGAATCTTACTTTTAAACGTAGAGTAAATATTATTTCTATTCTTGTCAATTTGTTTCTAGAAATATATCAGATAAACATATTCCCTTACTTAGAGAAGGTAATTGATTTTCAGAGTTATTTGATGCCGTTAATAAATCCAGAATTAGAACTGTTATTAGTGAGTGGGCATCCAATAATGTCTGTCTTGGATTTTAATTTATCATCTACTGGATCCACTGGATCCACTGGATCCACTGGATCCACTGATTTGAGTGACATGGTTCAGAGGCAAAATTTCATGCAAATTCCTGCTTTCAAAGACGAGGAGAAATTTGTAAGGGTTAAATTTATTGTTACTCCATTCATCATGTCAATGAGAGGAATTTCTTTATATTTGAATAATGTACCTCACAAAATTGATACCGAATCGTTTGAATTAACCTTGTCAAGGGATGTCTACTCTGTCTATATTGCAGAAAAGTCTTACTTTAGTGACGTGAAATATCATGCAATCGCTGCTAATCAAACAACAATTACCATTCATGTGAAAAGAATAGAGAAAAATGACATAAGTTCACCTTTGATCCATTCTTCTATCTATCTTACAGACGATGATGGCAGAATACTCCTAAAGGTTTTCATAGACTACAAAAGATTGACAATTTCCAAGGTACAAGTATCTAATAAATTACAAAAAAATGTATTCTCTATCGAATTAAAAAGAGGTTGCAAGGACATTTTTTCTTATACTCTGAATAAAACCCTTAGAAAAATAGATCGTAAAGAAAAATTTACATTTAGAATGAATGACAGGCTATTTATTTATCATAATAAGCCGAAAAATGTGATTATCAATAGAAAAAAATTAAGTGACATAATAACGTGGCGTACTTTTGTCTTCACAAAGAACGTCTTCAAACACATTGCACGTCCCGGCTATTTCGCTTTTGGTGACAAGTTCAATATTACTGCTAAAGGTTTATACGACGAAGAGTTTCTAGTAATAGACGTGGATTACAACACAAATATCATAATATTTGTGTTGTAATCCACGTCTATTACTAGAAACTCTTCGTTTAAACAGATAAAACTAGAAACAAATAAATACGCAACAACAGATGTCTATTTTGCTGTAAAGTTGCAAAGGAACAATAAAATTATCTACGAGTTTTCAATTTCCAGCAATGGATCAAGATTACTATTGGAGAAAAATCAAACATTTGAAATTAATGATAAATTACATTTGTTCCATTTCGAACCCAGTCGTTTATTTATTGGAGGTATTAATGTACGTAAATTTATAACTAATCGTCTAGTTGACGAACGCATTCTGTTACTATCAAATCACGGCCTAATGGATGTTGATGATATTGATATGTTATTTTTGAAAGAGAACATTAATCAGATAGTAAATTTCTATACTCTTCATGAAAATAGTTTAAAGTACAATCCTCTCTACAATTATTACGTCGATAAATATGTTGATTCTTTAAAAAGTTACAATTACACTGACAAAATTTCTGATATATTGAAAAAATTTGGAATACAGTCACGACAAGCAGAACATCTATTTTTACCTAGAATATCTGATGGCTTTGTTAGCCGAAACAACATATAATATAATGGCCTCATTAAATTTAAAAAAAATTTTAAATATTATTGATATTTAGTATTTAAGAGATTTTTTAATTCCTCAATACAATTTTGAAGTTCAAAATAATGTTCGGACACGGTTGCTAATACACAAGAGTAATTATAAAATTTTATAACTGTCACTCATTATAAAATATACAATATGCTTAATTAGCTGTTGCTAAATTGGATTTTGGAGTTAGACATTTGAAATTGAAAATGGTCGGATATTTTTAAATATTGTTATTAATTATAACTTTAAAATTGTATTCAGTAAATTTATTCCAAATAACACTTATATTTTAATCCATAATATATGTAGGTAGTGGAAATTTTTTCAAAAATCTTAAATTTTAAAAATTTGAAAATTTCTTTCTATTGTATATTTATTTTTGTTAGAATAATTAATAATGAATGGATCGTAAAAAGAAGGAAGGAAATATGGATAAGATATAATATTTTATTCGTTTAAAAAATAACGCGGGTTGTAAAGCGCCTGTATATGTAGTTTCTAATTATAATGTCTATAAAATTAAATAATAAATTATTAAAATAAAAACAATGATGTCTATTAAACTTTTATTTATCCTATAAAGTATCGCAAAATTTTTAAAATTATATTTAAAATATTTATTTTTACTCTATTTACATTTATTATGATGTCGTCTTCAGAAATACCTAAGAAGCAAAGAATTTTAAAGTTTGTGATATGTTATTCTGTGAAACTAAAAATAGTTTTTAATAATTTAGTTTTAGATATAAGGACTTAAATATAAGATGGTTTTTTGTATTAATCAATTGCTGTTAAAATATTAAATATATTAAATATACATTAAATCTTAGTCATTGATTTTTTTTTTTATACTTTTCGTAAAGTTAAATACAGATAGCAGGTATAAGCTTTATTTGATTAAAATATTTAATAAGTTTCGTCAACGTAAATTGAAAAATCGTTCAATATTATTCAGACGATGAAGATTATATTTGAACTCCCTTTTATTTTTTTTATTTTAAAAAAAATGAGGCCAAACAATTTCCTCGATCCAATTGACATAAGCAGCGACACGAGTATAAATTCCCGGAATTGCATCAACACCACAAAATTTCCCCGTACTTGTAATGCCAATAATTTTAAAAAGACAATTATCAATATTTCTAATTTGAAGCGGACTTCCCGAATCACCGGAGCAAGTGTCCTTCTCCCAATTTCCAGTCGGATCACCAGCGCACAAAAGACTGTCAACAATGCCCCAGGGTAAATTTATCGAATTCTTATACATCGTCGAACAATTCACATTGTCAATAACATCGAGTTGTGCTTTGAGTAAATTCACACTCAATTCTCCTCCATATTGAGAAGTACCCCAACCAGTAGCCATCAGTTTTGCCTCATTTTCTTTATCAAATTGCAGACAAGCCGGTTTCAGGTTCAATCCAAATTGAACCGTTCTGTCCAATTCGACGAGTGCAATGTCCGCATAGGACAAACGTGGTTGATACGCCGGATGAATAATTAATTGTTTGGCGAAAAATACTTGACCACCATTGGTGTCCATTAGACGATTTGAACCAAGATAGACGACGGCTGTTTTAATGAAAATTTTATACGAGCAATGAGCTGCCGTTAGGATCCATTTTTCCGAAATTAAACTCCCCACACAGGCAAATTGCAGTTTGCTGTTCAATTGTCGATGGGCTAATATTGCCATGTGGGGGAATTCACCGAATAATGCACCAACACCGCCGCCGATTAAGGGATTTATAAATTTATTCCAATTGCGATCGCAATTTAACAGTGTTATTGGTATTGGATCGAAATTCGTTGGATACTGAACCCAAATTGCGTCTCTGGACATTTTCCCATATTTCTCACACATTCTTTCGCATTTTCTCTTTTTTGGAAAATAATTTCTTTCCTTATTAATATTGTAATTATTTCTCACTTCTCTTTTCAATTCCAATTTTTCCCTCAGAATTTTGATTTCTCTCTTTGGAAAAAAATTCAATTTTGCGAAATTTGATTCTTTTTCTTTACTTCCTATTTTTTGACCTCTGATTCGCATCTTCATCGACGACGACTCTTGTGAATCAAAACTTTGAATCAAAAACATACATAGAATAGTTAAATATAAATTCACTTTCATGTCAAAAATAAGAGAAAATAGTTTGTCGAATAAAAATTTGATGATTTTTGTAAATTTTCATTTTTAGTGCATTGATGACGAGCAAAGACGATAAGAACAGAAGAGGACATTTTATTTCATAGTTTCAATTATTATCAAGGTTTGAGTGATTTAGATTGAATGCTTTTTTTGAAGAAAATGCTCGTGAAATTATCTCGGAGAATATTTTTCTTTTGTTTTGAAAAATTCGCCATTTCTTTTTTGTTCGCAACTCCCGGAGGCTGATTCAGCGAATCTCCAACGATTCCTGTAGAAGAATGAAGAAATGTTTTTAAATTCTTCACAACATGCAAAAATAAAAAATTAAGAGTTCAATTTAATTTTACATCTGATAATTAATTTTTTTTTTTTTTTTTTTTTTTTTTTTTTTTTTTTTTTTTTTTTTAATTCTTTTACTGACAATTTAATTTAATATTTAACTAATTTTATAGAATTTGAATAAAAATTATAATAAATTTTTCATTGGTAACTAATAAAAATAATTCAATTATTTTCTAAAATTTTAATAAAAATTATTCCATACAATTTCATTAGTTTTATAAATTTGGTAAAATTATTTGCAAAAATTCAATTATTTTCTAAAATTTTAATAAATCCTTTCTATACAATTTAATTATTTTTTTTATAAATTTAGTAAAATTCATTGCAAAAATTCAATGATGTATTTTCTAAAATTTTAATAACATTTCATGATGGAATTCAATTTTTAAAAAAAAATTTAATAATATTTTTCGAAAAAATTCAATTATTTTCTAGAATTTTGATAACAATCGAATAAATAAATGTTTAATTTCAATTCTTTAGATAGATGATTATTTTATAAAAACTGTAAAGAAATTGTTCATAAAAATTAAATTATTTTCAAAATTTTTCATTAAAATTATTAAAGAAACTCGATTAATTAAAAAAAAATTCTTCAAAAAGAAATTAATTCGAATTTTCAGAAATTTTATCAAAATTCATCAACTGACAAAAATTTCTTTCCATATTTTATTTTCCTGACTTTTTTCTAATTTTCATCAAAAATATTAACTTCTTTCTTAATTTTTTAAAAAATTTTAATAAATCCTTCGATACAATTTAATAATTTTTTTTATAAATAATAAAAATTCTTTGCAAAAATTCAATTATTTTTAATTTTAATACAATTTTAATGAAATTTCATGAAAGAATTCACTTTTTTTTAAATATCTTTTAAATATTTTTCGAATAAATTCATTTATTTTCTAAATTTTTCAATAAATTCTTTGAAACAATTCAATTATTTGCAAAAAAAAAAAAAAATGTAATAATTAATTCTTTGCAAGAATTCAATTATTTTCATAAATAATAACATTCTTCGGAAGAATATTCAATTATTTTTATCAATACTAAGAATTTTTGTCAAAAATTCAATTATTTTTGAAAAAATTTTTAATGAAATTTCACAAAAGAATTGAATTATTTTTGAAAATTTTAATAAATCTTTTGATAAAATTGAATTATTTTTTATAAATGATAAACATTCTTTGCTAATAATTCAATTATTTTAAATTTTAATACAGTTTTAATAAATTCATATGAAAGAATAAAGTTTTTTTTCTTTTTATTTTTTATTAATATTTTTCGATAATGTTTAATTATTTTTTTAATTTCTAATAAATTCTTTATTATTATTAATAAATAAAATAATAATAATAATAATAATAATAATAATAATAATAATATTAATAATTTATTCTTTATTATTCTTTGAAACAATTCAATTATTTGCAAAGACATTTAATAAAATTTCTTCACAAGAATTCAATTATTTTTATAACTAATAATAAATTTTTTTGACAAAATTCAATTATTTTTAACAAAATTTTAATAAAATTTTACGAAAGAATTTAGAAATTATTTTTTATAAAATTTTAACAAAAACTTGGAAACAATTCAATTATTTTTTTTTAAATAAATACAATTCTTTCCAAAAAAGTTTAATTATTTTTAATACATTAATTTTTTAGTAAAATTCCATGTAAGAGTTCAATCTCGTTTTTTTATTTTTTAATAATTTTTTTTTTATAAAATTCAATTATTTTCTAACATTTTAATAAATTCTTCAAAACAATTCAATTATTTTTATAAATAAGAAAAATCGATTATTTAAAAAATAATTCAAAGAATTAAAAAAAAATAATAATAATAATAATTTATCAATTATTTTTATGCTAAATAATAAAATTTTTTAATAAAATTCTTAGCAAGGTGACAACGATTTTCAATACATTAATTGTAAAATTAAAAATTTTTAAAAATGAAAACATTAAAAAAAGTTAGGGAACAATTTTTTTTTTTTTTTTGCAAACAACATCTAATTTGAAACTGCGAACAGAATTAGCGAACGATTTTTATTCATTTATATGTACCTGAATTAATATAAATAATGCATTTTACAATACTTTTTAATTTAGAATTTTCACTGTATTTAAAATACAACAAAATACAACAAACATTTATAATTTACAATTTACATTTTTAAAATTGTAAACTAAAATTCGTAAACTTTGTAACTACCTGAAAAAAGTTGCATAATGTAAACATAAAGATTTAAACAATTTTTATATAATTTGTATTCAAAGAGAAATTGAAATTTTTATTTCTAAGAAGATGAATGAAATATTTAATTAAATCTCAATAAAATTAATTTTCTTTTTCATAATGAGCGAAAAAAAATTAAATTAAATTAATTTAATAAAATTTAATTAATTAATTTAATTTAATTTAATTTAATTTAATTTAATTTAATTTAATTTAATTTAATTTAATTTAATTTAATTTAATTTAATTTAATTTAATTTAATTTAATTTAATTTAATTAATTAATTTATTTATTTAATTAAATTTTCATTTAATATTCAAATTGCCTGATGACGAGAAATAATATTCGACACCAATGTTTAAGTTACAAAACATGCGGAACATAATATATGAATGCTGATAAATTTGCTGACACTTGCAAACTTATGAATTGTAGTACTACGAATTATTATTATAGAGAAGCATGCTGTATTCAGTTTAAAAAAATACTTACGTTTAACCTGACGTGTTCCAAGTCCTACGAATAAAATTTTCAACTCACAGGAGAGAAATTAAATAAAAAAAATTCACTCGATTTATAAATATATAATATTGAGGAGGAAAATTTGCCAACAGATTTTCATTTATGAATATAATTATGTCAAAGTAAGAGGTACAATGAATAAAAATCAACTCAGAACTGTCTTTTAAAACACTTGTAGAGAGAAGGTAGGATGATATTATATTAAAATCTTAATCAGAGATAAATTATATTTTATTACAATATATAACATTTTTTTTTCATATAATTTTAATTTTTAGCAATTCGTGACTCTGGAAAGAATGCAAAAACATAATTTTTAAAGTTTTGAAACTTATTTTTTAAAAAAAAAACATGTTTTTACATTCTTTTCAGAATTTTATTGTCGAAAAACTGAAGTGTAATATAATCAAATTTATTGTTTCGAAGAAGAACATTAATAAAGTTGAAATAATAATAAAAAATTTAATAAAAAATTTATTAATTAATTAAATAATTATTAATTAATCAATATATAAATATTAAAATAATATTATAATTCAATTCCTGAGAAAATTTTTATTATTCATGAAAAGAATTGAATTCTTACGAAAAAAAAAAAAAAAAAAAGATATTTACAAAAAATTTTTTAAATAATTGAATTATGTTTGGAAATTTTATGAAAATAGTAAATATTAAAAATCATTGAATTGCGAAAAGTTTTTGAAAATAATTAAATTTTACAAAGAATTCTACTAAAATTTTTGACGATAATTGAATGTCTGTTCGGTATTTTATTAAATTTTTTTAAAATAATTGAATTCTTGCAAATGATTTTATTAGAATTTGTTTTAAATAATTGAAGAAATTTGAAGAAATTTATTTCCAAGAAGAAATTTATTACTTTTAAAAATAATCATGAATTCTTTTGATGAAATATTGTTATTTTTATTTTATTAAATTTTTTGAATATAATTGAATTTTTGCAATTGATTTTATTAGAATTTTTTAAAATAATTGAATTACCAAGAAAAAATTTATTACTTTTAAAAATAATCATTGAATTCTTGTGATTTTATTGAATTTTTTGAAAATAATTGAATTCTTGCAAACGATTTTATTAGAATTTTTTTAAATAATTGAATTTCCAAGAAGAAATTTATTACTTTTAAGAATAATTTAATTCTTGTGATGAAATATTGTTATTTATGAAAATAATTGAATTTAGCAAAGAATTTGATTAAAATGTCTCAAAATAATTGAATTTTCGGGGACAATTTTGTTATTTATCTTTAATAATTGAATTCTTTTGAAGAATTATTTATGCAAATAATTGAATTCTTTGGAAGAATTTTATTAAAATCTGAAAGAATAATTGAATTAATTCGAAAAAATTTAATTAAAATTGTATTTAAATGAATTGATTTCTTTCGAACAATGTATTAAAAATATTTGAAAATAATTGAATTTTGCAAAGAATTTCATTTATTTATTTATTTATTAAATAGATTATATAAAAATTTTATTAAAATGCCTGAAAATAATTGAATTTTCTGAAATAGTTTTGTTATTTATCGATATAATTGAATTCTAGGGAAGAATTTAAATAAAATCTAAAAGAATAATTGAATTATTTCAAAAAAAAAATTTAATTAAAATTGAAATTGTAATATTTTTATAAATAATTGAATTCTTCCAAAGAATTTTAATAAATGTTCATTTTTAAATAATTGATTTTTTTCGAGGAATTGAAATTAAATTTTTAAGAAGAAGTACATTTTTTTTAAAAAAATATTTTTATTAAAATTTTCAAAAATAATTGAATTCCTGAGCAAAATTTTATTATTTGTGAAAATAATTGAATTTTTCAAATTATTAATTTAAAATAGTTGCTAAAAATAATTGAAATTCTTCGATGAGTTTTATTATTTATGAAAATAATTGAATTCTCACTTAGAATTTAAAAAAAAAATTTTTTTAAATTGAATTTCCATGAAAAATGTTATGGAATAACATTTTCAATTTTCAATTTTCAATTTTCAATTTTCAATTTTCAATTTTCAATTAATGAAAATAATTGTTACATGTAGAAATGTGACTGAATTAATATTTATTCTTTTCAAAAATCCACTTTTTTTTTAATGCACGAATTTTTAAATATTGTTTTTATTTAGAAGAACTTAGTTTTTTTTAAAAAAAGAATAATTACAAAAAAAAAAAATACTTTTATTTTTCAAAGAATAACATTTAAAGACCATAATCCTCTAAATGCCATTTATTAAATTATACAATTTGTACTGTATATTCACATTATAAAATCAAAAAGAAAAAAAAATATTTTACAATAAATAAATAAATAGATGAAAAAATAAAATTAAAAAATTGTAAATCGGTAAATTATCACACATTGAGCAGAGAATGTTCTGTATTGAGTCAAATTAAAATTTAAAAATAAAAATTTTTTTTATTTCTTTATCCTAAGAAGTTTTTTAAATGGTGAGAATCTCTTCTTTTTGTCGTGCTTCAATGAAAGAAGATTGGCTGCATCTGAGGGTGAATTTGTTGTATCTAAATTGATACTTATCGAGTCTGAGATAACAGATGGTAAACAAAGTCCAGAATCTATTTCATCATTATTAGTTTCCTTTGATGTACTTTCATTATTATTTGCTTTCTTTTCTTTTTTTCTCGTTAAACTCCGTAGAATTGCGTGTGATTTACTTGGTGGTCTTAAAGATTTTGACAATTCAGAATTAATTGCTAAATTATTTTCTATCCTCTCTTCCTTGGCAATGTAATTATCATTTGTCTTCTTTATTTCTCTGTTTCCCTGACGACTGAAAAATAGAATATAAAATTTAGAGCTAAACAATTTTTTTTTAATTTCTAAATTAAATTAATAAAAATTTCAAAACATTTTTAAAAAAAATTTTTTTTTTTTGTTAGACAAAAATTTTAAAACTTATTCTTATTTACTTTTCCACAGGAATTCAAATTTCAAATAATTTCAATGAAAAACCTTTTGAAATTTAATTATTTCTAAAAATTGCAACTGTAATTCTTCCAAAATTCAATTCTTTTTTTTAAATTAAATTTTAAATTAAACTTTAAAATAGTAAAATAAAAATTTACTTCATATTTACCTTTCTTTTTTCAACGGTGATGTTCTTACGGAATCGCAAAGTTTCCCCCAAAAATCAAAATAAGCTCTACGATTGTAGTACAAGTTCATCGTATAACTTAATGACTCAGGAAGTTGGTCACAATCTTTATAAACACAGGCGATGAGTTTTCTCTTTCTTTGATCTGTAAAATTTTCAAGATTTTAATAAAAATGTAAAGAAAAAAATAAAAAAAAAATAAAAATAAATTTAAAAAAAAAATTTAAAAAAAATTTTTTTTTTAATTTAAAAAAAATTGAGTATTATAAAAAATAAAAGTGTACAAATATATAAAAAAAATTTTTTTTGAATACCTATTCCAACAGCGTGTGCAAATTCTAAAAAGAATTTATTCACGGGGCTCTTCAGGAAGTTTGGTGAAATTACGACTACTAGTCGATTGCAACGTTCGGAAATTAATTTCATTATTACTTCGCTTTCAAGAGAAACGCCAGCAATGAGATCTCTATCTTTTGTGCAAACCTAAAATACAAATAAAGTTTAAGTATAAAAATATTCGTTTTTAAATTTTATGAACTTAGAATTAATAATAATTTGTTGTTACCTTCAAATCTTGCTCTTCAAGTTTTTCGATCATTTCTTTTGCAAAATCGAAATCTTCATCTGCATATAAAATAAATGCGTCGTAATGCTGCTTCTGCAAACCTTCCTCTGATCTGTATTGATCCTCTAAAAAAGTAAAAATTTAATAAACAAGTTGTAAATCCAGATGTTCATTACATGAACATTTTGCTTCCTCTTTACGATCAGCAAAAAAAATTTGCTTCCTCGTGAAGGAAGCATTAACGATAAATATATTTCATTTTTAAATCATTTTTAATACAATTTAACATTTATAAAACAAAGTTCATTGGTCTTAATAGAAAAAATAAAATTTTCTTATACAGTAATATGAATCTAAATAAACACAAAATTTTTAGTCAAAAAGTGAATTTTTCAACTTTAATTGTAATTAATTATATAATTTTCAATAGAATATATACTTTAAATACATCAATCGATTCGTCTTGATGCAAAGAATAAGATTTTTAATTTATTTTTTAATAAATAATAACATTCTATTGTACTGCAACATGATTTTTAAGAAAAAATGAATTTTTATTAAAAGTGCAAAATTTTTGTCTATAATTGGTTTTAATTCTATAAATTTAAATACAATATATATATTATATATAACAATCGATCCGTCTTGATACAAAGAATAAGATTTTAGAAATAAATAAGTAAGATTTTCTTATACGGCAACATAATTTTGCGGAAAGAACTCATTTTATGATAAAAATGCGAATTTTTCAGCTTTAATTGTGATTAACTATGTAAATTCTCATACAATTTATACTTCTTATATACCAATCGATTCGTCTTGATGCAAAGAATAAGATTTTATTATATACTAACTTCAATAACCAACTTAAAAAAATTAAAAAAAAAAAATTTTTTAGAAAAAGGTCAAAAAAAATTTTTTTTTGAGAATTTTTTAAAGTCTATAAATCCATTTCGAGATATTTTTATGATAAATATACTTGGTAAATTTTAGCCAAATTCGTTAAAACCTCTTCGAGTTATCGTGTTCACAAAAATCGGGATCCACACACACACACATACAAACATCCGGACAATTGTTCAGGGTCTTATATAACATAGCCCATATAGAAGAAAATTTGTTAAAAGGATTTTTAAAAATTTTGTAAATTAAACGACTACAAAGCTTCCTCACGAGGAAGCAAAATTGAGCAAAAATTCTCTATTCTTCAGGATTGAGTAGGCCTCTGTCCCTACTAGAACTCAGGTAATTTTCAGATGATTAGAATCATTAAATTTGGAAGAATTAATTTTTAAAAATTATTTTTACTAAATTTTGATTGTCTGATAGCGTTCGGGTGGTGGTGCTACTACTAAAAAATTGAGCTAAAATTCTCTATTCTTCAGGATTGAGTAGGGCTCTGTCCCTACTAGAACTCAGGTAATTTTCAGATGATTAGAATCATTAAATTTGGAAGAATTAATTTTTTAAAATTTTTTTTACTAAATTTTGATTGTCTGATAGCGTTCGGGTGGTGGTGCTACTACTAAAAAATTGAGCTAAAATTCTCTATTCTTCAGGATTGAGTAGGGCTCTGTCCCTACTAGAACTCAGGTAATTTTCAGATGATTAGAATCATTAAATTTGGAAGAATTAATTTTTAAAAATTATTTTTACTAAATTTTGATTGTCTGATAGCGTTCGGGTGGTGGTGCTACTACTAAAAAATTGAGCTAAAATTCTCTATTCTTCAGGATTGAGTAGGGCTCTGTCCCTACTAGAACTCAGGTAATTTTCAGATGATTAGAATCATTAAATTTGGAAGAATTAATTTTTTAAAATTTTTTTACTAAATTTTGATTGTCTGATAGCGTTCGGGTGGTGGTGCTACTACTAAAAAATTGAGCTAAAATTCTCTATTCTTCAGGATTGAGTAGGGCTCTGTCCCTACTAGAACTCAGGTAATTTTCAGATGATTAGAATCATTAAATTTGGAAGAATTAAATTTTTAATTTATTTTTTACTAAATTTTGATTGTCTGATAGCGTTCGGGTGGTGGTGCTACTACTAAAAAATTGAGCTAAAATTCTCTATTCTTCAGGATTGAGTAGGGCTCTGTCCCTACTAGAACTCAGGTAATTTTCAGATGATTAGAATCATTAAATTTGGAAGAATTAATTTTTTAAAATTTTTCTTACTAAATTTTGATTGTCTGATAGCGTTCGGGTGGTGGTGCTACTACTAAAATTTGAGCTACAATTCTCTATTCTTTAGGATTGAGTAGGGCTCTGTCCCTACTAGAACTCAGGTAATTTTCAGATGATTAGAATCATTAAATTATAATGAATTAATTTTTTAAAATTTTTTTTACTAAATTTTGATTGTCTGATAGCGTTCGGGTGGTGGTGCTACTACTAAAAAATTGAGCTAAAATTCTCTATTCTTCAGGATTGAGTAGGGCTCTGTCCCTACTAGAACTCAGGTAATTTTCAGATGATTAGAATCATTAAATTTGGAAGAATTAAATTTTTAATTTATTTTTTACTAAATTTTGATTGTCTGATAGCGTTCGGGTGGTGGTGCTACTACTAAAAAATTGAGCTAAAATTCTCTATTCTTCAGGATTGAGTAGGGCTCTGTCCCTACTAGAACTCAGGTAATTTTCAGATGATTAGAATCATTAAATTTGGAAGAATTAATTTTTAAAATTTTTTTTACTAAATTTTGATTGTCTGATAGCGTTCGGGTGGTGGTGCTACTACTAAAAAATTGAGCTAAAATTCTCTATTCTTCAGGATTGAGTAGGGCTCTGTCCCTACTAGAACTCAGGTAATTTTCAGATGATTAGAATCATTAAATTATAATGAATTAATTTTTAAAAATTTTTTTTACTAAATTTTGATTGTCTGATAGCGTTCGGGTGGTGGTGCTACTACTAAAAAATTGAGCTAAAATTCTCTATTCTTCAGGATTAAGTAGGGCTCTGTCCCTACTAGAACTCAGGTAATTTTCAGATGATTAGAATCAATAAATTTGGAAGAATTAATTTTTTAAAATTTTTTTTACTAAATTTTGATTGTCTGATAGCGTTCGGGTGGTGGTGCTACTACTAAAAAATTGAGCTAAAATTCTCTATTCTTCAGGATTGAGTAGGGCTCTGTCCCTACTAGAACTAAGGTAATTTTCAGATGATTAGAATCATTAAATTTGGAAGAATTAATTTTTAAAAATTTTTTTTACTAAATTTTGATTGTCTGATAGCGTTCGGGTGGTGGTGCTACTACTAAAAAATTGAGCTAAAATTCTCTATTCTTTAGGATTAAGTAGGGCTCTGTCCCTACTAGAACTCAGGTAATTTTCAGATGATTAGAATCATTAAATTTGGAAGAATTAATTTTTTAATTTATTTTTTACTAAATTTTGATTGTCTGATAGCGTTCGGGTGGTGGTGCTACTACTAAAAAATTGAGCTAAAATTCTCTATTCTTCAGGATTGAGTAGGGCTCTGTCCCTACTAGAACTCAGGTAATTTTCAGATGATTAGAATCATTAAATTTGGAAGAATTAATTTTTTAAAATTTTTTTTACTAAATTTTGATTGTCTGATAGCGTTCGGGTGGTGGTGCTACTACTACAAAATTGAGCTAAAATTCTCTATTCTTTAGGATTAAGTAGGGCTCTGTCCCTACTAGAACTCAGGTAATTTTCAGATGATTAGAATCATTAAATTTGGAAGAATTAATTTTTTAATTTATTTTTTACTAAATTTTGATTGTCTGATAGCGTTCGGGTGGTGGTGCTACTACTAAAAAATTGAGCTAAAATTCTCTATTCTTCAGGATTAAGTAGGGCTCTGTCCCTACTAGAACTCAGGTAATTTTCAGATGATTAGAATTATTAAATTTGGAAGAATTAATTTTTTAAAATTTTTTTTACTAAATTTTGATTGTCTGATAGCGTTCGGGTGGTGGTGCTACTACTAAAAAATTGAGCTAAAATTCTCTATTCTTTAGGATTAAGTAGGGCTCTGTCCCTACTAGAACTCAGGTAATTTTCAGATGATTAGAATCATTAAATTTGGAAGAATTAATTTTTTAATTTATTTTTTACTAAATTTTGATTGTCTGATAGCGTTCGGGTGGTGGTGCTACTACTAAAAAATTGAGCTAAAATTCTCTATTCTTCAGGATTGAGTAGGGCTCTGTCCCTACTAGAACTCAGGTAATTTTCAGATGATTAGAATCAATAAATTTGGAAGAATTAATTTTTTAAAATTTTTTTTACTAAATTTTGATTGTCTGATAGCGTTCGGGTGGTGGTGCTACTACTAAAAAATTGAGCTAAAATTCTCTATTCTTCAGGATTGAGTAGGGCTCTGTCCCTACTAGAACTCAGGTAATTTTCAGATGATTAGAATCATTAAATTTGGAAGAATTAATTTTTTAATTTATTTTTTACTAAATTTTGATTGTCTGATAGCGTTCGGGTGGTGGTGGGGGGG